>NC_060255.1:52787241-53987241 GCF_921293095.1 Ischnura elegans | reverse complement strand
AATCAATCTTGATTGCTCAAGTCATATTTTAAGAAAATTGTAGTAAGAACAAATAGAAGAATAGAATATGGTAAATATTATGCTCACCTAACTCCAAGCGGTTCAAGCTATGGTTTTTATGCGAAAATCGGTGCTGTAATTTAGGTGGTACGTTGTAAGGAACATGAATGCACACGTACAAAAGCGCTGTAAATATATCTTTTGTTGTGGGCAGAGATGGAATGATGAAATATGTGAAGAAAAGGTCTAGTAGGATTCAGGAAGATTGAATGCAGCAGTTTTGGCGTTGAATGGGATGGAAAAAAAAGAGGAATAAAGCATGGCGCGTGTCGATTTTGAAGGATGGCACCAAATTTGGAGCCACCGGAACCCCCATTAGAAGGGGGAACCAGACGCACCCTAACATGTCCAGACCCCTATTAAGGCGGACCCTTGAAAGGTGGAGTGCCCAGAAACCCTGTTCTCGACGGCGAATCCTAAAACTCAGCCCGACGAATGGGAAGGGAGAATGGGGCTTACTTAGTGACCAGCAAAACCTCTTCTCTCCCAGCCATTCCAGAGTTTAAGCAATTAAGCCTTGTTTATTGTTATAGATGGAGCTGTCTACTCGAGGACCATGGTCGAAACTTTTGGACTTTGGTACTTCCAATAGGGAGGCGAAGTTTATGGATTTGAGTCGAGATCCGGATTTTACGTATTTTACCAGAAAAATAAAGCGTCGCGGAGCTTATCTTTTCGAAATAAGCTTATAGCGTCTTATTTCAATCCCTTATTGCTATCTTCATCTTGAAATCAAGCCAGTGGTAATGATTCCTTTCTCGAATGTACGAGGATTAAAATTGAAGTCAGGAAAAAAAATTAATTTTCCGGTTCCTAGAGCAACGGCTGGTCCGTTACATCAATCGTTCCGGCTACAAAAAAATTGATGAGCGAATTTTCATCAGTCAAAAAATATATTCAATGGAAGAAATTTATTTTCCCAAATTTTTATGAAATAATAGGACTTTCCCCATTTTTATATTGGAAGTATTTTTTCCTCCAAAATATAGTAAGGCTTAAATAAATGTAGAAATAAATGTGGCTACCAGATAATATGCACTGATATATGTAGCTAAAACTAAGATGGTTAGCGTCTACTTCGTCTTTGGTAGCGTCCGCTTTGGCACCTGTTTTAACAATGGTGTTGCTGTTATATAAAATATATTAATTTATTTTTTACCATTTGGCAGCGGATTAATTGTTTAAGCCTTAAATATACAAACGGGCTTTCATAAAGAGAAATATTTGTTACAGTTGACAAATCATTTTTTTCTTTTGTGACATATATCTGAACGTTTTGTTGGAAAAATTGTCAAAGCATAAAGCCAATACTGAGATTAACCTTTTACTTTAACGTTTACTGATAATGGTGTACTTAAAAACCAATACTGAAAAAAATCCTTAATTAGAAAATTTTCAAGTAATTATGCAAATTGATCGTCAATAAAATATCGTGAGTGATTTTCATGGGGCTATATTAATTAATTAGTCCTGAATTGTCAGAGTAAATAGCAATTCCTTTTTTTTCAGAAGTAATTTTCATTCATCGTTTTTTCTAGTGGAACCTGGACATCTACCACTCTTTAGAGAAAATATCTGCTATGAATAAATATTTACCCAAATCCGTCTTTAGAGTATTAACTTAACGTTTAGTAAACTTGATTGTTTCTGGCTTTACTCTGTGAAAATCCATTCTTACTAATAAAACGTTATAACGGATTCTGTACCTGATGATGTCGCCTCTGCGACGAAACCGGTCGTATTAATTAAATCGTGTGGAAAAGTACAATAACGTTTTATTAGTATTAACGTTTAGTACTAAAAATCATGTTGTGTATATATTTTAATCCAAAAATAAAACTGACTTATAGCTTATAAGGTATGTAAGTGTCCTAAACGTAGCAATTTTGGCAGAATAAATAAAGAGAGCGGATTATAGTGCCGGGATTAACCTAAACATAAGTCCTCCTCATTGTTTCATGTAGCATTATCAGTGGAGACATTTCGTTATCATCATAAGTCGACAATCCTAAGATTGGCTTGACGCAGCTCTCCATTCCTTTCTCCCATCTGCTAGCCATTTCTAGCGACGTATTTCTTCTCTTTTACATCCTTTATAACCTGTCCCATGTAACTCATTCGGGGCCGTCCCTTGCCCTTCTTCCCGTCCACCTGTCCTTCTACGATTGTTTTCAACAAACCATCATTTCTTACAATGTGGCCAACTAAGTTTTTCCGCCTACTGGCTAAGGTTTTGTTTAAAGACCTCTCTTTTCTCCCACTCTCCTTAGCACTTTCTCATTACTTATACGGTCGATCCATTTTATCTTCATCATTCTTCGGTAGCACCACATTTCGAATTCTTCCGCTCATCATTTCTCTGCTGCTGTCAACGTCCAAGGCTCGCTTCCAGAAAGAAACGTGCTCCATATGTAGCATCTGATGACTTGTTTACTCATTTCCATGCTTGTATTCTCAGTTGTGAAAAGATGCTTCTTTTTTGTACAAAAGCTTTCGATTAGAGAAATTTAAATGCCAGAAAATCGTGTACTACAGTTCACAAATTGAAAAAAAATTCGGGCAATAATATGCAAATTAGCCATCACCAAAATATCGTAGGAGATTTTCTTGCGCCTTTGTTGATTGATTAGCCCATTATTTAAAATCACTTCAACCAAATTGATTTTAAATATTTGCGTTGAATTGTCTTCCCAAATATTTATATTATGTTGTGATGGAGAAGAAATTAATTTCTGCCATAACTTCATTATTGTCATTTGTGCCTCATATCTGCAGGAACCGGAAACCTTTCTACCCATTACTGCTCCACGATCGGAACTAATATATTATTTGGAAAGATAGGAAAGAGACGGGATGGAGAAACGCCGAAGAAGCGAAGAGAATGGGATGTTGGGGGATGAGGTGAAAGTGCTAGAGGAAGTCACAAGGTGGCGGAGTAATAGAGAGGGGTGGAAAAGGTAATTACGGGGGATGTTCCTGCTGGCCGTTTTGGAACGGATAATGGGGTAAGGGATAAGGACTTGGAGGCGACAGCAGATGAGGGGGAACATTGGATGTTATAATGGAAGGTAGGGGATCCGTCGACCTGGTGATATAAATCTTGCGAAGAAATTGAATATACCCATGAACAGCTATGTTGACTGCGTCAATACAGTTTGTTGTGAGTTTTCTTAGTGTTTTCAAATAAAAATCCACGGTAATGCATGAAGAAATACTGAAAAAGTTCACATATTGAAAAAAATTCAGGCAATAATATGCAAATTGGTCATCAAACAAATATCGTAGGAGATTTTCTGGCGCCTTTGTTGTTTAATTAGCCCATTTTGTTAAATACTTCATCCCAATATATTTTAAATATCTGCGTTGAATTGTCTTCCCAAATATTTTTCGTGATCGCCATTACAAGGTAATCAGTCATCGTATCCAAACATCGGCAACCTAAGCAAATCAACAAGAAATGGAAATGACAGCTTTGTCAAAAACTTTGCCGGAATTGGTATTAGGTGTCCATATATATGTGCATGATTTTTGAAAGATTTTATCTTTTGGAAGATAATTGAAAACAAAGTAAACTGATGTTTAGTGATAAAAGCGTAAATAAAATAGTTTGTATTCAAGCTAAATACTTAGATTAATTATGTTAGGAACCACTCGGCACCGTCACGATTAACGTGAATACTTTTCGCGTTACTTATCTTCAATTCCATCAAAATTGAGGGAATAATTACTTGAAAATATTTATGAATCGTATTATTATTTACAAAAGAGGTGAAAAGCGAAGAGAATATTTCTTTCAGGAAACCAGGATTTTTGAGCTCCGAGGATCCAAAGTTTTAACCGATTAAAACCCTATCAGTATAGTTGATGATGGCTTTAAAAAGTGTACATGATTCATGCTGATAGGTAATGATTACTATGCAAATCTATGATGGTGGTAATAAAAATAAATGCCAATTAAAACTGGATTATTATATTGTAACAAGGATCAAGTTAGCAACGTATGGTGAAAAAATCGATAAATGCAGTTATAAATTGAAATTATTTTAGATTTTCAATACAGATAATGGTAGATTTATTTGGGAGACGAAACACAAATTATAATATCGGCAACGTGTACCCCTCTGGCTTTAAATATACTTATTTAGTCTGGCATAGAGCTTCTTATATATCTTTTCATTTTATAGTAGGCCTTTTTTTCCTCCTTATCCACGCCAAAATATCTCGGTGGTTTTCCAGTCGTCGGTCCCAGCCATGAGGCTCTCTCTAACGGGTTTCAGTCGGATTCATTTCAGGATAAAATTGCGTTGAAATAGCTTCAAACTCAACTTGGGAAACAGATATAATGAATGTTTGCTAAAACTTTTTGGGTCGTTGAAGTGTGTTTTGGGAAGGTTATTGAATGAAAAAGTGGCAATCAAATATCTCTCAACGTGTTTCTTATTTATTTTGTATTCTCGTTCATGTTAATGTTTCGTGTCCTAACGATCTCCACCGCCTGCCTCCTGAGGCGGCTGGCCGGGCATTATGCAGATATAGGTACACTTATGTCGAACATGTGGAGTCAATTCTCATATTTCTTCGTCGTCTTCTTCGATTCTACGCGATATAGCAATTCACTGCATTTGAGAGAGATTAAAAATATTAAAATGTATTGACTATGTAATTATTTACAACGGTTTTAAAATATATTAAGAGACTACACAGCCTCATATGAGCATTCAATAAACATATTTACGCAAGTACAATCACTCACACATGGTTCGTTACATGCGGTAATAAAATCAAGAGAAAGTTCATATCCTGTGAAAATAACAGCACTTGCAAAGGCAAAATAAATATTTAAAAACAATTGAAGAATGCGAAAACTAATCATAATAGATCGCAAAATTACTCTTAAAAAAAGGTCACCATTTCATGTTAGGCATATTAAACATTCCCGATACTATATTATGTTTCATTACCTTTACAACATTATGACTAGTTACGGGACTATACATTTTAGATAGCATCCTTTTGTTAATGAAAAAACTTATCGAAAATTCTCTCCCTGAAAGTTCGAATACTCTTGAATTTTCGTATTTCCTTTCCTACTTCCTCCACGTCAGAGTCTTTACTACACTTATCTTCTTTTCCTCAAGGAGACGTGAATTCTTTATTACTTAATTCTATTCATGCGACAGTGCTTCATTTTTAATGCATTTATTCCAGCAGTTTCCACCCAGTGGCTCTACGCTTTGTCAAACTTTAAGGATCATATGCTTCCATTCAGAGCCTAAAAACGTAATACCTGGCTTCCCTTGCTTTTCCTCTGCAAACATTTTTCGTAACAAACTTTGATGATGCGAGGGAAGCCTAAAAGATGTCAGTTCTCAAATATCCAAGGAACTTTCTGGAAATATTTTACAGGCGATACTCAAGTTATACGGTCTTATGGTTTCCCTTGAATGAACTTTGTGAATGCAGCGAACATTTTTCATTTCCATCTCAAAAGCTTAAACGACTGAACTAAGCTTGGTTACCATTTTCATGATAAGTACAGTTGTTTTCGTCAAATATGAGTGAATTAACAACATATTGCGTGATTCAGGCTTCATTTAAAGACATTGGCAAGGTTCAGAATCTTCAAATTACCGGCGATTTCCTTGCCAATCAAGATTCATTCTAGCTGCTGTATCAAATAAAAGCTATTCCTTTTGAGAGAAAATAACCGGTACCTCCAAACATATCACAAGATCCTTATATTTAATCACATTTTATTCTATATGATATAAGGGTTCTCATTGAGAATTTTCCTAGATAATGGTGTCAAAACCTGGAGAAAAATAATAATTGGTTCATTTTTTACCTATGGATGTATTTTAGTTATGCAAATGTTACGGCAAGAATCTGTTCCTCAAGTGATTTGATAGCCCCGATTTTGATGACTTTAGTACTTCGATAATTGCGATGGAGCCTCATTAAATAGAATGTTTACATAGTACTATAATAATTCGTCTTTATTGGGCGATATTGGGACTAGAGATTCCCATCTTCCCTTAAACCCCTCGTCAGGCATAAAATATTTGCTGAGGAATGCCTTGTCAAGTTACTCTTGAAATAAAAATAAGAACAAAAGAGGTATGGAGAAAGTTGTGGCTGACATGTTCACAAAAGAGGGAAAGAAATATACTTTAAAAACAACAAAAATTGCTGAGTAAATAAATTTAAATTGACCAAGTGTGAAAAATATGTGAACAAACGTGTAAAAAAAAACGAGGATATTGATTTTCGTGCTTATTGGAAAAAATTCACTGCAGGAAAACACCCACACAGGAAGGGGGCTCTTGAAATATCGGCGAAAACCTACCGAGAAAGAGCTAATGTAAACATAGATGTATACAAATACAAGAAAATTTCACCCAGTACCAGTATTTATAGGGTTATTTACCGAGAGCAAATGCGAAGCTCAAATCACCTCTGCTGTTTTAAACCTCTGCTTCTGGCAACCGGGACTGCGGTGCAAAATTAACGGATCGATATGATGCCCCTTACTTCCACTTAGCCTCAGCCCTTTTAAATAACTTTATACTCACATGTTAAGTTATCATTGCGCAGCAGATGGAGATATTCTATGAGCAGAACGTTAACGTTTCACGTATATTTATCAGAGTTCCCGTTAGTGTTACTTTTCTTTCATGTAATCTATGTACTGTATTCATGATAAAGTTTAAAACAGCTGCAGTAATTCACAATTTAACATATAACTCCTCTATCGGCCATAGTTTCGACACTTTTAGGTCATTCTCAAGATCCCTCCTTGAAAATGACAAAGAGTATTAAAACCAAGGTCGGTAGTGGAGTTGTATATTAAACTGTGGAAATTGTTATTGCTGTTTTATATGTAATCATGGATATATTTCCTCCACTTCAATCCTGAAACGATTTAATGCAATCAACGTTTTTTGATTATCTCATTCCAGCATTATTTTGTATCTAAAATCACAGAAATGTATTGCTGGATACTTGGAATCTCAAAAATAGGCCCGTTTGTTACTTTAATTATCCATTATTCTTGTATCTTTAAGTGAAATTGCTTGGTAAGTCATAAATGAGATATAGTAAGAACAATGCGACTCTTCACAAGAAAAAAATTAGACCATAGGTGGAAATAAAAATCCTTCTAATGCACAAAAATCGAGGATAGTGTATTTTCAACATTTTATGAACGTGCACGTATGTAAATTAACAGTTGCGAGACTTTATGAGTTTCATGCCATCGCTTTATTGTGGCCAAATGTCGAAGAATGAGAATAGCGCAAAACAGGCAAAAGGGGTTCATATTCATTATTAAGCGTATGGTATTTAAGATAGAGTGCCATAAAGAGAAAATAATTCATCAATATAATTTTTACAGCTGGTCAAAGTAGAACATATGAGTGATTTAGCGACCGAAAATTTTCCATGGAAAACAGCTCTACCAAATGGTTTTATCTATTAGTTGTTACAGAGAATGCTAGTTTCAAAGTAATTTTATCCACAAAATTGTTCTTTATTGATTGAATGGAGATATTTTTTCCAATACGCTTGTTAATTAATATATATGTTATCGAGGTAATTTTTCATTAAATATTATGTTTAATGGTAACTATCGACTTCAGGCTACACGGAGTTATTTCCTCTCCGTGATGAACAAATACATATATAACAGCGCTCAGTAGGAACTGTTTGCGATAAATTGCGACTCTAATTTTAGCAACCATATTTATTTAAAACCATCTCGGCCACTTAGGACACAAATGGGGACTTTGGAGTGACCAGTGGAGAAAGTAAATTCCGCAGATTTCCGCGCCTAATGAGGACGGAATGCTTTAATGCTTTTTTAATAACATTGGTATTTTGAATTGATATTTTATGAATAATTCGATACATTCGGTGTATTTTCAAAGAAAGGTTTTTTAAATATTACCTGAACGATAAAGCACGTCAGTAAATTACATTTATTTTTATGATGTGCATTTTATTTGGAAGTTTTTTGCCTTATTTTTCTCTCTTCCTCTTGTTGTTTTCCGTATTCTCCCATGGTTTGCACTTCCACATGGGGTTTATTATTTGGTGTAATTTTTCTAATTTTTGTCACCAAGAAAATTTTACCAGTTGTATTTTTAATTTTGTTGTTTGATCAGATGTTGATTCACATATTTTCTCCGTGTCGCTCTTAAAATATCAATTCTGAATTGCGCGAGCAATTTAAGCCTAGCGCACACCCTCCGAGTCTCTAGCGGCTCCGAGCCTAATTAGTTTAACATCTGTGTAACGCTTGCATGTGTTTTTTTTTCTTATGAAGAAAACCAGAGCATTAATAAACTTTCAAACACTCATTTTTATGCGTAAATAGCTAAATTCAACGTAAAAAATGTCGCAAATCGCAATTTCTGTGCTGCTGACTGGCGATTCTACTATGAGGAGATCGCTGGGAGGTTACTCAGATGAGTTTTGGGCTAAAATATATTTGAAAGGATTTTGCGTGAATTGCGAATCTCTCTCGGGCATCGTGGACTGGCTGTGGTCGAGGGGTTAAGGGGATGTCTCGTGGTTGTGCACGTGCAGCAGCAGGCGTCCGCGCCAGGTGGTTAAGGGTTCATCTACATCTGCATACTATTCCGCAGGCCGCCTCAATAGGAGTGTGGCAGGGGGTGTAAGGACACCAGCCATTTACAAATAAAAATGAAATGCTCTAACGAAGTCCCACCTTGTATTTATTAAAATCATTTATTGTACGAGAGAAAAACGAATTTCCATACCTACACGTTCGGTAAAATATCTCTTTTAATTAATCGTTTCCGTCAGATCTGGAAATATAGTACGATTCTAATATCATGATCTACGTGTAGCTCTTAAAGATGTAATCAAAGCCTTTAGCGCAGCTTCCGAGTCTCTATCGGCTCCCAGTCCAATTCGTTTGACACATGTGTAACGCTTTCTGTACACCCATAATACTGTTTAATGAATCGTGAAGCTTTTCTTTGTATTTGATTAAGTTATTTAGTTCACGGTTGAAGTCTTTCTGCACCGGAAGTCAGATCATCTTGCAACTTGCATCAGAGGATATCTGAACACTTTTAACTAATATTGTTATGCAAAATATTAATTCAAGTTTTTGACCTTGACATTATTGGCAAACGGAATAATAATTTATTATTTGTTTATTATCAAATATAAATAATAATTGATCGTGGTCTATACCTTTGGTTTACATTTATAATGAATCCTGCTTGAAGTAGTTGCGACAGAATTAAAGCAAAGTACAATTGACTGGAACGTTCCCAATTTTAAACTAATTTTGCAATGAACCTTGATAAAACCTCTTTTTGGGGAAATATTAAACTTAAGCAATTTAATACTGAAAGAGCTGAAAATACCAGCATAGAAGTAAGGAAACAATTCATCAGATGCTACATATGGAGTATGTTTCTCTATGGAAGCGAGGCTTGGACGTTGACAGCAGCAGAGAAGTCAAGAGTGGAAGCATTCGAAATATGGTGCTACCGAAGAATGATGAAGATAAAATGGATTGACCGTGTGAGTAACCAGGAAGTGCTAAGGAGAGTGGGAGAAAAGAGAAGCCTCCTAAAAACATTAAGCAGAAAAAGTGACAACTTAGTTGGCCACATTTTGAGGCACGATGGTCTGATGAAGACAATCGTTGAAGAACAAGTGGAAGGGAAAAAGGGCAAGGGACGGCCCCGAATGAGTGACATAGGACAGGTTATAAAGGATGTAAAAGAGAATAAATATGTAGCTATGAAAAGATTAGCGGATAGGAGAGAGAAATGGAGAGCTGCGTCAAACCAATCTTAGGATTGTTGACTAATGATGATGATGATGAAGCAATTTAAGATTTTTTGTAAAATTTCTAATCTAAAATTTCTCCCATTCCATTGCAGTAATCATAATATAAAATAATGATAATTCCATTGAAATTCTTCTTCGACAATATTCTATTCCATAGCTACTAGCATTATTAAATACAGTATTTTGATAATTATCACGCGAAATTTGAATTTGCATCGGCCTCTTGATCATTTAAATAAGCTATATTATTTCATTATTAAAATTTATGCTACTAATATTGCTGAATCCGTTAGATATATGGAAATTATAATGATAAAATCATATGAATCAGCCCAAAAACCTTGGAAATGCACTTGAAGCTGCGCGTGGAATGGAAGTTATTAGAGTTATTACTGTTGGCGAACTTTTTTTTGCCCACCATGCGGCAGTGAGTTCCTATTAAGCTAAATTTCCGTTTCCTCACTAGCACCGACGCCTCGCGTTGGCGGAAAAAATGAAGTAAATTGTGTTAAGCTACCCATCTTTTTTATTTGTGGAGAAGTGGAGACACCGCCAATATCCGTAGGATTTCAAGTTCGCCCTATTATTGCACTGCCTTTCAAAGGCTAACTAATTTCGGCATAACGATTTTATGGTACGTAAATGGTGTTCCTAAATGAAAGCGTGTAAATATTCACTTAATTATCTCGTCATAAACGGTTGATCACCTTGAAGTAAGCCACTGGTTCCTTCAGTTCACTAATTTAGAGTAGAATAAACGATTCCCTGTAGTTTAACCACGTTCTTGATTCTCACACTTTTACTTCGAAACTGTCATAAAAGCGTACCACAAGAAGTGACTATAGACTTGACTGGAATTAATAATTAAGCTATGCAAAAAAATTATTTTTTCGGTATAATTAATTTTTTGTCGCAGCATTTAATTCCAATTCTATAGTGAAAAATAGAAAATTGCCTTATCCTTTGCATTATAAGCAAGAAAGAATTACCATTATTAATAGCTATAAATCTTACGTTATCGGATTGTTTGTTTATTATTTCAAATAACTATTGATCTAATTAAAGAAAATAGTTTTCACAGCTATTTTTATATTTTAATTAACCAAATAACTAGCTAAATAAATTAAATCTGTGCATGAAAGAAGAGTGTTTTTTCTTTTTCGATAATAGGTTTTATTCTTGCTAAGTACCTTTCTAGAGTTTGAAAAGGTGTAGCACCATAAGGATAAAATATATCGCAAAATTTATTTTTCCAAAAGATATTCCGTGGAGGACTTATACATTTCATACTCAAATGAATTTTTATTGTCAGAGAAACAAATTAAAAACTTAGATATGATATTTAGTAAAATATTAATGTAAAGTTATAACTATGTTTTCGAATCACTATGACTGAAAAATATCAAACTATTTTTAGATGAAAAATTAAATGTATTTTGCAGTCATATCTCTTTCTCTATAATCATGGATACCGCTATCTGCTTTTATTTTTGAAGTTCTTAACATTTTTCATTTTTCGCATTCCACAGTCATTATATCGCCTTTCCTCCATCACGTTGGTCTCTTCAGTTTTCTTCTCCAGCTAGTCCACCACAAATTTCTTCTGTGCTCTCCAAATCTCCAGTATTTTTCTCATTTCTGATACTATAGCCCAGGGGTTCCCAAAATGGGGGGCGCGCCCCCCTGGGGGGGCGTGGTGAAATTCCAGGGGGGGCGTGACACCCAAATGAAACAAATAAAAAAATTACAAAAATAATATCCTCAGATCTTTGAAATAAAGTCTTTCTAAGTTTTCATAATTGTTTTCGTAAAGTTTCAATAAAGTTGTAAACTTTATCAAAGAAGGTTACAGGTAATTATATTCGTTTTTCATGTAATACTTGTTTTAATTTTCATCATACGTACAATTATTAAATCTTTCCATTCTGCGTTACCGCATTCGACAGTGAACAAAAAAATCTACCTACTCACCGTATCAAGTAGGCACATACTTGTACGAGTAGAAGAACTTGTACGAGTAGGAGTTGGTATGTACGGCACCGTGGAAATAGGGTATTGCAAAATTGAAAGCTGATATGTGTAGCGGGGGGGGGGGGGGCGTGGTACAAAAAAGTTTGGGAACCCCTGCTATAGCCCATTAATTTTTATCCCACTGTCTATTATTCAGTTTCTCCATTGTGTACTGTCTGCTCCACCAATCTAACGATTTGATCGTTGGATTATTCTTCCTCATAGGAAAATCTACTAAAATTGGTAGCATATTAATTGCGTAAGCTTGGTTTCGCTGATGGTAGGACCTGCCCGCCTTGTGACGGTGCAGGATTCCTCGTCCCTTCCTTCCTTCCCCGTCCTTTCCTTGGAGGCGTCGTCGGGCTCCTATCGCGGCGGCGCCTCCTTTCCTTATTCCTTCCCGTCCTTCCCCTTCTGGGGGCAGAGGAAAAAAGCTAATCGCTTATAGTCCTCGCCTCAGGAGTGTATCCCGCGAACCCGACCCAAGGGTTTCGTTACCATTGTCTGCTCCACCATTTTCGTATATCTTTTTCAATGCATTTCATGAAAATCTTCTGTTCGGCAGCGGTTCTCTTCTCATTCCTTTTAAGAGATTCCGTTATTAATGCAGCGGTTTCGTTAATGCAAAGTTTTTTATTTTCTCATTTATATTAAAGGATCGATTTTTTCAGCAATATTTCCTGGGTAACATTCCTCGAGTTTGACCTTTTTATTTCGCTGTGGTTTTATATGAGGAAACCGCCGTTTTAAATATTTTCTTCCGATATCCAATACTTGTTTCATTTTTCCGTATAAATTATGAAACGTGGCTTAGAGAATTATTTCCCTCAACAACTTAAGATGCACATTATTTTTAGATTCTCCCTTAGTACTTATGGATATTTTTTTTGGCATTACGTTTAAACCTATAATTTGGCTTAATACTGACGACTGCCTTTAGTGTTTCATTGTTACCCGTTTTAATCTCATTCATAATTAAAATATCTAGATGAGTGTGAGGCGAGGGTTCCAATATTTTTAAAAGAGTTACTGACGCATCTATGAAATAACATTGTTTTCTGGTTACAATGATTCTATTTGCTTGTTTGCTCTAGAAACTGTCTATCCTGAATCGGTGGATAGCCGAATTATTATTGGTTGTCTACCCGTAAAATCTATAGATTTTCCAGTAGACAACCAATAATCGTTGAAGGCTTCAGTCCCATATTTTGTTTTTAAAGAGTCGAATTTTTTTATACTTCTGTGTCCCATTTTATTCTCATCTGCTACCACTTAAAATGGTAATAAGTTAAGATATATTCAAGATTTTTTCATTCCTGAGGTACTTTTTTCCTTTCCCATCGTCGATAATTTTCTACAATAATTTCCGGCCGGATTCTCTTTCCGACAGTTGTTGAGAATTTTTGATTTTATATTATATTCGCCAAGACTTCCCCATTTATATTTTTCTTTTAAAATTATTTCTTTTAAATGAAGGTGTATAATTCGTGTGCCTTTAGTTCCGAGAAAAAAAGGCCCTTTTTCTTATGTTTTTCATGCGAAAAGTTTTTGCGAAGCGAAGAGTTTTTGTAATTCTTGGACGTTTCTAATTTGCATTTATCTTCGCTTTTCTTTTAGCGCACAGTTTTTCTCAGTATTTTTTTGATTCCATCTCTTGCTCTACGGGTAATATTGAAGTATTCATAGATTTACCGCTCATAGCATTATGTACTGCTACATGTTAACTCATGTCTTGTCATAGAAAAGAAGGATTGAAATTTAAAAAATATACATGTTACAGTAGGAGTAAAATATCAAAAATATACTTGCCTTACCAGCATTATGCATACAACTATATCTAGTAAATAGAGTCTGAATCGTCATTTTTAAAATCTCATACATCGAACAGTAGCACTTTTCATCTAGTTTTTTATTTATTTCCTCTGTGGTGTGCGTAATAAGTGTTTCTCTTGTCAATAAACTGTAATTGATCACATTTACCGATCATGAATTTGCGTTTTATTCAAGAGAAATTTTATAGGCAATCCTTTCGCTGTTTGATAGCTGTGTAGATGGCATTCCAAGTGCAAAGCTTCGTCTTTACGGGACGTTAAGCTTAGTCCCGATGGAGTCTATCGTGATAAGCAGACTAATGCCGACGCCAGTTTTCCCTCTGTCCTTCCTTCTCTACCTTTCCTTTTGGGCGCAAATGACTTAAACTATCAGTTTCCTCCTTCAAATACAACACTTGTTTTTTATGCCAATTTTCCTTTTCCCAGTAACATCATGCCATCACAATATCATCTTTAAGGTACAAAATAACGCCATGTCATCATGACATCATCTTGGTATACAAACTAGCATCTTGTAATCATTACAGAAAGCTGTTTCATGGATAAAATATTTAAGGGTGGAATTTAGCATTCCATTTATGAAATTGTCCATTTATTTTGCATTCCAGTCACGCTCTCAACTCCCGACTCACTCCTTAGTGGCAAGCAGTCCCCCCCTTCCCTATCCATTCCCTTCCCAAATGTATGTTCCCCCTCGCCCTCTTCCCTTGTGCAGCTGTCGCCCTAACATACCTCGCCACACGTCCTTATGGCGTTTCTCTGGCTTGTACAAAACCGTAAATTGCTCACGTGCGTCAATCTCGGATAAAATATAAGGAGAGCACTCTACGTGGCTGAGCAGTACCTGAGGGTAGAGGCCAACATTAAAAACACTTGACTTCGATATAATTCCAACACAAAATCTGGAAAAATGTACTTAAAACAGTAACGGGAATATGGAAGTCGTATCCCTATAAAAATATGTCATATATATGAATGAATTTGCTGTGCCAACTATCTTTGGTATAGTTTTATGATTGTTCAGTTATTCTAATTATATCAATTAGTAAAATTCTTTGACTTCGATGTAATTCTAACACAAAACCCGGAAATAAAAGGTTTTTAGGCGTTTCTCTGGATTGTACAAAACCGTAGATTGCTCATGTTTGTCAATCTCAGATAAAATATATGGAGAGGCCTCAAATTGGCTGGGCAGTACCTGAAAGCGGAGGCCAACATTAAAACCACTTGACTTCGATATAATCGTTCCCATTCCCAGCCCAGTATATGCATGGTGGAGCAATATATGCCACGGAATTTAAACATAGATGGCTTATTCCAGTAGGAACCAAATTACTGATGATGTTTAGGTGGAGAACGCACCATTTTTAAAGTATAGAAACTTTAAGGCAAGCGCTTCGATTGGTTAAGTATTTTAAAGTATAAGTTAAGATTTATATAGTGTAAGTTAAGTAATGGTTAAGTCCTGTTGTCGGATGCTGTGGGCAACTCATGACTTCGAATGATTTGCCCTTAAATACTCATATAAACTCTATTATGGCTTTGCCGGAGATTGCGATGTACCCATGGCTCTCCACTCGCGGCCAATTGGTTCCTACTGTTTTCAGCTATCCTGGGTTAAAATTTCGTAACATAATTTTTCTCCACCCCGAATACCACTTGCTTCCTTTTTTTTTAAGTGTGCAACTGATGATGACTTCGATACAAGCTGTACCGAGTAAAACTTTGTGGCTTAAAACGTTGCTTTTATCATCATTTCATAATGATCTTTCACAAGGTTAAGCCTGAAAATGTTGAATTCAAATAAAAGATTTATTATTTATTTCATACCTCTAAAAGATTTATAAAGGAACGACGAAGTGCTGGATATGGTTGGCGAGGAGAGGCAGCTTTTAGATGAGGTACCGGGGAGACAGAATGTATGGATGGAGTGAATACTTAGCGGGGAGGGGGTGTTGAAAATGGTGTTAGAGGGTAGAATGTTGGGGAAACGAGGGAGGAGAAGGAAAAGAATAGGATTTTTTAAGATAGATTGAAAGAGAGTAGGCCTTACAGTGAATTGAAGAAATCAGCGCTGGAAGGAAAGGGAGGCTCCCAGATCACTTCTTTAGTACTCCATGGAAACCTACCTTAATCGGTAGAATACTATAACAAAATAAAAAGATTTATAATTACTATTGTTCAGTGGCGAATCTATGGAGGGGGGGCTAAGGGGTATTTAGCCCCCCGTTGAATTTTACTACTACTAGATAGATTGGTCATTTTGTCCGGACCCGCAATACTGCTGGGAGTTTACCACCTACTTAGCCCCCACCTTGTCCTTATCCTGGATCCGCCGCTACTTTTGTTTATTCCATGCCATTCTGATGTCCTTTCTTGTCTTTCCTACAGCATCGCTAGCAGCGGCGTGGGCGAGGAAGTTTGCGGCGGCGTCTGCCAGCACCTCGACGCCGTACGAGTCCCTGGGGGGATCGGCGTCCTCCTCAGAGCAAAGCGAGGGTGGAGGGGAGGCGGACGAGGAAGGGAGGGAGGGGGAGAGGGTAGGAAGGGTCCAAGCCGGACTCTCGCCGACCTCCTGCCAGCCCACCGCGCAAGGGAGGCACCCGTCCCCCTACTACTACGCAGACCTCTTCAAGGAAGGACAGCAAGAGGGCACCGCTTCCGCGGCTGTAGAGGTAAGGAGGGTTCCATCCAGCTACCCACCATCCTTAGCACACGTCACGAGGTCCAGGAACAAATTAGGTGGTGAAACACTTAAGAAATTATAGTAGAAGGGCCAAACGTATTAACCACCCGTAAATTGAAATTTATTCCTTGTATAATATACAGAGCTTGAGTAATACAAAATTTTACATAAAACAAGGAACATTAGGTCCCCCTTAGGATAATTCCTGTTTGGAGATAACCGACTCCTCAAAAGTCGTTCTTTTAAGATATTAGCTACATAACACAAAGTACATAACTAGAGCGCGGAAAAAAAGTCTCCAATTTTTCAAAAAAAGTCGCCTAAAAAGTCGTCAATATTTTTGAAAAAAGTCTCTTGAAAAGTCTGAGTTATTTTCATGAGAAAGTGGCTGAATTTAACTGAATTAATCGAGAAAAGAGGGTATAGATGCGGATTCGTGGGTTTACGTGTTATATTATGGACTTTTAAGACAGGAGATTGCCATAATTTACAAAATATTTTGTTAAATTCTGAATAACACTTGCTTTTATGATCAGCAATTGTTTAAGAATATAGTTGACCCCTGTAATTATTTAGCTGATCAATAGCTATCTTCATTTTGAAATAGGGATATTTAAGTCAAGTTAAAGGCTATGGATAACAGATTTTATTCATTAATCACATGATATAAAATAAAGGAAAAAAACTTATTTTCATTCACTTTGAGTTGTATTACCAAAAAATTATTTAATGAAGTAGTGATAGATAAGGTATTTTTCTATGTTTTCCATGGTAAATGTTGTGCGACGTTCGGTGAAAATAAGTTTATACGTCGAAAACGATCGCTCAACTTCACATGTTGTAATAGGAGCATATCGCAGCGTAGCCACTTCACTAAAGGTGAGTTTTTGTAAAACATTAGATGTCTGCCCCTTGACCTCTCCGTTGAGAATCTGAGCTATACCAGTCATTGACTTGAAGCCTTCGTTTTTATCCAAAACATTGCACAATTTGCCATAAAAACTTACGGCTTGTTCACCCTTTACACATTCAAGTTTCTTCTTCTCATCCATTATTGTTGACACAAAATCACTGAGGCTCAGGATGGAAGATTCAAGATATTTGATTTTTTCTACCAACAACCCAAAGGATGCTGAAATACATATCATACTCAATGGGTGTGTTCTATCTTCAAAGAGTTCTAGAGCATTTACTATACATTCTGCATCGTCTTCAGGGTCAATATTCTGTATAAACTGAAGTAAAAAATTAACAGTTTTCCTCTTCTTATTTAGAACGTGTAGTTGTAGTTATTTTTAACTGAGCAAAATTGCAGGAATTCTATTTCGTATAATGAAATTGGTTCACCAGTCACAATCATAACTACAAATAATTGCTTACATTCTTAATTTTCTCGAAGTGTTGTGCATTGAACACGCAAGCTTCCAGCCGTGTTCCAAATCTCGTGATGACTGGATTCGGAGGCAATGGCAGATGTATGGCAGATGCAAAATGTTTTGTATATTTCCACGCGGGATAGTGCTTTCAAAAATACCTACGAAAATATTAAATATTATTTCTGCAGTAATATATTGGAAATTTTATTTTTATTTTTTTAACAGCTAGTACCTACCTTCTTAATGGTAGAGACCCACTTATTTGCAGTGGGAAATATTTTGCGAATTTCTTCGCATACTCTGTGAAGATCATGCACTTTGCAAGTGATGTGAATCACTTTAGGGTAGAAAAACGCCAAAACATGCGGCTTTAACCATGTACGCCGCTCCATCGGTTAGTAGAAGTAGTAAATTATCTCTAGCATTATTATCTCCAAACAAGGAAGCTTACTTGCAGGTACTTGCATAGTGAAGCACACACGGTCTGCTTGGCTTCTGAAGACGTCTGTCCTGGTCTGTCCTTTCACCTTGTACATTTTCTTGGGCTGGGCTGCACAAATGAGCGGACGATGGTCTTGCGACGCTTGGGGACCTCAGCAAATGACTGAAACTTTACGCGGCTTAATCGAATACATAGAATTGTGTTTATACAATGTGTAAACATTCTCCAGTACTTGTTGAGCCTTCATTTTTCCTCTTCGACCGAGTGCCAAGAGCGCATTGTTTGCCTCTCTACAATGTAGGCTCATTTCGTAACCATCTACACTCAACGTGAGACATTCACTTCGTCGGAAATTCTTGATAACCTTTCATATATTTGTATTTCCACTAACTTTGTTCATTTTTTCACTAATCTCCTGCAAAAAAGTAGAGTGTAGATAGCATACATATGTAGATAGCATGCATAGATAGATAGCTCGCATACAGTGTAGCGCTGTCCCCTTGTCAGCAGACCACCCGGGTTCAAATAAGTTGGTTCATAATGTCCCTTTGTGAAGTCTCTGGACACCCTTAGCAAAAAAAAAAGGGTGAGGTGGCCCAGGGAAAGAAACAATACGAGAATTTAACATGCAATTGGATAAGTACGTGGTGAGCTCTACCCTCACATAGCCAAACAACCTTCGAGTTGAAGCACTGCATGGGTTTACTTCATGAACGGTGGAGTAATCGAAAGAATTCATTGCAGTTTCCGGAGCTATTAATAAAATTCCGCGTCAGCAATAGGGAAATTGCATACTTTTTATAAACAGTATGCTGATATACTACAGTAAACATTTAGTACCGCAATATACTTTTTTCCGCTTAAAATTCAGTTTATACATTAGAAAATGACTCCCAAAAGTCTCCCGAGTTTCGCGGGCTAAAAAATACCGCCCCCACTAATCTTTGGCCGTGACGTCATAGTTCAGTAGGAGTCCAAGATCCAAGCCCAGTAACTGCAGGTTTGGAAGAGCCACGTTGCGTTTAAAGGAGAACATGGGTGAAGTAAGGAAAAATTACAAGTGGTGCATTGTTCCTCTGTGCAATAACACCCCAGAAAAAATTTTCGTCTGCATTCCCACGGAGGAAATTAGAAGAAAAGCCTCGATGCATGACGTCTGTCGGGATGAGCGTTACGGAAAAATAAGAGTATAATAAACGGAATGATAAACCCGTGTGCTATGTGAGTGAAGATAACTTTAATATAAATAATATTTCCATATTTCATTGACTGAATAACTTAAAACTGAGATTTTTCGATAATTCGGCCGCCGTAGAATAAAAACTCAACTTCTCAACAAAAATCGAGATAGGTGTTTCTCGATGGTTACGATGGACTCAAATTATTTATGGCACTTGTTCAATTTCAGTTACGGAAGGACATAGAAAATTCCATGATGCTTAAAATCAAGGGAGGTAATATGAAAATATAGAGCAACGTTGATCCTCATGCATTCGAATGCCAGCCAAGAAGACAGCGTTTTCTTCTACTGTCGCCGTGAAAATGATGTGCCGCTGTATTTTGCAAATTTATATCCTGGCTTCACTGCATGCTATAATAATGAACTATACGTCATTTTAAAGGAAATTTTATCCTAAATTCTGATTTATTTTATTACAAATTAAGACTCTACCGGACTGCCAAAAGAATACAAATTTCACATGAGTATACGCTTTCGCCAATATTATACGCAAGTCTCACTTTGTTATGAACTATAAAACATTTCAGATGCACATCAGCTACCTTTCCATTTCTCGGCATCGACTTTCCGCGCCGACGAAGTCTATAGTTTCACTAAAATACCCCGTTATCATGCCGCCGTGCCTCCTCGTACTGAACTATGACGTCACTTTTCTACCAGCCAATCATCGGGCGTTTTCGCTTCTCACTTGCATTTGAAAATTCTCGTGAACTTTGATGCATTAAATATCGCAAACCACGTCATAAAATAATAAAAAAAACTTTCACCGAGGTATAAAAACATATATTTTTATATAATTTTGGGGCTATTGATTATATCTGAAATATATGCAAGTTCCCTATTGTTAGTAGCTTACATTTTACGGTAAATATCTGCTTCGCGTAGTATGCACCGCATAATTAACAAGATTTGTCCGACACAAAGTTGAACAAGTGTGGTTACAACAGCCAAATATTAACTTTGGCAAGTATTTTCAATAAAAAGTCCCAGAAAAGTCTCTTTTAATCGGAAAAGTCACGCCACATCAAAAAAGTCCCAAAAAGTCTCTAAGAAAATCATTAAAAACGGTTTTATTTAATGAGATTGGCGAAGATTTGTATTTAAAACCACAAAAGTCCCACTTTTACAAAAAGTCGAAAGACTTTTTTTCCGCGCTCTATACATAACACACTGCAGTTTTGCTGAATCAAAAAATCAACACAAAAACATAATTTTCTTGATTTCAAATGACCAATCTATTACATTTTAAGGAAGCATCTCTCTTTGTTTAACAAGATGTATGATGAGGCAAGAAAGTAAATTTAAAATCTAAACATTAGTAAATCAGGAAAAAAACAGATTTGCTGGAGCACAAAAAACTCAATACAACAACAATATATCAGAGAATAACCTTTACTCAATGACCTTCTAAATATTTCGTTATTTGGTTTTGGAATGTAATGTTTTGATATGTCCTTGTCCTTTGTTTAACCATCCATCTATCACCTGGTTCATCAATAAATCTGATACCGATTATTCACTCCTAAAACCCACTAATTCTTAATGAAACCGATCAGTCATAACTTAAACTCTCTATGCTATTTACTGTTTCATCCATCAATTTGACTCCCGTTAAAACCAGCCCCTCACAGGTTTCCGGCTAATTCTCAGTTCTTTCACCCCATTTTCATTCAATTCTCGATTCTAAAATCTAACAGTTATTGCTGAAATTCGTTATTACCTGGTCCAGAGTAAACCTATCATTTAAAAATTAAATACAGCAGTCACTATTTTAATCCAATAGTCATTGGTGAATTCCTTCCTTTAATTGACAGTTTTCTTCAGTAACTGGCGAGTAAATAATAACACTGATTAAGAATTAATAAGAAGAAAAACTAAAAAAACGTATCGATAGCGGCTTGCTGGCCTTTTATTAACTACGCAAGGGCCACACCCATCCCCCTACTACGACGCAGACCTCCTAAAGGAAGGGCAGAAAGAGGGCACCGCTTCTGTGCCTGTAGAGGTAAGGAGGTCTTCAGCCAGCTGCCCACCACCCTCATGAGTTCTAGGGGCAAAATGGGGAGACAAAACCCTTAAGAAATAATAGTGGAGGGATACGGTTCAAATATATAAGCTGCACATAAATTCTATCAGTTCTATGTTTCACCATTTAAACCTGGCTCATAAATCAATTTGTTACCGATTATTCACTCGTTAAACCCGCCTAGTAGCTGTAAAAACTATCAGTTATTACTTAAACTTGCTAGTCACTGGTTCATCCATCAATTAGTTACAGGTTAAACCTCATAATTTGCCGGTTAATCCAGCTGATTCTCAGTGAAAATCTATCTGTTATTAAAGTTAACTTTTTTCCGGAGAGATATCGTGGCACAGCATGTATCTACTTCATCTATCCATCCGTTACCAAGTAGCCTCAATAGTTACAAATTAAAAACATCAGTCACTGGTTTATCCAATAGTTATTTTTTAATTCCTTCATTTAATGGACAGTTTTATTCGGTTACTGACAAATGAAAAATGACATTGGTCAGCGACTCAGAAATACGTAACTGAAAAACACACAGGTGGTGACTTGCTGGCATTTTGTTCACTACCCAAGGGAGGCACCCGTCCCCTTGCTACTGCGTAGACCTCTTCAAGAAACGGCAGCTAGAGGGAACCGCTGCTACGACTGCAGCTACCCACTCATCTTCCCCCTTGTCATTCGAGTGGGTGGGCAAGGAATCGGGACGAAAGTGGTGAACCTTTAACAAAAAGTGATGCATAGAATTTGTCAAGTTCCACCCAGTTAAGGATGTATTCAATGGTGGGATATATCGCTAACCGTTCAAACCCGTATATTATTCGAAAAACCTATCACTTATCGGTAAACTTTAGTAGCTACAGGTTCATCAAAACGTCCCTAACCGATTAAGCATCAATTATTCAATGAAATAACCCAACATTTTGTATACTATATCGCTTACTTTTCAAACTTGTTAGTTTCACGCTCATAAACCCTTTCGTTGCCGATTTAACCCATTTGATAAAAATGAAATCCATAAGACGCTGACTACATCCTGCAGTTTTTGGCGAATTCTATAAACTGCTTCTAAAACACTCCAGTTACTAGTGAATTTTCTTCACTTACTGGTCAGTTTTCATTTGTCAATGGCCATCATCATTAGTCAACAATCCTAAGATTGGTTTGACGCATCTCTCCATTTCTCTCTCCTATCCGCTAACCTTTTTATAGCTTTACATCCTTTATAACCTGCTCTATGTAACTCATTCGGGGCCGTCCCTTGCCCGTCTTCCCTTCCGCTTGTCCTTCAAGGATCGTCTTCATCAGGCCATCATGCCTCAAAATGTGACCAACTAAGTTGTCCCGTTCTTCTGTTCCTTCTTCTTAAGGTTTTTAGGAAACTTCTCTTTTCTCCAACTCTTCTTAGCACTTCCTCGTTACTTACACGGTCAATCCATTTTATCTTCATCATTCTCCGGCTACACCACATTTCGAATGCTTCTACTCTTGGCCTTTCATTTAATGGTAAGTTTATTAAATATAACTATGATTAAGCCCTTATGAATACATGGAAAACTGGTCTTTAAAAGACAAATGGTTAAACAGCGATTTGATGTCCTCGGTTGTCATGACGCGCGGAAGGTAGGCACCCCTTTTCATACTACTACGCAGGCTCTTCAAAGAACGGTAAAAGAGGGGACCACTTGTGCGACCATAGGAGCGAAATCTTGTGGAAAAGGGCTGCCTCGGATCCCACTCGCAGCCGACCCTAACCACTCTCGTCACATGGCGGAATAGGGGTAAAAACGGGTGCACCCTTGCGAAATATCCTGGAGTGAAGCTGGTCAGGACCTACACAGTTATGGATGACGTGAGTCAGTTACTAGTTAAAGCTCCTAGTTATTGGTGAGCTCTGATTGCTAGGTACTGTTAAAACACGCTAACAATGGTAAAAAGTGTGTGTTGTCGGTTAAATTCACGGCTCCTTTATTCTTTACCGAATACATATACTGTCTAAATCTATCATTTACTGCTTTAACTCTGCAGTAACTCGTTAAACAATCAATCAAGGCATTCTTTTACTGTAAAATCCGATAATTTTATCGTGAAATTACTTGCAATCATGTACTGGTTTAATTTACCCGCAACGAGTAAAATCCATTGGTTACTAGATAATTCCCACACTAGCTTATGATATACGTCTACTACTAGTTTATTCCACTGGAAATAAATAAAAACCGTAATTAGTTGATTAAATCCACTTTTACCGTAAGAATCTGGCAGCTAGTGGTTAAACCTATTAATTCGTGGTAAATTCCTTTACTTACCGGTCATTTTTATCAGTTTGAAGAGTTCTCGGGATCTTCACTTAGTCAGGAACTGCATTTTTTTCGACGTTTTGATGCCCGACTTGGCCATCGTCCTCAGGGCTATAAGTGATTTCATAGCCCTTAGGAAGATGGCCGAGTCGGACGTTGAAACGTCGGCAGAAATGTATTTTCTGACCCGGTGGCGATCCCGAGAATTCTTCCTACAGTTTATTCGCCGGGAAACTACCAAATTTTTCTTCATTTTTATCAGTTACCTAAAAATTAAAAAGATAACACTGATTAAGAACCGATGAATAATAGACTGATTATAAATTGAGAAACATCCAAGCTTACCGGGCTCGTTGGCTTCGTCTCAAGGGAGCTACCCCTTGTCCCGTTATTACGTAGACCTCTTCAAGGAATGGCATCAAGAGGGGGCCGCTTCTGCGACTGTAGAGGTGAGATCTTGTGGAAAAGGGCTGTTTCGACCCCAGCTTGCTGCTTGCCCTCACAACTCTCGTCACAAGTGCCGAAGGCGGAATGGGGGTAAATGCGGCGAACCCTCAAGAAGTTGCAGGAGAGGGGAACAAGTCAAGTCATATTGGTCACTCGTAAAATATAAAAGTCACTGGTTTATCTCACTAATAATAGGTAAAACATTAGCTATTTAACTCGCTATTTTCTGGCTCATCTAAAAATGCGCTATCTATTAAAGCGATCACTCACTAGTTAAGTCCGTTAATCATTGGGAAAAACTAATCAGTTATTACTTAAACTCGCTAATTTCTTGTTTTTCTAACAATCCGCTACCTATTAAAGCGATTATCCACTAGTTAGGTCCGCTAATTATGAGTAAAAACTAATCATTTATTGCTGAAACTCGGTGTTTGCTGGTGATAGTTGGGGTGAAATCGGGCATCCAAGAATAAACTACTTCGTGATATGGGTTTACCATTTATGGAATAAATTGGTTTCAGTTCAACAACTATCGTTTATCGTGTAGTATTTGCAAGGCTGCGAATTGACCATTGTTTAGGTACACATTTGCTTCTCTTTACGCCCGAGAAAGAACCATCTGTATGTCCACAATGCAGTTTTATTTTGAATCTAAGGCAAGCACTCACCGGTTGTATGATTTGCCAAGTGCTATAAAAATATTTTTACAGTTCCATGAGTTAAGAAAAACCATAAGTGATGATTAAAAAACATACAGTGTGTGTAACATGTTCCTCCATGAGACAGCATTGATCTCTAAAATAAAAAGATTCTCCTGCTCGATACATACGCTCCATACTGCGTTGCGTTTATACTATTTAAGATTATAAATAAAGAATTGCAGAAATTACGGTGCATTGAAGGTGCTGTATGAGCTAAGCCGTTAATACACCTAAAAAAACAACTAGGCCCCTTTATTTGACAATAAAAAGAAAATAAGATTTTTTAAACACGCTTTTCCAAAAACAGTATAACCATTTCATCTCTGGGAGAATAAAACATGGCTGTTGATTAGGGATATAATAAATTAATGTAGAAGAGCCTGATTGGTTAGTAAGGATTGGCACGCAATATTATTATCTCAACCTTAATTTGTTTGACTGTTTAATGCATTTTATACTGATTTTGGAAAAAGCGTGTTTAAAAACAATCTTTCTTTATTTTATTTTTTCTACTTTTCAGTCGTAAATCATGTAATCAATTAAACCAGTGCTGTTAAAAAAAAATCGGCAGAAAAATTATGACTATCTTTATCTATTGAGAGAAAATTTGAAACTATTTTTTCATATGGAAATTTTGTTGATTAATTAGAGCACAATGGAATAAAATTTGAAGTATGTGATAATTGAATATTGTAGTGTCATCAAAAGCAAGCAAGTGTTCAAAATGGACGGTCGGTCTTGAACGTGCGTTGTATGCGACCTCTTCGGCATTTACTTGGTTTTATCTCTAGCCAAACCGCCACAAAAAGTAATAGAGACAGCTTAATTTTTTCATGCTACAGTTAGAAAAGGAGAATTTTTGCGTGAAAATGTGCGATTAGAGTTAATACCACTTTGTTGATTCGCATAAATTTTCGCAAAACATTTTTGTAATGTCATTTATGAATTGAAGTATAAATTATCCTTTTTATTACTGTATAAATATAAAAGCAAAAAATGCATTTGGAAAAACGCCGCCGGAAAAGAGTGAAATTTTACAGATGCTCGAATGCAACCATTTTCATTGGAGTTCATGCATGGCTCACTAGATGCATAACTTCCAGGATATAAAATTATTCCGTTGCCTATCGGAGCTGTGAAAATTTGAATCCAATATGTGCCAGCCTTTGCTACTTTAATAAGTGTTTTTTTCTAGTTCTTATGCTAATAATTTACGAGTAGATTGTTACTATAGGATCTATTACCTATTTTAATTTGATTTCATACAATTAAAATGGTAATTTTCGAGTGGATATAAATTCTTTTCTAACTTAACTCAGGCTCAACTTTTGCTTCCGCTAATTTATGCTATGAAAATGAGTGATCATATAAAATATTAATCTGAAAAATTAGTTTTTAAATGATCAATTAATTTTAATGTAATTTAATAATTAATTTTTAAATTGTAATCTATATATTTTAAATTTGAAACTCATTGCCCCTGGATAAATACATACCCATCAATTTTGCTTTTTTCATAAATCAGGAAAAATTATCCTTTTGTCTGACACCGATTGTTGAAATAAAACTGATGACCAAGTTGTTAAGTGATGAGTAATAAATCCTAAATGAATGCATACATTGAACTTTTGGCCCAGGCCAGAACAGTCACCAGTCAGAATATGGCACTCATTATCAATAGTTGCCTCTTGTTTAGGTAAAGACTTGAAATTTAGCATGTGTACTCATGAACGGTAACTAAATGCAGAAATATAGGTTATTGATTATAGATCTCTTTGTTCATTATATAATGTGGCCCAAAAATCACTAAAGTTCACTTATTACTTTTCTTAGAAAATCTTGCAAAAGTTGATTGTATGAGGATTTTTAAGAATTGGTGAAGTAATGAGCAAAGCCTCCCTTAAAAATCAGGTGCAGTATACCAAGTACCACAGAGAAACTGTTTAAAATACCTTCTCATTGGTACGTACACATATCCAGGGTGGTTTTAAGGAATTTCTCTCACATTTTCTTTTATAAGGGAACCACCCTCCATTGATATAAAAACATAAATATGTGTTTAACTCCAGCTAATTCTGCAATTATATCGCCTACTTTCATCACAAGGGAATGTCAATGGCCAGGACATCTTGAAAGAATCATTTGAAGGGTTATATTTTCTTATTTCCCTGAACCCCTGTTTCACCTGAGAGGTATCATGTATCCCATACCCTACCCTCTGAAGGTGGTAACCCCAGAATTGGAAGGGATATCCATTGAGAAGAGAAGATGGTGATGAGAATCCGTTTCTTGTCATCAGCTGATTGAACTAGTGGCAGCGATGATAATTAAATTTCTTTAGGAAACACACACGGAGTGCCACCTCTGAAATTCACATTTGGCAACTTCGCTGGTTGCAATGAATTAGCATTCTGTGCATGAATGAGAGAACAGGAGAGCTTTAATCTTTTGATATGTGAGACTTAGAACCTTGCAATTCATTTGCATTGTAATGAAGTCTGAAAGAGACTGATGCCCTGTTTATGTCCAATTTTACTGGCTTACTCTTTGGCACTACTGCCTTTGTAGACCTAGGTCTCTGTGACAGTGCAGCACCAGGCACTGTGATCCTCAGCCTTAATTTTCTTTCTCTTTACTCCCATCCTAGATTCTGGAACTCTCTTCTGCCAAATATAAAGTCATCACAATCACTTCAGTCGTTTAAAAGAAGGCTGTACTCGTATTTGAAGTCTGGGCTTAATTCAGTCTCCTAAACTCATTAGAGTTATTATCTTAAAGTTGTAATGTTAACAAAAATTTCTACATAAATATGCATATGTATGTGTGTGTTTATTACTGTCTAAGTTAAAACATATACTTCTGTGTATTAGTATTGAATATTTTACATCTTTTGTACAAATATCAACTACTTGTCAAAATGCCTTTGTTAAGATTTAGAACATTTCCTGTATTTTCCATTTTTTTTTTTTTTGCTCTGATAGGTTTTACCTAGAGCATAATAAAAATATTCTATTCTATTCTAAATTCTCCTTCCATTTACTCCCATGCATACAAAAACAGAATATGATTTGCAGGGGTTGTTGACAGGGGTCTATTGTTGATACCCAAAATATTTCATATTGATGGAATACAAGGATAATTACATCAGGAAAAATAAAATCAGTGATAGGGTATGTCCAATTTTGGCACAGTATTTTACTCTTGACTGTGGTAGCTTTAACTTTAACCCTCTCAGTGCTATCCTTCTTCCAGGGGTACTGGCGAGAAATGTGGAGGGTATTTTAATAAAATGTAGCAACTAGGAAAAAAAAACAATACAAAGCTATTTTATTACATATCCGTAAGCAGTTTTTTTTACTGATGTTATACTGGTTAATATTGACAAAATATTTTTGAATTTACCAAAATAAAATATATCAATGTAATAAGTTATAGCAAATTAAATAACGTACTACATAAGAGCCGATATACCGACCTGCTGCACTTTTCGCCCGAGCGGCAAAAACTGATATATCAGCCCGCCATACATGGGTGTACCCACAACTAGAGGGGGGGCAAGCCGTGATCATTCAAGATATAACACAGAAAAGGTAATGAAACCAAAATATCAAGAAAATTATAATAGCGCTCCTTTATTTTTAAATTATTTTTATTTCAATCACATGCTTTACACTAATAGCACTTTTATTGGATTTAAAGAATTTTTGTTCAAAAATTTCATTTTGAAATAAATTTACCGTAGCTTCTATAGAGGGGTCAGCTGACCCCTCATGCCCCCCGCTAGATACGGCCATGCTACCGCACGAAAAAGGGTTAATGATTTTCTATTCTTTATTAAATGCAGCCATATGAGGAGAGCCCTTCGAGGGAGGAGGCAGAACTAGAGGAGGAAGTGAGGGGTGAAGAGAGGGAGGGTCACCAGCATCACCACCCTCACCATCACCACCACCACCACCATCACCATAAGCACCCCCGCCACCACCATCATCGCCACAGGCAGCACCGCCACCACCACCACCGACACAAGCACCGCCGCAAATCCCGTGGCGAGGGCGAGGGGTGCCGAAGGGGCTCGTCCTGTGGCCCGAGCTGTTCTGCCCACCACCGTGGACCTCATCACTGTGCCAGGCACCACCGCTCTGCGTCCGCTGACTCTGTGGGGCTTGGGGACAACAACTTTGAGTGAGTGTATCTATGCAATTTGTAATTTTTGTATCCATAAATATTACGTAAATTTTGTAATTTATGTATTGTGAGCACTTTTTTATGGTATAACCCCAATATTCCCTTAATGGACAATGTCCAAGAGCAATAAACCATATTAATATTATCATTATGATGGCGATCTACCAGTGAACATTCAATAGTCATAATAATATCTTGTACGATGTGCGGCACAATGTAGTGGAAGATCTTGATATTTGTTGTAATATTTCCACAGGATTTATTCCAACACAGTGCGTTTCGTTGGTGCAATAACATTATCAAGTGCATAATCTGTCTTTGAATTCTTCCTTTAATAATAAATATCCTTCTGTACTTGATTATGTTGTTGTAACAATGAAACACATATTGTTCGAATAAATCCTGTGGAAATATTGTTATGCCTGTTTTAACTAAAAGTAACAATAATATTTTTGGGGATTGGTGTGGTGGGATAGCTAGAGTGATGGCTTCACAGCCCATGGGCCTGGGTTCGAATTTCGGCAGAGAAAGATTTTTCAGAAGTTATCCAATCCCTGCTTGAGTGCCTTGTGGAGGGTATATCCAGTGAAACACTCTGTCTGTGAGATAGGACGTTAGCTCGTGGTCCATATCATGCCTTTTGTTATGTGCAGGCTAATGCCAATGCTAGGTGTCTCCCCTATTCCTACCTCATGGCGCAAATGACCTCAGCTGTTGGTTGCCACTTCCAAACATGATATCATCTTTATTTAGAAGCAAATTTAGGACTAAGAAGTCCTGCCTTACATTTTACTTGTTTTTGGAGAAAACATATACTTTATCCCGCTCCAGCAAGATTCCTTTCCAATGACCTTTCCTTGATACTTATGACCTTTGAGTTAGCAGGTAGGGATATAATCCCCTGCCGCCGCTGAGGTCAGCCAGTTGACCCGATTGTTGTAGAAATTAATTTTTTTCCCAAACAATAAGGGAATTAAATAAATCCTAGGTCAAATTCAGGCATTTAATTTCCCATAACCCGTGGTGTCATGGTGCTGGAATGGCGCTCAAGCATAACCAAAACAAATTTTTTTTTCGATTCATTCTATATTTACTGAAAAAATTGAAAAACAGAGTAATATTTCACTAGTAAAAAATAGTTAAGGAAAGCGTCCCGGCACGGCTAATTTTGCCATGACATTACCGCCCATAACATATATATACACCTTACGCAACAACTCTCACAATAATTAAATTTCTAGCATAATAGTAGAGATAAAGGTCGGTTTCCTAAGATCTACTGCCACGTATCTAGATTCAAATATGTTATATGAAGTGAAACACTTTGCACTTTCCACATAAAAATTTTATGTGGAAAGTGCAAAGTGTTTCACTTCATAACTCATAATGGATCTCCACAAAGTATCTGCCTCATCCATCCAATTCATCAAATATGTTGTTGCAAAATCAAATTTTTTGCCCCAAATTTCTTTATTTGCAGTTCATATCTGCACCTTTTGAACATGATGACACCGGAAGACACTTGTGTGTGTAATCCTCCGTTATTGGTCGATGTAGTGAAGCAGCAAAGCAACTGTACATTTGAGAGAATCTGAACAATAAGATACTCTTCAAAATGATGCAAAGGTGCTCAACTGGTCAGGGTCAATAGTAGTTAGTTGTTCAATTTTTTTTTCACTCGTTACTAGTCGTGACTACCGGTCCAGATATTTTTTGCTATAATTTCAAAAATCCGTCAGTTATATTTTTCCAATGTTGTCTGGAAGATTTTTATTTTATTTTAATTCCTAAGAATAGGTGATAATACGAGAAATTGAATCATCTGTTTATATTGGGCAGAAAAAAAATAATTTTAAACAGAGGTACATAATACTACGTCTCCCACCCAAGGCTGATGGAGTGGAATTAATCCATGTTGATATTAACACTTGCATTTTCCTACAACTATAAAATTTATACTAACCTAGGTTTTGATGTCACTTCATCATCTTAAAGATACATAACCATTTTGTACCTTTAATAAGATGTAGTAACTTTATACCGAGGTCCAAAAAATTTGAGGTACAAGGTCGAGGTGTGTACGTGGTGCATACAAAGTTGTGGTACAAAATGATTTAGTACCTTGAATAAAACCAATTTGTACCCTAAATATGTTGTAGTAAACATCAAAACCTAGATGAGAATAAATTTTATAATTGTGGAAAATTGCAAGTGTTCCTTTCAATATGATAAAAACAACCCATTGTGTGCTACATTGTATTGACTCCCATCATGTCTTCTTAAATCATGCATCAGGGTCGCGAGGGAGGCGTGGTCTGGTGAGGAGGGCTCTGCCGATGACCATCCGAGGGACGCTGAGGACTTCTTGAGCGGGGCCCAAGCGGCCGCCGCCTTGGGCCCATCGTCTCCGGGCGCTGAGGTGGCCCAGGGGGTGTGCGAGTGCCTTGGGGGGGGCAGGGGCCTTGGCCCCGAGGCCCCGGGGGGGCCCGAGGGAGGGGCCTTCCTGGCTGCCTGTATCCTGCGTCACTGGGACCTTGTGTTCGCCACGCCGGCAGAGGCCGCGGCGCACCACTACTCAGAGGAGGTCGGGGCCCCTTGCGGGGGCCGGAGAGGCGTGGCTAAAGGCCTGAGGGCCTCGTGCTCCTGCCGGCCCGGAGGCGGGAGCTGTATCGGCCGGGGAGAAGGGGAGGAGGAAGAAGAGGAAGCGGAGGAGGAGGTGAGGGGAATGAGCAAAGGAATGGAGGTTTTTGTCATGAAAAAATATATTTCTATCGAAAAAAAAAACATTGTTTAAGTAACAAGAAGTCTTATCCCAGATTAATGTTATGCACATGGGCATACTCAGTGGGGGGCAACCGCATCAAGGGCAGGGGAAAGTGGGGCAAAACCGATCGGTTAACCTTTTTTCAATTAAAACTTGACCTTCTGTTGCTAATATTCTTTTAAATGTGGTTAATAGTAACATTTATACATATAGGGTATGGAATATTAATGCAAATGCATTTTATGATATTGATTACAAATATATATATATAATTTTTTTTTCAAACATTGACAAAATGACGATTTTGCCATATAGGTGGGGCAAAACAGACACCCATAGAATTTGCATTTACAAAAACTTTCTTATACAATTTTGGAAGATTTATTTTTACAAACACATATTTAACACATGCATGATATTTCTCAACATGAAATAGTAAATGAACAATATGTGAGGTTGAATATGAACTTATGTACAGAAATCACAAATGAAATTGTCATCTTCTTCTTCACAATTTGAACATGCCTTAAGAGCCCACCCTTCGCAGTTCAAGCATTGTATCCAACCCACTTTATTCTTGGAACTGGAATACAACTCATTGCAAAATATGCAAGCCTTTTCATCTCCACTGTCACAATCATCCTTATCTTTGTGAGCATCCAACCTCTGTCGGTCCTGCCCCACTCTCCGGTGACAGTTTTGCCCCTCGGCACACAGCATAAGAAATATGGCAATACAAGCGTATCCATAATAAACTACTCGGCTACACAGGCTTAAAGCACAAATAAAAACACTAAATTATCATATTAACTTACCGTTGTTAAACATATTGGCATAGTGGCTGCCAGATCCAAAACAAAGCTAATAAAAATCCTTAAGAAAACTGTCTGAAACTTGAAAAATTCATAGAAACTAAATGGCAGCCACTGCGTAAAAGAAAACAAGCTCAATCTGCCGGTAATGGCAGCCACTTCAACTAGTTTATAATGTTGCTGCTTGAAAGCAACAACTACAGTGGAGCCCCGCTAATCCGAAATAATTGGGACCGGACCCATTTCGGATTAGCGAATATTTCGGATTAAGCAGACTGTTATTAATTTAACGATAAATTATTAAATACAACGTGCAACTACATAAATTAATCGCCGAAATGCTGTTTCACGTCCATACGGTATGAGAATCAACCAACTTCATTATGTATGCCGTACGGCAACGCTCTGCACGGCTACCGCTTGAGTTCGTAGTTGCAAAGAAATCCGATAGGTAGCAGCACAACCTACGTTGTAGAAGCCCCGCCCATTACCTGATTTTGATTTCGGATTAAGCGGATTTTTGGATTACCGGATTTTGGATTTGTGGGGCTCCACTGTACCGGGTGATTTTAAAGGGGTCGATTTTGCCCCACTCTCCCCTATTATTTATAGATAATGGTTTTTTTTACATTGCTTATCATTGCCATCTCCAGGGAGGTGGAGGAGGAGTTGGGGAGTGCGGTGGAGGTCCGCCGCCGCCTGAGGATGGGTGGGTAGCGGCCTCGGGTGTGGTCCGCCAGGGGACACCCTCTTCTTTGGGTGGAGATTTGGAGGAGGACGACGAGGACGGGGAGATGAGCGGCCGGCAGAGGCACCTCTATGAGACGGCCTTCGACTGCAAAGTATGCAACTCAAAATGAATATCTCCTTGAAGTAACCAAGGGTGGATTAAGGGAAGGGGTCACCGGGGTTATGACCCCCCCCAAATTTTATCAAAAATGTTTAGTTTTTATTGGAATAATACAAATTTTTTGGTGCACTCGAACAAATTTCATCTCTTATTAAGAATAAAAATGAAATTTTAGGCTCCAAAATGCATTAAAAAATGGGTATTTCAAAAAAATTTTTATAGGAGCATGCCCCTTAAGTGAAAATATTCCTTCATGAATGAAAAATCTATGGAGTGAAAATTTCCACTATCACCAGTCTATAAGGAACTTAAGTCACAGAGTGATATTTTGGGTTAGATTATATGAAAAGTAATTTAATTTAACAGATAATGATGGGAGAATTTATTTTCAAAATATCACCAACCGAAGAGATAACAAAACTCTTTTAGGTGGATTTCTGAAAACTTCTATGCTGATCAGCATATATTTACCACAAGTAGAAGCCTTCATATAATATATGTATTTTTAATTTTTTGAAAGAATCGCCATCATTGAAATAGATGAAACCTCTTACTTTTAACTGACTCAAAACAGAGTTATTATTGATAATTTTATGAATACAGCCATAGTGTCTGCATATCTGCTTGCATTGGTGGAGGAGGAAGTTAAACCCTTGCATGCATATAAGGAACTGATGCTTGTTCTGGCTATTTACTACTTCTACTTTCATAAACAATATCTCTATTGCTGGTAGGGTGAGGGTGAGATTTTTTAGCCCTATTGCTCACCTTCATCAGTAAAGATGCTTTTTTGGCATATTCCTAAATTTACCACATTTTAAGGCTATAATATATAATGGCTTTAATAGAGAAATTTACTATGCATACTTGATGGCATCTTAGACAACCTTTTTTTCCAAAATATTAGCTAAAAATAATTAACTGGGTCTTACACGTGAAGGTTCGATCTCTGTGGGTCAATGTTCAATACTGACTCCATTATACTAACTAATTCATTAATATTTATTATTCAGTTTAAGAAATTGTAGTCATCATCACTATTAAGCTCATTGCTACTATGTGACATTATTTATAATGTATTTCTTATATTATATATTACCATTGTCTTGCTCACTTCAGCGATATGGAAGAAGTTGTGAGTGGTATAACAAAGAAGCTTGCTATAAGAAAAGATATACATGTCTGATCAAGTTAGTTTGATATCTCACTTCGATTTATACAATCATATAGGATCTAAAAGGAACTAACTTAAGTTGCTGGGGATTCATACCTCATGCGGATTTTTTTTCTCTTGCATGCCCTGCTGAAATTAGGGTGCATCTTATATGCCTTCAAATATGTTAATCACTTTCCTCAATGGTTAGTTCCTCTTGAGAAATATTCTGAAAATATAAACACAAAATAAAAACATGTTTAGAAGATAAAAATACATTTGCATTTTATAATTTAGGTCCGCCGTTCCCAAGATGACCTTGACGAGATCGATCGGGTCTCCAACCACCCCGTCCTGCGCATGGCGCCTGCAACACTGTCTCGGGCAACGTCCACCTCCAGCCCCAAGTCGATTCGGTCGTCTCTGCCACCAAGGGAGGTCTCCACGCCTCCCCCGACCTTATCCCGTGACAAGCGGAGGTCTGGGTTGGTTGTGGTTACGGATGGATCCCCGGACAGGAGACCCTCACCTGCCCCATTGACCACAGCCCTGGACCCTGCAAACTTCCCACAGGGTCCTGATGACCCCAAGCTGAAGGACAGGCACCCTGCCTTCCAAACACCTCCGTCCGCCAAGGGTCCCATAGGGGTGGGAGGCGCACCCTCGCCCCCACCCCTGAGGGGCTACGCACCCTCGCCCCCACCCCTGAGGGGCTACGCACCCTCGCCCCCGTCCACTGCACCCTTGCCTGCAAAGTTCCACAATACCCGGGAGCTCCTGCAGATGAACAGTGCCCCAGATCTTCCAGCCAAGGGCATGCTCCCTGGAGCCTCGCCCGAACGGACAAGGGACCCCAGGTTACCCATCAAAGCATGTTCGTCTTCCCGCAGAGGCCCAGATGGGCCCATCCTTGAGTTTAAGGGAAGGCCTGGAGATGAAGGGGATGTGATTGCCGCGGCAGATGGCACTGTGATCAACGTGGGACGGGGTCAGAAGCATCGGGAAGTGGTTGTGCGTTCATCTGGTGCTCGACCCAAGTACTCCAGCACAGAGAGCATGGCCACGAGCAGTAGTGCCATGTCCAGCCTTGAATCCCTCCGCAGCAGCACCAGCGAGGGCAACCGGAGCACCAGCAGCTCCGGGAGCCGGCGGAGCAGCTCTCTGAGCTCGCACAGTTCTGACTCTGGGTCTACGCGCCTCCTGGACCTTCATCGGCTCCACCTCCACCATCATTACCACCATCACCACTCGTACCACCACCATCAGATGGCCTCCCAATCGGCCGGGCACCAGCCCGGACAGCTGCATATCCTCTCCCCCATATCGGATAAGTCTCAGGAACCCGCGTCGGAGACTTCCGACAACAATCGCAACAACAACTCATCCCAGGGGGCATCCCCGGAGGAGAGGCTAAGCTCGGAGGGCATCTCAGCTGTCGACAACAATCCTGCCAACAACACCGCCACTTCCGAAGCTTCCGTCCAGCAGGCGACGGTGGCGACGTCATCGGCGAAGACGAGCACCACCACCCCTCCCGACCCCGTCCACCACAAGCATTCCCCTCCAAGGCAGGACCCATTTCCTCCTCCGACGTCTTCCTCATCCACCCAGACTCTTTTAGCCCCCACGCCCTGGGAGTCTGCTCCTAAACTGAAGCGAAGGGTTCTCGTGCTGCAGAACAAGAACCTGCTGAACCGTGCCCTGGTCCAGGCGGCTGCTGCAGCTGCTGCCGCCGCTACCTCATCTTCCGGTGAGGCTGAGGTCCAGGGGTCAGACAGTGGGATATCAGTGGAATCTTCCTCCCGTGGTGGGCAGTCTGGGGGTCAAAGTGGGGGTGGTAGTAGCGAGGGTACATCCCAGGCAACGGGACAGCAGGACCTCAGAGGACTTCCGTTCGACATGCCAAAGCTGAGAAGAAGGCTCACAGCAGATGCTTCTGGTAGCAGTTCTACCTCTGTGGCTAGCAGTTCGAGGCCTGAGGACTTGAGGGCTCTACCATTTGACATGCCCAAGCTCAGGCGGAGACTAAGGTTACAGCAGACGGGCGATGATGGTCCAGAGCCTGATGCTTCCAGTGGTGTGTCCCAGGCATCTTCCAGCCAGAGTGTCCTGGAGCTGGATACTCATCCTCGGAGTGGTCAGTACCATAGTTGTCATATTAATACATTGCATACGGGTGTTGAGAAATTGATTTGTTAAAGTTAAAATAAATCTCTGAATAAATCAACTTTTTAAAGTTACACATACGTTACCTATCTGAATAAGTAACTTATTAAAATAAAAGATACATATTAAAAGTTAAATTTTCAGCTTTTTTTTATATGTTTTCTTTTCGTCAGATGCCAGCAATTAATATCTACTTCCTCTACTTTTCAACACTTTTATTTTATTCTTGGAATAAATGCAATTTTATAACCTGGAAATTAAGAATGCAATTTTGAATCTTCTCACAAGAAAAATTCTATATTTTTGGCAGTGCATACCGAAAAAACTTCTAAGTGTGAATGATTGTAGCTCAAAAACAATAGTTATAAATTTCTTGCTTTAATGATGGCTGTACTTCTCCTAATATAACCTTGAGTTTAGCTAAGAATGGAGATTTCCTTATCAGCTCGAGGGTCAAAATATTAACCATCCAGAATGCTGTACAAGGGCCCAAAATAAAAAGTTTTCAAAGATGTATAAAAAATGTGACTCATATTCAGGAAACACCGTATTATTATATATGTACATAGCTACTTACTATAATTGCATGGATAGCTTTTCTATTAAATTACATTGATTCAGAAGATGGTAAACATTGTATTTCAGCTAAATCAATAAATTGAAGGAGTACAATTTATAGTTTATTATCTCCATGATTTCCTCTGGCAACTTTGAAGTGGCCATTCTGGAAATAACCCACGTAAGAGCAACAGACATTAATGTTGTCTTGATATTCAAAATATTTCTGTATGAAAATATTCATGATATGATTGACATTTACAAATTTAGTGTGAGAAATATTACAGTTGTTAATATTTAATGGATGATATTAGGTGAATTCCAATGAAAAAGTTCATTTTACCTGTATCACTTTCTTAGAAATTACTAAAACTTCCTCAGAAAATGCTAAAATCTCTTTTTTTCTTCTGGTCAGCCGGACAAACTCTGTTGCTTGCTCCTCCAGTGATCCAGCAGCCTCAAATTGTGAGGCCAAAGCTCACCCTGAATCTCTGTGGCCCTAATTCCTGGGGGTCTGCCTTTGCACCAACCTCCGCATCTACGCATTCATCGCGCAAGAAGAGGCCAGGCCTCAGCCTTGAGCTTGGATGCTCTGCCTTTTCAGCCAGTGGGGAGCCAGTTGACATTACGATTCCTCTTGAGAGGCAGGGGTGAGTGATTCTTGGGATAAGAAGTGCTGAGCATAATTAACATGTTGCGTACCGGGGTAAGCTAATGTTTAGAATATAACTTTACCCAATCAAACATCATGATGCATAAATTTATTATGAATAACGAACAACAACTGAAAACGTACTAACGAATACGTATTGTACGCTTTAAAATTGTTTAGGCTGACGCGCCTAAATGACGAGAATCTTCATCACCCGTCCGGAAAAAAATGACGAGAATTCTCGCCATCCATATGCAACGTGTTAAGAAGTGCTATGTATTCTATTCGTTAAGGTAGTGCTTTATTTATCGAATTTTATGTACCGGAACGCATACCAACTCATTAATCCATACCATTTTCAAATATTAGCCCCCCTAAAACTTCCAATTTTTTTACACTTGTAATAAAAGTTACAAGGAGGAATCATGCCTCACCAAATATAAAAAATAGATTAAATTTTTTTTTACTTGACCATATGTTCCTTTAAAGGTGCCAGAATGCCATTCCGGCCAAAATTTAGCCATGGATTAAATTAACTTTAGGTTAACTATAAAACTAGGTCTACTTAGGCCTAATTAGGTTTGCATGAAGCCTTTGCAAATTGTTCTGGCCATCTTCACTCCCATCACATAGTTCCCTCTTCAATTCATAGTAAGGCACACTCCCTTTTATTCTATCTATAAATACTATTCTCTTCCTCCCCCTTTCACACCTATCAAACATTCTTTTATCTAGCTCAGTATTCACATCCCATCCCTGCTGAGTATGTAACTGCTCCATCGGAACCCACAGTCTCCTCTGTATTTTACCCACAATTGTGAAAATGTCCTAACACACATTGATATCCATATGCATTCACTAAACTTATTGATATTGCTTCCATTGGATTGTCTTCAGCGCCTCATAATTTTTCTTAATGGGTGTTTCCAAAATTGACAACATGATAAATGAAATGAAATTCAAAAGCCAAGGAATGGTGAAAATTGATTTTTGATGAATATTGTTGAAAAAATTATGGATGGGTAGATTGCTATCCACTCATCATTATCTCCAAGCATAAAAATAATTGACCTGAGATTGGCATGAGAAAATCTTTGGGAACAATTATTTCATTTCTCAGAAGCCATAACCTTTGTAATCCTGTTATTGTAGTCCTCTGTAATTGGGCTTGTGCTGTTTTTGGACTGGATTAAATAAATAAATAAATACTTCTCAAAAATAGATGTTTTTGAAAGTGATGTCTACATGCAGTGACTCATTGTTCACCTTTTCCATATTTACATATGCTTATGGCATACTTGAATGCTTACAAATTAATATGTATTTGTGTGCAATAAAGTCCATACAAATTCCAGTGCCCATAATAATGCTCTACATATTATTATGTATGCTTTCATATACATATCCTTTTCATATGACTGTATGTGTTACCCATTTGCTCGATGGTTTGCTGAACTTATTCTATTTTCTCATTTCTTGAATAGATGGTATCATGGAGCAATTACAAGGGTGGAAGCTGAGAGCATCCTGAGATTACGGAAAGAGGGGAGTTACCTTGTGAGGAACAGTGAGTCCACACGCCAAGACTACTCATTGTCTCTCAAGTAAGTGAATCCTATGATGTGATTTATTCAACATCTCTAATTAGCTAATATTTGATGCATATGAATGTACGGCCAACTTACAGCTGACATAATCTATTCATGAATATGCATCTCTTCCCTTAGTTGAAAGCCTCATTATAATCTGAGACTTCAGTACATGCTAATAATGGGAGAGTCAGATTACCAGGTCTTGAAATTCATACATGCCTTGTACAAGGCATGTGTACACGTGTATGGTCTCAAAATTTGCCTTTAGTGCAAAATATGTTTCCCCACTATCAAATTTCCTAATTACGAGTTTTTATTGCTGTGAAGCCCTTTAAATGGATGATTGTGTTGGGAAGGAGCAGTCTGTAGTTGATGGTTTCTGGCGATACTTTATGGAATTTACTCATTTTGAATGAAAAATTAAACTGCTTTTCCACAGATTTTTTTAACCTCCTCTACCTCTTTTGTCCACCTTTCACTGCAGTTAGTCAGCTTGAGTGCAGAGGCCCTACCTACCTCCCCATCCTCCCACATCCCCTTGGCTTTTACAACCTGGGGAAGACCCAACCCCTCCACTTCCACCCTCCCTTTACCTCTACAGTTTCCCCCCCACTCCCTCTGCTTTATACATCAGGTATTTAAGATGATGGACCAATGTACTCCTCGCCTGAGGATGATGCGGAGCGTTGTAACCGTGGTAGTGCACTAATAATGTATTCTGCGGAAAAACAAAGTTTAATTTTTAATTCAAAAGGAGCAGTCTCCCTTTCCTGGTACCTTACCAGTTATTTTTTGAGCCTTGGTCTTAGCATGAAGTTCCTTCATTAGATAAATCAGTGAAATTGTAGAAAGCAATGGTATGAAGCTACCACCTATAAATGAATACAGTCCACCAATACCAATTCGCATTTTGGATGCAAGTCTTTGGCCTAACTGCTTGCAATTGCAAACTTTGCACTATTTAGTCCATAAGTCACCCCACTTAACTATGGGGTGACGAAATCAATAGTTTGAACAAATCTGCCATTAGGTAGAACTCAGATGAAGGATGAGGGGGTGAACCCCTGAAGGTTAATTCGTGAGGACTGTGCAAAAAGGTTAGAATCTGGCCTGAATTAATGCCTGAGCAGACTAGCACAGTTCCTTTAAGCATCAAGATCACGTGGTTTGCTCAGTGCTTTCTGATTAACCCCATTGGGTGGTTTTCCTCTGAATTCTCTTGGTAGCCGTTGAGTTATGTCAGACCCATAAATATTGGTTGGGCCCAAGGCTGGATGGGTTTCCAACAAAACGCAAAAGGTGATGCTCAGACAGGGGCGGATCCAGGATTTCTTTCTGGGGGGGGGGGCACAAGCAAGGCCGTATCCAGGATTTTGTTCTGGAGGGTACAAGGATACCTCGTAATACAAAACAAACGCAATGATAATGGGAATGTATTAAAAATCTTGCATATTTTTTAAGAGTCTTGGGGAGGGGGGTGGGGGGGCACGTGCCCCCGTGCCCTCCCCGTATGTGCTCAGATACCCAGTCTGAAAGTGGCAAGCAGACAAAACATGGTGTTAGCACAGTCGATCAAGAAAGGTGTGAGTGTCTGAACATATGCTGATTGCCTCTGCAAACACAAGCAAAAAAAAACTTGTGTGACTAATTCCTTTTTAACATTAAGAAATAGGTATAGTGATTACTAATTTTAAGAAGCAGTTGTAACTTATACTCACCATTATTTTTTCTTTCTTCTTTACCCATTCCTTACATCATAATATAGTAGAGCCTCATTTATTGTATCTTTGATCAAATGTTCATTGAACCCACCACTCCCTCTGAACCACTCTCCCTCTCTCGCTTTCCTATCATTCTATTTTCTACCCTTCTCCACCTCATAACACCTTGTTTTTCAATGGAACAGATGCAAAATATATGGAGAAAGCATTACGCAGATGTATGTATGTATTGCTGAGAAAATGATGAATGGATTTTCCATCTCATGAAGTTATTGCTTTGAGTTTACTCTACGGGTGTACGAAGTTCATCTGTAATTGTAACTGATCACTAAATTATGATTGCAGTGATTATACAAGGTATGTTCAGAAAATAATATGAATTTTAATTTTTTGAAAAATATTACTTGTCTGCATTAATGTTGTCACCTTCAAAATAGTTCCCATTAGATATTACATATTCACTTATGCCAGCACTTCTTCCTATCCTTGAAACCTTTCTCCAACTTGACCTATTGGATAGCCTTAAGCTGTGTCAGTGATTTTGTAAATGTCATCTATGCTTGTAAAATGACAGCCTATTAAGGTTCCCTTTATTTTTGGAAACAGAAAAAAGTCACACAGAGCCATGTCTGGTGAATATGGAGGCTGAGCTGTTCTTACAGTTTTCTTTTTGGCCAAAAATTCACCAAGAAGCCTTGAAGTGTGAGCCGAAAATAGCTGAACTCTTAAAAAAGTAAAGAATGGATACAGCTGAATATAATGTCATATCTCAGTGGCTTGTATACCAACTTAATAAAAAAATTAATGATTGCACTCTCTAAACCTGCAATACATATTTAAAAATTCCTGTCATTTTTCTGAACAAACCTCATAATTACTGTTTCCATCAATTATTTTCTATTGCTACTATTTACATCTTCAGTGGTAGATCCAGAGAGAGGGTAGGGGGGCTATATATCCCACCTGAGGCTTTCAAAGTTTCACTAGATGAAATGATAATTTTTATTCAGTTATCAAATTATTACAGGAGAGGAGAGCCCCAAAAACCCTTAAGTTCACGGATAAATATGCACCCTGCGGCACCAATCGGATTATATGCCACTACTGAACACACATAATCTTTGTAACTTCCTGGACCCCCACTGCTGCTGAAAGGATTAACCCTTTTAGTGCCAGGGGGCCGATCCATCAGCCCGGGTAGTATATGCGAAGAGTGCCAAGGGCAGATCTATCGGCCAGCCTTATTTTGCACTGATGCCGTTTATTTTTTGAGCTTTGTGTAGATTTTGTCTCTATTTTTTAGTATCTATCATGCTTTAACATACCCGTAAGTATTGAGAGTCAACGAAAAAAAAAATTAGTTTCAGAAAATGCATATTAGGCTTTATATAGTTTTTTTAGCATAAACCTACAAATTCAGCAATAAAAGGCCTGGCATTCTTCAACAAATCAGGAAAAATGGGCTGGCACTAAAAGGGTTAAAGATTAGCATCCCAGCAGTAGTGGGGGTCCGGGAGGTAATGAAAATTATGGGTGCTCAGTGGTGGCATAAATTGAATCGGTGCCATGGCACATAGATTTATCCATGAACTTTTGGGTTTTTGGGGCTCTCCTCTCCTGAGTATATCCGACAACTGAACAAAATTACCATTTTATTTAGTGTGAATTGAAAAAAAATCCCAGGTCTGCCAACTAACCCCCCCTAACTCTCCATGATTGCCCATCTTTGACAGTCTGTTGCACTCTTAATCCACTAACTCATTTCTTTTCCTCTTCCTTCTCCAACGCTAACCCACTAACCACGATGGCGTTTGACGGATGGCTTCTCAGGAGTGCGCGAGGGTTCATGCACATGAGAATCCAGCAAGACAAGGATAGTGGGAGATTCGTGCTCGGGCAATTTAGCCAGCCTTTCTGCAGCATCCCCGACATGATCCAGTATTACTCGGCCAACCGGCTGCCCATCAAGGGAGCTGAGCACATGTGCCTCCTACATCCAGTCATTGAGCAACTCCTCTAATCTCATCTCGGAGGAATCTTCCCTCCCCACTGCATAATTGCCCGTCCCCTCTCCTTCCGTCTCTCTAAACCCAACGGGTGTCTTTTCTACAAGCCAACCTCAGCTCTGCACATCAGAAATGGTGCGCTGAAAAAAACCATTCCAGTAAGAAAAGAGATCTACTTTTCTGTTTTTAAGCCAAAGAAAAGCTGTGAAATATTGTACATATAAAATATATATAAATAATATATAAATGTATACATATATATTAATGTATGCGCAAACATAGTATTCGTGCCTCCTTTCGGAGGCTGGTGGTATTTGATTGGCCAAAAAAGACTCATTTGTGGCATTGAATATTTATACATATTCAAGGCTTAAATAAAGTGCATGTGAAAGACTTTGATCTTTAATAACTTTGAGTGAATATTTTCTAATGAGTAGAAGGAAACTGATGATGCCATAATAAGCAAAGATATAACGGGAGCTAAATCTTGCGACTGATTATTAAACGCATATGGCAACATGAATTTATTGTTTATTTAGCTATTTCAAATCTTATATTTGATGGAATCAAATGACAAATACATATTTCTTTTATGTATTTTATTATGCCTGCATCTTCCTCTGATTATTCTATCAGACTACCCAGCTAGCACACGGGAGACTGTCTCCCCCGAATCCTTAGAGACTCTCCACAGAAACCAAAGAGACCGCCTCCCGGAAGCGGTAAGCGTCTCCGGAGACAACAAGGAGACGGCCGGACGATACGATGACGAACCCATGACGAAATGTCCGCACTACTCAAGAGACGGTCTCCGATTTCCGATTGATGCGCCATCAAGCGATAACCACGCGAACTACGTCGGACACATTAACTGTGCGACGGAGGCGCCATCTGTTGTCATTTATCAGCACTACGAGCAGCGAGCTACAGCCGACCGCTACTTTACTATTCCAAGATACATTAACCGGCCACTTATAAATCTGTGGCGTATGCGAATTGACATTAAAGCATATTACTTACGAACATGGTGTTAATGGACTGGTAGCAACAGCGATGACAACACACAAACAGAAATCTCGGTGACAGAAACGTAGGAAATGTCAAAGAAAATCAGGCATTTTCAAATATTGGTTTATTTACAAAAATTATTAGAACAAGCCACATTGAATGTCAGAGAAACTTCAAAGATGAACTCCTATTACATAGAAACAGCTTTTCACAAGGCCACTGGGCATCAAGGGACTGAAGCAACACCTGAAAAGAAAAAGCAGAATACTCGCATTAAGAAAATGCTATGACTACACAAAAACAATAATAATGCTTTGAGAACTTTAACACGTATTCTCTCAGGCTAAAATACTATGCAATGCCCAATTAATAGAGCCAATACGTAATGAAAATAACATACTTGATACACAAGAACAAGATGAGATTTTAAAGATAAAATGAACAAAATAGGAAATTGTAAAGAATCCTCCCTGAATTAAAAACTGCAGAATCGCAATAACAAAGCTAAGCATTTTAGAAAATAGCATCTTCATCCTCACAGCAATATCCCAAGAATGTCACCATGCCATATGTTAAACCCACACTTAAGAATAAACAAAACACGAGGGATTTCCATTGTTCCATATCTTAAATGAAACATCAACAGAAAAACACCAGGCATCTCTGCCAAGGATTAAGTGCACAACCTTCTAATTCTACTGCAAAATTGCATGTCTGCTTCACAACATTGTGGAGATTCATCATGGCTGTGAACCATGCTCACCATCAGAAGGTATTAACATGTTCCATCACAAGGTAATAAGAACAAACTGCCTAAAAATGAAGACATTAAAAAAATTGTAATCACTCAAAATATTGACGAAGAATTTACTAGCAGAGAACTTGGCAAGTTTCACATAATCACCCAACAACATAAGTATGGGAACAACTGCCAAAGAATCCATCGATAATAGTTCCTCTATTAGATTAATATGCCCAAAACAGTACGGCTACTGCATGAGGAATGCAGATATGTGGTCAAACGGGTGTGGAAATGAACCATTTATGTGTCACCTACTAAATTAATTAAGAAATTCCTATTACTCCTTTAAACTGCATCAAATATAAAAATGACAATAAAAAAGGAATGAGATAGTCAATCAAGTACATTAACCAAAACAAATTAAATATCAACCAAATATGAGAGGATAATGAATAAAATAAAACCAAAGATTACGTATAAAGCTGTGCCTCCAAAGATTCTTCAACCAAAATGGTATAACAGGCAGATTGTCACGGCAGAATAATCCTTATTGTGAATGTCTCCCACCAGCAGAAGAAACCAAACAGGATACATCACTCCGACACCGATAACTCCGCCTATTAATAAAGAAAAATATCTGTTACTACAGAATTAAGTTACACAATAACCAAGCAAGATAATGACAACTAAGAACCTACGGAGTTCTAAACCATCATCTCATGTAAACACACACATAACAGCAACATTAAAAAATAAGTAAGCTGTATCAATACCACTTTCCACTCCCTATGTATAAGTCATCCAATTCTCAGCTACGATACCAGAAGAAAAACATCCTCAAAGAGTATTTTGGCCACCAGAATCAGAAGAACGATGATCCAATCGTCAGGTCCTTACTTCACCACCTATTAATGAAGATGTAAAAAATTTCTGTTAGTCCATACATATAAACTGTAAGGGTGGATAAAAAGAAATCAAAAGAAGAACTCACCAAGCTTAAAAACCACCACTATTAACAGGAACATCCACTGAGATGCCAATCAACCAGTTTCACTTTCCATAGATATGTATGATAACAAGTCAGAAGAGATTCACCCTCGAGTAATTGTTGCCCACCAGAATCAGAAGAACAATGATCAAATCGTCAGATCCTTACTTCACCACCTATTAATGAAGATGTAAAAAATTTCTGTAAGTCCATACATATAAACTGTAAGGGTGGATAAAAAGGTATCAAAAGAAGAACTCACCAAGCTTAAAAACACCACTATTAACAGGAACATCCACTGAGATGCCAATCAACCAGTTTCACTTTTCATAGATATGTATGATAACAAGTCAGAAGAGATTCACCCTCGAGTAATTGTTGCCCACCAGAATCAGAAGAACAATGATCAAATCGTCAGATCCTTACTTCACCACCTATTAATGAAGATGTAAAAAATTTCTGTAAGTCCATACATATAAACTGTAAGGGTGGATAAAAAGAAATCAAAAGAAGAACTCACCAAGCTTAAAAACCACCACTATTAACAGGAACATCCACTGAGATGCCAATCAACCAGTTTCACTTTCCATAGATATGTATGATAACAAGTCAGAAGAGATTCACCCTCGAGTAATTGTTGCCCACCAGAATCAGAAGAACAATGATCAAATCGTCAGATCCTTACTTCACCACCTATTAATGAAGATGTAAAAAATTTCTGTTAGTCCATACATATAAACTGTAAGGGTGGATAAAAAGAAATCAAAAGAAGAACTCACCAAGCTTAAAAACCACCACTATTAACAGGAACATCCACTGAGATGCCAATCAACCAGTTTCACTTTCCATAGATATGTATGATAACAAGTCAGAAGAGATTCACCCTCGAGTAATTGTTGCCCACCAGAATCAGAAGAACAATGATCAAATCGTCAGATCCTTACTTCACCACCTATTAATGAAGATGTAAAAAATTTCTGTAAGTCCATACATATAAACTGTAAGGGTGGATAAAAAGGTATCAAAAGAAGAACTCACCAAGCTTAAAAACACCACTATTAACAGGAACATCCACTGAGATGCCAATCAACCAGTTTCACTTTTCATAGATATGTATGATAACAAGTCAGAAGAGATTCACCCTCGAGTAATTGTTGCCCACCAGAATCAGAAGAACAATGATCAAATCGTCAGATCCTTACTTCACCACCTATTAATGAAGATGTAAAAAATTTCTGTAAGTCCATACATATAAACTGTAAGGGTGGATAAAAAGAAATCAAAAGAAGAACTCACCAAGCTTAAAAACCACCACTATTAACAGGAACATCCACTGAGATGCCAATCAACCAGTTTCACTTTCCATAGATATGTATGATAACAAGTCAGAAGAGATTCACCCTCGAGTAATTGTTGCCCACCAGAATCAGAAGAACAATGATCAAATCGTCAGATCCTTACTTCACCACCTATTAATGAAGATGTAAAAAATTTCTGTAAGTCCATACATATAAACTGTAAGGGTGGATAAAAAGGTATCAAAAGAAGAACTCACCAAGCTTAAAAACACCACTATTAACAGGAACATCCACTGAGATGCCAATCAACCAGTTCCACTTTCCATATTTATTTATGATAGGTACCAAGTCAGAAGAGAAACGCCTTGCAATATTAACAAATGATTAGTATGTCCCCAACTGCACTGATTTATCGGTACAATAATTTACAACCCAATCATAGTTAAATGCTAATCATTGCAGGATCACATGAGCACTGCGTCTTAACCGATTAATCTGATTTGCACATTTGATTGAATTGAACGACCTAAGTTTGGTCGCCATCTCCTTAGCATTATGAATGATCAAAGTATTAAAATTTCTCGCGCACTTACAAGTAAATATTGGCGCTATGTCAAACTACAAAATCAACTGACTACGTTAACATCAACAATGAACTGACAGCAACGAAATTAACGCAAAGTATGTGAAAATCATTTCGCGCACCCTATTTGTGAATAAACAGTGATAAATGAGCTGCCCTTATGATTCAGCCCAGATTCAGCCCTGAAGATGAGTGCCGAGACGGTACGTGAAACGTTGGCCGATATAAAAACATTAACCCGGAGGGAATCCCTAGAAAAGTTTACCCACAATGATAAATCAGCTTTTTATGAGGTAAATCAACAATTAAGGGGATAGTGAGCCTATGTCACTAAATTTTCAGCATTTTTTCGAATACTTTCCCCAAATTCACGGTAAATAATGCATAACGCTACCTCATAATATTCTCACCTTTTAAACCTTCCCTGAACTTTCACTCACCAACATTTTAAAATCAAAATGAGCCAAATCGGTTCTCGAGTATTAGCGAGACTAAAGGACATCAATTCATTATTATAATTAATATCAGTAAATGAGACAATGCACCTCGTGCCAAACAACATGGCGGCTAGCCGAATATTAAACATATCAACTTTCATTAATTTTAATGTCTCAAAATAAATCTGCTGTTTACATTAATTTTCCTTATTATCGGGAATTCAACAAAACTTAATAATAGTCCACAGAGTATATAATAGCGTCGGAAGGATAACGGCCATGCTTCGTGAATATTTTCGACTTGCACGAGGCGATTTGGGATCAACACTGAGGTAGGTACATTAGATAACGAATATTATCCTTAATGAGGTTAATGAGTAACACATGAAAATACATGTAAAAGGCAACCATAAGCGAAACGAATACACTACCGAATAAATGACAAAATCCAAGTCCTTTGGGACACGTGAAGACAATATGATAATGCCATAAAAATTAGCAGGGATACAAATTAATCAGTACTTACCTCAAACCGGTGAAAATGGACGCAGTTGAAAAAGCGATTGCAAGAACCGGCAAGCTCCAACAATGAGGATAAACACGTGCGGTGATCGTAACTTCGAAGGCAGGACCTCTCAGATTCGAGTTATGGCGCAAAGTGAAAGAGACGAAGCGGATGTTGCAAGGGGGAGGAAGGGCTCTTTTCCGGTATTGGCGTAGTCAGTGATATAATATACTAATTTATGTTTAATTCGTGTTATACTACGACGAATTACCAATATTAAATTAGAAAATAATTAAATATACTGCCATGATCACTCGGTATCCGCATAATGCCTCTTGAAGATAATGTAATTTCGGAAAGGCGAAGTGTTGACCTCGGAAAGAAGCGGAAGTGGGTGGGGGTGAACACTCGAAAATTGACGAACCAAGGGAGAAGGGGGAGAGGGCGGCCATCTCCTCGGGGTCTCTTACCTGTCGTCAAGAGACAGTCTCCCGTGTGCTTGTAGGGTAAATGGATAGTCAGCATCTTCATTCTCTCAGATATTAAACCCAAAGGATTGTATGGTTAGGTGAGGGTAGGCCTCATCCTAAAATAAGCCAAAGATGCGTTAATATCGCACATTCTGGGTCGGAAGGCCTGTTCTACTCCCTTGGGCACCTCAGACTTCAAGTACATTTTTGTGTTTGGGCAGTGTGAAGGCTTTGCCTGTAAGTTGATCACATGACCCTTTCATCAGTTGCCGAGCACCTTACCCAATAGGCCACCGTACTATCATAGCACCTATACCTATGGTCCTATGGGTTTAACCATGTATGTATCAAAATTGAAATCCATACAGTTCACCTCTACATTTTAATATACATGCAGAGTTATTAAAGATTCAGAGTGCACAAAAACTTTATAATCAGGTTGTCTGATGTGATGTGTACATTATAGAAGCCTTCCATACTCCACTTAAATTATCATGGAGGTATCTATTCATCAATTTGTATGGAATAGAGTATTGATTTAGACTCCCTTTTTTTAATCATGAGCCAAAATGATTGGCATAAACCGGAAAATTTGGATTTAATATGAAGAATTGATCAGAACCTGATTACCTCACTTTTTTCCACATTTTCACATGATTACAGTTACAAATTATATCATGATTGCTTGTTGGAAACTTCTGTTAAAAGTATATGTTAATGAGCTCTTCCCTTCGCTGAACTTATGATTCTGCTTAAGCCTGAAACATTACTTCTGTTTGTTATTATATACATTTTATCATGATGTTACTTCGCTTGTGAATTTTGTCTACCTTCATCATAAGTTTTAGCACATGGCATTCTTTTTCTATTCTTATGTTATCTATGATATATAGTCATGAATATAATTCATCAATTTGATAGATGTTGGATAGATAATTTTTAGTGGTTGAAAAATTTGACTGCATCACTTCAAAGTCAATGGAAGTTACTTCCTTTTTGAAAAGACAGAGAAATGAGCTTGTTTTTTTGATTAGTTTTAATGTATATTTGTCATTGAGTTTAAGGTAATAGCAAACCCTCATTAGTTCAATATTGGAAGCATAAAACCTAGGCGGTGCATGGCTTTCAAGCATGGAAAAGGCATTTACTATGAGCCGTGCTGAATGTTACATTGGCGAATGTAAGAGATGTCTTCCTGTCCTCAAATCTAAGAGAAGAAGTTTTTAGCTGAGCAAGCTATTTAGCCCTTTGAAACAAAGTGTCATGTATGTAAATGACAAGCCAAATTCACTCTTACGTAGAGACCCTTTATTACGAAGCACAAGCAAATCGACTGAAAATTAAAAATATTGTCACCCAAATGACCTAAAAAATCTTCCTTTGAAGCTTGTTTCTGACTTGTATTATTCCACATTGACTTTACTCTATGGAAGTGTCTCCCCACTCTTGAAGTATTTCTCAGAGTACCCCTGGAATATTACGCTGCAAAAATGATTCGTTGTCAGATATTTCATCAATGTTCATAATGTTTTAACAATTACATTTTGTTTCCTGGCAAAAAAATATTATGTATTAATTTTATAGAAAAAAATCTTGGCAGATTATCTTTTTCCTGACTCTAAAAATCCAAGTATATTCTATCAGCATGCCATATTGTGCTAAACTACCCAGACGGCACAGAATCCTCCATATCTAATTCGTATGCAGATAGTATCCATTGACTACTGCTCTGTCGCTTTTCGTCAATGGATACTATCTGCATACGAAATAGATACGGAGGATTCTGTGCCGTCTGGGTAGGTACATACTTAATTTTGATCTGCAAGGTGATACATGATGTTCAATTTTAGGATGAAAATAATTGGCACAGTAGAGTTTAAGCAACTCTATTGGATGAAGGACTACAGAAAGATATGGTCGGTGCATCCCATTTTTAGGACATCTAATGCATTGACAGATCCTTCATTCGACAGTTTCATTGATTACTCAGTGGTAGTTGAAAGTACTAGGGCAAGTTCTTCATCAATCAGACACACTTCCTGCGTTATGTATGGTTTCCACAATGTCAGCAATTCCTGATGCCAGTAATGTGGATGATTTTTTTTTCCAAGGGTTCAAGAATGAATATTAACTGTTCAGTTGAAAACTTAAGACCTGACGATGGCTTATGAAATAATCGCAAAACTATGAATGTGATGCATCAGTGTGGAAGATTATTGTAGAGAGAAGCTACACCGAGTCTAGAAAGTACTTCTTTCTTGTTAGATAAACAACTTTCTTTTACAAACCCGCCTAGATTTTACAAGGTTTTACGCAAGTCTTCCAAGATAAGCTAATGGGGTTTTCTTTACAATGTAATTTGTTTGTTGTTAATATTGTTGTTGTTTAAGGACCTTTTTATCGAGGTTCTTACATTGTTTTTATTTTGAGAAACATCAATTGATGGTAGCTGTTTATGACATCAACACCCATTTTTTATGAGTTAATTTTTTTCCAAATTTAAATGACATATCCAAATGCTGTTAAGTATTTTGGTGTACTGAAATGTATTTCTTATGCATCAATATTTAGTCTTTTGGCACCAAAACATGGCTCAAATTGTTTTCATGCCATGTATCAAAATGGAAGTGCCATTTATTCAACTAATGAGAAGCAAGGAATCACATAAGGGTCGTAAATTACGATGCATGATTCTTTAAGATCTAGGATTGGTGGCAGATTGAATAAAGATGTTAATTTCCCAAATACCAATAGAAAAAATTATGCATTCCTGAAGGCACTGTGAGATGGTTGGAAAATAATGTATTCCTATCTCTTGGAATTAGTTAGGTACCTATGTAATTATCTAGTTCATTGCTTATTTATCTATTAATATTTAAATACAGCTTATTTAATGATTACAGCAGGAGGGATATTGTTTAAAAGCCTTTAAAATATACTGGTTGTGTGCCTATATTTTAATTAAAGAAAAAAAGGTAGTTAAAACACAGATGGTAGACTTAGAGTACATGAGAATCAGCTCTGTATTTGAGCAGCCTAGATATTTTTTTAAAAAGAGAAAAAAGGGATATACATACAAGAGGCAGCATAAATAACTATCTCAAACATGAATTAAAACCTTCAAACTTCAGCCGAATCACAGTGCTTAAAATTTTTGCAGGTTTATAAGGTATTTGGCCAAATTCATTCTTTGCATGCTGTAGCAGTATTTTTATTTTTGTATATGTTAGCAATTTTCATCGTAACTTTTAGTAATGGTGATCTTTTAATCTCAGTACAATAGAAATTCCCTGTTTATTCAGGTGAATTAGGATTGAGAATTTCTCTTAATGCAAAACTTGAACTTTAGTGAATAAACTTCTTTGGCCAAGTTGTACGTTTAATGTACCTTTTCTGCCTTTACATACTTTCATCTGTCATTCTTAAATCAGGAAATTTCACATGTGGACATAATATTGTTTGACTTGTAAAGTTAGTTTTTTTTTAAGAAAAAGATGTTTTAATTTGAACAGACAGCCTATTTTATACGTTGAAAAACTGTGCTTGTAAAAATTATTTTGATAATATTTCATAACCATGCATAAAATACATGAATACCTTCTTCCATCAGAAGGAGCCTTCAAAGTTGGTATCTTTTGTTTTCTCATTGTCTTTGTGCCAAATTTATGATATTAAATATGAAACAATATGTATGGAAATACTTCATTTCAATGAGTCCTCAATTCCCTCTATCTTAAGATTTTTTTCTCCTGGTGCAATAGAAAAGTATGGGACATAATGGGTATGATATGCACCCTCACTATTGAATATATATATATATTTTTGGTTTTTTTTCCTAGCGAACAATTGTGGTAAAGATTTCTCAGGTTTCGCACTGGTTCAGGTCCTCCATGTCTCCTTCCAACATTTTGATGAGCAACTTGACCGTTGTCATCAGGGATTCAGGAATGCAATTTGGATATTTCTTTATCTTTATTATATTTTAAATCTTTACTTCACACTATTCAATTATGTACTTGTTTTTGGACCCACAAAAAAGTCTTGTTGGGCTTTTTTATATTGGAGGGTAAAAATTAACGATACAGATAAGTACACCCTGGTAAATGATGGAAAATAAAAAAGCTCATACTCTGGACTTCTGCATCTTACCCTGGCAATACGTAAACCCTTGACCATCAGGGGGGTTTTCTGTATTTATGAATTTGGCCTCCAAATCGGATGAGATCACATATATTTAGCCTAACAAGGGCATTGTTTGGAAGCCACCCTCTTCCAAACATTTCCTTTCCCCATCTTAGCATTTGCATCTCCTAGACGAACTTTGGAATCATGATTTGGTAACTTTGTAATTATTTCTTCAAGCTGACCGTGCAGCAAATCCTTGTCTACCTCTATGATCTTCTCCCACGTAGAATCCTATCATAGAAATGTCATTAAATTTTCCGATAATTTCACTGATTGCTTCATTAACTATCACAGATTCTAATAAGGATTTTCTACAGCAAAACTTACATCCGCATAGGATTTACCATCTTCACAACCACAGTTGCCACAGAAGAAACAATTTCTGGGAGGCCAAAGCCTCTAAAGCCTACCCCCGCAGGTTATATGCCTGCTTGGAATTTCAACCTTGGATTTTTTAGCGTTAGGGGGAGCCTTGGATGCCAAGTAGTCTTAGTACACACGTCACTGAGTGGATGTTAGAAAACTGCTGTGCCTGATGTACCTGGAAGGATAGTCGCGACTAAAATGAGTCATGCATCCTCACAAGTATTAGGAGCATCCTCTGAGTTGCAGAAAGGAGAATGGCTTGTGAGCACACTGAGTACTCTATGGGCCTGGGTTCATATTCTGGCAGGGCAGAAAATTTACAGAGAAAACCTGACCCCTTCTTGAATGTTGTGTACAGGATCCAGTGTGTCCAGTGTAACACTCCGTCCATTGGATGGGATAAAAACCCACAGTCCCCGAGACATTTTTAGTCACAAGCAAGGTGATACTGATGTTGGGTTTCTCCACTCATCCTTCCCCACCTCCGTGCATTAATTATGTGAGGTGATTTTGGTTATTTTTGGACCTCCCCCTCCCCTTTATTAAGATATTGTGAGATTTGGCTCAATCCCCAGCCAATAATCTCACGTGAGATTTTTCAAAATGCGTAATTTCAGTCTAAAAGCATTAACACATTCAGTTCGGAGCACGTCAATTGACATGGTCCCCTCCAAGCTGAGATACGGAGCACATCAATTGACGTGCTCTGCCAGTCGGGCCGGGAGCCCTTTCTCCATCTCTGTACGTGACTAATATCCTCTTCCGAGTCTTCCGATCGTGTGTATGGCCTTCAGCAGGCTTCCCTCTTTTGAACCGTGTGTGCCGTTTGTAAACAGCGGTGTTTGAACGGAAGTTATTTCATTTTGTTTATTCACGGGAAAACCCATTAATGATAGTCATTCAAATAATTTCACAGACAATAGAAAATAATGAACACACATACAATAAACCCATAATAATAAAATTTAAAAAATCAAAACAAAATTGCACACAAATGGATAAAATATGTAGGTATAGATACAATAATATAAATTTTTAGGTATTAATATCTTCTCCTAGTAGAATTTTTAAATTGATTTCATCCTTGCCACAAGTGACTTTGAAATCTAGAAAGAGACATGGAGAAATCAAAACTTTGCCCGAGATTGTTAAAATTCCTCATCATTCTGGATAGTGGGGAGTTAAAGGCATAATTAGTTCTGCGGTAATTAACAACAAATGGGTGAAGATTTCTAGAACTATGGCGGGGTGCATTAAAATTATGACGCAGAAACCTCCCTCTATTTTTCTTTCTTATTTTAACAATCGTATTTCACGACTTTAATGAAAATCGGCCCACACTGAATGTGTTATCTATGCTTCATTGAATTGGATTTATTAAAAAAAATATTTGTTCAATTATTTTTATGTAACCCTTTTGCGCCGGACGTCGTGTAGAGCTGACGGGCATTTTCATATGTAGAACTGACGTCGGGTATAGCTGTCATGGATTTTTCAATGCAACCAACCGGATGTCGGCTCTGGCCGACATGAGGGAAGGGAAGTGAGGTAGCAATTGTCAGATGCATTCAGGCCCGGCCTGAGACCCAGCTGAGCGAGTCCTTCGGGCCACTCCTCGGCAATTAAGCCCAACCCTCCCACTCATTTATGGTCATTCTCACCGCAGGATTCCGTTGCAAGGTGGTTATATTGTCAATAGTTTTTCAATGATATATTTTGTGCATACTAAAATTTTTTTATACTTTGAAATGAATTCTACGTTTTGTTCTATGTGTAAGCAACTTTTAAAGAAATTTTAGCATTAAAAATAAGGTACTTCTGGACACCATAGCCTTATTACCTTGTATTTACTAACTTTGTTGTTATTAATGCTAGAAACCCTTTTAAAATTTCTCAATGCTTAAAAAATGTTAGTAATTCTTATAGAAGAGTAAATTATTGAAAATCAAATACAATGTTTGGCTGAAAAAAACACTGGTAACTCAATAAGTTGGCCGTGGATTTGTGATATGATAGGGTTAGAAGATATAGTCCATTGGACGGGGTAAGGGACGGGCACCCTGTTGAGCTGGGTCCCAAATCTGCGGGACGAAAATACTTAGGGGACTCACCCCCAAAAATGAGATCCGTACGGAGAGGTACGGAGGAATAATCTCATGCTACTCGTACCACAAAAACGTTTTCCTATTGTAGGCACCGGCAGAAAAGGTTAATATTATCAACTAATTTTAGTATTTAAGATTACTAAGATTGTATTATAGAATCACATTTTACACCGTTACTTGGTCATGATAGTTGCTGACGCACTTTCTCCCCCTTGTGAGATTGGGTGAGAATTGGCTTGACTCCCATCTCACCTAGATGCCTTATGTAATTAATGGATAGCCCCTTACGATGCAAATGACCCATGCTGCTGTCAGTCGCCACCTCCAACTATCATGCCATACAAAAAGAAATCCAAATACCACATTACTCAGGAGTATAAGTGATCGTAAATAAAATAATTCCATTTTACGAAGGGGAATCTAATGTAAACAATAAGTCCGGAGTAGCCTTGCATTAAAATACAAATATCCTGGTGCTTTGCAAGCGATTTTATGTATTTTTCTTAAAGGTTGCGGAACACATCAAAGGAGTGTGAACTTGTGGACGGATAAACCTCATGCCGGCACCTACAAAGTAACAACAGCATGCTGTTGTTACTTTGTAGGAGCTGATAACTTAAGGCAGAAACTTTTCAGTGGGCTTAATTACTTTCAAGCCTAAAAAGTTCCTTTAGCCCAGCTGGAAATTTTTCCTACCGGTTTCGGTAGGCTATATGCTTTTTGAAACATCCTACCAGGTTCGGTAGTCAACCGAACCCCATCCGTAACCAACCGGGTTCGGTAGGCAACCGAACCCCATCCGTAACCAACCGGGTTCGGTAGGCAATCGAACATCATCTGTAACCAACCAGGATCAGTAGGCAACCGAACATCATCTGTGGCCAACCAGGTTCGGTAGGCAACCGAACATCATCTGTAGTCAACCGGGTTCGGTAGGCAACCGAACCCCATCCGTAACCAACCGGGTTCGGTAGGCAATCGAACATCATCTGTAACCAACCGGGTTCGGTAGGCAATCGAACATCATCTGTAACCAACCGGGTTCAGTAGGCAACCGAACATCATCTGTAACCAACCAGGATCAGTAGGCAACCGAACATCATCTGTAGTCAACCGATCACCTTCAGCAGCTTACCAGGTTTTGTAATGTAGTATGAATTTTTAACAGTCAAATAGTTAATTGAATATCTCATAAGACCGACCAGGAGCTCTTAACCTCTGTGACACGAAACGTTATTAACTGTATCAAAATATTAACTATCATTTCATCGAACGTGCAAAATAAATCACTTACCAACATTCCACAAAAGAAACTAATTGTTCCAACACATGGTTTTGACTAGACACAGACTAGGTACACAGACATTATCAAGGTCGCTCATCGAAACCCTACGTCGGAAAAATAAGTTTTTTTAGAAACATTACTAAGTGCACATTTCACACATTAGATAGTATGCAGTTGCACCAAGTGTAGCCCGAACACATGACATATATCTATACGAAATGATATCATTGTAGTTGACAAACGAAATGATATCATTGTAGAAAATAACTTACAATTTATTTTCTTAAGGGGCGGATTATGCCAGTATTAGTGTTGAGTTAAACTAGGAAATAAATCTCAAATCATAACTATCCACAAAGAGAAGCAGAGATTTTGAAATATGTATATGATCTGAATATGACAGTTCAAAAGTTTTAGATAACTACAGTTCAATGTAAATCCGTGCACGGATTTTTCATAAAATGCTGTGCCATTAATAACCTCTGTACCTAATAGAGGTCCCAGTGTTTCAAGAATAAATAATGCGGTTAAATGTATAGGGTATATGGAAATCTTTTCCATCACTTGTTACTCCAGGAATTAAAATTATATTGCTACTAAAATATCTAAATAACGGCAAAAATTTAACCAGAGAAACATATGACAGAATAATTTGACCTCACCTGAAGCACACCTTCACTCTCAAGAAATAGTTTGGTAAGTAATTACAAATGATTGATACCGTTCACACGCGGTTTGGAAGGCTTCGCGGGCGTGATTTATCTCTACAATACCCGTTATTCAAATTCTTTCCATTTCCTCTCTATTTTATCAACTGAGATATCCTGAAGTGTAGACTCGCCAATCACATGACTTGTTTACCTGTTCCCCTGTTCTAATTTCATGCGGAAACGTTGCCACGCAGCGAGCGCAACAGGTGTTCTAACGTGACGTTGTTATCGTCAGGTAGAGAAAGTGGACGTGGTTGAAGGAGTATGTGTTGCAAGCCAGGGTGTCTAAAAATTTCCCTTTCGCTTGGATTATATCCTCGGTAGATGAAATATACCATGAATAGAACTCTTTGAGTGATTTACGTATTTCCTCAATCTGAAGGAAAATGAATCAAAACAAAGAGGCTGTGCCTCTACCCCGCAGTGGTGATTATCATTAAGTTATGATAGTATCATGTTTTAGTATACAGGTGTGAATTGAACCTATAATTTGTATTATCTTATCCTTCTAAGGAACAACTACCGAAATTCCTGGCCCTTATCTCAGTCCGGAACAAACGGAATCTTATCCATTGCAAGCCAAACAAAATCCTGGAAGGTTAGGAGTATGCACTCTTTGTTGCTTTTGGCCGTGCTGCCCTGCATCGAAACATGGGGTCGACGCAAGTAGCGGCTTAAGACCAGTGATTGCCTGTTTTTTCACATTTTCACTCGCTCTTACCGTCGCCTTAGTTCTTCAAATACGATTGGGAGAACCACAGGTCAGTATGATTGCCACTAAGGTGCCACACTTCAGTGCCGTGTTTGGCGCCCTTCAAGAGTGTCTAATATACATGCAGAAAGCTTTGATTGCCGTTTGAGCGTCTAATATTTGCCTACTTCTACATGGCCTACCTTGGATTCAGTGACTGACCTCCCGAAATATTTTTAATATGACCCCTGTGGCAATTTCTAAGCTGAGTCTTGATCCTGGACCGTAATTTCGTGAAATCATGGCTGTGAACCAATAAACCAGTCTCCTTCAAACGATTATTATTAACATATCCAATGTAGAGCCAGGGGTCAGACTCGTAGACCTTTCACAAGTAAATATCACATAGTCATACTAACCCAGCTCTGAGTCCAATATACTATCCACACTATGGGTTCTCCAATATTTCAGGAGGTGGTAGGAGATGACAATTTTAACCATTTTTGCCCATAAACATGGGGTCGCAACTCCTTAGGTACTGAGCAACATTTTTTAAAATGCACTTAGCAGTTACCAGGAAATCAGATTTGCTTGGGTATCCAGCCTTTTCGACTTTTTATTTAATACTCTGGATTTTTAAGGACATTGTATAATGAAGGCTGGACAAAAATATGTGATTATAATTGTTTTAAACAATCTCAAAATGGGTGAAAATGCGTAATCGTATTGTTGATGCTTGCTGAAAGCTTTCATTTAAGCTCAAAAATTAATTGTTCTGAAGCAACACTATGTATTCAATTCATGAAAATGAAAAGGTTATTGGCAATACCATAATTAATTATCCTGGATCTATGGCTTAAGGGTTGTAACAGGCTTTAGCTCACTGAATACTTCACATTTTCATTGGCATAATTTCTCTCTCAGGCTCTATTACTTTAACAAAACTTTTTTCCCTGTTGGAGCGTGCTTTCTTAGACTTGTTTATCTATACCTCCACTGCAAAAACGCTCAACAATCGCTTACTGAATCAAATCTGCTCATCTAGTAGCCCAACAATACGAATCTGCTCAGCTGGCAGTGCCAGAGCATAAACACTCATCTCCTATTCTCTAAGCTTGGAGGTGAGCGTTTATGCTCGGGACACTGCCAGCTGAGCAGATTCTTATTGTTGGTCTACTGGTCGAGCGGATCTGATTCAGTGGGCGATTGTTGACTATTTCTGCAGTGGAGGTATCGTTATGCTGTAAATGTATTGAGAAATGGATACATGTATGTATATTTTAATGTTTTATTTCAAGGTGATTCCACATGGAAGTGTTGCCAGTGATAGCCGTGAATGCTCGCAAATTGGTGCATCAATTTTAAAGAAAGGAGGAAATGCTGTTGATGCTGCTATTGCCTCTACTATTTGCTTGGGAGTTGTTTTGCCTCATGCTACTGGCATTGGAGGGTTAGTTACTTTGACATGCTTATAGAAGATATAAAGTGTATGGTCCACTGTGGTTTTGCTATATTGGTCGCTAGTTGCAGAATCTATGGTATCCTTAAGTATCATTAAATTGAAAAGGCCAGTTCAAAATTAGTTAATATCCTGACTTGGGCCACTTAGTTATACTAAATGTTGTAGAGGTGGCATTCACTTGCATTCTCTGGATTAGTACTACCATAGACTAAATAATTCTTTTAAGACTGCTTAATACTCGGGAAAATTGGGTAACAGAAAAATCATGAGTTCTTATGCCATTTTATAGGAGCGTTGATGTTGAGCCTGCTACCACATATGCTTCCTGTACTCATTTTGTAGTAGTGAAAATGAGTACTGAGTGAACAATGGTGTGCTGGGAATAGTAGCCCTTTGAATGCAACGTATGATACAGTAGACTCTCGTTATTACGAACAACCTTATGACGAAGTTCTCGTTATTACGAAGCAAATTGTTGGCCCCGACGAAACGGCCTATCCAAAATATGGTAAAAGACATGTGATTACGAAATTAAGAACCTCAGTCCCGGTCCAGGTGGCTACAAAAAGAACTTTATTACGAAGTTCCATGAATAAGCAACGGCATTTAGGTGGATATACACTATGCTACGTCATAACCATTGAGCTGAGTTTAAGTTCTCCTCATGCACTGCACTCAAGAGCATCAATTATGGTTCTTTCTTTAGTAGGAGATACTTCAGTATGCACGCAACATCATATGATAAGCTTCTTTCCTGTGAATTCATGGTGACCCACTCATTACTGCTTGTATATTGGATGTAAAGTAAGTCCTCTACAATATGATTCATGAACTTTTAGAGGTATGAAAATTTGAAAAGTTCAAGCGTGCCCGAAATTTCAAATTTGGCACCTTTCGAGTTGGGCGATGCGACGTTTGGCACAAAGGAACTCACACTTTGGGCATAATCTGAACAAAGTATCACTTAATCTGAGATGAATTCAGGAACTGTTCAGCGTTTCGCCCGTTCTTCCTTCCTGAGGACAGCAATTGTTTTGGCTCTGGCTGCGTCGCTAGGCCAGCTAGATCAGTTCATCACGATAGTGAGTTCATAGCATTTGTAATGCAGTGTTGCATTCTGCAGTATAACCGCACTTTTTGATGCCTTGCATAGCTTTATGAACTAAAGATTCCTAAAAGAAACTCATACAAACTTCGTTATTACGAACCTCTGGTTTTTCGGTCCTGTGTACTTCGTAATAATGAGAGTCTGCTGTAATTGTATTTGTTGGTGCTCTTTCTTTGAATTTAATGCAAATGATTGCACATTTCTCTTCATGAAATTGCAAACTATTTAAATTCACGATATCAGCATCTCATGTTTCATATATAACACGTTTTTATACCGCCGTTCACGCGGCAGGGTTTGAAATATTTCACATCTCATGTTTCGTTGCGATGGACAAAGAGCAGAGGCAGTTTGGCCAGGTCGGCGATCACTAAGGGCCCCAATAAGGGCTCAGCGAGGAATTAAGGCATTGGGGTTCAGGTGCAACTAATGCTTGGAGGTCTGGGGGGGGGGGGTGATGGAATACCCACCAGGGCAAGCGGGGGATGCGGAGGCCCTCCCCCAGAAATGTTTTAAGATAAATGGTTCAAAATGGTGTATTTTACAGATGTGTGAATAATTTGACGTTTTGTTTGTGAGTCATCTGTCCCCCTAATGTTAGTTACTAAATATTTCATGCTAAAACATTTTTATAAAAAAATTCTCAGAGCTTGGAAGGGGTGGTTTATCCCCAAAAACTCCCCTTGCTGCACCACTGACCCCTTACAACACTGGCATCTGTTGTGAAATGGTTGTGAAAGGTGTAATAAAAATGACTCAGATTACTTGAACCAAAGTTTTTTTTTCTATTATAATATTCTATGATTGGTTTCATTAATTGCTTTATTTATAACATAATCAGTGTTAGAGATCATACACAAAATGAATGAAATAAAGGTGTCAGAAGGATAAAAAGAACCTGATGCTTTTTTGAAAGGGTATGCATAAAGGTTATTTTAGAGATTTTTTTTAGATCTCACAGAAGTTTCAAGGAACAAATTCAATAAATAGATAATAGAACCATTATACATTATAAAATTTTATAAGCTGAGAAATTCTCACTCTTTACAGTTTTTTTTTTCGTGTGTAATTGCTGTTTTTTAATCGACTTACATATGGGTCATAAGATCTGGAAAAGCATTGTAATCCATTTCCGGGCGTGCAATTTCCTAAAATTTTCCTAGGGAAGACCCCCAAATGCCCCGGTGCGGAGGGCCCCATCATGAACTCCAGCCGAGAGCCCTCCATCACCCCAGACCACCCCTGGCAAAGAGCACTAAGACTTTCCTTTCCTTCAGAGTTCCCTTTGCAGTCAAAATTGATGCCATCTAGTTTGATCCCAAAGATTTAAAAGATAATATATTTATTTATTTTCAAGGTGCACTATTTACTTAAAAATTCTTTCTCACTTGTTTGCTCATTGTTTCTGTTGAAAATTGTCAAATTATTGCTGCAAGTATGTGAGGATTATGGAAAAATTTAATATTATCCATTTAGCAAAATTGTTAGCCCTATAAAAATTTCTTAAACTTTATACTTACAAGACCAAATGGTGTTCATCAATTTTTATAAAATTTGGACCATAACTATCTAAAAAGGTATGTTCAAAAAGTTATTTCTATGGTTCTATTTTATTCCTTACCATTATTTCATTGGGATATTTCTTTCAGGGGTGGATTCCTTGCAATATATGATCATCGCCATCAACGTGTTGTAGATGCTATTGATTTTCGTGAGCAGGCTCCGTCCAGCATAGCACCTGGGGCACAGAGCAATGTTAGCGCTGTGAAGAAGACCCTCTGGACTCAAGGCAGCTTTGTTGGCATCCCAGGATTTCTCAGAGGTCTTGGACTGGCTCATGAGTTGCATGGTCGCCTGCCATGGGCCGAAGTAATAAAACCAACCATCAATCTTTGCAGGTTAGGTACCCATTGCTTCCATAATTACTCCACCAGCTTATGGATAAATTTCCCCAGTACCATGCTTATGACTTTGGATCAGAATTTGGAATCTAAAGAAAGGGATCCTGAACAATTAGAAGTGCCTGAAAACCAATTTCATTTAATTGGAACATGTTTTACTCATTGCCACATTCAGTATTTTCCATTATCATTAGTCAAAAATCCTAAGATTATACAGGCATCCCCCGAGTTACGTAAGAGATGCGTTCCGGCAGACTATGCGTAAGTCGAAATTTACGTAAGTCGAACCTTTGCGTTGGCGCTTCAGAGATTGCTGTATAACAAGTTGTATCGTACAGGAATGAGCGCAACCACATACACCACCACATCCATCTCTAGAACTGCAAATTTTCACGTTGATTGCTGACTTGGGATTTATAAGCGATTTTTCTACAGAAATTAATGAAATTCCTTCGAGGAATGACAAAAATGGGTCACTTTGTAATTTTTCGCTCGTAAAAAACTCTATAACTATTCGATATTTTTTCTACCATAGGTTGTAAGAGCAAATATCTACTTCTTCGCGCTCGCATTCGAAAATTAACGTAATCATTTGAAATACGGTTATCGCTTACGTAAGTACGGATTTACGTAAGTCGAGACATACGTAACTCGGGGGATGCCTGTAGTGATATTAAAAGTGTAATATCCGAGAAAACTTATAATGGATTACCACAAAGTTAGTAATGTGTTAGTTAATTTTAATTCTAAGATTGATTTGATGCAGCTCTCCATTTTGCTCCCCTATCAGCTAACCTTTTCGTAGCCACGAATTTCTACTCATTTAAATATTTAACTACCTGTGCCATACAACTCATTCATGGCCTTCCCTTGCAATTCTTCCCATCCACTTATACTTTGATGATTGTCCTCGTCAGGCCAGTGTTTCTCTTTCTTTCAAAAAAGAAGTCACTATTTCCTGGTCACATTGAAATAATATTATTGAAGTTTTTCTTTTATATTTATGTTGTAATAAAAAATCAAAATACAGTTGTAATAAAAAATACAAAATACCTCGAATCCGGAATCCAGTAACCTGGGAAACCAGTAATCTGGAATGTTTGAAAATTCCTCTGCATAGTGTTTTGACGTGACACCTCGTCGCACCACTCTCCGAGCCTTTATCTGGGAAGTTAGCACACACTATGAACATACGCTAACAACCTAGGCAGGGACACGTAGGGATCCCAAATATCGACCACAAGAGCCTGAATGCATTTATAAATGAATTAATTAACAAAATATGGAAGCATTTGCACAGATTCACTGTCCGATTAAGGACGGTATCGATAGATATTGCAACGTCTGCTAATGAGTGCTATCAACAGAAGCTATTGAGCATGAAGAAAAAGATGTATTTATTGCTCGTTCTCATCCAGTATTAAGCACATATAGTTTATGTTGTGGAAGCTACGTTCGTGATTTGATATGTATTGCATTAAAATTCTCTAAAAAAAAGTTACCACTTTTTCCTCGTGCTGAAGTTCAGAAATCCAGAAACCCTTTGGTCCCAAGCTTTCCAGATTTGAGGTCCTCAAGTGTATACAGTATACTCTGGCTAATACGAACAACATTATTACGAAGTTCTCGTTATTACGAAGCAATGCGTTGGTCCCGACAAAAAGGCCTATTCAATCTATGGTAAAAGAAGCGTTGCGAGGTATCGAGGACTTCTGCTTGATGTAATCGCGTATGTTATACACTTGACTCTGAAGATTATAAGTGCGGGTGATTGAAGAGACAAATTTTGACAAAGTATGTTATTTTTCTTTCGATGATTCCTAAAAGAAACTTTCATACGAACTTTGTTATTACGAACCTCCGGTTTATCAGTCTGGTGAACTTCGTAATTACAAGAGTCTACTGTATACATCTATTTTCAAAAACTGTCAGTGTTATGTATACCATCATGTGTTGTGTTTTCCTTGCAATAATAATTGGCCTTATTTTCACAGCTCAGGATTTTTGGTACCATCCAGCTTGATTACTGCGAGAAGTCAACTCCCTGCCAGTAGCAATAAAAACTTGCGAGATGAAAATCCATTATTTTGGGATCGTTTTGGCAGTTTAGAGGCCGGTCGTGACATAACCAATTTGAAAATGGCTTCCACTCTGCAAGCAATTGCTGATGAAGGACCTAAAGGTTTGTGAGCCAGCTTGTGAACACATATAATAAATTTAAATCTTTTTAATAAAATATTCATTAGAGGGCCAATCATGTGATGCTATTTAAATAGTTATTTAGACCAAGTTCATGATTTGATTTAATTACAGTTAAATACATAATAATACGTTTTTAAGTATGCCGGGACTAGCCACGGTGATAACTTTTACAGAGTCACCCACAATGCACAAATTATGCAAAAAATCAATTGAGGAAAATATCATTTGCCTTGACCGGGATTCGAACTCAGATCCCGGTCAAGGCGAATGATTTTTCCTCTGTGGATTTTTCACACGTTATTATTACTTTTTCAAATTAGAGTAGAAAAGCCATTATTATGATTTCCTGGGATGAAATAAATACCAAATGACTATACTTATGTTGAAAAAAATTGTTAAAATTTGTGGACACCTTTGGGATGGTAATGGAAAATTTTTCATGTCCATATTTTGAAACTAAAGTTGTTGAAATGAAGTGCTAAACAAATAAATAACAGGTTAAAGAAGTCAATTTAAAGATCTTTGCTATTTTTTCTGCGATCCTCCTATCATTGTGGTCATAGCTGAGAAATTGCATGGGAAATACATTTTTGAAAACAGAGGGACTTAGCATATTTAGTGTAAAACTGTGCACCTTGAGATGCATGTCATATCAAGCATAGAATTCATAAAAAGCTTGAATTTGGGAGTCAGTTTAAGAAATTTGTCTACAGAACACTCTTCCATCATCCTTAGAGCAGTATTGTTTGTGGGGATCTCTTCCTGTGTTTTTATATCTATAAAATCTGGGTAGCATTGTTTTCTACATATTCTTTAATTTTTGAATTAACTGCTTCCAATCCTGGCTAAAGGTTTATCAGTCCTTGATTCACATTGTTCTCTCCAGCCTGATTTCAATAACTTCCTTAAGGAGACAATCTGATTACCCATACTCAGTAAAGATCTTATGAGCCTCATCAAAGGAATTTATATAATCTTCAGATAGACTGGGCAGATTTATCTTGGTGTAGCACAGTGTCATAGCCAGGAATTTCATTCGTGGGGGGTCCAAAACCAGGGGGGGAATTTTTGAAAAACAGGGTACTAAGTAATAGGTTTAAATAAATTTTGACACCTTTCATAATCAAAAAACTTAATTCGTGAAAGAAATATTTTATAAATTCATTATTTTTCAATACTTTGTTTTCTTTTATGAAGGAAAATAATTGTGTTTTTATGTTTTGGAGGTGGGGTCCGGAACCCCGGGACCCCTCTGGCTACGCCACTGGTGTAGCAGCCATATGTACACCTCTTGTGCCCTTAACTTTTGCATCTCTCTTATAAGTACTTTCCCAGATTGACATGAGCTTATATGGGAAGTGTTTATTTTTCTTTGAGAACATTCTATGCCTATTACAACTTTGATCAAGGAAATAAGGTATTTTTTGCGGCAGTCATTTTTATATGCTTCTTTATTGCAGCCTTTTACAATGGATCTTTGACGAGGGATTTCTTGGAGTCGGTAGCAGATGCAGGAGGCTCCATTACCCAGGAAGATCTCTTGGCCTACAAAGCAGTCAGACGTTCTTTGATCAGGGTTCCGTTTGGCCCTGCCTCGTGGGTCTACTCCATGGGTTCTCCCTCTGGGGGGCCTCTACTCCTTTCTACTCTCAGCCTTATTGATTCCACCAATCAGAATTCAGGGATTGGAATCAGTACTGAGCCAGTTGTGACAACTGACGATTCAGTCTCTGAGTCCTTGGTGGGCAATAACACATCAAGTACAACCGAAGAAGGCAGCAGTTCCACAACAAACGAGCCTCCTGTGCCAAAAAAGAACAGTAGTTTTAGTTTAGATATGTCAGATGAGGGGAAGGTTGGAAGCTCCGAGGATACATCAAAGGAGGTTCCTGCTCCTAAAGAGAAATCCGAGAAGCCAGCTTCCGTTTTCAAAACTCCCCTCCTAGCTCCTGCATTAGGTCAAGGGCCGAAAGAGATTAGGCCATCGAAGTTTCAGAAGGGTGCTGGGAAAGATGGAGTGGGAAAAGAAGGTGTAATTGCAGTGGGAAAGGCAACAGTCGTTCCGTATGATTTGGGTAAGAGGAGAAGGAAAAGGTTAGTGGAGCCTGCAGAAAATGATGGCATTGGACTCGATCACGCTGTGAAAAGTGCTGCTGAAGAAAGCTTCGAGGAGATGGAATCGCTTCTGAAGGCCATGAAGGAAGCATCTCTGTTGCACTCCCTCCAGGGTGAGTTTAGAATTAATGCATGTGTCAATAGGGTGGTTTCCTATTATTTTTTTATTTGTCTAAATTGAAAAATTATTACTTCTGGAGTATGCATTTCACGCTCTTAGATTTTTAAATGACGATGTCTATTTTTTGCGATTAAATGAAAAGTGAAAATTTTCAAGCGCCCAAAAATGCGACGGCTAAGTATGAATGCTGGGAAAAGCCCCTGTGACGTCATTCTGGTACCGGCTGCCGCTATTAGAGGCCACCTTGATGTGAGGCTATGAGTGCCACTGCGCTGCAGGCTGCTGGCAGGTAGCAGAGTACCTTGCTAGCAGGTAGCGCTTGGCTTAAATAAGGATTATTATTGCCCTATCAAATGAAGGAAACTTTCGGACCATAGGAAATTTTAATAAGTGATTATTAAGAGATGTTTCCCTGAGATCTGTGCCACATTCATGCATTGGCAATCTCAGACGATGTAATACTCCTGACTACTCATATAGCATAGCTAGGTCCCTGTGACGTCATGTAGAGTGGCATCGCATGGGCGACAATCTGGCCTTTTGTAAATGAGGTTAAAATTGACCATTATCATTCGTCTAAACTGGGATTTCTAAAACCAAATAATTTGTAAATTATGAATGCACTAATGGTGGGTAACAAATCGCAATCAATGCCTTTCATTTTCTTTGATGAAGGAAACTACCCTATTATGGAGGCTGGCAGCCGTTACGTAATTCAAAGAATTTATGTGTTTCTCTCCATTGTAGGAGACCCTGGAAATCCTGGATGCGTAAATGATGACCGTGGAATAGCAAAAAATCCAGAGGAAAGGTTAAAAATGTTGCAGAAGAAATTGTCCTCTGATGATGAGACTTTACTGCTTCAAAACATCCAGGAACCATTGAGACCTGCAGGATCTAATGTTGCTGTTGTTGATTCGAATGAGTTATACGTTTCAGTTGTCAGGTAAAAAAAAAAACTTCTTAATTTTGTTTTGATCAACATGTGAAGAGTTGCATGGTTATAATTAAGATATACATACTCATTTGAATGTTTATACATACATACATATTAAATAAGCCCCTGACTGTTAGGGATTTTTTTATATTACATATTAAAAATTCCTTTTATACATAAGGCTTTAGGATCTTAAGCTGAAGAAATCCACTTACAGTTAAGTGTGCAGAATGAACACACACCCATGCCTTGCTTAGCACAATTTCAACTTCGGCAATTTCGATATACAGGCATCCCCCGAGTTACGTATGTCTCGACTTACGTAAATCCGTACTTACGTAAGCGATAACCGTATTTCAAATGATTACGTTAATTTTCGAATGCAAGCGCGAAGAAGTAGATATTCGCTCGTACAACCTATGGTAGAAAAAATATCGAATAGTTACAGAGTTTTTTACGTGCTAAAAATAACAAAGTGACCCATTTTTGTCATTCCTCGAAGGAAATTTCATTAATTTCTGTAGAAAAATCGCTTATAAATCCCAAGTCAGCAATCAACGTGTAAATTTGCAGTTCCAGCGATGGATGTGGTGGCGTATGTGGTTGCGCTCATTCCTGTACGATACAACTTGTTATACAGCAATCTCTGAAGCGCCAACGCAAAGGTTCGACTTACGTAAATTTCGACTTACGCATAGTCTGCCGGAACGCATCTCTTACGTAACTCGGGGGATGCCTGTAGTGCAAATTCGTTCCTCAGGGACACATTGCAATGCAGGGTAGCCTAATCAATTAATTTTAACGCTCTCATGATAAAACTTGGACTTGCACTAGGTATACATGAAATTGCTATCATTTTACCCATATTAATAGTATTGCTTGCCTCAAATCTTCTTCTTTGTTTATATATTAATCGAAATCCATTGCTGCACAATGACCAAAAGTATTGTAGTGAAGGCTGTTCGGGTGCTCCACTCCTTCTTGGCCGCTTACATTTCGGGGTACGAGTCATATTCCATCCTTCGGGGTAGTATCGGGGTGTTACTAAAGTTATAAGAATTTTATGAGTGTGATCCCATACCACGTCATCCTCAGTCTGCTGCCTGTCATTCTGTGTAATTTACATCTTCCAGTCTTTCTATCACATGAAAGATGTTTAAAATTATGCAGATAAGCTATACAGCCATCATGAATGTTGTAATATGGGATAGTGACGTGAAGTAACGGAGCTTAAACCCGATGAGAACAAATATATTAGCTATATGTATTAGGATACAACTCTCCATGTAGGTACATATTAGGCTAGTGGCTGAGAACTTGCTTGCTCGAAACAGTACACAGGTGTGCAAATACAACTCCAAGTATCAACAAACAGCTCAACAAAAAAGAAATTAGCAGCCCACCACGGTACCCATTATGAATGTACAATAAATATGTAGTTGGTAGTATTTTTGAATTTTCTGCCCTTGTTAATAAAAACGAATAATAATTCATCCTGGGGACCAAAGTCAAGGTTTGCAATTTCAAAATATCACATATTTGCAAAACTTCATATTTTCGAATTCACTGTGCATTAAGCATAGGACTGACAGTTTTTCTTTAAACTATCCAAACTTTGTTTTATCATGGTTAGTAAAAATCAAGATTTTACTGTAAATTTTTATGATTAGTAGTGCAACTTTGTTTAAATAAGCCTTTAAAAACTATCTAAAATTCTTTATCTGAACAAATTGTAATGCTTTAGGCGAATGTAGTCTTTTTGATAGTACATCCAATGAATTGTAAATGGTACAATTAGCATAGGAAAAGGCTCCCAAAAATATTTTTACCCATATTTTAAATTTATTATCACCCTTTTTTTTAATCATGCAAACCCATATTTTGTTTCTCATGAAGCTTTTCATATCCATTTCAGTGGCATTGGTTCTTGGTTTGGATCTCAGATATTGACGTCTCGTGGATACGTACTCAATGACGCTCTGATGGACTTCTATTATGAAGATGGGAAACCAACTTCAGCTCCCTCTGTTCCACCTTCTCCAGGAGCTCTTAGCCTGCAACTGCCCTCTGTCCCACCCAACTTCCCAACCCTCAAGAGCAAAATGGCAGCCGTACCTAACCACAAAGCAAGCCAATCACAGCGTCACGAGAGAATCTCGAAAAGAAGTGCCGATGGGAATAGCTCCTCACTCACATGCAATGAGTTCGGAAGTGGTAAACGGCCTCTTTCATCTTCTGTGGTGGCATTTGTGGTTCCAAGGAATGGCTTAGGGAGTGAGCAGTCTGATAGTGGCTCGGAACAGGGTGTTGGAGCATGTGGGCAAAGAGTTGTCCTAGGGTCAGCTGATGCCTTATCCGTGGCTCAAGTCCTGGTGCAGATCCTTTTAAAAGGTTTGTACTGTTTATTATATTTTTTCTTGTGGGGATGTTTTCAAGGAGCGTCTTGGCTTTGCCATTGTGTATATTGTCGCGGAAATTCTGAAAATTTGGAAAAAATTAATGATTTTTACTTTGAAAATATACATGAATTTCTTACTCTACTCTGGATACATAGGACATTCCAATCTTGAAAAAGATTTGTGGTACAAAGTATTGATTCATTGTGCTAATTTGATCATTTCAATCAGTCAAGGTCAAAAAATATAAATAAGCACGGAAACCTTTAAGTTGCAATTTTGGGAAGATTAGTTTTGACCAATAAAGCAATCATTAAAAAAAGTGACATAACGATAGGATTAAAATTTTTCTTAATGAACGGTTCAAATTGCTAAGAAGTTGAGCCTAGGGCATTCATTATTATTATTTTTTGGGAAAGGTTAGCTACAGTTTACATTTCATAACCATAAGAATATATAGAATTAAATAGTAGGAAGCCACTCTCCCAATCGTTACACAAATAATCCTTATACATATATTATTTGTCCAGGTTCCACTACTGGTATAACTGGGTATTTCATACAAATTATGTCTCATTTAATGTATTGTGCTACACTCTATGTATATGTATTGCTATGAACAGTAATATTAAAATATTGAGTTTTGGCAGTAAATATAAAAATTCTCTCCTTTTAATATAGGCACAAGCTTGGTGGAAGGAATTGAATACACCAGAGTGAAACCCCTTGCATCCTCAGAGAATTATGGAATTGAAGGTAATGCATTATTTAAAAATATCTTTTGGCTAAGTTGCTTGTACTGTATGGGTAAATTAAGTGATTTTCTTGGAAAAATATTATTTTTTAGATCCTAAACATTTGCTTGGAGGTATATTTTCTTGAAAAATGCAACTGCCTAATGTCCTGCTTTATCTTGAAATGGTTGGAACAAAGACTTCAAATTTGTCATCCAAATTTGTGTGTCATTGCTGATTCTTCATCTGACAATAAAAATCTTAGCAATATAATTTGGAAATTTGTAAAAGCTAGGGGTGGAAACCTGAAAGTATGCTTAAATGCTGTGTTTTGACTTTGGCATACTCCTGCTTTGGGATACTTTGGGATTGCAGGCTTGTGTGTATTTTAAGTATTTGTGCTAAGGTCCTCCAGTGGCAGACATAAGTGCTAGCAAAACTGTTTCCTGGCTAGGGCTGTGATATGCCCTAATTGTTGAGGATTTTCAGACTGAATGTCTACAAACAATTTTAAGTGGTAAAACAGAACAGAAATAATTAGTGCCATCCTCAATTACACTATTTCAGTTGAAATTAATCCAAAGAAACCTCGTTGTGAAAGAAAAATACAGTAAACTCTTGTTATTACGAAGTTCACAGGACCGAAAAACCAGAGGATGGTGATAACGAACATCGTAAGGGCGTTTCTTTTAGGAATCATCGCAAGGAAACATACCTCGCTAAAATTCCTTGTCTCTTCAATTTCCCATACTTATAGTCGTGCTGCAGAAAAGCTTCAGAGTCATGTGTATGATAAAGGCTATTATATTATGAACAAATACTATAAATCCTCGATATACCCCTTAGCGAAAAAACTGTTGGATTTTAACAGTTACTGTTGGATTTTAACAGTTACTGTTAGTTTTAACAGTTACTGTTAGTTTTAACAGTTACTGTTAGTTTTAACAGTTACTGTTACTAGATGTCCCAATTTACTGTTGGATTTTAACAGTTACTGTTGGATTTTAACAGTTACTGTTGGATTTTAACAGTTACTGTTGGATTTTAACAGTTACTGTTGGATTTTAACAGTTACTGTTGGATTTTAACAGTTACTGTTGGATTTAACAGTTACTGTTGGATTCAACAGTTGTCCCAATTAACTGTTGAAGCAAGGCATCAAGAAGTATTGTTATCCTGCAGAGTGCAACACTGCATTACAATTTTGCTTTAACTCGTGATTGTGACGAATTGATCTAGCTGTGAGTGCGATGAGTTAGGAGCTGAAAAATGTTTGCTGTTCACTGGAAGGAATAACAGGGAATATGCTGAACAGCTGCTGACTTCACAACGGATTTATTGATACTTCGTTCAAACCAGTGGCGTAACAATGGGGGGGATGAGGGGATAGATCCCCCCAAAACCTCGGAGAAATTTAAAAAATATTTAAAACTATTGCCTAGTTTTATTATTATTATTAGAGTATTCTACCGATTAAGGTAGGTTTGCATGGAGTACTAAAGAAGTGATCTGGGAGCCTTCCTTTCCTTCCATTACCGCCTTCTTCAATTCACTATAAGGCCTAATCCCCTTCAATCTATCTAAAAATCCTATTCTTTTCCTTCCCATCCCTCGTTTCCCTAACATTCTACCCTCTAACACCTTTTTCAACATCCCCTCTCCGCTGAGTACTCCCTCCATCCACACCTTCTGTCTCCTCCGTATCTCATCCAAAAGCTGCCTCTCCTCACCCACCATGTCCAGCACTTCGTCGTTCCTTTTCCTCTCCGACATTTAATAACTGCATCTGTTAAAGTTATATTTTTTCTGTCAAAATGATACAATGTATCCAGGCATATCATTTTTCAAAAATTTTCCCAGACCTTGGGTTACCTGGGAGGGGGTTTGCCACCCTAGGCCATCCCATCCCCCCCAAAGCATATTCCTAGTTACGCCACCGGTTCAAAATGTAACCAAAGTGAGAGTTCCTGTATGCCACATCTGACAACTCCATTGACGCCTAATTTGAAATTTCGGGCGCGCACGGATTTTTTTGAATGTTCGTATCTCTAAATGAGTGGGTCATCGTTATTCCACAGGAATGAAGGTTATTAAATGATGTTCTATGAGTACTGAAGTATCTCCTACTGAAGAAAGAACTATAATTGACGCTCTTGGGCACAGAGCATGAGGAGAACTTAACACGTTACGTTCGGATGGCGAGAATTCTCGTCATTTTTTTCCCGAACGCTCCGGACGGATGACGAAGATTCTCGTCATTTAGGCGCATCAGCCTAAACAATTTTAAAGCGTACAATACGTGTTCGTTAGTACGTTTTCAGTTGTTGTTCGTTATTCATAATGGATTGATGCATCATGACGTTTGATTGGGTAAAGTTATATTCCAAACATTAGCTTTTTAACCATGTTTTAACCAAAGGCATTACGCCCTAATAGGCACATATTTCCAATCTCAACACCTCCACCCAGAATTCCTAGGAATTTAAATACCCCAGTACGCAACGTGTTAACCCTTTTGCTGCTTCAATAGATTTTTCATCGGTTCCATTATTTTGCCTATTATCCAGAAAAAAATTAATTGAATCATTCATTTGACGTCGCTGAATGTCGCCGCACAAATGGACGTAGTTCCGCTAGAATTTCGAGCAGATGACAGCACCTACGACCGAAGGGAGGGTTTTTCGAAAACGTAGATATTTACCCGCATGTCGTGTTGAAAGGAAAAGTTTTTTGAAAGTCGTGGAATATCACCGCATGTCGCAGGCAATAACCATAATGTTTTTTGCGGGTATTCCCGCTTGTAGCAGCGAAAGGGTTAATGTAGCAGGGTGTACAGCAGACTCCCAGAGCAGATAATGAATATTGCAAGACATTTAAGTGAAAGTTTGGGTTACCCGTGTTTTCCTATTATTCGTGCCATCTCTCCCCATCACTAGCCCGGATAATCGGGATGTACTGTATATCTATGTATATGCTGTTGCTTACCCGTGGAACTTAATAATAAAGTTCATTTTAAAATCGACGGGACAAGGACTGATGTTCTTAATTTAGTAATTATGAAAATTTATTAATTATGTTTCTTTTGCTATAGAGTAGATTAGCCGTTTCATAGGGACCATTGATTTACTTCGTACAAAAGAGAACTTCAGAATAACGTTGTTCGTATTAACGAGAGTCTATTGTAGGGAAATAGATATTTGGAGACAATGTCAGATTGTGGGGACCTGGCAAGGGGCACTTATAGGCTTTACTCCACAGATATTACCGTGCACTAAGTTGCACTGGACAAGCCAAGAGGAGATGTATGTCGCATCGTGAGGCAATGTATGACGCGGATTCGGTTTGACGAATTGAAAAAATATCGACAGCTCTTCAGTAATTCTCAACTACACAAAGTAATACATGTTTGAAAGTCGGATCATTTCTCAATAGATTACACCCATGTCTCGTATAGCGCAATTTCGATTAGCGCAATTTCGATATAGCGCAAATTCGTTCCTCGGGGAAACATTGCAACGCAGTGTAGCCTAATCAAAAATCTTAAACGCTCTCGTGATAAAACGTGAACTTGCGCTAAGTACACACGAAATTGCTATCATTTTACGCATATTAATAGTATTGCTTGCTTCAAATCTTATAATTTGTTTATGTATTAATCGAAATCTATTGCTGTGCAATGGCCAAAAGCATTACTCGTCATTGGGTCCAGATAGTCGGCCTACCGAAGTAATTTATCTCGTCTCCTTAACAGAATGAGTTAATTTAGATCATAAATTAAGCGTGGGGCTAGTGGAAATGAGTTTTTTTAAGCAATACTGGTTGAGACGTAATTTTTGCCGTCATAGGTTATCGGGCGATTGACTTCCAGGTGGAGGGTCTACCCTAAAACCTTCAAGGTCATCGGTATTCACGGGGGAGAAAGAGAGCGGTGGCCGAGTTGCGTATGAATAGCATCAACACATAAAAGGCTCCGCTACAGAGTCTCAAACACAATAGCTTCGTTCCCTCCCCGCAGTCGTAGCCCCTCTGCTTCTCAAGAATACAGTTCAGCAGTAGAAGGTGATTTCGATAGAGCCATGCAGAGTAAAAACCAAGAGAAAATGGCAAAAAATAGGAATGCGGGTAGAAAAATCAAGAATTTCTCAAGAAAAACCATAAATCTAGAAGAGAAATTGATATAGGTCAATTGCTTTGAAAATGGAGAGCGTCAAAGCGATATTGCGCGGAAGTTTAAACGCACGATGCCTTATTCTGAATAAAGACGAAGTTAAAACATCAGTGACCTCAGCCGCACCAACTTCAACCAAGCGGTCTACACATACGGAAAGTTCATAATGAATCAGTACAAAAAGACGAGAGTGGTAATCGCTCCGAGACATTTAGTGAAAGCTCCGGTTGGTTCCAGAATTTAAACGGCAAGCAGGTATTTTCAGTGCGGCGATATCAGGTGAATCTGCAAGTGTTGATAGCGCAGTCCCCACAACATTTTCTGATGAACTCCAAGCTGTGATTGAAAGTGGCTCCTTTCCCCCTCAACTAGTTTTTAGTGTTGACGAGACGATATTCTTTTGGAAAATAATGCCTTCTCGTTCATTCATTTTCAGGGAAGGAAAACCTGGGTCAGGTTTCAAGGCATCTAAAGACTGTTTCAGGTAGCTGCTAATGACTCGGAGGACTTCAAATTAAAATGATTTATCATTCATAAACTCCGCTAGCTATGAAATGGCATTCAAAGTAGCATTTGCCTGTCATTTCGATGAGCGACAAAAGGGCCTGGGTGACACAATAGTTGTTTTTAGACTGGTTTGAAAAATCGTCAACTACCGGCAATGCATTACGATCCCCTGAGATAGCAGATGTTAGCCCACCCGCACGACAGGAGGGAATTTCAAAAGCTCGTAAGAATTTTTTTTAACGTGAATAAAAGTCTTCAAATGCGTGTATACTATCTTTAAAGATGTTTTAAACTATAAACATTTATATAAATAATGTTTTCTAAGGCTATTTATGGGAATATATATGTTTTAGAGGAAATTCAATACCCAAGACCTATGCTACCAGGAACGCATCCCTATCTTCCCAATGTTAAAACGCTCTCGTATAACGCAAATTCGTATAGCGCAAAGACCCCAAGGAACGCATCCCTTGCGCTATACGAGACATGGGTGTATACCAAATTCCATTCAGTTAGGAATTTTCCCAACAAATGGTTCCATATTTCAGGTGGCACGCAGATAAATGTTCATTCGTGGGGAAAATTTAGAGTAGGTTATACATTGTGGTGTCTGGTCTCATCTCTATCAATTTTTGCCATATGGAGAGGCGGAACTTGCAAGTGATATTTCTAGGATCTCTAAGTTCACTGGGAGAAAGGGATGTTCTAAATTTGCTGAATGTTTGTAATTATACAAAATATCATACCGCGTGTTTTTTAAATTTCTTCACCAGTTACAATCTGTTAGCAACTTTTAAGTGATAATTGTTATTTTTCAACGGAAAAAGTAAGAGAAAATCGAACGGAAAACTGCGCACTCACGTCTTTGCGAGATTTGACAAAAAAACCTAACGGGGATTTCTATTATTCGTTTGACGGGTCAAAACATATTCTCTTAGTGAGATGGTATAATAAGTCATCGCTGTTGCCTCAAGTTACGGGAATATGAAACCCATAGTAAGGACAAAAAGGCACGAAGATTTCAGAAAAAAATCGAAATATCATCAACGATTACAATCAGGAAATGGGAGGGGTAGATTTACTCGGTAATTTTGTTGCATGTTACCGTATCCAGATTAACGGCAAAAAAACTCTATTCCGAAAAGGGATTGATAGTGCTGTGGTGAATACGTGGTGATTTTACGCCAAAGTCACGGGCCAAGCAATTCAATTGTTAGAATTTCGATCCGAGATCATAAAATTTTACTGATTGTGAGACAAGAAATCGTTTCCGATACAATTGCTGATGACATTTGGCATAAAAATCGGTGCCCACATGGAGGACACCCTAGGAAAAATGGCATACCCCAGCTTGCCCGTCATGGGAGAATAATGCATTTCATCCGCAGGCATACTTATAATTCCCGGCAAAGAATTCGAGTGTGCAAATCAAAGATAAGTTATATTGCTAAAAGTGCTACGTTTAATTCCAAGAAGAATGTTATTGAACATTACATCAGAAAAGACGATGAAAAATAAAATATGCAACCTAAATTTTGAAAAGTTCTTTTTGTTTCTATTTACCGGAGTTTTCCCAGCGTTGCGTAAACGCAACATTATGCAAATCATATATTATGATGAATATAATATTTTTTTCTGAAAATTAATCTTAATCAGGCCAAAATAAACCGTAAAATACGAAATAACCGAAGGTAAAAGCCCTATGTGCAGTCTGGGGAATAATGGGTTAAGTGCTTGATCATGTATGTATATCAAGCTCGTTCGATATCTCACTCACAACTCCTTCAATATCACGGAAGGGAGTAAAACAATAGTAACACATGTCTATTGTAAAAATAAATGATAAATAACATCACATAGTAGCAATGGGCTTAATGGGAATAATATTAATAACTACAGTATTCTTAAATTTTGAATAATAAATATATACGAGTAAATATAATGAAAACAGTATTGAACATTAACCATAAAGTCTTACATTTGAAGGTTTGACCATTGAAGTCAAACCTTCAAATGTAAGACTTCTAAGGATTGATGAATTCCTCAATTATCTCAAACTGTAAATCATCAACCACATACATTTCACTGTGAGGGCATGTTGATTTCGTTAGTGACTTTTTTCAGACGAGCTGACAGCACTAAATTTTTCATCAAATGAAAGTCACCATTAATAGTTCTCACAGCAAAATTTACTGCCTATAGTTATTCAATCATTGAACTAAAATCCTATGAAAAACGAACCGAAGCCCTACATTTCTCCATTTCGTAGGTTTCCCCACAGAAGTGTGATGAAAAATCTCCAAAGGAATCTATCTCATCCAGTAACATTTTTGAATGCAAAATGCACAAATTTTATATGCTAAAAATAGTATATTTTGGTTAAAAATTTAGTCAACTTTGCTAAGCCCTGGTTGGAGCACCCACATAGCCATGCGCAATGCCGTGTACAAGGGGGACCCAAAAATAACTGGACACAATTTATAAGAAATTCAAAATTTATAATTTTGCCTTACAAATGTTAGTCACCTTCGAAGTACTCTCCATTTACATTTGTTACATTGGTTAAAATGTTTTTTCCACTATGTGAAACACCTTTAAAGCGTGTTCTTTATTTGCTGTAGACAATATATTAACCTTGCCCGACAAAATTTTACCAAGTAGAGAACTCATTTTCAATGCTGCATTATGTTCTCAAATATCAACCTTTTCAAAAATCGAAGAGGTCAAAAAACTCTTTGAATGTAAACTGTCACAGGGGCTTGCTGCAACCGTCTATATCCACGCCATTTTGCATACTGTCTCAGAAATGATAAAAAAGCATACATCTAGTGGGAAAAGTTCAAAGTGCAAGAGCAACAAATGCAGCGATATCTGTCTGGTTATTTGTGGGTACCCCCTCGCATATTGCAAAAAAGATGCGTCTTACATGCCGACAAATATGGTAGATTTAGATGTAGATGAATTGAATTTCAGCTTCATTTAATCTGATTATCTATCTACTTCATCATTTTGACAGTGGGTCCTGAATCATTCAAATGGGGTGATGATGACGCCAAAGACGCAGCAAAACAAAGAGGGATTCCTCTCGTGCAGCCTTATGCCAGCGTGAATGGTATTGAAGAAATTGTGGACACTCTAGCTTCTCATGCTGATTCCAGGGGTGGTGGTGTTGCTGCTAGGTTTTGAAGAAAGAAATGCATATTTGTTGGGCTTTTCACCATATGTTAACAGTTCTGTGATAAGAGGGAGTAACTTTTTATAGTTGCACCTGCAAAACATTATTTAACTTATTCTTGCACTCTTTTGATTGGTGTGATTTTATTTTTAAGAAAATGAGACAAGGCTAGCCTTACTGTCGTTAATGAAGTCATCATTTTTTGCTCTTACTTGTGTATTTATGTATGGGAGAGGCCAAGATCTTATGAATTTATAAGCCTATTTCATAATGAAGACATAATTTTATACGATCAAAGATAGAAGCATCTGCAAGTTTATTAACTCGCTGAATAATTCTTCCTTATGATCAATACCACTTAAATTGAGATAAAAATGAATTTTTAACGGGTTTTAATCAATTTGTAACGTGTGACTCACTTTTTTGCAATATTTTACAATTTGTATGTAATGCAGTGCTGTATTTTTTTGTAATTGATGCATTCCTATTATTTTTCATGTTTTCATGTTCAAATGTTAGAAAGAATCTCATTTTTTTGCTGAATTTTTATTATGTATTGAGTTTTTACTTATGATCCAGTCAAACTGGGGACTTTTAAATACCTTACACTTTTGATAGGTAATATATTAGAGGGTATGTTCTCTCACGTCATTCATCCAGTAATCTTTTTCATACCCTCAGACTCACTCCATAATTTTTAATTATAACATTAATTAATAAATGTTTTTGATAACTCATCTTTCCGTCCATATAATGCATTAATGCTACAAATAACTACATATATTACATTTTTACGGCATCAAATGGCCTTTTTGTACTTAGTAGCTGTTGAAGGAATTAATATTCTGTGATATTGTTAATATAATTATGTTTTAATCATGAAATATATTTGTCAATAGTCCTTTGACAAGAAACTCAGTCTTGGTGGCTACATGTATCTATTCACTATGAAGCAAGTCCATCTCTCAAATAATTATATTTTATGCCTGTAAGAGTGATTTAAAAATTTTCCATTTTTACTTTCTTTGATTTGTAAATATTTGATGTAGTTGCAGCAATTTTAAAATAATTTCAATAATGGCCGCTCTGGCTAGCGTGGTGAAAATAGTACATACATATTTTCAAACGTCAACAATTTGCTTGAGTGCTGCAATATCACAGGCATTGAAAAATAATATGCTCCAAATGTGTAAGTACTCAATCAAGCCGACTTTTGTTCTTAGGGCATTTTTCCTGGCTGTTAAAAACATTGCCAAAGATAGCACAATTTTGTAATTTTTAAATAATTGCGACATTTCTATTGCCTTTTTATTCAAATTAAAACTTAATCCTTCCTATTTAGTTTAAGTAATAAGAAATCACTTCTAAGTAAACATATTTTCAATTTTCTAGTTTCATTTTTGACCTAATAATTAACTTTGAAATGTTAACAGATTTCCTCATACTCGCCAGAATGTTGTTTTTTTTCTAAACGGCTGTCACTTCATAAAATATTTAATTAGGATGTTAAATGTGGCAAACTTTTTAGTCACTCTTACGGATCTATTGCATATTTTTTTTAATGCATTCATGATGGTGACCCCACATTAAATATATGGGCCTGCATGATTTGTAATGGAACTGCCCATTTGTTTGTTACTCATCTTTACTGTTTACTGGAGAGGTAATGTCTCAGTGAAGAGTAATATGTTGGTTTGAAAGTTATTCTAGTTAATTGTCTTGTTTCTTAGTTAATTGTATTGATTTTCTTTTTAATATTTATATTTAACTTATTCTACGTATTTTATAAATATGTAATTTGACTTGAATTTTGACCTTTTTAAGAAATAGGATATGGCAGGGGTCATTTAGCTTTAAATGATTATTTGACAGCTTCTTTCTGTGTGACACCTAAGATTTACATGCAGATATGATTTTGTGTTGGTTTTATTACTTGTACCATGGGTTAGTAGAGTATGATGCCATGGTAAGGCATCAATTTGTGAGGAGAGTAATTAATAGTTTTAAAATGAAACAAATTTTTTTGTGGATAGACTTGTGATATCCTTATTTTAAATCTGGAAGAATTATGGATCCAAAGCTGGCCCCCAAGGTTTCTTTATTATTATTTGTGTAATCATTAACTCATAGAAAGCAATAAAGTGTGTTTATGATTCATAATCTCCTATTTTTATTGAAAAATCACATTTTGCTGTTAATGTAATTATATATGTATTCAGCACCTATTTCAAAGGCAAATTAGTATCTTTTTTTCTTTTAATATTCCTATTTTTTGCCTTCAATTTTTTTTTGCTACGGTTCTGATTATCTACAATGGACTTTCTAAAATAATTTTGCATATTTGGCAAGCAGCCACTTGGAGCTACAGTGATTCATTTATTAGAGCTTGGGGTTTATTCTGTTTTTCCCATCGAGAAAGACCACTTTCAGGGAGTTGTTGTTAATTCAGATAAAACCTTCAGTGAGCCATTCAATGCTTGAGGCAGCAATGTAAAGGAACAGTTATTGTGAAAGAAAGAAATATCGACAATTTTTCTTGGTGTTTGGTATTAAATTAAATGGAAAATTATGGTCATACATTCACAGGTGGCAACTTCCTCACCGACCACCGTGAAACTTGAGAATTATGCTTAGCTGTTGAAATCGTTCGGGTACTTTTAAAACTGTGAAAAGTGCAAAGTCATTTCATTTAACATGTGTTAGCGTTGAGACTGTGATGTCAGAGTAATGAAACTCTCAATAGGTGGTTTCCTTATGTTAACCATAATTATGTTTGGATTTCCTGGAATTAATTGTGAGAATAGCCTGCATTTCTTCTCTGTCGGGGCACATAAGGGCTTATAGTTTTACTTATGTTGCATGTCAGTCGCACAATCAGATATATATCTATTTTTGACTACAGACGTAGTTTTGATATCGTATCAATGATTTGAATTCCTATTCAGTGATGAAGCTGATTCTAAGTGAATCTCTAAGGTTGTTAGAAAAACTAATTGACACATATAGATGACTGATAAACCAATTTGCTGAAGTGTGACTCATTATCTCGATTGTTTGCCAATAAGAATGTTCCAAAATGTGATTTAGAGGAATTTGGCAAGAAAGGTATCATCATCTTTATATTAGAGTATTTCAGTACTGAGTCACTTAAGTAAGGAAACTAAGAGGGAGCTATATGGAGAACTACTTATATTAGACACATCTGCTGACGGTAAGTGTGAATTCGTTGGCTATATTTCAAATTTATCACTCTAATGTTTACTTCATTGATACAAAATAGGCATCAATAGAAGGCTCGTTTATGTTTTTAGTTGGATTAAAAATAGTTTCATTGCATTCATGCTAAATGTTTTTGTGCCAGGGTTGAAAACAGAATGAGAAGAAATTACGTTTTTTGACTCTGCGGCATAAGGTGTAACTTTGTTGGCATGTAACTTTATTTTCATCTCACATAGTACAATGTCCTTTTCCATTAATAAGGGTAATAATATTTTTGTTGAGTGACAAAGTTTCAAAATTTAATTTTCAATACTTTGGTAGTTATTAACCCTTTATAACCCAGAGGTGATTCTGGGAGAAATGGAATTTCAAGATTTTTAATTTTGAAAACTTGAAAATTTTACACCCAATGATACTTATCGTGGCAGCTACTTATTTCATCATAAAAATTTACACTACAACATAATGGGTAGTTAAGATATTTCCTGAATAGAGTTGAAAGTTTACACATTTTTGATGTTGCATAAAAGCAAAATTGGGTTAAAAAAGGTTAAAAACAAAACGGTCTCTGAAACCTGTGATTCCATTGCCTAATGCAATAGATTCTATAGCATAAAGAAAATCTGTCGCCTTGAGTGGAGAAATATGTATTAGAAATCATACTTTCAAATATGTACCTCAGAGGAAGTAGGATGATTTATCCAAGATTTTAAAAATTGTGATTGCGACCTGCCAGCAAGTGCTTCGCTGATGAACGGACAACCTTGCAGCACATATTGCCAGCCTTCCTCTATTGACGAGTACTGCCTCGGCAGGATGCATTTAAAATCTTTAAAAATCCAGTGTTGGTTTATCTATGGCCACTGAGATACATGAGTACTTTAAAAGTTTAAATTATTATTATTATTATTATAATCATCCCCTTCTTGCCAACTGATTTTTTCGATTTCGTGAAGACGTTTGTTTTTTCTCTGAAGATGGTTTGAGAATTTTATTGCTCACAGGAAATTACAGCTTATTAGATAGTAATTTCTGAGAAGTGGCTTAGCTTTCATCAGGCCTAGATAGTGCGTGAACCATTCTGATGACTTTTGTTACGTGTGCAGTGAAATTACCATTAAGGCTCAAAGGCAGAACATTACTCCCTTTTCGAGACAGTGTCATAAGCTTTATTTTGACTGTTGGTTGACCAAGATAGAGGATGGGATCCCCAAGTGATGTGTGGCATCTGTGAAAGGCTTCTTTTTGGTTGGACTGAGGTAAAACATCATAAGAATTTTGCCGTCCCCATGATTTGGCGGGATCCTAAGGACCATTTTTCAGACTGTTACCCATTTTTGTTTGAAAAATGAAAGGAATTACTCCAAGGTCAAAACACAAAATAAAATATCCAAACAACTTGTAATAAGCTATACCACTGATCCCTCACTCACTGATAATTTAGAGGTTCTGGAACCAATGGATTATGTTACTCTTAGCAGGGATTGAGAAAGTAATCAAGAACGTGAGAATGAAGAGTTTGGATTAGAAGGACCCAAATTTTGGACCGAGTATATCTGATGTACCTCATTTTATTACGCAAAGGGATTTAAATGATCTAGTGCGCGAATTTAAAATTGTCCAAAAAGCAGGGTGAAATATTAGGATAACGATTTAAGGGTTGGAAATTGCTGGATCCAACAACACAAATTTCTATGTATCAATCTCGCCATGACAAATATAAATTAGTTTTTTCTCAAGAAAACAACATAAATTATTGCAATGATGTTCTCTCTGTTATGGATACTCTTAATTTTTAATGCAATGCAAAAGATTGGTATTTGTGCATTAGTTCCTCCAAGGTTATTTAAAAGGCTATTCTCTAACATAACGGTAATGTGCTCCCCTCAATATTGACTGCTTATGGAACTGACACGCAAGAATCTTATGAGAATATGCAGTAACTATTAGAAAAATTCACTAGGAAAAATATAAGTGGAAAATTTGTGGTGTCTTGCAGGTAATTTCAATTTTACTAGGCTTACAGCTTGGCCTCATGAAATATTGTTGCTTCATCTGCAAGTGAGTGAAAAGTAATAGCAGTAGTAGCAGTGACAGAAAAAAATAATACTTGAAAAAAAATTGATCCGAATGTAAAGCATTTGTTCCTGGATCCAAAAATGTCCTTTTTTAGTATTTGGTCGATCCAAAAATATTCTTTTGCCACCTCTAAATATCAAATGAGGACATTTTAAAATTTTGTGAAATCCGTGGATAAAAATGGAGCTGGTTTTACTTATTTGAAACAAAAATTCCCTAAAGTCAATGAGGCAAATATCAAAGAAGAAATATGTATTGGGCCACAAGTATGTATTTGAAAATCAACGGCCTCCGAGTTCAATGAAAAAAGCACATGGAACGCATTCATAAAACGTATTTGAACATTTTCTAGGAAATTTCATGGCAGAAAATTATCACAATCTGGTGGCTAATCTAATTAAATCATACAAAAAAATGAGCTGCAATATGAATTTCAAAATTCACTTTCTTGGCTCACACCTTGACTTTTTTCCACCAAACCTCGGTGTTGTTAGTGATGAACGCAGTGAGCGCTCCCACCAGGATATTTTACACATGGAAAAATAGCACCAAGAAAAAATCAGCAACATGTTATCAGATTACTGCTGGACACTGAATAGGGACTTGCCTGATGCTAAATATGCAAGAAAATCCTACAGAAGTACCCATTTTTCACATTTTTGAAAATCACGATTTATTTGCTGAGACGTCATTGAACCCATATTTAATCTACTTGTCCTAAGAAAACTAGATGCGATGGAAAATATCTGAGCCCAGATTCGGAATCAGCATGAAAAACACCTCCAACAATAACCAGCAACATGTCTAGGACAGAGAAAAACTTTTTTTGTTGACCAATCATTCAAGATGGAGTAGCTTAACTTTTAAAATGGGAAATAAAAACCTCTATTCTACTTGGGTGGGTTAAGGCTGTTTATTCAGGGATAGCAGTGGGTGAGGGAGTTCATCACTTTCCTCAGAGCCTTGGAGAAATGCCGTGACCTCTCAATGATAATGCGACAGAGGCCTGATTAGCAAAGACTTCTAGATATTAATCAATTATTTTCAAACATTCTTTTTAAATAGCTGGTGAGAAAAGCTTTTAATATTCATGAAAAAAGCATTCATTGGAGAGCAGGAGCAGTTTCAGCATCAAATTTGTGGGGGCGTCATTTCCTGGGTCCGGGGATTATGGAATACCTCCCAGGATAAAGGGAAATTTTTACAGTAGGGAGTGCTCTACGATAAATACAACTCAAACTTATCTCATTTTTGGGACTTATAGCCATGCATTTTATTTTTGTATTTTTTGAAAGGATACAAAATGTATTAAACTCATAAAATTAAAAATTTTTGATAAAATTTGGGATGGGAGTATTCCCCTCACCTAAATCCACCCCAGTGCTAAAGCACCTTTAACAAATGTTATCTTTTTAATTCATATTTCACCCTTGTAGCGATGGAGGTGATGCCTTGTCAGCTGACCGTCTTTTCCACAAAAGAGAATACAAAATTTGTGGTGCGCAGAGGTGAAACTAAGAATATGCTTTGGGGAAGGGTGGAATGGCTTGAAGTGGCGACCTCTCCCCCTCCCCCTCCCTGGCAAAATCTGGTAAAATTTTTGAAATAGGACATGCCAGGTAGTACATACATTTTACACCATTTTGTCATTAAAAATTGAACCTCAAGCAGATGCCGTTACTATATGTCAAAACTAGTCAATAGTTTTAAACATTTTTTAAATTTCTCTGAGGCTTTGGGGGAATGGGATCTATGCCCTCATCCCCCTCCCATAGTTATGCCACTGGTGGTGCAGTTAAAAATTCTTCCCTTACCTGCTATAGTTTTAGTCTGCTCTAGGGATGGGCACTGTGTGCGAGAGTCAGTTCAAATGTGCAACTCTACAGATTTAGCTGTGAGGCAAGAAAGCCGTATTTGGTGAGTCGCGACTCCATCCGTTCACAACTCCCTGCATGCACTCCTTGTGTGTCGGAGTCCATGGGCACATGACTCTCTCCACATACATTTTGCAGGCTGGAGTGTGAGGCTTTCATCACGCGTTTGAAGGGCCTTAGGGAACACTTTTCGTGGGTAGCTAACTCCTCACCTTTTCAAGTCACTGGAAAGATTCTTCTGATTGATTTTCTGGGTATTTCTATAAAGAATCTCTTCGTGACCCTTACTGTAATTCTCTTTCCTGCATTTTTTTGCATTGTGAGTGAAAAAGGGTAAAAGTTTTCGTAATCGGCTAATTTGTGAAAATAATACGAGACAAAAATGAAAATTAGTTCTAGCACAAACAATGGAGATTAATCAGGGAAAATCATTATGAATTGTTAGCATGGCCATGAAGTTTTGGAAAGAATATTTTGATACCGTAAAATTTTTAAATTTGTCGTCATCTCTAAGCACAGGAGAAGAAATATATTGTCCGTCTTCCATGAAAGATGTAACGTATCGGCAGAAATGGTAAGTTATATTTCCTGTTAAACATCGTGATTATGCAATACATATGTGATTAATTTGAAATAAATAATACAAATAGTGATCTAGGATATTTTACATTTTAAATATTTGCTCAAAAATCCCCCCTCACCACCAGGGGCGCAGCTAGGAATTAAGTGTGGGGGGTTTAGGTGCAGCTAATACCAGGGTGTTTGGGGGTATGGTATACCCACCAGGATATGCATTAGGTGCGAGATTAATGAATTGCGGAATTTTAAGATAAAAGGTTGAAAATGGTGAGTTTTACGGCTTTATGAGGTATATTTGATTAATCCTTGCACTATTCTATTAGTAATATCAATCCATATAAGTAAAATGGATTAAAATTAAAACTTTCTCTGAGCTCGGGGGGGGGGGGGGGTTTATCCCCCAAACCACCCTCGCTGCGCCACCGCTCACCACCTTCCTCTCCCTTTTTTCTACTCCCCTCTTTCTCCACAACCCAGAAATGCTTTGCTGAGTCACACTGTGCGAGCGGCTCTCCGAAATGTGCTTTGAGCAGTGAGGCAGCTCACCAAAAAGAGTCATTTACGCCATCACTGGCCCACACTGATTGCCATGCGCTCATCTTAACTCTCCACCTCAGTGGCATAACTATGGGAGGGGGATAAGGGGATAGATCCCACCCCCCCCCCCCCCCAAAGCCTCAGAGAAATAAAAAAAATATTTAAAACCATTGTCTAGTTTTGACATATGATAACTGCATCTGCTTAAAGTGGTAGTTTTCCAGCAATTTCTGGAACCGAGCATGGTTATAACTTCCGTAGGAATGTAAGTTTTCTAGTTCCTAAGCCTAATCTTTCTTTATTTAAAAGATCATTTCTTTATTTGGGGCCGAAGATTTTTAATAAATTACCTTGTTTGATCAAAGAGTTAAAGAGTACTATAAATAAGTTTGGTAAAAAGGCCAAAGATTGGTTGTTGTCCCATGGTGATATGGATGATCTTTTTGATGTTTGTGAATAATATACATATTATTATATATTATTTTTATATTTTTGTGAAAGGAGGAAAAAGAAATTAATTTTGTTCTGTCCATATATTATACTTTGTTCTTGTTTATTGTAAGTTATTGTCATATATATGTTTCATAGTGATAATGTTTCAAAAAATTATATATACTTTCTTTTTGTTTTCTGGTCTGCTGTGAAATTAATTTTTAAGATGGTAGCTCCCATGCTGGTTTTTTTAACCATTGAAGCTACCTAAAGCTCCATTTGTGTTGTCCTGTTAAAAAAAAGGTGTACATTCAAGATTGGAGTATTAAATTCAAATAAAAAAAAAGTTAAATTTTAGAGCAAAATGATGTGAAATGGGTATCCATGCATGTCATTTTTTTCCTGGATGCCTCATTGCCTTTGGGGTGAAGGGTAGTCGCCACCCAGGCCATCCCATCCCCCCCCCAAAGCATATTCCTAGTTACGCCACTGCTCCACCTTACCCGTCTCTTTAGCAACACATTACTATGAGCACTCATTTCCGTTGTTTGTGGCCCTAAAATTGTTGCCACTAAGGCATTTGTATTTATACAAAGTGCTTAAATTGTTTTTTGCCAGAAGTGGAAATATGCCGAGTGTAAGTGACAAATATAAATATAATTTAAGGAATGAGTCATTTATGGTTGCAAATAGACCCAAGTTAACTGTATATAAACGCTGTTTTATTTACATGGGGCCGAAATTATTTCATCTACTGCCCGCTAGAATTAAAAAAAATAAAACCACAAATGTCATGTTGAGACTTGCTAAAGACTGGCTCTTCTCGCAAGAATAAGTTGAAAATTTATTTTGATGTTATTTACATAAAACTTAATGTATCATGTACTGCATTATTATGTTATTGGCATACATTTTTGCTAATTGATGGTGGCTCAATTCTAGTCCTATGACCTTCGAGAACACCTAAAGCTCCTTTTCTTTTTTCATTGTATTAAGATGTAAAAAAACAAATGTGGAGTAATAAATTATTATTATCATTACATTCTAATTAACCCTTCTCCCCTTTTCGAGAACTTGGACACTGTGAGCTTTCCCAGGAACTGTGCAATAACAACAGCAGCCACAGGGCTCCAGACACCGCGGTTTGAAAGCCGGCAGTAACGTCACCCCTTGGTATCACATAGCCTAGGGATCGGGTTGGTGAGGTGGCTAGAGTGTTGGCTTTCCACCTGGTAGACTCGGGTTCAAATCCTGGCAGTGGCAGAGAATTTTTGGAGACTGCTCGATATCTGATTGAATGCGGACATTTCAAGTGCAGTACTCCGTCCGTCGGATGAGACGTTATGCCATGGTACCCTTGGCACCTTTCGTCAAGAGCAGGCTAATGCCGACGCCGGGTTTCTCTCCACCCTTCCCTCCATACCGTTCCTTCATGCCTCAAATGATCTTAGCTGTCGGTTGCCTCCTCCAAATACCATACCATGAAATAGCGTATGTTCACCCGCTGTGCAAGCCAATTAAATCAGTCGGCCAAGCACGAGCTAGCCTCATGTGTCAACTCTCTTATCAGTCTAGCTTGGGCAACCGTTTTTTTTTGGTACATTTACTTTTCATTAAGAAAGGTAGCAGTAGTATTGATCCACCCAGTGGTGCAGCGAGGGGGGGGGGGGTTTGGGAGATAAAACCCCCTCCCCCTCCAGAGCTCAGAGAAATTTTTTAGTTTAATTAATTATACTTAATTGGATTGATATAACTAAGAGAATGGTGAAAGGATTAATAAAATATCCCTCAGAAAGCAGTATAACTCACCATTTTGAACCATTTATCTTAAAATTCCGCAATTTACTAATCTCGTACCTACCGCTTATCCTGGTGGGTATTCCATACCCCCGCACACCCCAGTAATAGTTGCACCCTAACCCCCCCCAGCCTTAATTCCTAGTTGTGCCCCTGGATCCACCAATCTTAGAATTGCCAGTCGGCGACCTTACCACCTAGACTATTCAGACACTCTCGGGAAGAGGGAATGAAGAATAAATTTATACTTCAATGTACTGTAAATGTTTTTATTTCCCATCATGATCCATATTTTTCCATGTTACACGATTTTTTTTATTTATACCAGACTTCAAAGAAGCATTTTGCCCATCTCAGAGAAAAGTAAAAGCACAAAGCACACTTGATACAAGCTTCTACTGCCATGCCTTCTCCGTCGCAAGAAGTTTTTGCCATGATGGATTGTTCTTTAACTTTTCTCAATATTATCCCCGTCTTCTTTCAAGCCAAGGGTCGTCTTGATTGCAGGCTCCATATTTTCATTCATCAAGAGTTATCTGCAGTGGTTTTCACCTCAATGTTTGCTGTGCTGTAACGAAAAGAAACACTCATGTGAGTGCATTGCCACAACGTCTAAACCCCTTTAAATGCCATCATATGGCCCTTGACTGATCCAGCAAGGTGTGAATTAACGTACTCTTCCGCCTATTAAGTGTTACTCTATGAGATATATTTGATTAGATAGCATGTGATTTCTATAAGATCAGTGTTTTTTATTTTCTTATCTTACTAATCTAATAATGGTTTTATATCGCTTTATTGAGCCATTATTTTGCTCAATTTTGCTGAATATATAATCTGCCACTGATATGTTGGCATGGATGCGAAAAGTGAAAGGTTGCATAGAGCATGTCAAAACAAACAGCTACTACGAGTATAAACCCACACAGAAAATAAACATCTATTAGATATCTACATAAAGATAAATAGTTATCTAATAGACATCTACCATGGATATCTATTAGATATATTATTGTCAAAACAGAGGCATGTCTAATAGATATCTACGGTAGATGTCTATTTGATAACTATTTATCTAATTTATATGTAGACATCTATTAGGTGTTTGTATTTTATCTAATACATGTCTCATGTCTAATAGATATCTATATCAATAGATCTCTTAAAATAACATTTATTAGTAAGCATCAGATTTGGTCGTTTTAGCTCTCTTGAAATCAAATTAGACGAGTTCGTCAATTCGTCTAATTCTCAATAGTCGATGAGGGAAAACGAATGGTACAACTTGTATAGCTTATTAAAGAAAAAAGAAAATATAATTCAACAAAAATTTATTTTTGTAGGAATAGAAGGATAAATAACTTTTCTATTTTATTATTCCTTCTATTCCTACGACCCCACATTCTGGGGTACAGCACCGGCAAAGCAACTGTGATAAAACATTCCAAAGCATTAGTATTTCAAATCTATCAACAAATACTTACTTATGACAATTTAAAAAAATGGTAAATTCACCATCGACATCTTCCCACGACCACCGATTCAACTGAATTGAGACCCTACCAGTGGCAGATATGTATGGGGGACGGAGTGGGCATTTAGGCAATGCGGGTGGCCTTCCCTTTTGGGGCCACCCGCATTGCCTAACGTAGAAGAACCACAATTGCAACTTTTTTATATCATATGATAGCATTATCTTGTGTGCGTATATTCAGATTGAATGATACTTTCTCAAACTTTGCATGCGACTTATTTTCATTCCAATAAAAGTTATGGAGAAAGATTTTGCGCCCCGTTGATATTTGTTTTTGTATCCGCTGCTATCCCCAGGGCGAGAATAACATGTAAAAACGTATACTTGTAAGTAACTCTACTTGCCTTGAGCTGATGCCGTTGGGGGACGACTACTCACCCTCCTTCTCAGTGCTTTATTTGCTATTGTTTGGCGAGGTACTTTGCGAGAAGAGGCAGAGCGCACGTGGTTCATTACGACTGGCCGGCTGGTGTGGGACGATAAGGCGATGAGTGAATAGCCAAAAAATACGAAAACTCTAGAACGCGAGGAAAAACATAAACAAATTCTAATGATACCTTTTACGAAGATACCTTCTGACTTAACATACAGCGCTAATATCAAGCTTCCAAAATGGCTTTTCTTTACAGGCAAGAATGTCGTCCCAGAGGCAAAATCTTCGAGATTTTCGGCTTGTATCCCCACGGCGATAATAACGTGTAAGAATGTATACCTGTAAGTTGCCCCACTTGACTTGAGCTGTTGGCGCTGGGGGCCGATACTCATAATCCTTCTCTATGTTTTGTTTGCCATTGTTCGGCGAGTTACTCAGCGAGAAGAGGAAGAGCGAGGGGGTTCATTACGACTGGCCAGCAGTTGTGGTATGGGACGATAAGTCAGTCGTTCAGTGAATAGTCAACAACCACAATAGCTGCAGTACGCGAGAAAAACGTAAACAAATTCTAAACGCAAACAAATCTAATGATACCATCTACGAAGATACCTTCCAACAAAACATACGACACTTAAACCTGTCTTCCAAAATGGCTTATTTTAAGGCAAAATTGACGTCCCAGAGCCATAATATTTGAGATTTGAAACTTCATCGCCACGAAGTGGCGGAAACATATGGGGATTCAGGGGTCGCGCGCCCCCTCATTGCGGGGCCACCTCCATTGCTTAACATAGCAGAACCACAAGTGTAACTTTTTATATCATTAGATAGCATTATCTTTTATAATGTATAATCACCTTAAATGAAATTTTCTCAAACTTTGCATGCGACTTATTTTCCATTCTTATAAAAGTTCTCAAGAAATATTTTCGCCCCCCCCCTTGAGTTTTTTTGTTTTCGCTATTTGCTCACACACTGTTGCGTATGATCTTCCTTAGAATAGCCATTGACCATAGTGTTGTTGAATTTTTTTGCTTTTGAAGAATTATGTCCAAGCTCCTCAAAAAATTTAGGTTTATTGCAACTACGCCTATGCTATTAAATATTTTTATAACGGAATTCTAACTTATCGGAGATGTTGCTGATGATCCACTGGTACATTTTTACTGCTTGAGGAAAGAAAGGTGATCAGACCTGGAAGTGATCACAGGTGCACGAAAAATGTCCGAAACCGCTGAGTTGATCAGTCAGTCTAACATTCCAAATTGCAAAAATGTAAGAAATTGGTTATCTAATGTCTGGGGTAATATGATAAATTTTCTTACTTTAGGGGATGAAAAATCTTATGTAAATATAATTTTAATGATTAATTATCAGTATTAAACTCTGTAAATCTACTAGGGGAACGGCAGCTATGGGGAACGGGTGGTTGCTGATATCACGCAGTTGGCATAGTCGCCAGGCATCGTTCGACGCGTCACTACATTTTTCGTCTTCCATCGCTCGAGTCAGGAACCAAAATTTTTGTCCCTTCATCAATTGTTAAATCGCTTCCATAGCTCATGTTGTGACGAAAAGGCCCTCAAATCAGTTGAAAATCTCGGAAACTAAATAGAATTACAGGCAAAGTATCATGTTAACAAATGATACCATTTTTTAACTCGTTGAAATATTCTGAATTCGTTAGAAGGAACTTTAAGATTTTCCATTTCCATAACTATGTATAAGATTTTACAGGAAAACTGAAATACGCCGTTTCAATGAAAGCTTCGTCGTGCACGCCTTTATCTTGACAACGGCGAATTCACTTGGTAATTGGCATCTCGTTTACTTCATGCCATCTATTTCTGAATATTGTCGCGACGTTTCAGCTTCGTACCTCGAAAAACGTCTTTTTATAATTTTGTCCACTTTTATTGATTTCAGCCCAATGTGCGTCTTAGAGGATGGCATAATAATATCTACAATTGAACGAATACCACTGATGTATAAGCGCTTCCCTGAGTTAATGACGCAAAATTTAAAAATGCATGACAATATTTTATCCGCGCTGAGGAAGAGAGAATACGATAGATGGAAATTTTAGTTTCGTAATTATCATTTTCGTATCCGAGGAACCTATAACGCCGTAACGAGGAACGCAGGTCTCACCCCCATGTTGTACACCACATGCTGTATTAGAAATAACTAAAGATAAATTCTCTATTGCAGGCATTTATCAAGACTGATTTAAAAGACACGTTTACGACGCGCATAACCTGAATGAGGACAAGAAAAAAGGGCCATCGCAACAAGTCTTGGGGCTTTACGATGAAATTAATGGAAATTGATCCTTTCTCGCCTGAATTGCGTATGCTAATTGCTCTAGAAACTTGTTTCGAATGATATCCTCATTTACGGCAAAATTGTTAACTAAAAAGCGATAAGGTTCCTTGAATAATTCCTTGATTAGCCTTCTGATGGAAGCCAACTTTAAAAATATTTGGCTGTCTTATTTATCGTTCTATTTGACGAGGGGAAGGTATTCAAAGAAGGAGAAAATAGAATGCGGACTAAAACCGACGAGCTTGTCCTGCCTCCGTCGAAATAAGGTGAGTGAAGGCATTTCTTGGAATTAAAACTGTGATCCGTAAGGGATACCCTACCTCGGCAGTTAGCGCTTCGCTCTATTTTTTGAATAGATAACCACATATTGGTAAATGTTTTTTAGGATTGCCATTAGAATTTTAAACTCCATTTTAGCCAACGCATCCATCTCCGACTCAGGGCTCATACTCTGGTAGAAAATTAACAGTCTCGTACTGACTGCACAAATTCATTTTTTACCTTAAAAATTTCAGGAAACTTTTTAACATTTTTCAACGTCGAAGACTTTAGAAAATATGTATTTAGGGTAGTATATAACCATTTGGCTAATAGAAAAAAGTCGAATATTTTCTCATTGAGATTTAATTTTGCGTTCGGATCGTCATCATGGGATCGAAAAGGTCAAACATTTGAAATTTCGTTTGCATTCAATAAAACGTACGGCCTTATATGTCGTTAAATTTAATTAAAATCGCACAACTTTAGGTGCCTCAAATCGGAGGTCAAAAAATGACATAAAGTTAAGGGGGCAGTCTCCATGCACAGGCTGTTTCAAGATGAATCTGCAGTACTTCAGGAGGTGGTAGGAGAGAATATTTTAAGCATTTTTGTCCAAAAAATATTGGGTCGCAACTAATATTATTTTAATACTCTGGATGGTTTCTAAGGTCATAAAATGATTAAGGTTGGATGATAATGTACATTATAATTGCCTGAAATAATTAATCTCAATTTGGATAAGATTGCGCAACCGTATTGCTAATCTTCTATGTTTTAATTAGGCTGAAATATTAATTGTTTCATACAATTGAGAGAGTGTGAAGCCAAGAGGTACAAGGGATTTTTGTTTTCTAAATTGAGTTAGGCTCAGTTAATTGTTAGAGGAAATATACAAAAAACTTGGTTGACAAAGCAAAAGAGTAATTCTATGTTAGTAGCTGACATCGGATATAAAATTAAACGTACTACTCAATACCTGGTTGGTCTGGTTTTTTATCATTGCCTAATTTCTGTACCTAAGTCTGTTTAGAAAAAAGAAATCACTTGTACTCATTGACTTCTCACCTCCGCAATGATGATCGCCAATTTTCATCCAACCTTAATCATTTAATGTCCTAAAAATTCAGAGCACTAAATAGAATGTCGGAAAGGCTGAATACCCAAGAAAAACAGCTTTCATTGTAACAGGAAAGTGCATCCAAAATATTTTTGCGTTGCCATATCTCGGTAACTAAGGAGTTGCTACCCCACGTTTAAAGGACAAAAAAATGCTCAAAATTGTCTCCCTACCGCTTCCTAAAGAAGTGGCGGATACATATGGGGGGCGCAGGGGTCGCGCCGCCCCTTTCGGAGCCGCGCGCCCGAATTGCCGAACAATGCAAAACCACAATTGTAACCTTTTTATATCATAAAAAGTTGTCTTGTATATGGGCAATTCCAAATGCAAAATAATGTCAAACTTCTAGCTAATCATGATCAAAAAAACATTTATGGAGGTGATTTTCATACACAGACACAAAATAAATTATCGAAATACCTTCTAAATATGCCCAAAATTAACATGTGAGGGAATTACTGTCAAGTCAACCTCCTGAGTGTAATGATTTCAAACATCTTCAAAATGTGAAATGAAGTATTATTTGAAAACTTTTAATAAGGACCTGAATAATGTTTCACATAGTGATTGCATACAATTGAATTATTTTACTGTAGATGTTTTTAAGATAAAATATTTCCACCCTAAATTTTAATTCGAGAGAAAAAGTTGACATTCTCATGGAAATACCCCTATGTGTATAATCAGTTCAAATAAAACTTGGTTAAATATTGCATGTGACGTGATTACTTTTTATTACGTTAGAAGAAAATGGGGCTCAAGTTATCTTTTTTCGCCCCCCATAGTTTTTTTGCCCTTGAATTTTTTCTGCATCCCCCACTGTCCTGAAGTATTGCATATTCCTCCTGAATTACCCCGTACAATATAACCGATAATAACCGATCTATAACCGATTATATTAATAATGTGTCATGGCTGAAACTTGACTCTCGACGCCGGCTGCATACTCTTTCTCTCCTATATCAAATTCTAAACACAAAAACACCTCCTTACCTATCATGCGAATTCAGGAGTCTTGACACTGTCCATATGACTAACACAAGAGGGAATCACAATCTTGTTATACCTCATCACCGAACTGTCATTTACAACAAATCATTTACCGTTACTGCATGTAGGGAATGGAATAATCTTAACCTTTCAATTAGGAACTCATCATCATTGGCATCTTTTAAGAGGAGGCTACACAAAGCACTTTTCACCTCACAACAAGTAGGTATACATGACACTGAGCAGCACCTGCGATAAAGTGATATGCATCACTGAATGCTTGTATATATATACATGTTATATTTTATATCTTAATTGCTTGTGTAATATTTGTGTATCCTATGTATCTCATGAACTATGTTGTATTTTGCATGTAACATGACATTAGCTTTCACTCAGTAGGTTTTCGCAGGTTTTTCACGCCCCCCTTCTTGTGTGGGCGTTTTCCTGCAGTGGGTTTTTTCGCTGAAGGATATTACACCCTTATCCTCATTTTTTTCCCACCAACTTAAATCTTTTTTACACAAAAATTTCACATATAGTTGTTTATATTTTTTGACATTTCACAAACAGTGTATATTGTATATTCTTGGTACTGTAAACGTTTGTCTAATATTTTATAATATGCTTGCATTGACGTTATCGAGGGGTTAGGTGGAAGAGGGGACTTTCCAGTCTCAACCTCGCCCGAATAAAGGCATTTTATTATTATTATTACTACAATGAGATACCTCACCGAGCGCCTATTCTTGAGCACAGGAATAAGCCTCACGCGCCGTATTCAAAGGTCTATGGGCCAGATGTCTGCGGAATATGCATTATAACGATCCGATGACTTCATTTTTAACGTACTCCATGTAAGAGCGGCCGGAGGTTCTTCTCGGGAACTTTGATTACGTTACCTGCCACCGACGGTGGGCCATCGATGACACCATACTGGTCGTCCTCGATGTCTCCTTACAGCGGTATCGGCAAGACCGTCTCTTGTTGAGAGACGATAGAATTCGCTTTCTCAACTCGGAACATAACCTCGGGAATAACGTGGATCGGCAGTAGTGTGAGCGTTCGTCCAGCCATCAGACATCACTTACTTACCGCGTTCCTGCGTAAAATTGGTTACCATTTTCAGGTAAGACACGAAATTGATATTCGCAACGCATGCATAATGTGAGGTGGTACATAATCAAATCAAAGTGAAAACATTAAACTTTTTCCTAAAAATTAAATAATAGTAAACTACCCAAATTTATCATTTATATGCATTCCTGATTGTTAAAATTCCAAATTTTACTGCTTTCGCTCGCAGATTATTGTTTCGAGGAATATTGTTGACCCCGAAAAGTACCGTCGTACACACAGATAAAATATAAACAACAGCGATTAAACGACTTCTGAACATGGGACGGATTGAAATGGCGAATACTTAGGTGTCAACCTGGATCACGTGACGAATCAGATGGGTGTGATTGGCTGAGCACGACACTTTGCGACGACAATACTTGTTTTCAATATTTTATCCATAGGATTTTTTTTCAAATGAAATGCATGGATATTTACTTCAATGTTTCCAATTCCCATAATAGTACAGAATATGAGGTTTGGAATGTTGGCCTAGGCTTTCGGTTATCATTTAGTCGTCATGTTTGGTTTTATTTCTTCATTTTTTATATGGAGACTGTCCCATTATATTGGATAAAAATTACTTGAACCTTTAACCTGGGAGCGCAAGCTTAAATGTTTAAGTGTTAACATAAGGTATGCATGAAAATGATTCATTAAGGTAGTTTATTAATATATAATTTTTAGGAAAAAAGTGTATGAATTGAACTGGCGGGGACTGCGCAATCTATTGCATAAGTTTAGATGCAGTAAAAATTACGTAATGTAAAATCCAACAGCTCTAAATTGTTTAAGAATGCATTAATGAAGGGAAAATTGTTCTAATTACGTGCTATCGATCACGCAGTCTCCAAAGTACTTCATTTTTCATGACAAAAAATCAATAAATCCTTCCTCTGACATAAAAGCACTTCATATACTATCATGCTTTCCACGGTAAAATTTTGGTAGTTTTACAAAGCAATCTATAAATATTTCAACAGATTATTTCACTAACGGTAGTGGCGGCGCTAGGGATGGGCCACCCAAATAAGAATGAAAAAGGGTCTAGCAGGTTAAGAAGGTGAAAAGTATCCCATGATATTTTGAAAAATAAAAAAATATTAACTTAAAGTGCATCAAAAGTTATGAGTTCCCTCGAAGTTTCAGACCTTAACAATTGTAATTACCCCAAAAAAAATTGAAACATGATTTTTAGTTTTTTAACCATACCTTACCTTACCTATGTGGCCACTCAAACCTCAGGAGGTTTTTGGCCTCACCAACAACATGTCGCCATCTATCTCTATCCGCCATCCATTCTGCATCTGCTCTCATCTTCCCTAAGTCCCTTTTCACTTGGTCCTGCCATCTTAGTCGGGGTCGCCCAAGCGGACGTTTTCCTCGGGGTTGATTTTCAGATACCATTCTTAGCATGGACTCATCTTTTCTCCTCTTTACATGACCGGCCCATCTTAATCTCCTGCTTTTTATTTGCGCTATTATATCCGGATCTGTATATAATTCTCTGAGCTCTTTGTTGGTTCTAATCCTCCATACTTCATCTTCATTAATAGGACCATATATTGTTCTGAGGATCTTATTTTCAAAAACTATCAATTTCCTCTCCTGGTTTTTTGTTAAAGTCCAGGTTTCGGATCCGTAGAGTATTACTGGTTGTATTATTGTCTTGTACAGTTTTGATTTAGTTTTTCTTGACAGAAGTTTGCATTTTAGCAATGATTTAAGAGCCCAATAACAGTTGTTCCCGAGAAGTAACCTTGCATTTATCTCTACCTCCTCTTTATTTTCCTGTTCTATGGTTACTCCTAAGTATTTAAAATTTGTTGTCCTTTCAAAGGTATAATTTTGGACTTTTAAAGCCTCTGCTTCTATATTTTCTGCGTGTCGACCAACAATTAAGTATTTTGTTTTTTCTTCGCTAATTTCTAATCCTACTTTTTTGGTTTCTTTTATCAGAGACTCTGCAAGAGTTTTTAACCCATTTGCATCCTCCGCCAATAAGGACACGTCATCTGCAAAAGCTAGCAGATTTATCTTTTTGCCGACTTCAATCCCCGGTTGTTGCTCCTTTACGACTTTAAGTGCATTTTCTAATGACAGGTTAAAAAGCAATGGTGAGAGTGCATCTCCTTGTCGTACCCCCGTGACTACATCAAAACCTTCTGAAAATTCATTATTTATCTGTACTTTGCAACTTGAGTTTTCTGTACATATCTGAGCCAGTTTGACTAGTTTGTTTGGGATTCCCATTCTCCTGAGATATTTCCACATTTGGTTTCTGTTGATACTGTCGTACGCCTTCTTAAAATCAATAAAGAGGAGGTGCGCATCTCTATTGAACTCCCAATACTTTGATAAGATTTGTTTAATGATATAAATTTGATCAATCGTAGACATTTGTTTTCTAAAACCTGTCTGGTGCTCTCCTATAATTTCTTCCGAGTATTCCTGTATTCTGTTATACAGTATTTTGGACAGTACTTTGTAAGCCGTGTTTATTAAAGATATTCCCCGATAATTGCTGCATACTAACCTGTCTCCTTTTTTATGCAGCGGGACTATTATAGAGAGGTTCCATTCTTTTGGTATTTTTTCCTCGTTCCATATTTTCACTATTAGTGCATGCAGCTTTCTTAAGAGAGCATTTTCCCCGGCCTTGAGGAATTCTGCTGGTATACCATCCTCTCCAGGAGCTTTGTGGTTTTTTAGAGCTTTTATCACGTTGCATACTTCCTCCTCAGATGGATCTTGGATCTGTATTTGAGGATATATATATAATTCATCTTCTTCTTCTGCTGGGATCCTGCCCGCATTAAGGAGGTTGCTAAAGTAATCCTTCCATATATTAAGGATATCTTTTTGGTTACAGGTAATTTTACCATCTTTACCTTTGACCCCAAATGTTCTAGGTTTAAAACCCTGTTTGAAATATCTCACCGAACGGAAAAATTCTCTAGAATTGTTATTTGTTCTGTCTTCTTCCGCTTTCTTTAACTGATCTTTCACAAAATTTCTTTTAGCGGTCCTCAGTGTCTTGTTTGTCTTTCTATTAATTCTTAAATATTCTTCCCTTTTTTCATGGTTGTCATCTGTAAGTAGTCCTGCCTTGGCTTTTTTTCTCTCCTCTATCATTTGCCGGCAGTCTTCATTGAACCAAGTTTTCTTGTTCTTTCTATTATTTTGGAACCCAACTACTTCCTTCCCTACTTCCTGAATTGAATCTCGAATAACTTTCCATTTTCCTTCTATAGAATCCTCTTCTTCCTTTTCTAAGGCTTGGAACCTGTTAGAAAGTTTAATCATGAACTCTTTCCTAATATTTGGGTTATCAAGTTTTTTGAGATCGAACTTTTGTTTTGTCTTTTGTATATCTCTTCTGTTTTTGCACACTTTTTGCCTTACTTTTATTATTATCAAGTAATGGTCCGTTCCACATTCTGCTCCCCTCTTGCTTCTAACGTCTGTGATGCAGCTTTTATGTCTATCCTCAGTCAAGACATGATCAATTTGGTTTTTTACTTGTCCATTTGGAGAGACCCATGTATACTTATGAATATCTTTTCTTGGGAAGGTGGTCGACATGATCTTGAGATTTTTTGCGCTTGCAAAGCTTATGAGACTCATTCCATTTTCATTAGTTGTTTCGTGCAAACTGTTTCCTCCTGTACATTGTTTCCAGCTTGGTTCATTTCCTACTTTTGCATTTGCATCACCAAGTAGAATTTTCATATCATAGTCTGGTATACTTGTCATCAGCTGATCCAGATTGTCATAGAAAAAGTCTTTTACATCATCCTCTGCATCCTCTGTAGGTGCATAAAAGCAAATCACAGATATGTTCTGAAATTTCCCTTTCAGCCTTATGTAGCATAATCTTTCATTTACAGGTTCAAAGGTCATCACAGATTCTATAAATGTTTTTCTTACAGCAATTCCTACGCCTGCGTAGTGATTACCATCGTCACAGCCACTGTAAAACCGTATCTCCGGTTTTTAAGCATATCTCCGGTTTTTATTCTTGTAAAAACGTTTTCTTGATTTTAAAATGTATATACTATTAAGTTCTACCATCCTGATTTTTTTCAAAATATTTTGACCGAAAACTAAAATTTTACGTAAGTTTGAAAATTTGAACATTGAATATGTTGTTACCTCTACATCAAAGTATAATCCTAAAATTTTCAGCTTTTTAAAATTGGCGGAACACGGTCAACAACATGAATAACCTCTTTGCGCCATATGCATCTATGTTATTTGATTTGATTGTTGAGAGCAACGATTTTTGATCAGTTTGTAATATTATTGATTAAGAATAAATATTAACATTAACAATTCCTATCACACTAAGAATAATCGTAATTAATGTTTATTACCATAGTTCTTCTTTCTTCAAAGCTTTGAGAAAAATGTGCAACGTCTGCTGAAAATGATTTTTTCATACCTGCTGACTCTAACTGAAAAAAATTAGTATTAGGGTATACTTTAATGTAAAGGAAACGACATATATTTTTTTGGCGTGTATATTGTTTAAACTACCGAAAACCAAAATTTTGCATGCACTATAGTTAATAAAAGTAATACCTTTGACTAAATTAATTATTATAAGTTTGATTTAACAAAGTATTTATTCAATTTTAGGATAAGTAAAAGCCAATTTATATTTTTATAGAAAAATATGAAGATCTGCCGCCCCATTGTACACAGATGGTAATAAGTTGTAGACTTTTGGCGCAATTTTTATGAATATTTATCTGAACAGTGACATTTTTGAGGTTTTTTCCAGCTTTTTCAATTTCAGCCCGCCTTGCGTAGGGCCAGAAAACGAAATTAAACGCGTCTCTTTACTTTTCAAAGTCTATCACAATCGACAAAAGAATAAAATCGGCGAACAATCCCATTGTTCTCCCTAACATACGCCCTCAACGCATGTGCTATGCGATAGAAGTAAAAGCAGAACAGCAAACTTCACCCACAAATTTAGCTAAAGATTTTTACACATCGCCTCCTAGGAAAATTATCTGCAAAGTAAAAATAAACCGTGATTTATAATTGTATAGATCACTCGTAAAATTTCATAAAATACATCACAATACATTTTCAATACGGTAAAATAGTGATTTTTGACTAAAATTCGACAAATTTTGATCCCATATGTTAAAATTTAGATTTTATTGTTGGATTTTAAATTTTATTTCATCAGACATATATTGGATTTTAATTAAGCATTTTTAAACTAAACAATGTCTACCTGTGTGTTTTTTTGGCGAAAGCGTATATTAACTACGAAAACGCGTATCAAGATTGAAGCCGTGTACTTTGGTTATATTCACGTCAAAATTAAAACCTAACAGTAAATTTCCTGGATTGTACTTATTCAAACATTTAGTGACATTTCAAGGCAATGATCTTTACATTTTTAGATGGCGACTTTTGCATTTATATGGCCTATATATTATTTTTTGTTCTACAAAGGTCTACATTTTTGGCGCAAACAAATAAATGTAAAACATGCAATTCACAGAACTGAGTAGGCAAAGAATGCAGCAAAAACATTATAAGACGCAGATTTCTCGAATATTGAAGGGAGAAAACATAAGCCAAAAATTTATTATATTTTCCCATACATTCGAGGAGAAAAAATATTTTCATTGGTAGTAAAATAATGCAGACCTTGTCTCCTGTAATAAATAAAAAAGTGGATACTTTCTGTCTGAATTGTTAGCGGTTTCCACTGTTGCAGGTAGGGTTACTATGTGCATTTTATGAATCTCACAGGGCAAGTTGTCTGCCATGTCTAAATTTAGTTAATATTATTATAGCAAAATGGAAAAGAATGTAAAATTTCTGATCATTTAATATTATATTTTTTATCAGAACCAAGCAAGAGCGTAAGGTTTCAAGTCGATCCGACAATGGTTAAAAATCTATTTCAAGCGTCCATCGATGAAACAGGCAGATGAAGTGAGTTTTCAAAAAAAGAGTGAATAAAGAGAAGGGTGAGACAAAAGAAGTGTGAATCAAAATTCGACCAGACGAGAGGAGAATAAATGTTTGCCGAGATAAATATATAATCTTAAGATGATGCATATCTACCCCTCATTCGGTTTTTTTTAGAGAAAGATTACTTGCTTAAAACGTTTGCTATCGTCTTGAAATTTTGAAGGTACAGTCGCTTTCATAAGTTTTAGGACAAATTTTGTGGCGCCACTTCTGCCTTTCGAGAAATTTTAGTTTTCCTTTCTCTTTTTGTTTATCTTGGTCACTCACCGAAAATATTTCATTTACCTGTGAAGATAAATGCCCTCACTCTCAGAGGCTCTCTGCTTACTCGCAAATCTCTTACTTGCAAATTGATCATTCTGTTTAGATTTATGTCGGATTTAATGATTATTTCGTGTGCATTTACTGCGTGCTTGCCCCGGTTTTCACTGTTGGTTAGTATTGCCCGTATTTTAATACTCACATTGTAAGCAGCGGCGGTGGACTAGTGGAGTAAACGTGCGACTAAAGTGGTGGAGATTGTGAAATCGAATTCCAAGAGTGGAAGAAATTGGTAAGACATGCGCCGGCTCGTTGTTCAGGCAACTCTAGCACGATTGCCTCCATATCCACCAGTTTTTTTTGTAGACAATTTAGTCACGTAAAACTTTCGCTGTCATCTTCAAATTTTCTTGGATTCATTTTTTGGTAAACATGTATTATTATATTATATATTCTCCTGAGATATATATTATATAATAAATAATTAAACTTTCATCAATTTAAGAATTTCATGCAAAAGTAGAGGCAATTTTAAGTTCACTTTATGCTTTCATCTTCAAATTTCTATGGATTCAGTTTTTGGTAAACATGCTTCTTATGTAATATATATCCTTCCGGGGCGTGGATGTAGGATTAGCACAGAAAAGTGTTCATTATTACAAGTCAATATCAAAGTCAGTTCACAATAACTACTAAATAGACATCATTAATGTGGCGGGTTCGCGCGGAGGCCCCATTAACCACAACCCCGGAAAGGCAGCGGGCGCCGAGGACGCGGAGCTGCGAGAGCGACATGTATAAAAGGCCGTGTCTTGCGGCATCGGGGAGTTATTGCTGTAAAACCATCCAGCTGTAAAGTCGCTTGTTGGCTACAGAATAAAGAGGCCAAAACCCGGAACGGAGCAATTAGTTATTTTTACGGCAACAACACAATTAAAACATAGTCTCTGCATTTCTTCAGGGTTTTCTTCCGCGTCAGTTTGTTTGTAGACAACAGTTTCGCAGGCTATCCTGCTAGCATCTTCAGGTCGAAGGTGTCGGCTGTTGGTTTCTGCCTCGCTTATATACCGTAGGCTGGATGGGAGCTCCTCTGTGATTGGCTGTCTGACTGGGCGCTTCTCTCTGAATTTTGTCAATGGTATTCCTATCACCAGCCGACAGAGTGGCGCCCAACCTCAAGTGAGTGCTGAAAAGTTCAACGGAACATTGATGTAAGTTCCGCCGTGCGTGGTGGATCCGCTCTCGCAGAAGGGCTTCGCTGGCTCGGCGAAAAATCTTCTTGGCGGAGATAAAGCTTCCCACTTAGTACTCACAATCAGTAAAATGATGTAAAATCAATTTTGTGAAACGTTAGCTAGATGATTTTTTTTGTGAGAAACTAACTGACCTAACCTCCAAAATAAAAATAGAGATGTATTAATTACCAGATTAAAAATATTCACGCTAAAACGTACGTCATCAATCTATAATTTTTACACAGATATTATTTCGTATAGTTTGACTATAGCTCATAAAAACCGTAGTCATAAAAACCACTGCTAACGCATCTTATATAACTTCATTATGCTCTATAATACTTTATCCCACATCAACCAGTAAAAACTGTTATTTATAAATATTTGATTCACCATAAAGTGAACATAAAATATCATATATTAAAACATTGAATTATTTAAGTGATTACAGTAGCGTATTACGTGATGCATTAAGTTCTGCCCATCGCACGCGAAGGAACTTGAATGTCGAGAGTACTCCATCGGCCTTGAACGGTGAGCGGAAAGAAATAGGCGCACTTTCTATTTCACTGGTGTGTAGAAAGTCATGATTGCTGGGTGAACAGCTGGGGTGAATCATCACGTATCCACGTCGTTTGGGATACCATGGCATAAGAGAAAGTAAACAGAGGCGTTGCATTGGGAGTAGACATGAGCGAAGACAGTATGAATTCGATGGCGGCGGCATTCTGTGGTAATTTACGTAACGCACAGCGGGTGAAAATGAAGCAATCAAGCCAAAACCTCTATAATCAAACTTATTGGTCGATGATGGCCAACGTAGGTGTAGGTTGCATCTGAATTATACCAGGACACTTAATTAGGGCGATATGAGGTATAAGATAACTATGGGAGATAAAAATAAAACAAAGAATTCATTCATTAATTCCTTGTTTTATTTTTAGTTTTATCATTCATTTGTTAAAAGAAATATTAATTTATGTGGCTCGCGTAAATCTCAGGGAAAAGCGAAAACTTTTCAAGCCAAGCAGAGACGCTGGAAAATAAGAAAACATTACTTTGAGATAATTTCAAAATTGTTGTCCTGAAAAATGAATTTCATTTCATGATAGTCTCCTAGTGAATAGAAATAATGATGCACAGGGGTTTGAATTTTTGTCCACTTCAAAACAATGGTGTGTCTTTCAATTTTCGTCATGGGTCAAGATCCAAGAATTGAGATATGCATAAATTTTATAAAATATTAAGTATGCATCCAACTTAACAAATTCTGTGAGATTCACGACCTCATTTCGGTTAGACCTGAGTCGCCGGAGACAAATTTAGTGGTCGATTATGCTTTTAGGTCGGAAAAATAACCGCCTTATAGGCCGAATTTTTTGAGTAAAAAAAGTGAATTTCGGTTCTCGAGGGTTTTGACACCTGATGAATTAAATTATGACCTCTGATTGGATTAATTAAGCATGTTTTTTCATGAAATTTTGACCCATAAGTATCGAAAATTTATCAAAGGCCGTCAAATTTATTGGCATGCATGGTTAACCAATTACAACCCAATTATACCTTTAGTAACACAAAAATGTATATATTTTCAGCTGTATTCAGGAGAGATTTAAACTACGTGTCTTCTGTGCTGTAGAGTTTAACTCTTTAAGATCCAAGGGACATATGCGTCCCAAATTTTTGAAATCCACTCAAAATTAAATGAGAAGGTTTGTGAGAATTGGTTCTATTCATGGATAGGCTATTGGTTTCTAGTTTCAAATTCCTATTGTGATATATTTAGGTAATGCATTTTCCACATTGTTAAGAACTTTCCCTTGAAATTTTGTACACGAAGAGGAAATTTGATATTTGTAAGAAATCAATGAGAAGGTCAATTATAACAGGACATTCGGTTTATATTTTATGTGTGCATAGTGGAGTTAGTACGTAAATTCCACATTTGTGCTTTAATTTTCACAAAATTAATGTTTTTATGTCATTAGACACACGTCCATATGGAAGCGAGAATTGGTATAATTTCACGTCCCAGACTGAATCTCAGAAAATATTAGAGATATCGCTTTAAATTAAATATTTTTGGAACCTACGCATTAATATTAGCCTAAAAAGTATTTTGTGATGCCTTGTAACGGCTGCAATCTTTATGGACCTTTAAAGGTTAATGACGAAATATGTATTTGTCACAATAATTATGAATGAGTAGAAAAAATTTCATAGTTGGAAGGAAATTACTTTGCTTTTCTACAAAAACACACACTTTATTGCCGACTAGTTTCGGTTACACTGTACCATTTCCAAGACTAGAAAAATTTCACATTTAAAAAATGAAAAGTCTTGAAAGATAATTTCTCCAAGAATCAACTCTGGGTTAGCATGGGTTAAAGGGTCACTGAATTCAATTAATTCCTCGAATTATTCCAGTTGCGAAAAAATGAGAGTTTTGTGGACACGGAAATTTTTAAGGAACTCCCGGGATGCATATGATTTAGAAATGCCCAACTCCTCTCCGATCAATGATCCCTGATCCACAAAGCTATCTGTCAAATTGATAGCACTCAAAATGACAGTAGCTGCAAATCAGTGGTAAAAGCTGTAATCTTTGCTGCTAATGATTATTAACGTCTCAGAGTGTAGGTATGAGAATGACATGCAAAATTGTTTGCCAAATTTTCGATATATTTCTTGTATCTCCTTCAGGGTTATGAATGATAATGGTAACAATAAATTGATACATCAAATATTGTTTCAATGTTATTTTTACAATAATCAAATAACAATATGTATGAAAAATTCAATTGCACATAAAATAAAAAGGAGAGAAAAGAATTTTTCGTGTATGTACAATTGAATTCTTTTTATATTTGCTCATTTTATTGCTGTAAAAAACATTGTGACAATATTTCATGCCTTCATTTATCACCGCGTTTTATCCATTATCATTCGTAGTCCTGAAGAATATACTAATAAGAATTATAGCGAAAAGTTGGCAAAAAAATTGTATATCATTCTCAGACCTATACTCCGAGACGTTAATCATCAGTAAATAATTGAGGTCAGGAAAAAGGAATCGATTTATCTTTGCTACTATCACATGGCGATCTGCCATGCGTCCGTAGCCTTTAATTATCTTAAATATACCAGAATACTTAATTAGGGGGCGACCTAACGTATAAGATAGAAAAGGGAGTTAAATGATAAAACAAAGTATATGGGTTGACCGCCCTTGCGCGTTCGTAACCGTTTCACATGATCTCGCAAGACTTTTTAATGCGGCGCTGTTAAAAATGCTAAAATCGTTATGAAACGACAGCTGAATTTTTTGTACCTGACAAAATACCACGCATATGTCACCAGTATCGTATCAAAGAGTATGTTTGTAAGTCATTGTGCTTCAATATATAAGAAAGAGCTTCTCCTCCGCGAGGATGTAGCCAACACAAAAAATGTCACGAATATACTAAGATTTTCATCCAACTTTGGAAGTGAGAATTAAGCACTTTTTGAATGACTCGAGTTTTGGAAATCCGGTAGATGGATCGATCAAACTGCAATATTATAATTTCAATATATTCAAAGGAACATTTCAGTTTATTCCGACTTTTTGGTGTTTTTGACGACTGTGAAGCGTAAACCTAAATTCGAAGAGGTTGGGCAAAAAAATTGCTAATTTTTTTGCGGCACCGGGTATGCTTACTACCTACTTTTAACTTGCTGCTCATGATAGTATGCGATAAAGGAATCGATATGTCAGAAATATATCTTTATCAGTGAAATACACCTGTTTTAACACATTTTCATTACCCAGCGTAGGAAATACTGACGTAAATACGATTATGAATCGTAAAAACTGGGCCATAAACTATAGTCATTTTGATAATATACCCTTAGGATTACCGCCGGAAATGGAAAAAAGATAAGGACGTTGATAAAAAAAAGCGTCGCAACTCTAATAAAACAGACTCGATTTCGTAGGACTTAGATGACAACCCAGCCTATGCGCGCATAGGTATTTGAGTGTTATAATACCTCTCCCTCACATACCATTCTTAAACTTCATAAGTTCGCAATTATTGAATGCGAATAGACAATTCAATGGTTGCGGCTTTAACAAGCTAATAGAAAAAATTATGTTTCGCCAGGATTTGCGCAGAAGGAAAACCTAAAATTTGTGACGGAATAGATTAGTAAAAGTTAAATATTTTCGTTTTTCAGACGGGGCCGCCCACAGGTATGGCGTAACTTCGACCACAGCAAAAACATTTGAGAGGGGTGGGGATAAAATATTTGGTGGATATTTGAAAGTGTTTATTATTCCTTTCAATAGGCAGATAAAATGGTTATCTGATGTTAATCAGAGGAAAAAAAACGCTTGATAACAACGGCGGGGGGAATATTTTCTGTAATTAAACTTAAGCAATGTAAAAGAGCAGGTATTTTAGGGATAGGTAGAAAGTTTTAAGTTTCCCTCATGGAGATAAAAATATTTTTTTAAATAACTCATAGTTTCCATACACAGATAATAATATAAATTAATAGAAATAAAAATAACTCGGATGGATAATAATTAGTAAGCTGCGTTAGCACTATTTTTACATTGAAGCCATTAAATACGGGCTGCATTAAAAAGAAACTATGAAATAAAGTTTTCCGGCAGGGGGATTTTGCTGCTTTTGCACCCAGTTGGGTTCCACGCCCAATTCTACAAATTTTGTCTCGCTTTATCTTTGGATTTTTGTAATCATTAATTCAAGCAAAACAAGAAATGTGTAACAAAAGGATAATAGAACTCTCAACCAGAATTTTGAAGTGTTATGACATGTCAGGACTATCAGGAGGTCTGCGGCGTATCAACTCAAAATGTTATGAATTGTAAGCCACTCGTATATTACTCGTATGAGCCACTCAAAAGTGTTAAAACGTGACAATATTGAAAACGAGACCGACCCGGAAAGATCGCTTAGTAGCTTCACCATCCATTTTTATGCAGAGTGGAGAGAAGGTATATCAATCTGTGGAGTCAGGATCTGATACCTAAATTTCATTTATTTTTTTAGTTATGCAGTTGTTTTTAGTCCGTGAATATCGAATTTCGGATAAGGGTCCAGAATCATGATTAGAAGTGCTTTACTCACAAAAATATTTTCAACACCTCCACTACAAAAACGCTCAACAATCGCCCACTGAATCAAGTCCGATCATATAATAGCCCTAGCAGAACTAGATGCGCAAATTGGGCCAAAAATGAATTTTGCCGCGAGTGAACATTCGGGTAAAATTATTGAATGGCAAATAATCAATTGAATGTATTAGATTTTGAATGAAGATAAAAACCTCAAATCTTCACTGATTTTTTTTGATACGCGTTTCGATGCTAAGGCGTCATACTCAAATATCATCTACTATTCCTCTTAAAACTGCTGACGTGAAAGAGTTTTTGGCAGTTATTTATTTTAGCATTGAAATATCACACAAATGGCATCAATAGTTAATAAGCATATATGAACAATTTTTTTAAAAATTATATGGTTGCTAAATAATCACTGTTTTTGTTCTCAGGCAGCATATTATGAATTAGATTTTGTATCATGTCGACAAAATCAATCCACTGAACTCCGTACAATGAAAAAGCCAATATTTCAAATTCAAAATTCTGGAACTTTAGCCTCTAAGAAGCTTAATCCATGCATCGAAGCCCTCTGATTGAGTGACCATTTAAGTTTTAGACCACAATAAAAAATGAATTCACATAATAAATGCTAATCATGTCAAAGAATGATAATGTTGGAAGTTGAGTTGGGAGTGTTAAAAAAAATTTCCTTCTCTTCATTTTCTTGATATAGTTTATCTTTGTCTTCTAAAATCGTGGTTTGTCCGGAGTTACTGAAAAGGAAAAATCTTCTAATTATAATAATTCTATTCTTCGTTTCATTCTAGATTCTATTTGATGAGATCAATTTTTCATGTGGTATGGATTACCTGTGCAAATGATTTCATGCAGAACTATTTACAGTTTGTATAAAAAGGATTTTTGAGCATAAATAATTAGGTAAATAGTTATCTTATTGCAGTGTGAAATTATTATTATTATGTGAAATAATTTTTGGCAGTCATTCATTTTAGCATTGGCATATCACACAAATGGTATCAATATTTAATGAGCATGTATGAACAACTTGTGAAATATATGGTTGCTATTAATCACTTTTTATTTTCTCAGGTAACATATTCTGTTCCTCGACACTCCAAAGGACAAAACATGCTCCGACTAAAGTCATTTACCTTAGGAATTATATTTCTCTGTTCATGTGCGATGATGTATGTGGCTTTCTTCGGGGAGAATGAATATACAATGGAGAATAAATCCTTAGGAGTTAATCCTGTTGAAGGTCAGTCTCACGGAGAAAACAGAGATTGTAAATAGCATAAAATCACAATTATCACATTGAAATACGACGAAAAATCCTTTTTTGGACGATGAAATAAATGAAGTGATTATACTAGAATATACGAGGACACCAGAAGCCAAGGAGTAAAGTGCAATTCTTATAATTTTGGAGATAAGTACAGAAAATGGTTGGTGGGATACTTAATAATGTTGTGGTAAAGGGACGCAAACGAAGAAATATATCTATATGTATAAAAATAAAAGAGGATGCCTGTTTGTTTGTCCGCCATGCATTTGCATTCGACTGGACAGATTTCAACAAAAGTCATTACATTGGTGCATCTCATAATGAAAAAGCCCGTGGTGCGACTTCTGATTGTGTACAATGCGACCTTTGCGTCATTTTCTCATTATAGTTTCTTACGTCACGTCATACAATTTATGTGGTTGGACATCCTGTCGGATAGGCACACCTCTTGATACGTTCAATGGGAAAACATAGCTCAACGGATTCTACACTTAACTACTAATCCTCTTCGTGCAAGAATTTTTGCTGTGGTATGCGTTCATGCGACGTTTTTGGTCTACGCACGTAGGGACACAATGATCAATGTTGTGGAGGGGGGTATAAGCTGATCCCATGCGCGGTAAACGGAAATCGTTTTTTCTTTTGTTTGCTGTGTCGTTTCTATACCATCATCATACCTGCTTTGTTCCTTTACCTACATATCCTGCCATGTGACCATAAAATTCCAAATGTCCTACTTCTCTGGGTACTATCCTTCCAGAGCAACGCCAGGTGGCCGGTTAGTGATAAGTACAGAAAATGGTTAGTGGGATTTTTTCATTACAGTTATAGCCAAGTGAATAGCCAAGTGGTAAGTACACGTAGTACGTGTACTTACCGCTGATTCACTTGTATCCCTTTGCCACAGCAATATTGTGTACCCCACCAACCTTTATCTGCATTCATCTGCAACTTATAAAAATTAGAATTGGACCCCTTGGCTCCTACGGTCCTCATATGACCTCATGATCCGATATATAATGAAAATAAATGAAGCTAATATCGAGGCCGTGGGTAATATGTTGGGGTTAAGTGGTTCAAACACTCAAAACATTTTCGAAAAAACATTCTTAAGTGTGCGCCCTCAAAATGACTCCACCAAAGGGCAATCCTACCAGTTCCAAAACTAGGGGGAAATTTTTTTAAAAACAGGGTACTAAGTAATGGGTTTAAACTAATTTTAATACTTTTCATAATCACAAAAACTATTTGCTAAAGAAATATTTTGTAAATTCATGATTTTTCAATATTTTGTTTTATTTTATGAAGGAAATAATTGTTTTCTTACATTTCGGGGGGGAGGGTCCGGACCCCCCGGATCCACCTAGCTACCCCACTGAACCCTACCAATGAATGTCCCCACCCTCTAAATAATGTTTAGGCTTACGCCTTGGTCACTATTTATTAGTGAACGTGAGAAAATTTAGAATAAACTGATATAAATTCAGAGAAAAAATGATTCACTCGTTCCATGATTCAGCAAATCATTAAAAAAAATCATCATGAGCAAAAAATTATTAAATATACCCCAAGGGTAAAAATATCAGCTTTTTTCAATATTTTACACTGGTACTTTTCCTACGTGGACAAAATAGCCGCAACAATTAGCCACAGGTGATATAAGAGACAACGCGATGCCTTTATGTATTAGCTTATTTATTCACTTATATATTCAGCAGAATGGTATTGATTTGACCAATACTAATTAGTCTTTTTGAGTGCTACTTTTCCATTGATTAGAAAAAAATGTGAAATGTACTTGATTCCGTTTTTTCAAGATGAGGTGAGTCAAATATTATGCCTTTAAGTGATGATACAACTTTAAATTATGGAAAGAGAAATAGAAGTCTATTATTCTGGAGGGATACAATATACATCTGCCGCCTTTACAACGCAACAAAAATGTTTATACTTGTCAATTACAGATAAATTTATTTTTGAGGGACCAGCAGTTAAAATGGATGACCCATTCCTGATAGATGGGATAAGGAAGCACTTTCTAGTACCACCGGCTGATTCATCTATTCCCTATGCGCTTCAAAAACCCAATATTAAAGATACGTCCATGGGACAGGCAGCAAAGATTCGGGAGGTTCTTAAAAATATGGTATGTATGCATGTGGAATCACAGAAAAATTTTTTATGGTTACCCGAGGGTGAAAATCTGCTATACCAGAAGACAAATCCAAGCGATGCCAGGAAATATAAAACACTTTTTATAGCGAAAACCTCAATTTTCGCCTCTCTAATTAAGTTAAATAACATCTTCATAACCTATTAAGGGCTGTGATAAGTAACAAATTTAATGAAAATGCTTTACACTCTCTTAACACCCAAGTAACAATCAAATTTACTGAGTTTGTTGCCGATTGTTCAGAACTTTCTCTATATTATGGAGTTAGTATTTCGTCTCTCTCACAGAAAATAAATATTACGCCTGGACTGACTCCACAACAGTCCTAGCATGGATCAATACTCCAGCGCCTTTATTATAGGCTTTTGTTGCAAATAGGATTGCTAAATATCAGAAAGTCATGTGGATACAGTGTGGAATCATATGGCTGGTAAAAAAAACCCTGCTGATTCAGGCAGTCGGGGATTGCTACCCCAACAAATAATTAACAATGATTTATGGTGGAACGCACCTTCATGGGCAGCAATCATATCTCTCTGATTTATCGAATGGTTTTGGCTTCATTTGGGAAAGAGGACTAACTAGCCATCTATATAAGCCGACAATTAACATCTAATTCTATTCAGCAAGCAACTTTTAGGGCATTACCTTTATATTTTCGGCTATATTCCTCTTAATCAGTAAACGTTTCTTTATCTACTGCCGGAGTAAATATTACCTTCACTTGATTTAAAAAAAAGCCAAAACCGTAATATTTAAAACGAGGGATAATACTTGAAGTGAATTTAATAGCAGCTACATGTCCTACGTCGGGATTTTGACCATAATGGTGTTCATTTACCACCATTCAAATATAGACTTCAGTAGACCAAAACTCCTCGGTCCACCCTTGCTCATAAACGAACATATGACCTGTTCCAAGAAACTGCTTCGATATTATAAAATGTTTGATCTATTCTTTCTTTGCATTCTCTTTCGTACAACTTGTTCGAATAATCTGTATCTGATATGTATTTAACGGGCACACGATTCACAATGTTACATTCATATTTTTATATTAGAGAGACAATTGCTTCATCTTGTTCAATTTTTGTTTATTTAGTATACTTAACTAATATCTTTGACACATTTCATCGTAAATTTTGGTTATACAGCGGCTTTAGCTCCTAGAACGGTGAATGCATTTCTCATTCTACATTTCTCGTATATCATATGAGGGGGTGAGACGCCAAGGGGTACAAGTGATTTTTTTCCAAAACAGAGTTAGGTACAGAAATTAGGTAATGAAAACAAACGAGATCAACTGGATATTTAGTAGTGCATTTGATTTTCCACTCGATGTCCGCACAAAACAGAGACTCGTTCTCACTCGTACCCCTTGGCCATCAAATTTTTGTTTGTCTATTGTAACGATTTCTGTACTTCTCATAATAACTGTGTTCAGAAAAAAATCACTCGTACCTAATGGATTCTCAACCCTTCATTATTTTCACACCTATGGTGGTTAGTTATAGCCTATGGCTTACGCCTGCTTAAAAAATACTGGAATTAATTTCTGTTTATTTTTCATAATATTTTCGCAGACAAATGGCTTCTTCGTTGAGGCAGGGGCATTGGATGGCGAAACAAGGTCCAATACCCTGTACATGGAGAAGGAGTTGGGATGGAAGGGACTGCTCGTTGAGGCTGACCCCTTAAATTTTGCCCAATTAATAACTCGGAACCGTCGTGCATGGTCCACTCCCATCTGTCTCAGCACCAAACCGCACCCCATGAAGGTAAGATAACTGGCTACCTCCGTGAGATATTTTTTTATGCTTCCTAAAGGATTTCCTACCAGGTGAGTTCTGAAAGTAATGCAATTGAATTTCTGGCGTCGCTCCAATTGGTCGGAATGCAAGGAGGTTGTAAATATTTGGAGGTGGCACCACTGGTTTCGAACGTGGTACGAAGTGTGGCCGGAATGGGGGTGCTTGGGTAGGGCAAGCCACGCCCACTTTGACCAAAACATTGACAATTCCATAAGGGATAGTGCTTACCTGCTCCCGGATTCCGAGGGTAGATCCTAAACCCCGTAGGGTTGGGTCCCGAGACAAAACGACGTAAACCCGCGACCGTCCTAAAAGGGAGAGAGTTAGGAAACGCATATATACGGCTTTCGTTGTCCTGGCTAGGAAAATGTCACACGCAAATATACGCCCGTCGTCTCCCAGGTCAGGAAACGTCCACACGTATATTTACGTGTATAGTAGGGTAAAGGTTAATACATTAAAATAAACTATGGAACGCACAATGTGAACCTTTTTTTCTTACTTCACTGGTAGGCTTTGTGAAGTTATGACTCAAATATCTTTTCCCAGGGAAAAATTATGATCAATCACCACGGTTACGTTCTACAACCATCTCAGCTGAAAATAAAATTTTACGAGAGTAAGTTAGTTATTTACCTGCACAAATGCTGGTATTGAATTTTATTATAGCCAACGGAAATCTAATAATTACAGTAATAAAGTATATTTTTAAGGATAACCCCACAAATAAAACGGCTGACAGTCACAAGAGTTTATACATTATTAGAATAATCGCGAATGAAAATCGAATAGAAAATCTGTCGACAATCACCGGCGAAATACTTGTGATAAGGGTAGCATTTTTCACTTGATGTAGCGCAGTTTCAGAATAAAACTTAGCCACCTCAAAATATCAGTCGGATACAAAGTCCAAATATTGTCAAACGAAAATTGTGCCCTTACCACAAACGAATTTGACTTTGTTTAAAAGATGTTTTTTGTACGTAGGACCGAAGGTTTTTAATTTGTTACCCCAGTCATGCTTTATTTCAAAGGCTTTGAAAAAGTTTTTTGTAAAATGCACATTCTTGGCTTCTCACTAAAGAAAGTGTAGAGCAAATATTGTTGTAAAATATTGATCTAAATGAATTATAAATACTACTTTAGTTGTTTTTTTTTTCACGTACGCACTGAAGCTTTGTTAGCATAGATTATCAAGGTAAGACGAAATGAGCTACACTATATGTAAAGCATAATGCATTATTATTTTGGATGGTAGCCTCAAACAGGTTATCCTTCGCGGCTACCTAAAATTACTCAATTTTGCTACTGTCATGTAATTTGTGTGTGGAGTAATAAAATTATTTATTGTCATTATTATTTAAATGGAGGAACTTTGACCACGCCAAAAACTCGGAAACACAGCCTCCAGATATTTACAACCTCCTTGTCGGAATGGGATCAATTGGTTGTGCTTACTAAGCCACTGTCAGAGAAATAAACCTTACTTTGTCGCTATTCGTCGTGGACGAATTTCAAAGCACTACACAAAACAAGTGATTTTGTTCGCAGTCACGCGCACGGGTTATATGTATCAAGGATGAAGTTCGCCGTGAAAGCATATTTGGCTTACACGCGTCGCTTTACGCCGCGAACGGCTCTATCGCAATTCTGTTTAATTATGCCCCTGTATTGTTGCAATAAAAAGGCGGGAAACCTACTTAAATTATAATCAGTAGTTTAACAATTTAAAGTCGGTTTTCATGGAGTATTTAAGCAGTATACCGTCAGTCTCCTCTCCCTATTCAGTTCATAATAAGGCGTACTGCCTTTCATTACATCACTGTACTTTACACAGGAATTCAGTATTTCAATAAAGTACCAGGCACAATGAAAGATAATAAGAAATTCTCTTCTGTGATTAAACAAATTCTTTGTAAAAAGGGTTTTTATTCACTAAATGAATTCATAAATGACAAAAATGCCTTCACATTATAGGTATAATTATAAACCACAGGATTTCGAATCCAAATATTTGTAGGATGTCAATTTTATAATGTAATATTGTATTTTGATTGTAATGTATATTGTGCCTTGGTGTACACCATAGTGTACTGACTTGTATATATCCTTTACTGACTTTATGCACTTGACTATTACATTTTATGTACTTGATCATTACTATTGACTTGCCTTGTAAAATTGAAGGTTAATAAATTTATTATTATTATCAAAAATCCTATCAATCCTACTCAGTGGCGCTGACTCAATGGGGCCTCAGGGGTCCCGAGCCCCCTAAAAAATTCGTTATAGGTCTGAGGAAAAAATGTGTCAGACTTGTCGATTTTCCCCGGATTGTCCAGATATCGAGATTCGAGTTATCAGGGTTCTAATGTTGGTCTTATGGCTCTTCTAAAATGCTTAAAAAACTTAGAACTCACTACTTATAAAATTTCCCAGGGCAAGATCCCCGGTTTGGGACCCTCCAATATTTTTTGTAAGTCGGCACCCCTGATCCCACTTACATTATAACATTAAATAATCATTTAGTTTTTTGTTCTTTTTTCGTAGGTTTCCTTCAAGCAGCAAGCAAACGTTGGTAAAATATCGAATCACGAGGTCGGAGCTTCGATCCCAGGACACGTTGACGTGCAATGCCTCCCGCTGTACTCTCTCCTTTTGGCACTCAATGTGTCTACCGTGCATTACTTCAGCTTGGATGTCGAAGGATTTGAATTGGAAGTACTCCAGACTATTCCCTTCGATAAAGTGGATATTCAGGTAAGAGGAATTTAGTAAATAATTGGTATACGAGCGTGATGCGCCCGCTCCCAGCGGGCTTCCCCCGCTCTTTCCAATGCAGGTCCACAGAGGGATAGGCGCGTTTCTAATTTTAAAATGTAGAAAAAAAGGCAGGGTCTTATGTACAAATTTAATTGGAATGCTCATGTACAAATTGAGATAGGACCTCTTCAAACACAACATTGGAAGTAATTACACTATCCTCTGTTAAACGCACATGATGACTCATACTTATCGTATCAACCGGAGACTTGAATGTGGAATCAGCCGCATTTTGATAAAAGTTATTTAAAGAATGCGAGATATTGTTGCAAATGAACAAATGTATCAGTTTGTGCGCCGTTAACGTCAGGAATATTTACCGTTTTTTTTAAATTATTTAAAAACCAATTTTAGGAAACAATAGCAATATTTAGGAAGTAAAATATACCGTCGCATGTTCTCTGATAAATTCTGTGCATTTTGGTGCCTCATTTGTAGAATTTGGTTGCGCATAAGTTGAGAAAAAGGAATCTACACAGTAGAAATAATATAGAAGATGAGAGCTTAACCTTAATTCGCAATAATTTAGGAGAGGTAGGGTCATAGGCGTGCCCAGAAGGGGGCAGTCCCCCCCTGGACCAAAGTTTTGAACCAATTTTCTTTCGAAGAAAAATATTATAAGACAGAGACTTAAAATAAAAATAATTATTTGTCCAAGCATATAATGTCATAAACTAATAAAGTGCAGTCATAATTTCTTTAAAATTTTGGTTTCATTAGCCTTTTCTGTGCTAAAATGTTACAATTTGAACGACCACGACTTCCCCCCCCTATTTTTTATTCTGGGTACGCCCTTGGTTAGGGCGTTAAATTATAGCATTAAGATTATTTTCCCCCAAAATACAGGTTCGCAACACTTTTGTTCCCGGAATAATGCAACACAAAAATCTCCTACTGTTATAGCTACCATGAAAAAGCTTAGTAGAGGATAAATTTATAAATACTGATGAAACGATATCTATTCTTTGAAAGAATTATTTCTTCCAAAGGTAAATGAGAACCGATTCCGATATTTGATATGAATCACGAAAGATGCAGTTAATTTAACACTACCGCAGATCTTAAAATAACGCTTCCAATGTTGCAAGATTTTTCCCGGACGGGAAAATACACAAGAAAGCGAGCATGATAAAACGTGATAAAATAGGGTCCAACTTCTCCAAGGAAATAAACAATTAGGATATATAGTTTGTAATTTAATAAGATGTATAATTTGTATTTACTATCGCTTGGATAATCTCAAATTCCACTGTTAAAAAAAAATTAACTGTTAAAACAAAATGTGAAATACCAATAAAATAATAGCAAATACATAAAAAAAATAGTTATAAATCCAGAATTAGAGGGTCAAAAGCAATTAGATTAGACCTTTTGGTCAAATATATACGAAATAATAACGTCGTAATTCATTTTGGCCTGCTTTTTTCGATTTGGGACCACTGTGCGGCGTCACTTTACCTTAACGGAGTCACTCGAAAAAGCTGATGCTTGAAATTCGCGTATCCAGGTTCGAGTCCCGGTCAAGGCAAATATTTCTTTCCATGGACATTTCGTACAGCACATCATCGAAAGTATCTAGAGATATTTAAAAAAATCCCTTAATGCCAACTATTCTGACATTTGATACCAATTATCAAATATTTCGATTGGGAGTAAACAAACAAATTCTTATTTCTACGAGGAACAGTACAATTTAATTATTGTTCCGACAACCAAAAATCGCCACAATTTGAAGTTTCATGGCAGTGCAAAAATATCAATCGTTAGCATTTTTCGTTTGGTGAAAATAAATAAAATGAATCTCCTACATCGAAAATTATACTTCTTATTTGGTAAATTCCCGAACATTCCCTATCTTTACAGAGGAATAATAAAAGCTAGCCGATAAAACGCACCACTACACATATCTTTAACAAAATGTTGCAAAAAAATAATAGGTCTTGAACTCATGCTTATGGGAACTAATGCGATGCATTATTACAAGGATTTGCAAAATGTTACCGTTATCACGGTTTAACGATTTGTAAAATAAAAAAAGGTTGATTTTGCCCTCTTGAGCAACTTCGTGAACTACATTTGAAACAAAAGAATTGCTTTTACATGCATCGAATCATCATCAGAGAAGAAAAAGCTTTTCAATTTTTTACTCTTCTATATCTCCTCACAGAATTGAAAAAAAAACGATTGCACTTCATGTATCTCGAGTGACCCCTCCATGAAAATTTTTCATTTTCACATGCCAATAATCTGCAAAAAATAGCGAAGTTAGGCATGCTAGGAACATTTCAGTTTAATCCTCAATGGGTGGTGTATATCATGTTTCTTCGCGATTAAAACTTATTTCTACAAATAAGCGATTATGACTATGAATTCACCAGCCAGTTCAATTATTCACTGTTCCTGATAAAATTTTTGAAGCGTAATAAGATCGATTGTAGGCGACTTTTTTATGGAAATTCACTGAAACATAAAACAGCTATTGAAAATTACTTGCAAACGTTGAAACCAGTTATCAAACAAGCAATAAAGCGAGTATAAAAAAACGTGGTAAATAAGGACAAATTAATTTAAGAAATAACCGTGGAATAGCCATAGCGGCGTACCTTTACGGAGTCACCCGAAAGTGCCCCTCGGAATATCTCAAATTCGTGGTGGATCAGGGCTCGAATCCAGGTCAAAGCAAACGATTCCTTTCCATGGGATTTTTGCACTGCATATAATCAACGATATTTGCAGGTATGCCGAGATAAATTCTCTTAATGCTAATTATTATCATCCTGAAATTTGATATCAATTCGCAAAGAATTTTATTGCTTGTTTGAAATAAGAATATAAAATTACTACGACTGTTTGTATCTTATCGTTGGCTTAATTATTTTCTTTAATCCTACAGACACTCTCGGTGGAATTCTTTCACGGACAAATGAACAAGAACGACCAACGGAAGTGGATGGAAGAAAAAGGGTATCGTGTGTATGCAGAGGTAACTCATCCACAAAATCTGGCGAACGACTTCATTTTTGTGAAGAAAACCCTCTTCCCGGAGTGATGCCTTGAATGTGATTTAAAGAGCTAAACATATTGATTCGTGGTAGATCAGGGCTCAGACGTTAATGCCTAATATGGTTCTAATTCAAGAACGCTTCGGCTAAAACCACTACCTTCATGATGATGGTATACTATGCCTTCGCATCTAAAAAAAACTCTAAAAACTTTCACTCAGTTGAAAGCCCAAAAGGATTGCCTGGTTGTAAGTGATAAAGCAGTGATATTTAATCAGTTTTACGAGGGAAGTAATCAGTGAATAGTGATGACGTTTGTGCCTTGAATGTGTTCCAGTTTCCTATATGGTTTATTTTGGTCGACCAAAGCCAATTACAATGTGTATACTCGGATATTTCTAGGAGTGACTTACGCCATCTAATTCAGACGCGAAAATTCATCGGAAAGGTTCGATGTCGATGGTGATCGGTATCGTCGATCATCGAAGAAAGAATCGACAATAGATTGTTTATCATTGTGAATAGACGTCGAGTTTCAATGGCCGCTGACGGTCAATTATTTTAGTACTGATATTTGAAAATAGTTCATAGCTGTTTTTGCTGCCAATTTTCGATTGTTAAGGCCTTTTTAGTTTTTACACGATAAATCAAGGCGTACGATTTAATGTGTGATTGCATGAACGATTTTGGTGGACCGGAACGGAACATATACGAATGAATGAATAAAATTAGAACATGTTCTGTTTTCTGTTCATACATTCGCACAAGTTGAGTGTTACATGGTTCATTTCGGCGTTCACTTTCGCGTTTACACAATTTGAAAATAGCTTGTACGAGCTAATTCACCGTGTAAAGAGGGCTTTAGTGGCCATTATAGCTCATAATATCAAGGGAAAAGGAATCCATACTACAAGTTCCTGCTATTCGTGCACATGCTATTCGATTCTGCCCTTGCACAGTTAAGAACACCCGTGAACTGACAACCATTGATTATAACCGAAGATCAGAGTAATGCATTGAACTCTAAACAAACGTTGGTTGCTAAACGCCGGCCACGATAACAGTTGGTCAGTCCGGGACTTCAAAAAAAATGGGGATATGCGTATGGCCACGTGTTTTAAATGGGGATATGCGCAAATTCAAGCTTGAGGTTAGAAAAGTTACAGATGTCAAAATTGCCGTTAGATAATTCTTTGCTAATCTTCCAAGTTGCAATTTCATTCAAAAAATACTAGGTAAAAAAAGTTTCAAATTTGTGGCATTTTCCATGCATTTCTATGTAGCGCAATGCTCGAGGTCCCTCTCAACATGTCCAGGGGAACAATTCGATTCGCCCACCGAGTCAAATCCGCTCATCTAGGAGCCCAACAATACGAATACGCTCAGCTGGCAGTAGCCGGAGCACAAACTCTCACCTCCGAAGCTAGAAGAATTGGAGGCGAGCGTTTATACTCCGGCTTCTGTTATCTGAGCGGATTCGTAATTGTTGGCATCAAGGGAACTCTTTACATAGAGGAGACCCGATTCCATCCCATAGAAGGGTGCTTTCTGTTGCCACTTCGATCGCATGTTAATCGGTTTTCAAAACTCTTCGCGGCGCGGTGATGAGTGCAATGCGATCCAATTTCTTTCCAATGTTTTGCAGCATGATGTTTTCAATTGCGAGAAGTAGCATTAACACATTCAACGAGGGCCCCATTTTCATGAACGTCGTCAGAATCGGCCGAAAAAATAAGAAGGAAAAATAGAGAGAGGTTTTCGCGCCATATCTTCCGTTCAAATACTGCTATTTACAAACAGCGCAAATGAGTCGAAAGAGGGAAGCTTGCTGAAGGCTATGCACACGATCGGAAGACTCGGAAGTGGATATTAGTTACGTACGGAGGCGGAGAAGGCCGACCGACTGGCGGAGCACGTCAATTGAAGTGCTCCGCTGCAATGTTTTAAAAAGTTATGCCTTTGATGGATCATATGACCATGAATATATAGCTGAATAAGATGGTGAAAAGTCCCCCTTGCGGGAAAACAGGAAAAATCGGCCAAAATCGCATGTTTCTTTTTTTCGCGATGTTCCACCACCTAAAAACAATTTCCGGTACACTAGCCGAAAGGGATTAAAAAACGCCCCCGGGCAACATTTTTTCTTCGTGGCCCTTTCAAAAAATATTTTATGAATACATGCGTAAGAAATTTTCAAATCGACGCAATTTCTCCTTTTCCCAATGAAAATTCTTGGAAACAATTGTAAATTTGCTCCGTTAAATGAGCTTTCAAATGCCGCAAATTGCATTAAAAATATGTTTTCTTGACCGAGATATCTAAAAAAGAGTGAAAATCGTAGTTTGTATCGAGCCCTGGTGGGCCTCTAGCGGGCTGGAAGTGTTTGGAGGTTAGTCCTATTCAGGGGCGTAGCTAGGAATTAAAGCTGGGGGAGGTTTAGGTGCAACTAATACCGGGGTGTGTGGGGGTATGGAATACCCACCAGGATAAGCGGTATGTGCGAGATTAATAAATTGCGGAATTTTAAGATAAATGGTTCAAAATGGTGAGTTTAACGGCTTTGTGAGGGCTATTTTATTAATCCTTGCACTATTCTATTAGTACTATCAATCCAATTTAGTAAAATGAATTAAACTTAAAAATTTCTCTGAGCTCTGGGGGGGGGGGGGTAACCCCCTAAACCTCCCATCTTGCTGCGCCACTGGTCCTATTTGATCCCAAATCGTATGCCCTTAGTACAGAAAAAATCCCCGAGGAGAGGACTTTTCACCCTCTTATTCAGCTGTGCCCATTCGGTTAACACCCCTAATTATAACTTATTTTCCCGTGAAACTTGGATCAATTTGTCCGTTAGCGACACTAGTGGCGACTTTTGTAAACCTGTTTAAATGTGCGATGGGTGGCAACACATTTGGAGGTTGGTACATATGATGATCCTCTTTTGTAATATTCGTGGTTGGGCCACTAGATGAGCGGATTTGATTCAGTGGGTGATTGTTGAGCGTTTGTGCATTGGAGGTATCGAATTCCTTACCTGAACCTGGGGAGAGAGTTCCAGCATTTCATTGTTTTGAGTCCAGTGCGCCAGTAATGGTTTCAATGACTTTGGGCTTGTTTGATCTTTAAAGTGAAATTTACTCATAAAAAGATGATGAGCGAAGACGGGACCAATATCTGACTTAAAAGTGAAATACCATCAAGTCATTGTGAAGATAGGTTGATAGTCATACAAATACTTTTGGAAAATGAATGGATTTCCTCACTTGAAGCCGCAGCATATTTCTAGTCAATAAGCTATAACTATTTACTATGACCCAAAAATCCCAATGGTTTTCAGCATAAAATAAAAACAATTAAACCCACGAAAGATAATTTTCAATTCAATGCAATGAAAAAAGGCTGATAAAATAAGTTGCAATAGTTATTCTACAAACTGGTTTGGCATATCACATTCACATTTCAAAAATAGTTCAAATTTCAACAGGTTCTCCTATCTTGAATCGCTATGCAATATGAAAAAAAAACAAAAATAAACTAGTGGAAACAACTGATACTGGCTCAAAAACTGCACACTATAGATGAACATTTATTTGTTGTTAATGATTTGACGAGTTGTAATAATTTTATGAATTCCTTTGAAAATAAATAAACTGCAGTTTTTTTATAACTTGTATATTCAAGAAAGTGGATTTTTTGGCCTGGCTCGATGAAATAAATCGAAAATCGCTTTTTTTGCCATAATATTTCCATTTAAGTCCTCGGCGCCGTTATAGAGCCTATTCCGATCCACGCAGTAAGCATGCACAACAACGCTGAAGGTAGCAACAAAAACCAAATGCTGAGGTTTGCATTGAAACAAACACGACAGTAATTAGTTGTTGAAAACGGATAATTAAAGCTAGCAAATGAAACATAATGCAATAGATTTTATTCAAATACTAACATTTCTCCTTATGCGTGAATATTTAATTATAATTGGGAAACAAAAACTTCCAATCGAAAGAAGAATGGGAAAACAAACGCTATCGCCGTAGTCAACCAACAACACCCTTCACATGATCTCAAAATTTACCATTTCAATCTTCAGCGCATGCGCAGAAGTAAAAAAAATCGCACGATAACACTTACCTTGAATTCTAACCCTGGCAGTTGCCCTAGTCAACACATCCAGGGGCGGATCCAGGATTAATTTCTGGGGGTGACAAGGGTCTTACAGGTCTTCTCACATTTGAGATCGAAAACAATATACAACAATTACTGTATAAAATATTCTCTTTATTTTAATATGAAAGCTATTAATATTAATTTAAATGATTGAGGCTCCGTAATACACAAAATAAAACAAACGCAATACCAACGTATAAAAAATCTTGTCTATTTTTAACCGTCTGTGGGGGGCACCTAAATCCGCCTTTGACCACAGTTAAGGGATAAATAAAAGTGAAATAGAAAAGATAAAAAACAACCTTTAAAAAAAGAGGAAAAAATGCACTACAAATAAAAAACTTAACTTTTCATCTCTCATATAATTATATAATTAATAGTAGCGGGCGTAACTTGGTGGAAATCCATGATCGCAGGAATAGAAGGATCGACAACTTTGCTATTTCCACACAGGTGTCAATAAATTACTATGTGGAAATGGCAAAGTTGTTGATCCTTCTATTCCTTTTCATCTCTCGGAGACTGAAGCTTGTTCGGTTTATTAGATATGAGTTTAGACGGATAGGTAAGTAAGCCAGATGGGTGAATGAGGATACACACTCAAGCTTTATTCTTCCACTGATTTAAAGCCAGCTATGGATACACAAAAACTCAAGGGGAGGGGGGGCTCAAAAGATACTTTGAGCTACTTATACTTTTATCGTAATAAAAAATAATCAAGTTACAAGCAAAGTTTAAGATACTTTTATTTTAACTGATTATACGCATATACAACAAAATGCTATCTTATGATATAAAAAGTTACAATAGGGTAGTTTTCTTCATCAAAGAAAACGAAATATTGATTGCGATTCGCTACCCAACATTAGTGTATTCATAATATACAAATTATTTGGTTTTAGAAATCCCAGTTTAGACGAATGGCAATGGTCAATTTCAACCGCATTTAAAGGAGGCCAGATTGGCGCCCATGCGATGCCACTCCACGTGACGTCACAGGGACCTAGTTTCTATACGAGTAGATAGGAGTTTTACATGGTCTGAGATTCCCAATGCATGCATGAGGCACAAACTTAAGGGAAATATCTCTTAACAATCTCCTATTAAAACTGCCTAAGGTCGGAAAATTTCCTTCTTTTGATAAGGTATGAATAATTCTTATTTAAGCCAAGCGCTACCTGCTAGCAGGGTACTCTGCTACCTGCTGGCAGCCTGCGTCGTATCAGCGCTCAAAGCTTCGTCCCAAGGTCACATAACAGGGCGACAGCTGGAACCAGAAACTCGTCACACGGACTTTTCCCGGCATTCCTACTTATCCGTCGCGTTTTCGCGCGCTTGAAAATTTTCACTTTTCATTTCATCGCGAAAAATAGATATCGTCATTCGAAAATCTAAGAGCGTGAAATGCATACTCCAGGAGTAATAATCTTTCGATTTAGACAGTAAAAAAATAATGGGAAACCACCCTATTGCGGCTCTTCCCAGTTCGGCAATGCGGTCATTCCCGCAAGGGAAGGGCGCGCGCCCACTGCACCACCCACATGTATCCACCACTGCGTAATGTTCATTTGTCACTTTTTAGACCATTTTACAATGTTCTTAGAAAAAGCGGTTTCATTAAATCTTTTTTTTATTTTCGCAAATGGAGATATTCGTTCCTTTTGGGGAAAATTTTAAACTTTTTGCCTTTGAGGGCCTTGAGTTGTGATGGCTTTAAGTTTGCGCTATTACAGCTCTCTATTTTCCGCTTAGCGCATCACGCTATCGATTTTTGTTACTCGCTTACTTTTTGAGATTGAATCGGAAAATATTGAATCTCAAAACAATCGTATATAGTAATTTTATTAGTAATATTTGATAGTGAAAATGAATACTAAAATTTGAAAAACAAAATTTCGGAATGGACAGGGCTTAAAACCAGGGATGTCAATCGAAACTAAACTTAAGTCAAAGCCAGTAAAATTTCAATAGTTTCGTCCCCGGGAGCGAAATATAGAAACGAAATGTATTTAAGCCCGGGGAGCTAAACCCAGGGTCGAAACGAAATCGGAGTCAAAACTACTTCGGGTCGAAACTAAAATAAAACTATGGTACGAAACAGGGCCGGCCTTAGGGCGGGGCGACCGGGGCGACCGCCCCGGGCCCCGCGCTTTGGGGGGCCCTGCGTTCGTGAAAAAAAATTAAAATATACGATAGTTTTGAAAACGCAATTTCAACTATTACTGTATTGTTAAGTCCGTGCTAGACAAAAAATAATTATTTGTATTATACTATTTTGAACTCAACTGCGTGATGGTATCATAACGGCGTAATTACGAAGTCTGAATTTGGAAGGGGAACACATACTTAGCCAGAGGGTGGTAGGGATTCAAAATGCTCGAGTTTGTAGATGGGGTTTAGAGTTTAATATTTTAAGTGAAGTGCCCCGCACTAAAGGTTCGCCCCTAGCCCCGCACCTGCTAGGGCCGGCCCTGGTACGAAACGAAACGTAGATAATGTTTCGCAACAGGGGGACCAGTTGCTTCACCTTCGAACGGTTTAGGGGGCCTTCACAGTTCGGCGTTGCGTTGACGCCGCGGCTAGCGAGCCAATCAGAGTCCGTCTTTGAGAATTGATGACGTCACGTCTCCAGCTCGCTGCGTCGTCGCAGAAAAACTGAACCTGTCGGATTTTCTCTGCGTCAAGGCGGCAGTACGCCGACGATTTCGAATTGGTGTTTGTTTCTGGGTATACAAATATGCAAGATTAGCTCTAATGGGAGTGGCAAATGCTATTTATTTCATTATTTACTATTAAATTGAAGTGTTCAGCTTAGATATTTCGTATCTTTCCTAAACATAAGACAAATGTTAACCCTAAATTAGATTACAATCACTGAGGAGCATAGATTAGCGTAACTAATACCCGTAAATGGTATCAAAAGCTAAATACAGCGTGAGAGGTGCTTTTTGGTAGCTAAGGTAGTTAAAATTCCATTTTATATCCAATAATTGTGCCCTCATGATCTACTCAGTTAGAGCTATTTAGATAACATGACTAGGACAATCTGTTTGAACAATAGATATCATTAATAAATATTCCTGATAAGATTCCACGTTACTCATGTTCATTGAGTGTATGTAATTAGCTATTTGTCGAATATTCCGAGTTAGGAAATAAAATTTAAAGGTCATAATAATGCATAGGCAAGGGCCATCACTACATGCATTATTATCGACTTTATGGTCGCCATATTAACTTCAAATGCTATTTATAGTTAAGAAGAATATTTTAAGAAATGAAATTGTGTTAACATGCAGAAAACAACGTATGTATTGTGCGATTAGTTCGAAATCATAAGATGATATGCTCACAGGCTGATTTTTAGGAGCCGACGCTTTTTGCCTTTCATTTGTTTTCGCAACGCAGAGCTGTGAAGGGCTCCAACTTGCTGCGATGAGTTAGCTCCGCCCCCAAGTACGCAACGCCGAGCTATGAAGGCACCCTTAGTTTCGACCCACACACCGAGTACGAAATATGGTTGAATGAAGTAAAGGCTCGGCCTCCCGCCATTAGATGCATGGGTCACACATATTTTTTCCACTAACGGGAGAAAGGTGAACTTAAACTGGCCATTCGATTTTTAAGCTCAATGTTTTAACCTCTTTACACCAGTGGCGGCTGGTGGTTATTTATCTAGGGTGTGCATTAAGCCGATGTCCCACGGTCAAATTTGCGTCAAAATATTTTGATCAAAATTTGATGCAACTGACGCGCACCCTGTCCCACGGTCAAAATTTTGTCCAACTGGCTTTTGGTCCTATCGTTTGTACAAATCACCGATTTGTACAAATGGATAGGACAGGTTCTAAATTTTCATCCAATTGGATGAAACCAACCAATCACAGGGCCTTTGACAAAAAAGCATCGCCAAGCGCTGACACACAGGCCAAATACGTTAAACTTATTTATCGTCTGCATGAGTATTTTAATTAATAATTATGTATATTTATGGACACAAAAATAAACTTTGTTGTATTCCACATTGTATGCATTAAAAACCCAACCGGTTTCCACCTTTTCAGGTCGTTATCTTAATCGTAAACCTCTAGATAAGGACCTGAAAAGATCGAAACCGGTTGAGTTTTTTTCATTAGTATTGTATGGAATACTAAAAGGTTTAGTTTTAAATTTATAATATCACCATACCACGAAGTGAATTCACAAAACATTATTTCAAATATATATATACGTTCGTGATCGTCTATTTCATCGCCTGGTGTGGCCCTAAAGGTAAATATGAGCAAACATTTGTCTTAGTGATAGGCGATGGAAGCTCTCAAATAGGAAATCCGTAATAATCAGTTGATCTTAAATAGAAAGAAAGCGATCTTTAGAATCGCAATACCAGGAGGGATGTTTTGGAAATAATAAAAGATTTACTTAAGGTATCGAGGCCGAATTTTACGCTTTATGGAAGGCATACAATGCGAGCGAGCAGCTGGAGAAATGACTGGTATGAACTGACGATTGTACCTGTGAAACACTACAGCTGCCCGTTTCTATTACTATGATTATAGGATAAGGACCTTATTTTAGAAACTGCTAGATTAGGAGAGAAAAATGTGATTTAAATGCACGCTTACAGCACTATTCATAACATCTCCTCAACCACAATGTCCATCATTTATTAATAACATTTTCCTCGCGGGAATAAACTGCCTCACGTTTGTATCCTGGCGTTTTATTCTGCCCTCAACCTTGCTGATAAGGGACATGAAAATATCCTGACTTGTCGTCAATTATTATCGATAATAAACGGGAACATCGGCGACCAACTCCTTCTCCAACATGTTTAGCATGCTTATTCCAACGCTTTCATACCCCTTTTCCAGCCAAGGCCAAGTTCAGCATTCCTTCTGTTTTCTTTTTTTCGCATCTTTAATGTTCAAGAGGCCTGTTCAAACAATTTCGCCTGCTTAAAAAGAAAGAATCCTCCACCTCCACAAGTTTCCTAGTTGTTTACATAAATATCGTCTTTCGTTTGTTTTTGATCAAAATGAGATGCATCGTGGGACACCCCCAGTCCAGTTGTATCAAAATATTTGCATCAAAATTTTTGGACAAAAATTTTGATCAAAATATTTTGACGCAAATTTGACCGTGGGACATCGGCTTTAGAGCAGATATAGGATGATTTAATTATATTATGTTAATGCTAATCCATGAGCATCATATTTCGTCGTAATAGAATACATCGCACGCAAAACATATAACTGGCATATTCTAACCTTAAAATTGCATGAACAGAAATAATATTAGCATGAATGAAAATAATTATTCTAAACACGCCTTTACAAGTGACGGTAGGCGAAATTCATTCTCCTTTCCTTACACCCTATGAGGAAGTAGTGTAAAAAACGGCCATACAGATGACTCTGTAGACGGACTAGGATCCTGGGCGCAGGTAGTGTACGTGGCGGCTACACCACAACACTACCTGCGAGTCACTCACCAAAAACATGCGCCTGCGCACTCGCATCGTTTTGAGTCTGCTCCCATCACCCATTTGAACTGCATATACCCCCCCGCATACTTCGTCCCGCCAGAGCACCCTCAAGCGATCGCATAGACCGAAAATGCGCCCGGTCAATGCCTTTGGCCCGGCGCGATGCCACTGGTTCGCACACTTGTAGAGCGGTGAATTCGAAAAGGAGATAGCTGTAGCGTTCATGTTTCTAGCATATGCAGACAGGATTTTTATCCTTCTCGCTGCAAAGGAATAGTTTTCTTTTATAATTCATTCATCTTTGGGTGTGCACTTGCTAACATGCGTATACGCACGCGCCGCCACTGCTTTACACGTATGTGTACGTAATGGGTCGCAACTATTCTCTGTTATCCCCCTTCACTCAATTTCTGGGATCGAAACTTAACTACGAGCAGCGGAGTTTCGATTAATTTAGTTACGTTCCCGGGAGTCAAGTTTCGTCCCGGGTCGGAACTGAACTCCTTGGTGATTTTAATATCGTGCGAACTAAACTTACCAATGCCTCGTATTTTCGTTTCCCTCCGGGTCGAAACGAAACATTTTCGATTCGTTTTATTTGCCATCCCTGCTTAAAACTCGTTGATCCGACAACTTTCAATGTTAAAATATCTAATGCCATTTATTGCGAAAATTTTAAACTATTCATCCATACTGAAATTAAGTTAATTAATAACAGCAAAGTGGAAAAAACTTCAAAAGTCTGTTTGTTGAATATTTTATTTTCATCACAAGTAAGCAAGTGTGCAAAATTTCAAGCCAATCCGACACGGGGAAGTGGGTTAAAAAATCAATTACATGATTCCATCGATGAAATAGACGTACCAACGCACGATGGAATGTACAACTATACCAGCGTCCCTTGGCCGAAATGTCATGAGATTGAGTAAGTTACGATAACCGTAATCCACAAATGATTGTTATATTAAAGATACTAAGCCAAATTCTTCTATTATTTGTGAACAATTAATTTCGTTTGCTAAAATTGTAGGATCCAACAGAACTTATACAATATTAACGTATTATCATGCATCATTATAATAACATGCCATCGTAAATACTTGCATTAACCTCATGAGATAACTTCTGAAAAGTTTTGTGGCCAGCACTCAATTGTAACTGTTACCATATAACATTATACTTCTAATTAGTTATTGTAACAGAGCATTTCTTTAAGAAGTAACTGTAACAAAGCTAAGTTACTTTTTCGTGATACCTGACCCATTCCCGACTACTCATTGCCCTCAAAAGTACAGGAGATGATTTCTGCGCGAAAATTTCGCCTGAAGTGGAAATCTACTATGTTCTTACACCTTTGAAACTATGCAACTAATCTCTTACACCTAGCACATAAGATAAGGTTTCGCAGCAATAAAAACACGGTAAATATTTTTATTGGATTTCTGAAGGCAGCGACAAAAGAATCTACAGATCTCTTTATTCGGGGCCGCCGTTTGCTTTAGCCATGGGTCCCACCCAAGCTAAACTAGCCTCACCGAATTTTTTCATCGTTGGCATACTTCGTGTACAACAGATATTTACAACGGATGAAGCCAATTCACTTTTTTTTCAATGCAAGTACTTTTTTTTCACGTTCTCCCAAATCAATGTCGTAACTGAAAGGGAGATGATGCGAGTGGTACACGTACTTACCTAGAACTCCAAAAAAAAATCATGATGTTAAACAAAGTTTCGTGCATTATTACCAGGTGAGGTGTGATATTCATCGTTCTCCATCCTCAAGCTAGATCACAGTTACGTCACTGTCCCGATTGCTAGGGATCTTAGGTTTGCCAAGTCGTTAATTCCAAAGAAATGTATTCTTTGACGTCCAGTATGGAAATTTTACATTAGGCCTGATTAAAAATTTTATGAACTGGTTCAAATCCTGATGGGGTGGTCTGATAAGATAGGAACAAATTGTACAAGGCATATTATCATATTTCAGATAAGATCGGTATTTAAATTAGCCAACTTCTCGTTTTAAAATCGAAACTTGGAGCTTGTACGAGGTGGAAGGGCTCCATATTATCATTAACAGAGACTTTGTTACTTCCACCATATATTTTAAGAATTTCAACCGGTTTCGGCTGTTATACGTCATTATCAATATTATCAATACACCACATATTTTCTATACTTGATAATGGTGTGATAGCCGAAACCGGTAGAAATTTAAAAAAATATAATGTGGAAGTAAATAAAGTATCAGTTATTGATAATTCATGCTCTAAATTTAAGATGAAACCTCAGCCTTAATTGGGATATACTTTTTCATGTGCTGATCAGACCTATTAAATTTGTCAGACCTGATTTAATAGGATTATAATTGATTTCATTCCGAATGAAATACCACCAAGATGTATGACTTGGAAACAAAATAAAATTGCAAATTTAAGCATTTTTATTTACATATTTTCATGGAAAAAGTAGTCCATTCCACCTGGTTACGCTAAGCAACTTCAACCACGTCAATTTACTAAGCTTCCAGATTGTGAGTCTGATGGGCCATCCTGTACATACTGACGATCGAGGCAAAGATCCTCATCATGGCATCATATTCGCCATGCCATGATGACGGTCACAAAAGGAACTGTGAGGTGTGTCAATCCCTATCATGATTATTTCAGAAAAAACTTCTCTAATGTAACTTCTATCTTCTATATTATTTCTACTGTATAGATACCTTTTTCTCAACTTATACGCAACCAAACTCTACAAATGAGGTACCAAAATGCACAGAATTTATCAGAGAACATGCAACGGCATATCTTACTTCCTAAATATTGCTATTGTTTCCTAAAATTGGTTTTTAAATAATTAAAAAAAACAAAAAACTGGTAAATATTCCTGACGTTAACGGCGCACAAACTGATACATTTGTTCATTTGCAACAATATCTCGAATTCTTTAAATAACTTTTATCAAAATGCGGCTGATTCCACATTCAAGTCTCCTGTTGATACGTAAGTATGAGTCATCATGTGCCCAATCATGTGCGTGCGAGGATAGTGTAATTACTTCCAATGTTGTGTTTAAAGAGGTCCTCTGACCTCAATTTGTACATGAATATTCCAATTAAATTGTACATAAGACCCTGCATATTTTTTCTACATTTTAAAATTAGAAACGCGCTTATCCGTCTGTGGACCTGCATTGAAAAGAGCGGGGGAAGCCCGCTGGGAGCGGGCGCAGCACGCTCGTAAAGAATATTTCACCAAGACAAATCGATTCAAACCAATCGTAGTTTACTGCGACTGACTGACCTTGATTCAATTTTCTATACATATGATAGAGAGTTAGGGGTGATTGGGGGCCCTCGGCTGAGGCTCATCTTAATTCTGGGGTCCCTCCCCAGGAAAATTATAGGAAATTGCATGCCTGGAAATTGATTTTGACGTTATTTTGGCTCTTAAAACTAGATAATAGTTGATAAAAATAGAAAATCCGTAAGAAAAAATACTATTGAAAGTGAGAATTTCACAGCTTATAAAATTTAACAAGGTATTGTAGTTCTATTATATATTTAGTGAATTTGTTCCTTGAGAAAGCGCTGAAATCTGAAAGAAACCACTAAAATAACCTTTTCGTAAAAGAATCAGGTTCTATTTTATCTTCTGACACATTTATTTTATTTTTCATATAATATTTTACACTGAGTATGCTGTAAATAGCGCAACTAATGAAAACGCACTTTGCAGGGGTCCCACTCAAGGGCGTACCCAAGATCACAAATAGGGGTGGTGCAAGCCAGGATGGTTCACTTGTACCATATAAGTAATGAAAAGATGAATAAAACTAGCACTTTAAGAAAACTATAACAGCGTTTTACTAGTTTTTAAAATTATTTGCTATAAAAATATATTTTAGTTACAATAGGGTAGTTTCCTTCATCAAAGAAAACGAAAGGCATTGATTGCGATTCGTTACCCACCATTAGTGTATTCATAATACACAAATTATTTGGTTTTTGAAATACCGGTTTAGACGAATGGCAAGGGTCAAATTTTATCCTCATTTGAAAAAGGCCAGATTGGCGCCCATGCGATTCCACTCCACGTGACGTCACAGGGACCTAGTTTCTACACGAGAGGATAGGAGTTATACATCGTCTGAGGTTACCAATGCATGCATGAGGCACAGAGCTCAGGGAAACATGTCTTAATAATCACCTATTAAAACTGGCTAAGGTCGGAAAGTTTCCTTCGTTTGATAAGGTATTAATAAACCTTTATCAAGCCAAGCGCTACCAGCCAGCAAGGTACTCAGCTACCCGCTAGCATCCTATCAGCACTCAGAGCCTCGATCAAGGTCACCTCACAAGGCGGGAGGGGGAACCAAAAATGCGTCGCAAGGACTTTTTCCCATCATTCCTACTTACGCGTCGCGTTTTCGCGCGCTTGAAATTTTTCACTTTTCATTTAAGGGGGCGCCCTAGCACGGTCGCGGAAGGCGATGCAGACCCTTTGTATTAACCAGTTTGTACTTCGCTCGTTATAGGTACATAGCGGTTTCTTGACTCAGAATATTTATAAAGCTTAAATCTGTGCCTTGAGACAAAGACGGGTCTTTTACCAGGTTGCCTAAAGGAGATACTTGGCGCTTAATTTCACGAATTTCGATTTCTTTCAATGATTATCACCACGGCGCAAAATCGCGTAAAGAAAATCCAACCAGCCAAATCATAATATAATCCTTCAACTACAAGCAAAGACTGCAGGTATGCCACACGTCGTAAATCAAGCCTACAATTTGGGAAATTGTGAGACCTTGCAGCCAGTTTTTTCGAAAACGCGCAGTCGTTTTGAGTCATCCTAAACACCTTTCCTCCTTCCGCGAGTCATCCTTCACTTCTTTGCCTCCCCTCCTGGCCCTCCCTTCCGAGGCGCGCAGGCCCTCCCCTCAACAGCAACACCGGCAGTCGGCTGGTCCTACGTTTTCTTAGCTGCTTGATTTTGCGGTCGCATCGTCCCTCTTTCGTTTTGCGTATTTCTTTTTGAGGTGCAATGGAAGTGTCTAGCAAGCCCCAAGGGAAACGACGCCGTCGAAAAGAATGGAAGCCTTGGAAAAGGAAGAAGTGCAACAAACAGAGACTTCTGTCAAGTTAACATAAAATGATCTCAATAATGTTTTCTTATCTTTTGATAAAATTGTCTGAAGTATATGTCTGCAGTTGCGTTTTGTTTTAATATGAGTAATTGTTAAGGATGCCATAGCAAGAATGAATATGGTTAGATTCCGTTGTAGTGAACATTTCTTTTCCATTGATAGTTTCTATTATTTTTATGAAACGATGAAAATGTTTTATTTTTCACGTCTTGATAACATGGTGAGAGAAAAACTTCATGTTTATTCACATTGCTACGCATAAGATCTTACACCGCATGACAAAAAATTATCAACTTTGATTCTCAAAAGAGAAATCTTGCACCAACCTGCCACCCCACCTCTCCTATCAAGTTATGTGCCTGAGTGTCCAACCACCCGAGGCGATGATTAGATGCGGAAATTTGTTCTGCATTAGTTATAGTTGAGGATATGTCGCTAAAGATGAGACGAAATTACAGTTTTCTACACTTGCATACATTATAAATTCCATATACGTATTATTTTTTAATTTTTTAATGTGCAAATTACGATTTTATTCATGAGATATATATTACGGACTCAACGATTGCGCTGGCAAGTCAGACGCTCGTCTCGGAAAGGGCGCGGCTGCAAGGAAATAGTTTCTTATTCTTGGAGAACCCATATCTTAAAGCAATGCACCCGCATTTTGCTAACCACATTCTCCTAGGTCTTTCATAGCTCCCATCAGCTCAAACATTGGAAAGGGCTCAAGAGTGGCGGCGGGCTCACCGCGGTAACCCCTATTGTGACCGTAAACCTTACTTCAGTCTTACGATTTTTATGTAGCGTTTAAAAAGTTTTCTACTAAAAGCATAGCTGTGCGTTTGTAGAAATGCCGCTAACTGCTTTATTGCCTCGTTATATGAAGGGTTTTTTCCATTTTGAGGATCGCTTATCTTCGATACAGGTGATTTTTACGAGTTGGCTAGCACGGAGTTTTCCACAAATGCATATTCCCAATTGATTGAAAAATTTTCCTTTCACGATTTTACCGAGCAAATCAGTCAACTTTTACTAGTAAGTGTCAAAGGATATCAGTGCTTGTGCTACGGAAGCGAGGAACCAAGGTCTATTTTCCCTAGAGCGTGAGATTTCAGCATTGAGGACGAACTACCACTACTGGAGGATATCTTGCAACGATAAAAAGGTTCCTATGTTTTCCAAGATTAATATCTCACTGATTTCGTGTGTCGTATTATCCAGGGCATTATATTCTAATTTCGATTTTCATCTTTGATCTGATATTTCGGATAAGAAAAATTGAGCGAGTGAAAGTAACACGAAAAGAAATACATGACTTTATTGTTAATGGAAGTGGAAATTCGTTGTCCTCAAAACGTAAATTTGCCGTTCAATATCTTCTCAATAAGTTTAACTGGGAGCAGGAAGTGAATACGAAGGAAGTAATGCAGAATGTCATGAACAAATTCTTTTTCCAAATGTATTTCCAGAAATGGGACGAATGCAAGAGAACCAGCGACAGGTTTGAAATAAAACGTCGATGTTGGTTAGAGAAGGGTATACCCACCTGACATGTATAATAATCTCCTTGAAACTCCTTGCACACTTTGTAACCTATTATTGTTTAACGTATTCGTATTTGCTTTACTTTCCTCCTTGGCGATTTTATGTCATTATTGCTATCTAATTCCTGGTTTTTCTGGGTAAAGTAGCAAAGAAAGGCCTAAGAAAGACTTTGAGAGGTATAGTTATAGGTCTAACAATAAGAGCAGAAAAGTGACTGGTTTGAAAAAGCAACAGCAGCTGAGCTATCGCTAGCCACATCTGTGACACTGCGCTCGCAAGGGAATGATGCGGCAGCGAAGAAAATCACGGAAATGACCACGACCACCCGAGAGAAATGGATATTACAGAAATGGAGGAAAATACCTACGAAATACCTACAATTCAAAATGAACTGACGCCAGAAGAAACTATTTCGCTGATTGTTGATGGCAATTTAACAAAATTTCTATCCAAAATTATTCGTAGGACTGCCAAGATCCGTGGGTATCAGCTTTATCCTAGTTATGCAAGGGCTTGACGAAAAAAAATCTTCATAACCAGAGGGGACATAAGTGGAAGAAAAAAATTCAAAGTGGACCTTCAAGGGCTTATGAATCACACAACCTCGCGCATCATAGCATCAATGCCAAAATTCAGTGATGATCACGGGGTCAACTTTTCCCTTGAATGCAAATGAAAACTAGTTGAGGAGCCGGTGAACTTATTATTGATGTTTTCTTATGATTTAAATACTTTTATTAATTTATAATGGTTCATATATAATTTCATGTTTTCCATTGCATTTTCAAAAAATGAAATGTTTGCGAGGTGATTTCTGATGAGTGCTATATCAGAGAAAATTATGACACAAAGTTCAACAATTAATGAAGTACTACTTTTGTCTTGAAATGCAGGTTTCGGCTCTCCCACGGAGTTTTTTTCATCATGTTCTGTTTTATTTCTTCTTTTCATCGGTGTTAATAAAAAAATATTTCTAGCTGTAACTTAAGTAACCATTGCTTTTCGCATCCAAGTGTGATTTTCAAGCAAGTTAGCTGACATATATTGTTACATTTTATTAATAATTAATTATGTTAGTTGAATATATTTCACGTAAGGATATATCAAATGAGAAACCTCTCCACTTTTCGTTTGCCACCCTTTTTTCCCTTCCGTTTCGAAAACTGCGAGCGATGATGTCTTCATTACGTAAAATGACTCTACATTCCGTTAAAATAACATCATAAACCACAATTTAATGGTGAAATTTTATTTTTTTAATTTTGTTTTATTCCAAAACCACCGAATACAGCTCAAATTGAGCCATTTTGCATTGAGTATTCAAAAAGTTTAACAATTATTTACACGAACAACCAAGCCCTGGATATGGGAATCCTACCCAGGTGGGACTCGATCCCGCGATTTCTTGTTTGGCAGGCGAGGACATTACCCAGCCGACATCGAGGTCGGCGGTGTTATGTTGACGACATGCCTGTTTACGTAATGAAGATATCATTACCAACAATTTCGGAAAAGGTGTTACCTCAAAAGGATCTTCGCATTCACAGGTCTATTTTTTCAGCGCATGAGAGAGGAACCAGAAGTTGGCTTCTTATATTTTTAATTGGCTCGCCGCCACTTAGGTGTCACATATCAACTCCGACTGCGAACCCTGTTCCAACGACCCGTATCAAGTTTATCCTGAGTATCAAATTTCTCCTAGGAGTCGTCGCGGGTGAAGATGGGAAGGGAGTTGCCTTCCCCCCCCCCTTTCTCTCCCTAGATGCGCTTCAGCTTCCGTCTCCATATCCCGGCGCTGCGGCTAGAGGCCTTCGTGAGCCGTTAAATTGGGATATTCAAACGCTAGGGCGCCCCCTCAATCGCGAAAAATAGGTATCGTCATTTAAAAATCTAAAAGCGTGAAATACGTAGTCCAGGAGTAATAATCTTTCGATTTAGGCAATAAAAAAATAATAGGAAACTACCCTATTCTAATACTAATATCATTTTTCGTGGATTTAAAGAAAATTTGTTAAAAACGTTCGTTCCAATTTTCAACGTTTGTTTGTATCTCAAATATAAAAATTTGTCATCAAGGAAAATATGAGGTAAAATGAAAAATTAAACGAAAGGATTTTTTTAAAGGGTCCACTCTATGTATATTCTGAATATTTAATTACGATAGCGAACAAACATTAAACAAATAATGCGAGACCCAAAAAGACCGGTTAAGTGGGAGTGAGGAGTCCTCTTAAGATGCAACTTATCCGTGTGTGTCATAACGTCTTTATATTCTACGCGTTACATGAATGTACATATTTTTCGACGTGAAGTATCCCAGCGGATAGAGCACAATGGTAATGACCGAAGTAGCGGCTTAGCGAGGGAACGGTTCCAATTCCCCCCTCCCCCGAAATATATAAATGAAATTACTTTGCTTCACCATAAAAGAACACATAATATTGAAAAATCATGAATTTACAAGAGATATTTAATTGAAAAATGATTTTTTTTCGATTATGACAAGTGTAACAATAATTACTTTCAAACCCACTACATAGGGTAGTAACCAGTTTTTTAAAAAAATTTCCGCGGACCTCCCCTTGTTTCTCACCCCCCGAATGAAATTCCTGGCTAAGCCACTGGACCAAAGGGTCCCAGGTTCGAATCAAGGGTAAAGCCTTCGTACACTTCCAATTAAAATCCTCGAAATGCGAGGAGGCCCACTAAAATGTCTTCGGACCCAGGATGTGTATCATTCACATGTATGGTATAGTATTTGGAGGAGGCGACCGACAGCTGAGGTCATTTGCGCCATGAGGGAAGGGTAGGTAAGGAAGGGTGGAGAGAAACATGGCGTCGGCATTTGCCTGCTCTCAACCCTTTCGAGACGGCGGAGTTTTCGTCTTAGCATGACTGCTGTACTGAGCCCCTAGAGACTCTTCTTTCTCGTGATACGGAGCATTTTTAGAGGACATTCGTTAAGAAGGGTCTCGCTGAACCTTTTTTGAACCCTCCACGCTGGGACTTCGCATTATCTCGGACTCCGAGAGTAGTTGTGCTCTCTCCTTTCCGGGTTTACGACCATACCTGCGGCATTGGTTCGCGGTCAACTTATGTATTGCTTATATGTATTTAGCAAATGGATAATTGTTGCTTGCACGTAAATTGCAGACTTTGAATTGAATTCCTAATTTTTTTCTGAGCATTGTCAAATTTTAAAGGAAGTCCTAAGGTCAATATTAACGCATTTAATGCAGCAACGATTTCCATGTTGATGTTTACACATAACTCGAGATATAAGTTAATACTTATCGTAGAATTTCGTTTAAAAATTGTAAACGCTGCTCAAAAGACAAATAATTCAATACTTGGTTTATTTTTTATGAGAAGTGAACAACTATTTATTTCGAAAACTGACTGGGTAAACAATTGTACGACCGCTGTCCTTAACAGCTAAGAGGGGTTATAAAAGACGAGGGGTCCGGGTACCTGCTCCCGGATTCCGAGGGTAAATCCTGAACCCCGCAGGGTTGGGTCGCGAGACAAAGACGACGTAAGCCCGTGACCGTCCTAAAAGGGGGAGAGCTAGAAAACGTATGTATACGGCTTTCGTTGTCCTGGCAAGAAAAATCTCACACGTAAATATGCATACGTGTTTTTTATTTTTATTATTAGTATTCTACCGATTAAGATAGGTTTTCATGGAGTATTCAAGAAGTGAGCTGGGAGCCTCCCTTTCCTTCCAGCACTAGATTCTTTAATTCACTGTAAGGCCTACTCTCTTTCAATCTATCTAAAAATCATATTCTTTTCCTTCCCCTCCCTCGTTTCCCCAACATTCTACCCTCTAACCCCATTTTCAACATCCCCTCCCCGCTAAGTACTCGCTCCACCCATGCCTTCTGTCTCCTGCGTATCTCATCTAAAAGCTGCCTCTCCTCGCCAGCCATATCCAGCACTTCGTCATCCCTTTTCCTCTCCGTCCATTTCACCCTCTCCATACCCACATCTCGAATGCCTCCAATATTCTCTCGTCTTCTTTCCTCAGTGTCCACGTTTCCGCACCGTAGAGAGCTACACTCCAGATCAAACTCTTCACTAACCTTTTCTTTAAACTCTTACACAACGATCCTCTCAGAAGCTGCTTCCTGTTCATGAATGCCTCCTTCGCTAATGCGATTCTCTTCCTTATGTCCTTACTACTGTATCCGTTTTCCTCTAACGTACAGCCTAAATAGTTGAATTGCTCAACCTGCTCAAGTTTTTCACCACCCACCTTTATCTTGAGTCTCACATTCCTCGCTCGTGATGCTTTACAAAACAGCATTACCTTAGTTTTCTTCTGATTAATCCTCATCCCATACTCCTCGCAACGCTCGTATAACGCATCCACTAGAGCCTGAAGCCCCCTAGCTGACTGGCTAATAAACGCCTGATCATCCGCGAATCTCACTGATTTGAAGTAGGGAAAAGGCGCCAAGGGGACCTCGGCTTAACGTCCCATCTGACGGACGGAGTGTTGCGCTTGAAATGCCCTCCACTCAACATTCAAGCAGGGATCGGGCAATCTCTGAAAATTCTCTGCCTCCACCGGGATTTGAACCCGAGCCCACGGGGTGAGAAGCCATCACTCCAGCTACCAAACCAACCTGATCCCCGTATTAACATGTCTGCGGCTTATTAACTTCGGGTGAAACAACGTGTTTGAATGATTATTAATTTTAATAATGCGTAATAATAAATTAATTGAATCTCTTCCTATCCCTGCCGGTCGCAGTAACGGAAAAAAACTCGAGGGGGCGCAAAATATATCTTGAGCTACCTCTTTTTTTATCGTAATGAAAAGTAAGTCGCATGTAATTTTAATGTATTTTTATTTAAACTGATTATACACATACATAAGACAGTGCCATCTTATGATATAAAAAGTTACCATTGTTGTGCTGCAATGTCAGGCAATGCAGGCGGCCCCGCATAAGGGGGGGGGGACGCGCCCCCCGCAATTATCCTCTACTGGTCGGTCGATATGTTCGTTTCCAGTAATGCAAAGCAAATTTTTTTAAACCAAATATATTCCTCGAAGAAAGGATATGCACACAGTTTTATTCCCTGCAGAGCAGTGAGTTCGTTTTTTAGAATTCAGAGCAGATTTTTCTTAGCGGATGCGTTTCCAAGAATAGGAGGTGCTCCTTATCTTTCTTTCCCACATTCTATTTACTCGCTCCTGATATGATTCTAATGATGCCCCGGAAAGCGGGTTTTATTCAAGACCTTTGTTTGTGGCATAGAGACGTGATGAAGTGAAGTTCCCCCGAGCGCCCTAGAAATTCTGCTCAGACGTGAAGGCGAGCTTGAAGTCGTAAGCACAGTTTTGTGAGATATCTCGTGTAAGCATACTAAGTGCCTCCAAGGATATATTCGCGCTTCTTTGGACCGGAAAATGTTGCTAACACAAACCAGCCATTGGAATTTTTCTGTGATACTTGCGGAACAGTACGCTTTTTAATAGCTAACATTTCGTTCGCATTTTAAAACCAGCAGAAGGGGCGGCAGGAGTGAAAAAAGTCCTCAAAACTGCAGAGCTGAGGTATGGAAGTAAAAATTTTCTTTCGATGATCTTTAGTTGTTGCTGTGCTCTTAACAGAGTAAAAATAAAGATATGCCTTTTTTCAACTCTCTCGTGCTTCGCAAGGAGTAGATTGCGAGTCGTCGGAATCAATCGAGGAAAGTTGATTCATCGCGAACCTCACGGATTTCAGCAAAATCGACGATATCACTTCAATCGCAAGAAAAATTCCCGGCTAAGTAGCTAATTTTGATGTAATTGAAGTAACGTTCACTTCTTCACGTTATTAGCATCGATCTTACATCGACGCATCCATCGTACAGCGTTGAATTCAGAGGATGATAGCACGTAAACAGTAATATTACAACCGGTACAACACCAATGCTGTTCAACAAAGATGGCTGAGTATCGGCGGAAGTTGTTCTTTTGACCATACTTTACCAAAATAATAAGCAAGCTGGAGCCATGCATTGCCACGTGGTAATGTCAACATAATTTTTTTATATAATTGACGCATTCATTTTCTCATGGAAATGATAGTTGATCGAAATATGAAATAATATAGGAAATACTTTCTCCCGTCAATGACTAGTGAAAGTCCAGCCCTGTCATAGTGCAGTTTGAGCCATAGTACAGCTCCAGTCATGTTACCCAGCCCAGTCTGAGCTCTAGCACAGTTATTCAGCACTGTTACAATACAGTTCTTCTCAAATTCTAGCTGCCATAGTACAGAAAAGTGTACTGTGACTGTGCTAAACACAGAGTTTAGTCCAGTTACAGTGCAGATTTTTTTATATGGGAACTTACTGCTTTTAATAATTTATAAGAACTCATAATTGATATCAATATGTTTTTTCATTGCCAGTGAACTAAAATTTGCATAGATACGACACACTTTTCATAAAAGGGAATGTTTCATTTGAAAATCACAAGATGGATAACGCAGGAGCGTCTAATTGATTCGGGTCTTATTTTGAATGATTTATAATTCGCTTTTATGTTAGCTTAAAATAATACGCATTCATGTATCATATCTTTCATTATTTGGCCAAAGATACCGATTTTTCTACGCCAATGACTTATTATTGTATCTTTTGAGTATTATAATATTGTGGTAAAATCAAGCTGTAAATTGTGACCGTTATCCGACCGCTCGACGGCTTCAAATTTTACGAATATAACTACGATAATCAAAGATTCCTCGATAGCGTCTATTGGGCTGCTCCTTGATCGAAAAATCTGAGGTTCGTGGTATTATTCTAGGTCCGCGAATGAAAAAAAATTATACAGTTAGTGGCGGCATGAAAAAGAACAAACTCATGCTGAACAGTGACGAGATTTACCGACGCTTTAAATTTGTTGATCAACCATGGTTAATGCAATCATTACAATCGTATAAAATTAATGTTATATAGTTCAGTAACAGAATATCCCACAGAGTTCCCATTCGGACGATTTTCGGATCAACTGCCTCAGGATATCCGTGGGAAATCCGACGGATATCCCGCTTGCAAGCTGACCTATATGGGACATGGCGGACATGAAATGGATACCCTACAGATATCCGGTGTTGTTGCGGCAGTTTCAACAAAATATTTATAAGTGAAATCAATATTGTACGTATATGAGTAGGAAGAAGTTGATGAGAGGAGCATTATGGAGGAGAGTAAAGAGAAGTCTGACTATGAATGACTTGGAGCATTAAATTATCGAACAAGTGGTAAACTAACACGTTTGATTGGGTTATCATTCAGGACCAAACATAATTTACAAAAATAAACCAGTTACGGTTGCTAGTAAATTACAACCAATTTTCAATTCATTTCCGAAAATTTTCAATGAGGCAAAACAGTGGTGTAGCCAGGAATTTTGTTTGGGGAGATCCAAAACCAGGGCTGGAAATTTTTTACAGAGTACCTAGTAGAGGGTGTTAAACTAATTTTAACGCTTTTCATAATCGAAAAAACTTCATTTTACAAATAAATCTTTTCATTCATGATATTTCAATATTTTGTTTTCTTTTATGAAGCAAAGTAATTACTGCAGAGAGGGGTAACTTTGTGACAAGTTTTGCACATGTTTGCTTGTTCGCTGATCAATTTTTAACATAAACTGAAACGAATGACGTCATATGATAGTTTCAACCTTCCCATTAAAAATAATGTCCTAAAAAATCTGTAATATGAACAACTAGATATATAAAGGGAAAACGTTGTCACGAAGTCACCTTATCGAGTGGGGCGACTTTGTGACAAATCTTTTTTTGGGTTACAAAGTACGCTAAAAGAATAATGTCACAATTTTGACAAATAAAAAAACTATATTTACAAGTGTTTTATGCTTTGGCAAAGGTAAAGAATTTTACAAGCAATGAACTGGGTGTTCCCTAATTGATATTTTTCACCTCAAAGGACCCTCGCCTCTCCTTCTCTTGGGGGCACGCCATCCTATAACCTCTTCTCTATTTTTGTTTAGCTCTTCTATGAACATCTTACCAATCACTTCTGATACTGACGGCAGGCTCTCTTCCAAGACGGCCTTCAAAAGTCTTCGGAAAAATTCCATTCTTTTGAGCGGAATAATTCCAGTCTTCCTGCATCCTAACTGGAGATATTTTTACTGTTTTCCTGCAGCTTGTCCATAATATTCTTTAACAGACTAGGCAGTTTGCCTTTTGGAATGGACGTGAACCGGTTACTGGACGTTGATTGCTACCAATCCAATTAAAATTGCACGCCAAATCAGTGTTAGAACTCTAAATATGGCGACATCTAGTGGTTGCAGAAATTTCTCTAGGCCCTTGCACCCCACTTCTTTTTATAGGTCTTCATCTCCCTCTCAGTGTTGCAAAGACAAAAGAAACATGATAAAATTTTCCCTAAAATCATGGCGGGGTGACTTTTTGACAAGCTTACATGTCACAAAGTCACACAGCTTTGAATATTACCCCACTATATAAAATTGCTTGCATCTCAGCGGATGGATGAAAGATAATGGTAATATTACTCACTACGGAAACTATTTTTTCTTTCATTGATTACAAATAGCAGGTGCTGTTAAGTTGAGCATGTTAAAAAAGTGTATTTTCTATTTATGATTCTCCTGCTAGGTTCGTGAGCTATTCCATCAAATTTGCTTCAGAGAATACAGTGATTCTGCGAGAGTAGTCTGATGCCTCAATAATGACTGTGTCTATTGGGGATAAAGTCAACTCCAGAACAGAGAAATTGAAGTAAGTGTCATTCATGGAGTAATGGTGAGTAGAATGAATATCACTGAATGCAAGAGAATAGTTTATAATGTTTTTTTGTGGTTGCCTAAGGTCAGCTACTGAGTATTCAAGTGGAAAATTCAGTGAACATTGTTTTTCAAACCATTTGCTGTCAGGAGGCTGACACATAATCCTCGCTGGATGTACAAAAACTGTCATCAGCCTATTTCATTTTTTTTACACCAATAACAATGAATAATTTGCTATTATTTTCCCTATACAAATGATATTCAACCCCATATTTTTTCCATGCTCTTAAGCCTCAAACATAATATCAGACAAGAGGAAAAATCTACAGTAGACTCTCCTTAATACGAACAACGTTATTACGAAGTTCTCGTTATTACGAAGCAAATCGTTGGTCCTGACGAAAAGGCATATGCTAACTATAGTAAAAGAAACGTTATTGCGAGATTTTCGTTTTTACGAAATTACGAACCTCAGTCCCGGTCCTGGCGGCTATAAAATGAACTTTATTACGAAGTTCCCCGCATAAGCAACGGCATTTAGGTGCATATTCACTAAGCTGAGTTGTAATAACCGCGCCGCGTTTAAGTTCTTCTCGTGAACTATGCCCAAGAGCGTCAATTATGGCTCTTTCTTCAGTGTACACGCAACATCATGTAATAAGTTTCATTCCTGTAGAGCCATGGTGACCCACTCGTAACCGCTCGCAAATTGGACGTAGAGTAAGTCCTCTTCCTACTCGCATTCGATTTACGAATTTTCAGAGATATGAGCATTCAAAATTTTCAAATTTCGAATTTGGCGCCTTTCGATTTGACCGATGCTTCGCGGTTTGGCTTGGCGTAGACGAACTCTCACTTTGGGCACAATCTGAACAAAGTATCATTGAATCCGGTGTGAATTTAGGAACTGTTCAGCGTTTCGCCCGTTCATCTTTACCGCGAGTAGTGATTTTTTTAGGCTTCGGCTGCGTTGCACGCCCAGCTAGATCAGTTCGTAATATCGTGAGCTAGAGCACGATTGTGATTCAGTGTTGCATTTAGTAGGATGACCGTATTTCTCATGATGCAATTTCATACAGTCCGGCCGGCGACAGTAGCGAATGACGGCACAATAGGAGGGGCGGATAACCCTACGCCAGCACGGTTTACAGTCAATCGCTGTCCTCCAAACACACCCTCGCCTTGTCTCTCAACGTCGTCAACTGCATAAGGCGCACCGAAATATGGTTGATCATAAAAAAAATCCTTTCTTCGAATCACTAAAACAAGCGATTCTTCCTCTGGGTCCATCACGCGCGGCGTCCCTTCCGCATCCTTTCTTCGTGGAACCCTTTGTAGGCGTTTCCCCTTCTTAGCTGGCAACCCTGTCCCACCCCGACCTAGACCATTCTGTGTGTCATCGGACAACTCTCAGTGGCCGTGCTGTAGGTTTATGAACTTAGGAACAAGGTCTAGGAACGCAACCAGTGCGTATATCGGACTTACTGTATTCGGGAAGATATCAACCCTCGATTGCGTCGTGCCGCATTCTTCTGCTGAGAAACTGGAATGAATTTTCCTGTTTAAACAAATTTCCGCGAAATTAAATCGTGTTTATTAAATACGGTTTTTTTCCGATGATTCCTAAAAGAAACGTTGATACGAACTTCGTTATTACGAACCTCCGGTTTTTCGGTCCCGCGAACTTCGTAATAACGAGTCTACTGTAACTGCATTAATCCAAATTTATTAATTAAATAAAAACTGGAATTTGTAAACTTCCTAAACCCAGGAGAGGTCATCCGATACCCCCACACAGAAAGCTGATGGATTGGAGACAATGAACACTGATTTCACTTTTTATTTGTTCTTTCTTGCCATTTTGGGGATTTACCTCTTCCCAGCCCTTCTTAACACATTCAGTGCAGGCCCGATCTTCATTAAAGTCGTGAAAATCGGCCGTTAAAATAAGAAAGAAAAATAGAGGGAGGTTTCTGTGCCATAACTTCCGTTCAAATACTGCTGCTTTTTACAAACGGTGCACATGGTTCGAAAGAGGGAAGCTTGCTGAAGGCCATACACATGATCGGAAGACACAGAAGTGGATATAAGTCATAAATGGAGGGGAAGAAAGGGCTCCCAGCCTGACCGGCAGAGCACGTCAATTGACATGCTTTGTATCTCGGCTTGGACGGGAGCACGTCAATTGACATGCTCTGTACTGAATGTGCTAACCACCTCAAAACTTGCTAGTAGGACAGATCAGAGTCCCCATAAGCCTTACTCACACTCACAGTGGCGCCGTGGGCCTTGATGGGGCCCGAGCCCCCTCAATAATTCGTTATGGGTGTGAGGAAAAAAGTGTCAGGCTTGTCGATTTTCCCCGAAGTGTCCAGATATCGAGATTAGAGTTCTCAGTGTTCTAATGTTGATCATATGACTCTTCGAAAATGCTTAAAAAACTTAAAACTCACTACTTATAAAATTTCCCAGGGAAAGAACCCCGGTTTGGGCCCCCCCAATATTTTTTGTAAGTCGGCGTCCCTGCACACGCAAAACATTTTGCTTGTCTCCTCAAGAAATTTTTTCAGTTTTGTGCTAGACTTATAAACTTTGCTGGATTGTCAATTCCATTTTTTTCGTGATATAGGTGACGTGCAGAAATTTACAATGAATGAAATCCTGCCGCTTCCACAGCTTAGAGGGCACTGAAACTGTTTTTGTTGTAAGCTTAGCGTTGACCCCACCAACTCCAAGTGGTATGATCCCACTTAAACCAATAGGAGCGGTGCAGAGAATTCAATTGCCTTACTTTTGGAACGCACCCGGTACATGAGTGTTAATCTATATTATTAGTGGAACAACACAGCCAATGGCCTGCAGGAGATGAAGGGGTTCCAACCCAGCCCCATCTTAAATTTTTTTGGGAATAATCTTCAGATAACTCCTTTTAATTTCCTTTGCTCCCAAAAAAATTCTGAATAAGGCTTGTGTTCCACATGCATTCGTAGATATATCAATTGTCAACATGGCCTCTGAAGAGTGAAAAAACATATTTAAACCAAATGAGACGCTCATCCAAAGGCATCAATGGGAAAGAGAGAATGGTGCCCAAACTAAAATTTTTGACCAACAGAACATTTGAAGGAAAAATGCAGCACAATTTGATATGAAGCCTGGCAACACATTATTTTACCCCTCATCTACTAACTTATGAAAATAAAAAATCAAGTGCACAACAATAATTTGTGTACCATGAATAATGTTAATATTTTTAAATGTGTACTCCCACTTCTACATACAGGAAATTTGGTGTGGTATTGTAGGAGGCAACCTACAGCTAAGGTCATTTGTACCATTATGTACTTATATATAAGGGAATAGAAACCTGGAAAAGGCAGGTGGAGGGAAACCTGACAATGGCATTATCCTAATCTTAATGAAATCTGCCAAGAGGACTGCGAATTAATGTCCTATCTATGGACAGTGCTGTAGTTGAAATGCCCTAGACAACAATGCAGTAGGGATTGAGAAATCTCTGAAAATCTCTGCTACTACTACGATTTTAACCCAAGCCCACTGGATATGAAGTCAACAGTCTCACTACCAAAATATTTATCTCCAATAGAAAATTTCTTAGGTATTTTTAAGACCGACTCAAATTTTACACTTATCACTTCAAGCAACTCTAATAATTACAAATGCACAATTGATGATAAATTTGATGAAACTGATTTGATTTATAGTTCGACACTGGTTTGGTTTTTATCCTAGACTATCTGAAATACATCACAAAACAACAGGCAGTTTGACGCTCTAATGAGCTTTGCAAGAGAGTAACTATAGTAGAACCAAAACCCAAAGTTTTACAAACTGTGGAATTCATTTTTCATCGCATGAGATACTTAATGCACGCAGATTTGAAAGAGATATCCACAAGAAAACTAATATCAATAAAACTAAACATAAGCATTCTCATCCAATTTTATAACATAAAACTTGTAGTGCGTAAGTAGAAGCTCTTTAAGAAGGTTAGGTCATCACGTCACAATAAGACTGATAAACAGTAATTTAAGCAATAAAAGAGCGTTTAACTAACGGTAGAATACTCACTAGGTTTCATTCACTAGAGTATTTAATATTGAAATTTATAAGTCTCCCAGAGTTTGTAGGTTATCAGGTAGGGACGTTTCACCTATTAAGAACGCACATTACCAATTTCATATTTCGGCAATAAGATAATATCTATAAAGGTGAAAATAATACAAGCAATCAGTCTATAATTAACAGCAATGAAGATATCGACTTACGGATTTTCGTATCCAGAACAGTTCTATCTTATGTAAACTTCATTCTTTAAAGCCTAAATACTGATGGAAAAAATTTTCACAGAGCATACCGACTACTTGCCTCATCGTAGGCCAGATTTTGCTGAATTCCTTTAAGTTCCAAGCTGCAGTAGTGTGTACCAAAATCTCCTGGCTGAATTATAGCGGTTAGCTTGGAGCAGAAGATGAATAAATAGATTGGCTAACAAATGTTGTGACATATTCTAGTAAATCTATTGAGCAGGGCAAAGGATTTCATTTAAGGATCCAAAATTAACAGAAAGTCAGCATTCTCATTCAAGTAAATATGACGCCATTCATATGTAAATGTTGCTCATTTGTTGTTATCCACACGCCGCATACGCCCTACGTGGGTCGCTTGTCTTTCGCTGGGTTTTGCCCGAGTGTGCCCATAATTTTGATGTGTCTGCAAGCTTTTTAATTCATGACAGCTGTGGGGGTAGAGCAGAACTCCCGATCCAAATGTTTCATTATCTAGTTGTCAAAGAAGAAAAAGGTCAGCTAAAATAACAACTAATATGAGATAGAGCTATATAATAATGGGAGATTTTGAAGCAGCTGGCAGTCGGCCTCCTGTTGGGATCAGTGTTTGTTTGTTGCGTTGTAACTTAAGATCTGATTTTTTATCATCTAACTGTTTGTTTTTTTTCGTAGGATTTCTAGACCAGCTATGGTCCGAAGAAAAATAGTAGTTATTGGAGCGGTGCTGATATTTCTATCAGCGATTTTGTATATTCAGTATATGCTTGGGGATAATGATATTCTCGAAACGTTTTCCTGGAAGGTGGATCCATTTGCCAAATACCGAACGAAGGAGTATAAAGAAAGTGAGTGTTTATGAAAATTTCTGTAGCCCAAAATGTTTGTCATTGCATTAGCTTTAAACAGCAACTGTCAGCTAAAGCGGCATTCGCCTGTTTGGCCTCCTTTAAGACATTGAAACCTACGTGCAGGACGTAAAGTATACTTCTCGCATTGTTTATGAAGTAGCAGATTGATCGCAGGCTTTTTCAGCGTTTCTAAAACTTTTTCGATTGAAAGGAAGTTGCATTGCTTCTGCAGTATATTAATGTTCATGCTTTATGGGAAGTTACTTTTGTCTGTATTCATATGAGCTCCATATTTTACAGGCCTCATGAAGTGGTTCAGCTACTCCGAGGGTGAGTGTGGTTTATGGGGTGTCTCTTCAGTTAAAATAATGTATAACCCATGTGTTGTGGACGCGCATGCTTACATTACATCCTGGTTTTATGTAATCAGGGCTGGAAGATCTTTGCTTTTTCAGTGTATCATTGGCTAGTGGTTCTAATTTTGTGTATTTGTAAATAGTTCTTCAACCAATGGCTTTCTCACTAACATGGGTCGATTTTGGGAGCGGTTATGCTCACTTCCTAGAGGATGAAATTAGTGGTTGTTATGAAACAGTGTAAACGTAGTTTCTGTAGCCAATTCCATTAACATGGAGTTAGAATTATGAAATTATTCATGATTAACTCATTAATTATCACATTCGCTTAAATGATTAAATTTGGTATGTATTTGGTTGGTGTATTTTAACTGACTAACAGGTTTGCCGCTTATGTCACCGTTGTAGTTTCACTGTAATTTTTCTTCTAAGGTGGCTTAATACTACATTTAAGTTTGCATGAAGCACAATAGGTGGTTAGTTATGGGTATCGGTTGTTGGTGGCAAATTTACAAAACACTGGTTTTCGATGTAATCGCAGAAGGTTGTATTTATTGAATTATGCTGAGGTTTGGATATGTTATCGTTGTTCTCAGAAATCAGTTGGGTAATTTGAGGAGGGTACCTGTATATTACTTTGTTGTTTTTATTGGACATTGGAAACTGGTCTCTATGCTTTCTTTCAATTATGGAAGTTTTGTAGGTATCTCTCCCCTTTCATCTAAAATCTCATTTTAACTTAGCACCAAATTAGCTATATTACACCCTAATAAAACATTTTTCCAAATATTTAATGTTAGTACTGGTAACATAAACATGAATATTGTTGCTAAATATTGTGTGGATATCTAATTAGTTTCTCTGCATTAAAATTAGTTGGCACTGAATGATTCTTCTGTAATTTACTTTTCCCTAACGTAGTCTAAAAAAAGCAAACTTAGTGTTAAAAGAAACTTGTATGATGTTCACAAATTACCTCATGATTTAATTATCATGAATACTTGGAACAAGTTATGATCGTAATACTGGACTCAATTTTTGACTATGCATACATAGGTTGTCATGCCTTTGAAAAAGAACACTTACATATTTTAAAGGTGAAAATCTTTTACATGAGTAGTCAAACATATAAGAAATCATTAAGGGTTACATTGCAACAGTGGCGTAACTGGGAATATGCTTTGGGGGGAGATGAGTTGGTGTGGGGTCCCCCCCCCCCCATGCAAAATCCTGGGAAAATCTGTGCAGGAAAATTTTTGAAAAATGGCTTGCCTGGAAATAAATTTTACATTATTTTGGCACTAAAAATTTAACTTTAAGCAGATGCAGTTATTATATGTCAAAACTTGACAATAGCTTTAAATAAATTTTTTTCCCTGAGGCTTGGGGGGGGGGGGGTGGGATCTATCCCCTCTTCCCCCCTCCATAGTTAAGCCACTGCATTCCGGCAACTTAGTCAAGAAAAAAAGCCTTTATCATGCGCTTGGTTTGGTGGACGAAAGAATTTCTTTACCCCTTTCATCATGAAATGTTGTCCATGTTATCTAACATTGCATTGTATTTAAAGGTGTTGGTTGTAGTTTTTGTAATAACTCATTTCTCTTGAAATGATATTATTAAAAGTAGTGAAAATTGGCAGTTATGTATTGCCATATGTTGAGCATGCTTTTCAAAAAAATTGTCTGAGTAGTTCAAAATTGATCTATTGAAATAATTGTGGTCTACAGTGCAGATGATTGCTGATTGAATTGTTTGTGAATGTAAATACCTGAATTCCCAAATTCTTTTCACTGCGGGAAAATGGTTTTGGCTCAACACTTTCAATATTTGTTTCCATGAATGTAAAATTAGAAAAGGCATTCCATAGCTAGATATTTAGAAGGTCCATTACCACTGATTTTATAGAATAGTGTGAAATACCAATTAGGATGATTCTTTTGGGATAGCATTGTTACAATACACAGGGTGTCCGGCTACTGGAAAAACTGGGGAAATTGGGAATTATTCATGATTTTTTGCTACAACGTGGAATTTCAAAATATCTTATCATAATTAATTTGACATAAAATTTTGCCAGTTCAACACCCATGTTCTGGCCTAAAATGTGTTTGTCCTAATTTTAAGTGCAGTAGCTCAGTAGAGTTTTTACAGCCACATCGAGATGTGGAATGTTGGGCAATGCTACAGAATCAAAATGTCTATTGCACTCTTGAATTGACTAAGATTCGAAACCATGATGAATAGAATTCCAGGTGACGTCAGCATCCAATTAGGTGGTCATAAGTGCTTCTTGGCTTGCATTGAATAAATTTAAATTTTACAGACATTGTGCGTGTTAACTAACCTATTCCTTGTCCTTGTAAATACATAAATATAATACTATTTTAAAGCATTGAATTAATTTTGTGTGTTTTGAAATCCTTATCTGTCGCAGTAATCACGTCATACTAACCTGGAATTTTGTAAAATTTCCCTGGAAAACATGGGAATTATGCATGTATTTTTCTGGGCACCCTGTATAGAGGAAAAGAGCATTAATATGATTAAATTTCTGTGTATGAGATTCTCCAAATTAATTTTTGGGATTATCTTTTACAGATAGTATTATATTTAATGGTCCAACAGTCCAAATGGATGACCCCTCTTTTATTGCCAGTATTAGGAGGCACTTTCTTGTTCCACCTGCCATTTCATCTCAGCCATATCAGCTGAAAAAACCTAGCATTGTTGATCCATCAATGGGACAGTCTTCCTTGATTCGCCAGTTTCTTAAAAACAAGGTATGATTATTATTATTACAGTACACTCCCGATTATCCGAGTTAATGATGGGGAGGGATGACACGAATAATCGGAAAACAAGGATAACCCAAACTTTCTCTCAAATGTCTTGCTATGTTCATAATTTACCTAAAACAAAAGATATATCATTGTTCATGCAGTTATTCTGTTAATTTAGAGTGCTTCCCAGACTCAATGAGAGCTTTCTTCGCCAGTTCGCGATCTTTTTAGCAGCAATAACATGGTTCTTCTCGTATTATTAATGCTCCATGTAAGGCTTAGTTTCGAAAACCACTCCTCTGTGGCTGCATGCTCACGGACACAGAAAAGAGGTTTGCACGAATGCTTCAAAACCACGTATTGACGTAGGAAACTAAACTGTCTGGCACCATGCCACGTAGTCGCCTCTCGCGCAAGTTGCCCAGTTTGCAACTGCTGCGGGACGTTTATCCGTGATCACGGAGCGCGGTCGCGTGCTGCGAGGCTTGGAAAACAGGAACATGGTGCTCCCGTGAATGCAGCTAATGTGCTATCACTTCCATTTTGCAAAGGGTATTCTAACAGAAATAATAAGCCCGGTGTATCCTAGCATTAATTCAGTAATTCTGGTGATTTTGCGTCAAATTTTATTTATTTTTTAAAATAAAGATGGCGGAAAAAATTAAGCGAGATTGAAAATCATGCACGGATAATCTGCAACCCGGATAAACCGCAGCCGGATAATCGGGAGTCTGCTGTATTATCATTTAAGTATTCTACTGGTGAAGGCAGTGGCAGATCCGGGATATGGACAAGTGGGGGGTAACCTCCCAGCAGAAGTGGGGGTCCGAACAAAATGGGTATGGTAATTAGAGGAGGCGACCGACAGCTGAGGTCATTTGCACCATGAGGTTAGGGTATGGAAGGAAGGGTGGAGAGAAATCCGGCATCGGCATTAGCCTGCTCTTAACGAAAGGTGCCAAGGGGAACACGGCTTAACGTTCCATCCGACAGATGGAATGTTACGCTTGAAATGTCCTCCACACAACACTCAAGCAGGGATTGGTCAGTCTCTGAAAACTCTCTGCCACTGCCGGGATTTGAACCCGGGCCCGCCGGGTGGGAAGCCAACACTCTAGCTACCACAACAACCCGATCTCCCTAAACCGAACAAAATTACCATTTCATTTACATATTGTATATTGGTTACCCAAGGGGGGGGCTACAGCCCACTGTAGATCAGGGTTCCCACTCAACCATGGAAACCTCATTACCATGAATAAGCCGTGACTTCCGTCTACCATGAAAAAAACCTGGAAAAAGCCGTGAAATTTGTCGTAAAACCTTAAAAATCTCTCATACTTAATAGGACTATAATTGACAGATCAAAAGAAAAATCAATATGTCGATCATATTTTAAGGTCAGTCATGTGCAGGTGCTGTCCACACATTTATCTGCACACGCATATTCGAAGCACAATCATTGGCCCATCTGCCATGACGACACATTGACCTTAACCTGTGATTGGAAGACCGGTCACCAAAGTGATCATTAACCCTGGCAAAAAAAAATATATGCTTCTTCACTTTCCTGCCACCTTACTCCCTCCATTTTCCCACTCACAACCTTTAGCCGGCCCTGAATTTTGCTAACAATTGGCGGTGTCATAGAGAGTCATAGACGGTGTCACTTTCATTGCTGTGTTTGCATTCCCGGCGTTTATAGCATTTGCTATATTTTTAGTTAACATGCGGCCAGTGATTGTTATGTGGGCAATATTTCCTCCTAAAATGGCTTATCAACAGACCGTGAATTTGACGCATTTTAGACCGTGAAAACCTGGAAAAGACTGTGACTTTTATAATTTAGTTAGAGTGGGAAGCCTGGTTGATCCTCTCTGCATCTGCCACTAGATCCTGGTATTCTTAAATTAGTCAAGAGTGTCCGGCTCTATGTGGTTAAATTTGGGGCTTTGGCTGTGCGCACAATTTGGACTGCTTGTGGCATCATATGTGCAGCAGTCCATACCACCTTGTCCGGTATAGTCCTCAAATTTCCACAGGGGAGAATGACGCCTTGGTGGCTTAACTGGTGAAAGCACTTGACCGGAAATCATGGGATCTGGGTTCGAATCCTGGTCAAGGCGAATGATTTTTTTTCTCTGTGGATTTTTCGCACAATGTGTGTTAAATGGTCCCAAAGTTTAGGGCTAATTTGCATTTCAATTCATTAAAGTAGGCAAATATAGCGGAAAATGTAACTAAATACTTTTGTACAAAGTGACAACCTCCAAAAATTTCGATTTTATCTAGTGTGTGTTTCATTCCAATGGGGAATGGGATAGCCCCCTTAGATCCACCACTGGGTGAGGGCGGATGCACATGGAGCATTTTTGCCGATCACTCTGGCCTGTCTTGCCTATCGACTAATACTTCCCTTTTCAATTCACCATAAGGCCCATCCCTTTTCATTCTTGCTAAAATTCTATTCTTTCCTCTCCCACCTTTATCGAAAATTCTACCCTCTATTTTTTAACATCTTTCGGGCATACCTCCATGTAGTCTTCTCTAAAGGTGACGACAGTATCTCCAGCCATTCTGCTGGCATCCAATACTCCTGTGTAAAATCATACATAGGACAGACCAGGCGGTCAATTAAAACCAGGTTACAAGAACATGAACTTGCCATGGAGAAGAAGCAATTCCACCTGTCTGCCATCTGCACGTGTGGTTGGAACCTGGCCACAAAGTGGATTTTGAGAAGCTTAAGATCATCTGCAATGAAAGCCACTACTACTCCATGATAACATGGGAGGCGATAGAAAAAAACAAAGCAGCCAGTAAATTACAACTTAAAAGATGCCCAAATATTAGCGAACGCTTGGAAAAGGGCTAAGCAGATGAAAAAAAAGCAAAATGATGCTTAGGAATTTAAATTCTTGTACAGAGCACAGTTCTTGTGAGCAGATGAATAAATACAAAATGACGAATAGAAATTTAAAGTCTTGTACAGAGCACAGGTTTAGTGAGGAGATGAATAAATGCAAAATGATGAATAGAAATTGAAATTTCCAATTAGCGCAGTTTAATTGCAGAGATGAAAAAAATGCGAAATGATGAATTAAAATTGAATTTCTTGTACAGAGCACAGTTTTAGTGTGAAGATGAAAAGAGCTGAGCCGAGAACCAATCAGAGCCCGCTTGGGACTGTAGCATTAACCTGACCATTTATAGCCAACGTACGACTCTCCAAGCTCCAATGTAAGATGGCCAATATCAATGCGTTGACACTTTGATCATACATACTTCACTGCATCATTTCTTTAGTATGCAAGGCCCTCTTGTCTCAATATTGACATTATGACCTGAAGACCCAAGCAGAATGGCTGGAGAAACTGTCATTGCCTTTAGACAAGACTATGTGGAGGAATGACGGAGAGCTGTTACCAATGCGGAGAAATCCCATGGAAACCTCAGATTCAATTCTTCACTCTAGTTCTGTTTTCAACATCTCCTCCAAATTTTAATGTAGTACATACATGTATTTAATATTTTTGGTTAAAAAATAATTTATTTAATAATTTGATGGAAATATGTACTGTATCATCTAGTTCACATTTGAGCAATTTGCGATTGAAATTAGCCCTATTCATGTAGCCTATTGGAGGAGGAATCTTAGTGGCCTACAGTCTCATTGAATACTTGCCTGAGCTTGAAATATGGTGTTCTACCTTAATTAATAGCATTTTGGCTAATATGATTGTTTTTGAGTCATCTTGATTGATTTCAGTGATATTGATGAAGGTTGATGGGATTTTGTATTAACGTGTATGACCTGTTTACAATTGTGAATTTTGCTTTTAATTTTTCAGAGGAATGGCTTTTTTGTGGAGGCTGGAGCAATGGATGGGGAAACACGTTCCAATACACTCTACCTGGAGAAAGAGCTGGGCTGGAGGGGGTTACTAGTTGAAGCAGATCCGTACAATTTTGGAAATCTGGTATCACGCAACCGTCGTGCGTGGTCCTCACCAACTTGCCTGAGCACCAAACCGTATCCCATGACTGTGAGATAATTTCTTAGAAACACCATTTGTCAATGCAATGTATACTATAAGTTTCTTTTGCTCTAGTGAAAGTAATAACCAAATAAAAATTCTGATGATACCAATTATCTGATCATAAGAGGGTTATTGCTGTTGCAATAGGGTGGTTTCCTACTTTTTAAATTTGCCTAAATGGAAAGATTATTACTCCTGTAGTACTAATTTCACACTTTTAGATTTTTAAGTGACGATATCTATTTTTTGTGATAAAATGAAAAGTGAAAATTTTGAAGCTCGCGAAAACGTGACAGCTAAGTATGAATGCTGGGAAAAGCCCGTTTGATGTCATTCTGGTTCCGGCTGCTGCTGTGTGAGGACACCTTGGTGCAAGGCTGTGAGCGCCGCTATGATGCAGGCTGCTAGCAGGTAGCAGAGTACCCTGTTAGCAGGTAGCGCTTAGCTTAACTAAGGATTGTAAATACCTTATCAAACAAAGGAAACTTTCCGACCATAGGCAATTTTAATAGGTGATTATTAAGAGATGTTTCCCTTAGCTCTGTGCCTCATGCATGCATTGGTAATCTCAGATGATGTAACACTCCAGACTACTTGTATAGCATCTGTGCCCCTGTGACTTTTACGTCCTGTGTAGTGGCAAAGCAAGGCTGCCAATCTGGCCTTTTTCAAATGAGGTTAAAATTAACCATTAACGTTCATCTAAACTGGGATTTCTGAAACCAAACAATTTGTATATTAAGAAGAAGGTATATTATGAATGGCGGGTAAAAAATCACGATCAATGCCTTTCGTTTTCTTTAATGAAGGAAACTACCCTATTGTAGTTCTTTTTATTGTTGTGCTAGTAAAAGAGTGAAGATCAGTAGGAATTTTATTTTCCAATCGATTTAGCTTTATTTTTTGAGCTAAAAAAAATGGAAATCATGAAATTATTGCATTTATTTTTTTACAGGTGTCCTTTAAGCAGGAAGAAAATTTAGGGAAAATATCGGATCGTCAAGTTGGTTCTCCCATACCAGGTTATGTTGATGTTCAATGTCTCCCACTTTACTCCTTACTGCTGGCACTCAATGTGTCCACTGTTCATTACTTCAGCCTGGATGTTGAGGGAGCTGAACTTGATGTACTCAAGACCATTCCATTCGACAAAGTGGATATACAGGTGGGATTATCAACCCAGTGTCCACGTTGTCTGTTAATATTAACTCATTCTAAGTTTTAGATAAAGTCAGTGACTTCAAAAATCTCCTACTTTTTACTTTTTGTCATTCATACTCAGAGCCGGCCTTAGGGCGTTGGGACTTCCCCGGGCCCCGCGTTCGTGAAAAAAATTAAAATATACGATAGTTTGAAAATGCAATTTCAACTATTACTGTATTGTTAAGTCCGTGCTAGACAAAAAATAATATTATGAAAAAGGAATAATAATACAGTAATTTAAAGTAAAAAGCGCGCTTTTTATGTTTAATTTACATTATAATTTTATGAATGAATATAAATATAAATTTTATTTGTATTATACTATTTTGAACTCAACTGCGTGATGGTATCATAACGGCATAATTACGAAGTCTGAATTTGGGAGGGGAACACATACTTAGCCAGAGAGTGGTAGGGATTCAAAATGCTCGAGTTTGTAGATGGGGTATAGAGTTTAATATTTTAAGTGAAGGGCCCCGCACTGAAGGTTCGCCCCTAGCCCAGCACCTGCTAGCGCCGTCTCTGTTCATACTACCATATCACTTGCATACTTAGGCAGATTTAGGGCAGGGGGACGTGCCTCTCCCAGACGCTTAAAAATAGATATAGTTAATATTGTTATTGTTACATTTGTTTTGTTTTGTATGTTACAGAGCCTCAATCATTTAATTTGATATTAATAACTTTCAAATTAAAGAAAGATAATAATTCGTACAGTAATTGTTGTACATATGTTGTTTTTAAGCTCAAATATGAAAAGACCGTTTTCCAGTCAGACCCTTCTGCCCCCTCTTTCCTTTCCAGAAAAAATCCTGGATTTACCCTTTCACAAGTATGGAAACTGGGTTTAATTCTGGGACGCATAGGATCTGTCAAAAGTATTCCTCCTGGCTTATGACCTAGTAGTTAAATTTTACTTTGCCAGAATGTGATATTGGGGTCTTCTATCGAATAAAGACTGAGGGATACTATTTTTTTCCCTATAGCTTTTCGTTTGAATATAAGAACTTGATCTTCTGGATGATAAACTATGCCAAAAGGTCCCGTAAGAACATTCTCCAAGACTTATGACCTAATTGTGTGTTACTATGTTACTTTAGGATAGTGAAGCCTTCCCTTATGTAAGGACGTAACATGGGAGCTCTATTGTTAAATATGTAGTTACCTTTGAGAATTGACAGGGAGGCAGCTCGGTGCTGATTTTATGCAATATATTTTCAAGATTCAGTGGGATTTAGGTCTTAAAGATTCGACCTATTACTCATGAATGTAGAATCATCAATAGTGGTATCATTTGTTGGAACATTTTTTGACTGAAGGCTTTTCATCTTCCTGTGGACCCTTGCATGATGTGATGCCATTCTTTGGTAAATTCTATAACCAGTACTTTGATGTATCATTAACATCTGCAGCTAACCTTCTCACATAAAAAATATTTGATGTAAGAATTCCTGGCTTTGAAATCAATGTCAAAACCACAGGGTAATTTCTGCCCTTTGTTTGTCATTACATATATGGAAATCTAGACGAAAAGATGGACATTTTTTTGTACACCACATAAAAATGGTCTGCAGTTATTCCTTGAAGAGAGTTGACACACTGATTGTGAATTTTTATGTGGGATACAACAAAAAAAAAGTCTATTTTTTCTTCTCCATTGCCATATAATGGCATGCAAAGGACAGAAATTACCCTGCGGTTTTGATTTTCAATTTTAATTTTGACTCCGAAGTTGTAAGCCAGGCATTCTTACATGGAATATTTTTATGTCTATAGGTTAGTTGCAAATATTAATGACCACCATGATTATATTCGCATACTATTTTCAATTTTTCCACTGTGAAATTTTCTCACTCTATGGGCACTTGTGTGTGACTCTATAGAGCCAAGCCACTGGCTAGCCTGCAGTAACGTATTCCTTGATGAGAGTTGCAACAAAGTGGAAGGTGATAATAAATTTTTATGTTTATCTTGTGCATGCTTTTTGCATTGATGAGATTTTTTCTTTGCCCTACAGACTCTCTCTGTTGAGTTTATCCATGGACCAGAGGGGAAAGAAGCCCTCAGGGAATGGATGGAAGGCAAGGGATATAAGGTGGTTGCGCAGGTAACTCATCCTGATTGGCTAGCGAATGACTTTATATTTGTGAAGGAGAGTCTCCTGTCTACCTCTGATATTTGGAGCATAAAGGTTGACGAAGTTTGATCGGAGGCAGTGGGAATTATGAGATCTGAATGACATCTGTTGGTGCTTATTGAGAAGAATCTTGTTGATTGTGAGTTTGTGACTTAGCAATTACTATGATGTACATATATTTTTGAAGCCAGTGTTGCCTATCATCCTCCTATTTATCTCAGAGCACATGATTCATAGAGCCTACCACGTGTCGAATTTTGTGAGATGGTCAGGTTTCCTAGTATGTGGCCTGGATAACCACGGCCCTGTGTTCATCCTTCATTCTATTTATGAGATGCAAGGTTTTGGCTAATGTGAATTTAAAGAGGTAGCTGGGACCTTTTTCCCCCAACGTAAGAAGTAGGATGGGCTACTTCTAAGACTCCTTGAACATTTACTAGTTAGTACAAAATGGTTTGTACCTTTTTTCATAAATAGAAGTATATTCGTATGAAGTTTGATGTGTGTGTAAAGCTGGTTACTTTTCCCTCCAATAAATTTATTTACTTAGCTTTAACTTAGTAACTTTATCAGTCACTCAAGTCATTTCCTTTTTTTTCCAGCTATTTTCTTGTAAAAATTTGTTGTACATATCTGTGATCTGTTGGAGGGGTATCTGGATTTCATTCACTTAGTGAATGAGATGAATATGTATTTGAAAAATATTATCTCAGTCACACATGTGCAGTGGGTCCTCCTTTAATATTTTTCATTTTTCCAGAAATTTAGGTTTAGTGAAATGACTTTGAATAGGACATAAAATCCCTCGGCTATCATGATGCCTAATTTTTCTAGGTTATCTGATAAAAAATACTCTGAATTTTGTGAGAGTTAAGTTTGTTTAGGGATATGAATGCATTCCTTAAAAAAAAGAATGCAACCAGTGGCCATGATAAGTGAATCTGAAGTGGAGATCGTAGCCCATTGGCCCCTCAAAAATAATCCATATTCTTGATGAAGATGTATGTTTAATAAATCTTCATAATTATTCTGATATTATTCTTTATATATACTATTACTCTTTATGCATTTCATTCACTACTACAGTTGAGGCCTTCAAATCTAGAATACAGAAACCAGAAATCCGGAATGTTTGAAAATTCCTCTGGGTAGTGTTTCAACTTGCCACTTCGTCGCACCACTTTCCGAGCCTTGTTCTGGGACGAGTAGGAAGTTAGCTCACGCTATGAGCATACGCTAACAACCTTTGCAGGGACACGTAGGGATCTCAAATATTGAGCACAAGAGCCTGAATGCATTTATAAATTAAATAATTAACAAAATATAGAGGCATTTGCACAGACTTATTGTCTGACTGAGGAAGCTATCTAGATATTGCAACGTCTGCTAGTGAATGCTATCAACAAAAGCTATTGAGCATGAAGAAAAAGATGCATTTATTGTCCCTTCTTATCCAGTACTAAGAACGTATAGTTTATGCTGCGGAAGGTACGGTCATGATTCGATAATGTTTATTATTATTATTACTACAGTAAAACCTCTTTACATCGTAATGGAGGGGACCAAAATTTGGGCAATTTGATGTATGGAGGTTCACTATAGAGAGGTTTTAGTGATAGGCACCATTTTTTCACATCCGTCGGAAATGAAAGGCAGTACTGTCTTTTAAACCATTATAATTATGTGTTTAAAGAAACTTGCATGCATTAGTATACATACATTTATTATTTAATAATTCCAGAAAGGGAGTGCTATCACATGATTTTTACCATGATTCGAGAGGAAATGATGTGATCTATCTCAATTCAACAGTCACTTAAAATGATTAGGATAGTTGGATTTCTCTTTTCTTATTTACTGTTAGGTATGCTCTCATATTGAACAAAATGCCCACAACTAATGATTAACATGAAAATTACTGCATATTAAAGGTATATGTATAAGAAAAAAAAGTGAAACATTTATTACTGAAAATGTCATTCCATGTGCGTAATCGTGGCTGCATTAATGGTCTCTTGTTGTCTTGGTACGATTTGCGGAGGTAGTTAGGCAGTCTCGGGGGTGTCTCCTTGGTATGATAAGTAGAGGTTTTACGATATAAAGAGGTTCATTACATAGAGGTTTGCCTATAAATTTACATGTAAATCAGATGGGACCGTAAGGGTGGTATGAAGTATGGAGGTTTATGAGGTAAAGAGGTTCACTACATAGAGGTTTTACTGTATTATTACATAAATTGTTACAAAGTCGACCATGATGTCGGGTGGTAACATAAAGTCAGGAAGTACATTAAGACAAAACAATATAAAATGCAAAGTACCAGCTAGGCTGATAGGTCACATAGATACCATATTTCTCTGAATATAGTCCCCCGCTGAATATAGTCCCCCTCTGAATATAGTCTTCCCCCTAATTTTGAGGCTTCAGTGTCAGGAAAAGTTAAAAAAATGTGTTTGAATATAGTCTCCCCCCCTTTACTTATACCACAGGCATTTTTCGAAAAAAGGGGGGGACTATATTCAGACATATACTATAATCAGGTACATCACACTCAAAAATTTACATAAACCAAAATACAAAACAAATACTAAGTAAAAAAAAATTTTTAAAAGCCCTCTTTGCCTCCTTCAATGTACAGTGAAACCTCGATATAACGACACCCCACGGTGCACTAATAAACACTCGCTATAGCGAATTGTGGCATTACCGGAGGTGGAGCAAATAATAGCCAATATACCTGTTGCGAACAGATATACAGGAACAGGAGTGGTGCGGCGACAGATAAACATCTATCCGATAAACGTAAGCATAAATCCAGACGAAAGGCGATGTTTTTTTGCATCACTAAATTTCCTTACTCAAATAACGACCAACTATTCGAACAATTTATTAGCGCCGCACTGAATAAAAATCATGCAAAGCATTGTTTCGTCATCATTATATTTATCGAACTACAGTTTACCACATAAATTTGAGACTGAGCACTCCATTAACTTCATTTCTAACAGATCGCTAGCAATTACAGAGGTTAAGGAGTCTTCATGAAAGTCTTCCGGCGGTGAAACCCTCGCTATGGCGAGAGCCAACACCGAAAGGGTCTCGTAAAAACGAATTTTTTAACACGCTTATTATAGGGTCAATTGACGGTGCATCGGCTATCTCTCGTAATAGCGGGGGTGTCGTTATAGCCCGTACTCGCTTTAACGAGGTTCCACTGTACTACTTTTTCTCTAATAATTTTAAAGCAAAGTTATATATATTAAATTGAAATACTGCTAGAAGGTTTATGCTAATTGATGTTAAAATCCCTTTTCATGTTTAATTTCTGAGTTATGGTTTTATTGCATTAAATTTCTAAAAAAAAGTGTACCACTTTTTCAATGTGCTGAAGACCAGAAGTCCAGAAAACCTTTGGTCCCAAGCTTTCCGGATTTGAGATTCTCAACTGTATGTATATCATGTTGTGAGTCTTGAATCAGCCACTGTTAATTTCCCTGCCCCATCTTGCCCTCTCTGGGTCATTTGTTAAGGGAAGATTCGTGGGTTTAATCCTCTCATACTCAAGAAATAACTCAGATTTAACTCACTGACCCCCATGATTGGTCTCGGGAGTAGTGTGATTGTTTACAAATGGATGGTGACCAAAGTGATCATTATGACCGCTTTACTTCAAAACAGTGTACAATTAGTTTTAGATTCGTTTGCTATGATATTTATCTCTGTGTTTTACTATTTGTTGCCTCTGAAGGCTAGCTACTCAGGGTTTGAGAAAACTAATGGGGAAGGTTGGGTGCCAATGGGAGAAGAGCAGGGTAGGAATCCCTCTGCTCTTACGTGTTAGCAGTGGCGTAGCCAGGGGTGGGGTCTGGGGGTTCCGGACCCCCCCCCCCCCCCTAAAATATAAAAACGCAAGGATTTTCCTTCATAAAAGAAAACAAAATATGGAAAAAATCATGTATTTTCAAAATATTTCTTTAACAAATGAAGTTTTTTCGATTATGAAAAGTGTTAAAATAATGTAGTTTCAAACCCTCTACTTAAATTAGTGCCCTGTTTTTCATAAATTTCCCCCCCAGGTATTGCGCCCCCCCCCCCCCCCCCCAAACGAAATTCCTGGTTACGCCACTGCATGTAAGAGTAGGGTTTTCGGGAAGAATAGGGAAAGGGAATGGTGGGATAATATGAGTTGGACTGTGAACAAAGGGAAGGATGTTGGAAAAAAAGAAGTTCGAAAAAAAGTGTTTTTGTGCGTATCCCTTGGCAGGATTACCAGAATACTCATATGCATATGCATGATCGTCTCTCGCAGAAGGGATGGGGAAATGGGGGACGTGGGCCGTAGGCAAATCACTTCATTCCATCATTATCCATGAAGGTGAACTTTTTGTAGGCAGTACCTTGTTTTTCTGTGATTTTTTTGTGGTAGAAACTTTGCTGTCCCAAAAATGATCTTGAAATAAAATTAATAAACTTTTTCGGTTTCATGCCATGGAAAAAAAGTTATGTAATACGGAGTAAAATATCATCATTTCCATACTCATTCATTACCAATAACTTAAAGTGCTTGTTAAATGGTCGATGGGACTCAAGTTCAAATTTCGAGTGTATCCTTCAGACACCCTAGAAATAAAAATCATCAAAGCACGAGGTTTAAGGACTGGAACTGCCCCTCTAAACTAAAAATGTGTAATTCATGTGCTGTGGCTTGGTCATTGGAGCTTAACACTCACCTTTCCAAATTAGCCTTTGGGTTCAAACACTGATTGTCACTGATTTTTATGGATGCCAAGGGTGTTCTTGGGCTTACATAAAATCAAGCTCGGAATTAAACTTTGTTCGAATTTCTGAAGTCCTTTTAACACATTGTGGTTGGTTCACGTAAAACTACGTGTTTCCTCATCCAGTGGTAGTGTTCCTATTTTTTCATGTTTTTGTATTATTATTGGTCACTCCCCTCTATGAAATTATTTCGAACTGTTTGACCAAGTTATTGTTCTTGCAAAAAATGAATAAAAACATATACATTAAAAATATATGTTCATTTTAAAAACGTTTATGTTCATGCAACAAACATGCATTAGTTCTCGAGTTGTGTGACTTTAATTGAATGCTGGTAGCTTTTGCGTAAAAATTAAAAAATGGCCGGCCTCCAGGGCTAAACAAATGCAAAGGGCATCGTACCAAGAAGTGTTAGGATCGACCTACTCATACTCAAACATTCTTTGTCATTTCGTGAAATCTACTTTGCTTGTGTTTAATGAAATCATCACAAGAATTGTGAGTTGACTAATGCACCAAGACACAACTTAAACTGCAAATATGTTTTTACTGTAATGAAGGAATTCATCTTGTAGCTGTTGAATCGTGAACCAGTAGATTTGGCTCAATTACGCCTTGAATATCATCGGCTAGCCCAAAGAATAGCAGATCTAGGATAATCGCCTTTCATATAAGTTTTAACTGCCCAACTAAAGTGGATTTATGGGTTTTTGTTATGTTTTGCAGATCTCAGGGGATCTTAGATTAGCCCCCTTCTCGGTGTGGAGAAATTTTAAAAGTAAGGTGTGAATAAATTTTTTTAGCGGCCTAAAGTTAGTATGTAATATAATGACGAATGAGAAGAGGTATGAGGATTTACTTGACTTAATTGGAATACTCATGGATAGTTTGCTGGAAAATTTGCTGGAGAATTAGTGCGCACAGGTACACATTCCTACCAACCTTATGTCAAATTGTTGTCTTTTAAGGCAAACTTGAGAAGCACTATGTCCCCTGAGAAACCGCTCCTAATGTCAAATGAGTACCGTATTTGTCTGAATATAGTTCCCCCTTTTTTTCCAAAAATGCCCATGGTAAAAGTAAAGGGAGGACTATATTCAAATGCATTTTTTAAATTATTTCCTGAAACTGAAGTCTCAAAATTAGTGGGGGAAAGTAGAAACATATACATACCGTATTTCTCCGACTATATTCGGAGAAATATGGTATATGTTTCTCTATCCATTTTTGTTATCTGTTCAGTACATAACTCTCTATTACTAACAATCAGTATCCTAGTCACCAGCAATATCTACATATGAGGAGTCCAATGGTACGAGCTATGTTATTTCTTCTGACATCAAATAATACAGTAAAAAATGTTGAATTTTGTGAGTTCTAGTGGGAAAATACAATCCTAGCAAAATGGTTTAGGGCTGTGCAGTTGACAATTTTAGGACTCACTGTTTTAATTTCATTTTCATGAAGTGGTAACACTACATGGATTTAGGTTATAAAATATGGATTATTTTTTTCGAAAAACTACATTTATTAGGGAAACATTAAAGGAGGACACACTGCATTACCTATTATTGGTTGAAACATGCACTTAAAACTATGTTAAGCTTAGCGATGGCCATCAAATATTAAAACTCGTTTTTGGGCCTTATTAAATGGTGATTAGAGTATCATCAAAAATGTTTTTTACATGCACTATTGATTATCTAATGGCAGATCAAATTTGGATGAAAAATTATGTTCCGCTCTATTGGTCATAATACTATTGATCACAGGAAGTGCCATACTATTATTGTGGTATCATTATTTTGGTAAATGTATCATCTGTGGTGTTGAATTTCATTTGATTTATTTTTATTTAGTTTGTTTTTGAATTCATGCGGTGGATGTGGAACATTGCAGCTACGCTAGAGGATTAAGTTATTGAAAGCTTCAGAATTGTGAGCAATCCTGAAACTTTCAGTTATGAGTATGAATGATTATTTGTTGTGGAATTTGTAAGTCTCATATAAAATAATCTCATTTACTTTATTAAAAGGTCTATCAAAAATATTGGTTTTGGTGGTGAAATTTTGTTAGTTATTATTTCTGGGATTCAGGAAGTTTCTCAATAGTATCCCTATTATGAAAGAATGGATGGCTGTACATTTAGGGTGATCTGTGATGTGAAAATATGTATGTATTTAGTTGTTATACTTATTTTAATTGATAATTTAGCTCTCTAGTCCCATGAGCATTGTTTGTCTTTTTGTGATGGTATTTTTTTTATGGCAACAGCAGTTCATAGTAATTGGAAAATTGAAAGTTGAGTCCGACTTTCATGGAATCTTTATGTGATGACTTTCTCTTGTTTTTATTTTGCTCACGTTATTAGTATGTGACTTTATTTTTATAGCCTTAGGGCCACAATTCATTGCCTTATTTGCAAAGGGTAATCATTTCATCATCTAATGATTTTGCCATTCCAACCTCTATCATATAATGTGTAAAGGCAGGTTTTTAGAAAAAAAATTAGCTATCAAATTCAATTCAGCGTAAATTAGAAAATATATCAACACAGCTTTTGCAGGTTAGTAGGAAAAAACGTATGAAAACTCAAAAGTGTATCATTCTTCTGTAGAAGCTACTGCAAAATGTGAAACTGTCCCTTTAATTCAAAATTGACGAAACCCCATGATAATTTTCACATTAACCCTAAGGCTGTGGGAGTTAACGATTTTAGCTGCCAGCCAGTGCAGAAGGGACCCCCTGTCGCAAGGGCTTGTCTGGTTGAGCAAAGCCCCTTAGCGTGGCTTATGATGATGGAAAGTGCCCAAGTACATGATACTATCCAGGTAGCAATAAAATTTTTTAGGTAAATGCGGCAGTCAGTGTGCAAAACGTATAAAAATGTTCCCACACTCTAAGGGTTAATTTCACCAGATTATGTGCGTATTTTTTCGCAAATTTTGCCATCGACATGGTGGAATCTCACTCAAAATACTTCCTTCAGATAGTTCATTGCCAAGTATGGTATTTGGAGGAGGTGAATGACATCTTAGGTCATTTGCGCCATGAGGGAAGGGTGTGGAAGGAAGGGTGGAGAGAAACCCTGTGTCGGCATTAGCCTGCTTTTAATGAAAGGTGCTAAGGGGATCATGGCTTAACGTCCCATTGTACGGATGGAGTGTTTTGCTTGAAATGTCCTTCACACAGCACTCAAGCAGGGATCGGGCAGTCTGAAAATTCTCTGCCACTGCCGGGATTTGAACCAGAGCCCGTGGGGTGGGAAGCCAACACTCTAGCCACCACACCAACCTGATCCCCTTCATCGCTAATTTTAGCCTATCAACCAGCCTTTAGATATCACATAAATTGTATGTCCTTGGTGAAGTCAAAAGGCAGGGTGTTCAGCAACAGGGAAAATCAGGAAGTTTGCGTGAATTTTTAGCCCCTGATATTACGCTTGAGTTATTCATGAATTTTTGCTCCAACCGGGAATTTAAAAATTCTTTTTTTCCAATTCATTTCATTTAAAAATTTGCTTATTCAACATCCATTGTCTGGCCTAAAATTTGTTTGTCATAATTTTAAGTGCACTTGCTAAGTAGAACTTTTGCAGTTGCTTCGAAACATGGAATGTCAGACAAGAAAGTGGAATGGAAATTTTGAGCACTACTGACTCAAGTAAGATTCGAAAACACAAATTATAAGATGCCAGGTGACGTCAACATCTACTTAGGAAATCAATCGATCCGGCTTTAACTTTGTGAAAATACATGTTGGAATGAAAAATAAATGACCTTGGTAACTTCTCACTGGAAATTTTTTCTTGGAACGACGCGTTTCAACACTGAGGCATCATTTTCAAGTACAGTGTTTATTACTCAGACAATCCAATAAATACCCAAATTCTAGCAGGGAGGGAGGGAGAAACTCAACTCTCATTACCACTGCCCTTAATCTCCACAATTTACCCCGCTCCAAACAGACCCTTTCCCGTGGCCAACGAACATTCCCTGCCTCTCCTAGCCGGAGCTTAGTCACGCAACCCAACCATTCCCTCACCCACCCTCCTACTCCACCCTGAATTTCCCCCCCTGTGAGAATTTGGGTATTTAATGGATTGTCTGAGTAATAAACACTGAACTTGAAAATGATGCCTCGGTGTTAAAAAGCGTCGTACCAATAAAAATTTTCCAGTGAAAAGTTAACAAGGTTGTTTATTTTTTATTTTATCTACATACGAGGTCGAAGCAGTGTCTTGGCTTGCATTGAATAAATTTAAATTTAAAATCCAATGTGTGCTAACTGAGCTATTCTTTGTCCTTGTAAATACATAAACATAATATTATTTAAAAGTATTGAAGTAATTTTGTTTGTTTTAACCTTATATCAGGTGCAATATTTGAACTCCTGAGTTTAGGCGCAATGTATCTGATAGGCACATTTACGAAAAGACATTATTAAGTCAAAGCATGGCTCAGAGCTGCAAATTGAAACATTAATGCATTATTATCAGTGTAGCATAACACTTAAATGATGTCTTACATGTAGTATACACACCCCTTTTCACCCCTTCATACGGCTCCAAACCTATCCAGCTAAGTGTGATTTAACGTGCTCTTTAGGAAATTATGTTTCACTGAATGTATTCAAGCATCGAGTGGTAAACATCGTAGAAGCATCGAGTGAAAATGCCTTAAAAACATATTCTGCCTGCGATGGTGGTTGGCGTAACATGGTGAAACTCCTTCATGATGCACAAAGGTTAAGAAAAGACTTAGCTGTTTCACAAAATAACAGCAATTTAAAATCCAATGTGTGCTAACTGAACTATTCTTTGTCCTTGTAAATACATAAACATACATAATATTATTTAAAAGTACTGAAGTACAGCAACATAATGTTATTTTGTGAAACAGCTAAGTCTTTTCTTAACCTTTGTGCAACATATTCTGCCTATCAAAAATACATACCTTTAAAATTGTGATGAGTTCGGGTGCAATGAGTTTCTCTGATCCAAACTTAAACAACTTCCCGTGGGGATGGCCAAAGTCAAACTAAGTGAGAAGGCTGCAGAGAGCGTTTCAAAACAAGTTCTAGTTTTAAACTTCTGTGGAACATACTAAATATGATCTTGTTAAAGTGTATCTTGATTATGTTTACTGTCACCAAGTTCCACAAAGTATGGCCTTCCAGCCTTAAGTTGGTCAAGGGTCTATGCCGGCTAATAGCAGGAAGAAATGAAAAAGCACTATCGCTGTGCCTGTCAGATCCATTGTGCCAAACGGAGGGTTAAAATCCTTATCTATCATAGTAATCGCATAAGATTAACCTGGAATTTTGTGAAATTTCCCTGGAAAACTGGAAATTATGCATGTATTTTTCTGGTTTGATTGGCTGGACATCCTAAAAGGACTTTCCTAATCGATTGAATTTTTAGATAAAATTGTGGTGCTATGCTAAATTTAGCAGAGATTAGTATTTTATGCATCATTTGTGACATTTTTTTATTCCGTTATTTAGCCTGCGAGAATTGAATCTAAGCATCATATATCATTTGGAATGGAGAAAGCAAACAAGACATGTGATTACATTTGAAGTGGAGTTGTCCAGTATCCAAATTAGCTTTATTTCAGCCAGTGAGTTCCTGCATTTTATGTTTTGTAAATAATCTCTTGTTTTTTTTTCATTCTCAAGAACTGATATGTGTTCTGTTGTTTAAAGAATGATGTCTTGGTGAGATTATGCTTTGGTTTCCTGCAAATGTTGCAATTGCATCTTCAACCTTTTTCCTTGATGCGAAGGTGTTTTTTTCACAGCATATATTGGTATTAATATTCTTGTATGTATATATTATATTTTCTTCCAAATTTCATGTAAATTTCGGTAAAAGTAGTACATATTTAAATTATATACTGGGATTTGGATAAATAATCTTAAGTCAATTCATAGGGATTTGCGATTCCAGTGATTAACGTGTAAGGTAACCAGTCCTTGTGTTCTGAACTGGCAGTAAAGTATGTATTGTTGGAAAAACTTGTTTTTACCATGACAATTTTTGATCTGCCATCAGTATGCTGTTAATCGAAATAGATGCTGAAGAAAATTTTGGTGGGAGACTTTTATATTCATAATTAAAATGTGATGCCTGCTGGTGATGTGCTTGCTGGATATAAATGCTATGATATTATGGAATTCTACCTGGTAAGGGTATTGGATATTTAAATGAAAAAAATTGTTTGGGTGAATATTTTTTTTGCTTTTCACCCACATATTTCTTCAACTGCAAAGGTTGGTTGTAAAAATCTCTAATGAGATTGTTAAATGTAGCTGCACTCACAGCTGATATGTACTTGATAATTCCTTCCAGAGTAATACATCTAATGTGAAGTGATCTAATTATTACTGAAGAGTTATTTAAATTGATTAAAGTAATTCTATCCCTAGAATGAACGGCAAGTTTGAAGACAAATGGGAAGTCCTACTGTTGGAATGGTTGTGAAAAAAAGGCTTTGTAAAAAATAATGAAAACCAATGTTATAATAAAACTTATATGAAACTAAAAATATTCTTTTGTGTCCACTTCATAACCCATTCTCTCAGTCAATCCCTGGGGTAGAGTGATCAGATTGCCTAGTGTCAAAAGAAGACAGGCTATTTTAAATTTAGAATCATAAGAAGTACCTACAGATGAAATTTTAGAAATGAAAGCTACAGAAGTCTTCTTGGGCATTTCATCATATGACTTGATTGTTGACAGCCATCAAATGTTTCCCTACAGTCAACTCACCTTTTGGAAAACCCAATAAGACTTCACCTTTATCATTCGCCGGGAAAGAACAAGGTCATATGAAATCTATGGAAATTTATCCATGCTAGTGAAACTATTTCTTTCCCTATTCTCTCATTTTCTTCCAGATTGTCTTTTATATTTCCCTGATCTTTCTCTTTCCGTCCTCATTTAACTCTGCACTTGTCATCCTGAGAATTAGAGTTAGAAGAAGAATGAAATTGGAGTTAGAAGAGAAGGGAATTTATGTCAACAATCCTAAGATTGGTTTGACGCAGCCCTCCTTTCCTCTCTCTTATCCACTAGCCCTTTCATAGCTACATATTTCTTCTCTTTTACATCCGTTATAACTTGTCCTATCTTACTCATATGGTGCCATCCTTTGCACTTATTTCCTTCCACCCGTCCCTCTACGATTGTTTTCCTCAGGCCATGGGTGTACCCAGCGAGGGGCAGGGCAAGCTGCCCCTCTTCTTTAGACTTCTTTATGTTGATTTTCAGCTGGTATCTGGCCATTGTCTTTTCCATATTTGTCAATTCCTTTTTCAAATTCTTCTCTGTCTCGGCTAAAACTAGGAGCAAAAATCGCATGTCTTTTATGAAAATTATATTTTTTTCAAGCAAATAATTTCAAAAACTAATAAAAAAGCTGTTAGTTTCCTTAAAATGTTGGTTTCATTCACCTTTTCCATGCAATAAACTTACCTATAACTTGAACAACCATGGCTTGCCCCCCCCCCCCCCCCCCCCAGTTTTGATCCTGGGTATGCCCTTGTATAAGGCCATCATCTCTCAATGTGTTGCCAACTGAGTTGTCCTGTCTTCTGCTTAAGGTTTGTAGGAGACTTCTCTTTTTATTATTTTTCTCCCACTCTTCTTAGCACTTCCGCGTTACTTATATGGTCAATCCATTTTATCTTCATCATTCTTAGGTTGCACCACATGTCGAATGCTTCCACTCTTGACTTCTCTGCTGCTGTCAACCCCCAAGCCTCGCTTCCATAGAGGAACATGCTCCATATGTAGCATCTGATGAATTGTTTCCTTATTAATATGCTTGTATTCTCAGCTGTAAGAAGATTCTTCTTTTTGTAGATAGCCCTCTTCACTTGCATTATACTTCTATTGACTATTTCTTTTTTTCTTCATCCAGCGCTGGTAATTCGGCTTCCCAGGTAAGAAACCTCTTTCACCTCTTCAAGCCTATGCTTTCCCAGGTTAATGTTTGTCTTAGCCTCCTCTCTTTTGCTGCATACTTATATCTTAGTCATCTTTTTGTTGATTTTCAGCTGATATCTGGCCATTTTCTTTTCCATATTTGTCAACGCCTTCTTCAAATTCTTCTCTGTCTCGGCTATGAGTGCTATGTCGTCAGCAAATCACAGCATGCTAATTTTTTCTCCGTGGATATTGACGCCCAAAGCCTTCTCCTTGATTTCATTGATGGCTTTCTCGATGTAAACATAAAAAATAATGGGGAAAGTATGTAGCAAATTTTCCTTCCTGGGAACAATGGAAAGTAGAAATGGCTAAAACAGGGGCGGTGTGGGGTGAATAATAGGGCTCATGGTGGGGCCCTCCTTTCTAGGGGATTTGGGGATCCACCTTTGGAAAATTTTAGGAAATTGCATCCCCGGAAATGGATTTTGACGTGATTCAGGCTCTTAAAAACTAGATTAAAGTTTATAAAATAGAAATTTTGAAAAAAATAATACAATGAAAAGTGAGAATTCCACAGCTTATAAAATTGAAAAATGTATTATAGTTCTAGTAACTATTTTGAGAAAAATTTTCCACGAAACTGCATTGAAATTTAAAAAAACCTCTAAAATAACCCTTTCGAATAACCCTCTCAAAAAAGCATCATGTTCTCTTTTATCTTCTGACGTCTTCATTTATTTTTTATGTAATATTTTTACAATTTGTTGTAAATAAAGCAACAAATGAAAGCATAGAATTTTATAATTGCAAAATAACTTAGGTTCAAGTAATCCGAGTCTTTTTTCATAACTTTCATATTACACCCTTCACGATAGACTCGAGAGTTGTGTAGGCCAGTGGCACAGGGATGGTGGGGGGGGGGGGTTTAACCCTTTGCAGTCCAACGTCGAGGCTGACTCGACAGTCCTAATGCAAGCATCACATCCAACGACAAGTTTAGATCAACATCACAAGGCACTGCGATTATTCAAGGGCTCAAAGGATTTTTACATTATTTCATGAGATATCACACACCGAAAATTTACCAAGAAAAAACTCTTTGATAGAACATGCATACTGCTAAAACAAGTGGAATTTTACTTGAAACAATGAAATAAGAACATTTAGAGGGCAACAATCAATCATGTCAATTTAGTTTCCTAAAAATTATTCTGAAAAATATATTACATACATTTAAAAAATTTGGACGGGAAAGGGTTAAGGGATAAACCCCCACCCCCCAGAACTCAGAGAAATTTTTAAGTTTCGTCCACTTCACTTATTTCGATTAATATTACTGACAGAATAGTGTAAGGATCAATAAAATATCCCTCAGAAATCCCTAAAACTCACCATTTTGAGCCATTTATCTGAACACTTTTTTAGGGGTGGGCCCTCACATCTCCCGCTTATCCTGGTGGGTATTCCACACCCTCAGACCCCCCCATGTTTGTTGCGCATAAAATCCTCCCTAGCCTTAATTCCTAGCTGCGCCCCTGGTGTGGGCCTCCAAGGCTCGGGGTCCTTGGCGATCGCTGACCTGGCTAGACTGCTCCTGGGTTCGAGTGTTTCTATGCATGAAAGTGAATGTATGTAGTTTTAAGATGTTGCTGGAGTCAGGCAGGCAAAAATGTCTGTGGTACCGCTATAAAGGGCCCAATCTCAGAGATTTTGGGTGGAGGTATGCATGTATTCTATATGGCAGCATGGCTCTGGGATCAGTAGATCTTGTTATAGCACAGCTGGTGGTCCTTCATGATATTCTCAAATCAGGTGAGTGGAAAAATTGTTAATAAGAGGATTTGTAACTTCTCTATTTCAAGTTAGCATATTATTCTGAACTTCTCAAAAAACTTTTATACAAATTTATTTATCTCTGTAGTATGGTTTCAGTAAAATAAATACATAGTTAATTGGTTGTGCAACTCTTTGAGTGACAGTAAGCTGATAGTAGTTATGGACAAAATTTGCTATGATGTACTTATATTGGCATCTTAAGTATCACAAGAAAGTGTAAAGGGCTAGTTTTTCTTAAAATTTGATAGTTTATGGAAAAAAGAGACCTGTATTTTCTTTTTTTTTAAATCTGCCGCCAACTCACCAGCTGTTAAGAGTTAAGTTTAAGATGTTACTAGCCCATACTGAGCATGTCACTGCTTTTCTGAAACTCATTGGCCTTGGGAATGGGCACCTTATTATTTTTAGACTCTTGTGAGCAATTCCTTCCGTGAAAGATAGGTTCTCCCTGAACAAGTGAACTACAACTTTGAAGACATCAACTCATGAAAATTGGGTGGCGACTTTCATGTTTTCTCATTTTAAAAAACTTTAGAGAGAGTGACTGAATGGGGAAGATTTTATTTGTCATAATGTATCTTTCTCTTCCATCTGCTAAATTCTCCTAATGAAATCAAGATTTTGGATCTCATCGAACAACCCAATTGGCCCGCTTTTGTTAATTATTCACAGAAATGATATCATTTCTAAAATTGGTGGTAAAAGTAATTTATTTGATGGTGACATTGACATTTATTGAGAAATTAGTGAAGACTCCAACTATGAAATCCTCTTATCAGCCCTAAACAACAGTGTGTAGACCATGAGTAGGAGCTAGAACTAAATCCCAGCTAATGAATGGCATTAAATTCTTTGTGTGCATTTATTGTCCCATTCATAGATTGTAAACATTTTAACTTGGAGTTAACATAAAGGCAGACAAATGAATTACTAGGAATGAATACATAATTATAAACCTATGTCTATATCTACATAATACCATACAAGCCGCCTAAAAGGTGTGTGGCAGAGGGTGTTAGGACACCAGCCATTTACAAATAAAAAGGAAGTGCTCTAAGAAAATTACGAAAAGCATTTAATAAAGTCCTTTATGGCTTGGGGGAAAAACAAATTCCCACATCTATCCGTTTGGCAAAACATGCCTCCTAATTTATCGCTTCTGTCAGACCTAAAATATAATAGGGCTCCGACATTATGTTCTTCGTGTCGCTCTTAAAGATATCCACTCTCAAATGTTCAAGGAATCTAAGCCCAGCACACAGCCGCCTGAGTCTCCAGCGGCTCCCAGCCTAGTTCGCCCAACATCTGCGCAACTCTATCTATATGCCCGTAGCAGTTTTTGATGCCCCTTCTACCTCAAATTCTACCAATTAAGGTAGATTTTTCAAGAAGTATTTAAGAAGCACTCTTGCAGTCTCCCCTCCCATCATCTACTTCCCTCTACAATTTATTATAAGTAGTAAATACTATAAAGGGGAACTAACATGTAAAATATTCGAGGCAGAGCCCCTAATGAAGCTAGGATTTGTCAAGCAAATCGTTGGAAAGTCTGTGAATGAATGAGTAAAAGAGAAGTAGGTACTACTTTGCTACTGTCAGGCTGTATCTTTAATATGATGCAAGTGCATACATGGTATCCGGCAGGCAAAGAGCAGAGAAAATCTTTGAACTAAAATTCTGATAACAACTGATAAAATACAACAGAAGCAGCAAGGGTACACAAAAGCTGCTAATAAGGAGCATAGTGTGTTACAAGGCTTTAATGTGGATTAATTTTGGAAGCCTCAAGAGGGAGAGTGGTCACGTAGGCTTGGATTGCTTGAACAATGAAGGTATATTTCAGAGCGACACAGAGAACATCATCTGAGAATCACACTGTATTTCTCGGTCCAGCTGATGATAAAATAAGAGAAATACAGTAGATCCTCAATTCACGATATTAATCCATCTTAGATGAAACATCATAAAGCAATTCTATCGTGTGTTGCATCTGCATTATTTCCAGACTACGAATCAATTTAAAGAGCATCAAGGCATGTAAATAATGCAATGATAAAGATGTGTGTCATTAAAAAATAAGGCGTAGTTAAGTATGTATGGTATAAATACATGATTGATAAAATAATGTGTGTGGAAACAAAATTCAGCAAAATTTGGAATTTTAAACAAGGGTGAGCAAAATGAGCTCAGATCACATGCTGAAACCATCATAATTTGAATTCATCATAACGCAAGGGTCTCCTGTTTTTTTACCAAATTGATGAGTGTTGGTATTTAATTTCCCATGAGCAATTAAGGACTAATGAAATTTAGGTTGAACACCAGAAGTCAAATCTCCTCAAATGTGCACCATATTTTTTTTAACATCCTCACACAGGTTTGTGGCTGGTGTACTAGCAACTACCGCCACGTCATGCCACTGAGCTTATTGAGATGGTTTGTAGGATAGTAATTAGGAAGATATTCATGCCATCATCAACTGGTTCTCTTTCTGCTGGCAGTTCCCAAACACCAAAGTCTTCTCCACCTCCTCCTGTCCGAGGCCTTCCCTTTAGTTTCCCTGTAGTTTCTTCCTAACCTCACCGTGTCCGTCATCTTCAGCCTTCTTCTTACTTTCTCTTTCCTCCTTCCACTGTTCCCTCAACTGCTGTATTTAAAATTCTATTCCCTCTTAAAATATGCCTCATCCAATTCCCTTTTCTCTTTAGCATAGTTCTCAATAATGTTCTTTCCTCCCCAACTCTAGGCTTAGATTGTTTGAACAATTGAGAATGGATATCTTTAAGAGCGACACAAAGAACATAATATTAGAGCCACACTATATTTCCAGGCCCGATAGAAGCGATAAATTAAGAGAGATGTTTTGCCGAACGGATAGATATGCGAATTCGTTTTCCCCCGAACCATAAAGAACTTTAATAGATGCTAGTCCCAACTTCGTAGAGCACTTCATTTTTTATGCATTGACGGCTGGTGTCCTAACACCCCCTGCCTTTTAGGTGGCTTGCGGGGTATTATGTAGATGTAGATGAACTCTTTCCAGCACCTCCTCATTCTTCACTTTACCCACCCACTTCACTCTCTCCAGCCTTCTACACCCGCATCCCAAAAGTGTTGATCCCAACCAGGGGCGCCGACTTATAAAAAATATTGGGGGGGCCCATATCGGAGGTTTTTCCCCGGGAAGAGGTTAAATTCAAAGTGTGTCGCAGCGCCGAAAAGCTGTCATGATTCACACCACCTGATTCATTTAACCTGCTTAACCTTAAAATTATTTGTTTTAACACATTGTTGAATTTATTTTAAAAGGTAACTATCGTCAAACATGAGAAAATAATTACCAATATATTTTTGTGATTTCACAAAGCATAATATAACTTAATTATTTTCTTGAATTATTGAGGGGGCTCCGCCCCCCCAAACGAATCTTTGAGGGGGCTCGGGCCCCCTCAGGCCCCATGGAGTCGGCGCCACTGATCCCAACCCTATCTCTTCTTACCAAGGTCCACATCTTGCATTCATACAGCACAGCACTCCATGCATAGCATTTCAACAGTCTCTTCCTCAGCTCTAGATTCATGCTGCTTCATAACACCTTTCTCCTCTTATTAAATGCTACCTTTGCCTTTAATTATTCCTGTATTTATCTCTGTCTCACTTCTCCAGCAAGTGGTGTAGCTAGGAATTTAATTGGGGGGGGGGGGGGGGAGTCCCAAATTAAGGGGGTAAAATTTTTGAAAAACAGGGTACTAATTAATGGGGTTTAAACTAATTTAAACACTTTTCATAATAGAAAAACTTCATTTGTTAAAAAAATATTGTGTAAATTCATGAATATTCAATATTCTGTTTTCTTTTATGAAGGAAAAAAATCGTTTTTATATTTTGAGGGGATCCGGACCCCCCGAATTCTCCCTTGGCTATGCCACTGTCATCATAGGGCCATATTCCAGAACGTCACTCACTCCGAGTGATCACTCGTACTCATTCGAGTGATCACTCATTCTCAGAATGAGTGTGATTGTTGATCGGTATTCCAAGAACACACTCACACTCCACTCATTTGAGGGTCAGTATCGATACAAGTAACTGGGGATTGCTAGTTACTATGACGTATTTACACCAAAAAAATGACGAGCGATAATAATCAGCGGCAAATCTGATTGTAAATAAAATGTCCAACAGGGCTACATTTTCGTCATTTCTTTGGGTTTCAAATATAAATCAACGTTATAAAATAACATAACTGACACGCAAACATCAGCAGCAAAAAATAAAAGCTGGATGAAGCTAGCAGAGGAATTTAATGCGCCCAGTTTCGTTCATGGGGTATGTTTGTTAATGCTTTTATAATCTATTCCGATAGCCGAGACGAAAAAAAATATGTATAAATTAAGTCTTTCAGATGTAATTATGAAAAGCGGATGGATGAGCTACGTTACGATCAGTTAAACATTATTATATTGATGAATAATGCATACTGAACACTCACTTAAGTTAATATACAGGCGATGGGGTGTAAATAATGATATATGAAACATTCGTTTTCCTCAATTCCAATTGTATGGTACGAAATGCATTATAACAAGGATATCCATTGGATTGATTTTCGTTTTTGCCTTAGCGTGATGTCTGACAGCCAAAATATAAGTATGGGAGAATATAACAGCTCGAAGGAAAGCCACCTTAGCAAAGTAGACGCAGGAGAGAATGGGCACTTGTGGAGGGCCTTACTCCAATCCCCCGACTACTGATCCCTTGCTGGAGATTGCAGTGCCATGCATCTCATACCACATCCCAAATACAGGGGATAGTGATAATATAGTTGATATACATAGGTGGATGTACTCATTCGAGTGGGGGCTCACGCCCCCCCCCCCCCCCCCCCCCCCCCCCCCCCCCCAGGCCCTTAAAAAATAAGGAAGATTTTAATACGGTCCCATTATCATTGCATTCATTTTGTTTTGTGAGATATCCTTGTGCCCCCCTCCCCAGAACAAAATCCTGGATACAGTCAGGTTGTGACCCCCTCCCCCAGAAAGAAATCCTAGATCTGCCCCTGTTGATGTACATAATGATAGTAGTAGTGAGATGCAATACTCAAATTGCATTATCATATTTTTAGTCTTAAAGTTCTTTTCTCAAAAGTTGTTAATTATGTTATTTGATTATTATTTTGCATTGCCTTCACTTGTGTGCTGACTTTCATACAATGGCTTGCATCAAAAAAGAAGGAGCTCCATCCCTTTAAAATACCACAACTACCATTCTCAATTCAACAACATCATCTACAGCTAACAAAATACTGATACACCTTCATCGGTACTCTTACCAGCATCACTGCCACCCTGCACTCTACTTCAGACACCAACCAAAGCTAAAAACTCTGAACACTACCCACCAACCATTACCTCCATCCACTCACCCACAAAGAGAGCCATAGTTAATGATGAAGCTAATGAAGAAGGAGCTCCATCCCTTTAAAATACCACAACTACTATTCTCAATTCATCAACATCGTCTACAGCTAACAATATACTGATACACCTTCATCAGTACTCTTACCAGCATCACTGCCACCCTGCACTCTACTTCAGCCACTAGCCAAAGAACCTTTCAGAACTAGTCAGAACATGATTTACCACCTTCCACGACCGGTAATACCTCAGCCAAAAAAATGTATTATATAAAAACAATCTCTGATATTTTAAAATAAATTGTCTCTCTTAAGAAATGTTCATTTTGCCTCAAGTTATAATTTTATACTCTTTTAGATTTGTTTATGTATGTTATTTCAATTCAATACCGATGATTATATTCAGTATGTTGATTGCAAAATCTAGTTTAAATAAATAGAAATAACTAGATTTTCCAAACTACTTATTGAATCAGAAATCTTGTCTATGATTTACAAAAATGCACAGCCAGCCCTTCCAATTATGGAGACCAAACTAACTGCACTCTTGTGAACATAATACTCATGTTCTATTTAAAGTGATAATTATAGTTAACCAAGCAGTTAAAATGTTAAAAGCACAGAAAAGAAATAAGCCATGCAGAAAATTAGCATTATTGAAGATAGGCATGATCATTATTGATTGTCAAAAGACTCGTGGGTAATTTGAGTTAGCTGAGTAAATATTAATTCAACAACTATGAGCTATGGCTAAGATTTGAGGCATATACAAACCCTTGTCTTACAAATCTAAGTACATATCATACATTCTTTAGCTACCATAATGCTTGAAGTGCACTTTTGCTCATGCTAGTACAGTCACACATGTAATCCAACAAAATGGACCTATAAATTGCTAACCATGTACTATTTTTGTTCATCCTAGCCACACCTATACCATCTTCCTCAACGTTAATCCTTTATAATCTCTTTGACTTTCAACCTGGGCAGCAGACGACTCTGCTTAGTATCAGCTACCTATGCTCAATAAGGAGGACAAAATATATTGATGCAGTCATATTTAATGGAGCAATCATTAGTACAATGGAAGAAACATGGTTAACTGAATTCTTTACATAATTTTTTTTTCTAAATTGGAGATAGTGAACCATCAGGGTGGATGTTAAAATGGCTATTATTCACTATAAAATATTTCTTCAAAGGAACCAATAAACAAAATATGTATACATAATTGTGCTATAAAATGTTGATCAACTGCATAGATTAATGACTCGGGGCCTATATCATCTATTAAAATTATGCGATCAGCTTAAGTTTAATAGAGGATTGAAGAAATATTTTTCCAAAGGTCACTGACAATCACATGTACTTCAGTCTGCAATTTTCAAAAAGAATTTCATGGATATGGCAATCCTCAATTAGCAACCCAGGTCCATTCACATTTCTTTTGTAGATGAGTGATTACCTCAACAGCTTTGAAAAGTGAAAACATTGTATTATATACATTGTTATCAATGGGCCATAAGGTACTATTTCTTATAAAATAATTTAAGCAAATCTTCACAGCTTCTAGCACAATAATCTAACCATAATAAGATCAATTAATGAGCTAATACCCTACTATCCATATTAAAAAAAGAGAAATTCCTCGTACATAACCTTTATTTTAAGATAATTAAATGGAATAAATACATGACATGAAGTTTGCAGGCTTAATAATTGAAGTGGAATATCCATATTAAGAAGTTAGTTCAAAAATTGCAAAAATAGGTCATATATTTCCTTTCAGTAATATAACTTGATAAAGGGAGTGGTTTTATATTCCAATTCTGACTCATTTCTGGCTTTCCTATGTTTTTCTCTGTTAAAATCCCTGAACACTTAAAAATTAAACATTTCATTTCAGCAGAACATCTGAAAGTAAAGGTAGGCAATATCATAGGTGTATTACTACGCTCAATACTTACTAGCAGGAAGTTTTACAAATCATTTTAGACTGGTGAGTGTAACACACACATAAATTGGAGCATATATTTTCAAATTCATATGAACTAAAGGGAGCGTCATAGACAGCAATGTAGGTTTCAAATAATCAAAAAAGGTGTGAAAGAGAAAATGGTACTCTAAATGCTTTCCTGAACATTAAGTACATACTTAGGAAAATGTGAAATTTGTGTAAATGTCAATTGTACTCTTAATAACCAACTGGCATACCTACCCAGTGGATGAGAGGGTGGGTGAGCTGCATGCTATAACCTGGTTATATTATATCACAATAGATTCAAGTCTACTGAATAAGTGAAAATATCCTGTGTATTTAAATAGGTACCCTTTAAAAAAACTAACCTTAACAAACTTGGATCTTTTTGATAGAATAATTCTGAATAAATCACCACAAACAACCTAGGACAAGACATGTGAAGTGAAATAAAAATTCTTCTATATTTTTAACGCCATATGCACCACCAAACATAATGTGGTATCCAGCAATTAATAATTTAACCAACTTAAAAACAACAAATGGCTACAAATCGTAGAAACACTAATGTCTGAATTGCTACTGGCACTGGCAGTTAAAGAATGCTAAGGTGTGGTGTCGAAGCTATGGGGATGATGAAAACTCTGACCATTTTTTTAGGAAATCTAAATCTTGCGCGGACTTCTGTCGTTGAACATTTACATATGGTTATTAAGATCCCTTATTCGCCTACTTTCAAGAGGAAGAGCTTCGTTACCATTAACTTGCAAATAATCGTCGCAATCGTGGAGATCCAACCAACTTTTTACCCATCCAACTTTCGTTCACATATACCCAATGGACATTGAAAATTAATAAGGTTTCCTCGTTGTATGCTACGATACACAAATTGTATACATTTATGATCCAATAGGAGCAAGGAACAAGGAAAAGAAACACTATCCTGTAACATCAAAATTCTTCTCTTCACATCGATGATTTATCTCAATTTATAAACAAATTCATGAGTATTATAAAACGATAATTCCTATCAGAAAAGGAATACATATTCGAAGGTCCACTGACAAATGCTACACACAGTATGTTACAATAGCAGTAATCATAATCACTACATTTTGAAACCTTGATGACATGAAAGAAAGTAACGTGAAACCTTAAACTAGTCCAAAACTTGAAAATCTTAGCCACAAGTACACAAAAACTTAGTAACTATTGCTTCATTGCACAAAAATATATTCAGTTACACACGATCACATTACCACAAACACTGTTGATTAAGCTGCAATCAGTCCTTCTGCATGCACTTATATTTCTTGAAATAGTGAATTGAGAACTCAAAATTTGTCGACAAGCTAACTTCCTATGACAGAAACGCCAATTTGGAACGAATTCATATTACCTGCTCATTTCACACTGACAAAGTTTAGTTCATGATTACCTGTAACATTTTAATACATTCCTTAAAGCTGAAAGTCTTTGAGGATACTTTATGTAAACCTATTTTAAGATAAATGTGATTCCTCTGGGCTGTTCGACGATCTGTTTACTTGACGAAAACAATAGCAAAACTTTAATAGAAGACTCGCGGCAGTAAAGAGCGGTAAATTTGAACCTCGACGCGAGAAGTTAATTGAAAATATATTTCTTCGGGGAATATTAATGATGCATTACATGTCATGCAGGGGGTCAAAATACTTTTATATTACTTTAATATCATCATACTTTATTAACAGAGGTTTATATGGTCATTGTAAGTTGATTTAAAAATCGCAACCCAAGCCGAATCAAAACCAGTCAGTAAGGTCTCCGTAATTTTTCCGATTTATTTCGAATATGAGCCGATAACATAAGTAAAATGGTATCAAAATTTGGATTAGTATTTCCGGATTATATATTTACTATATCACATAGATTTCCATTCATAAAATCGGTAATTATTATCTGATTATAAATTATGCCAAATCACGGACCCGTGGACACCATGGGGTTTCGGAAGGAACGTTAGTTGAACTTAATTAAAACGGCTGACGCCTCTAAACTAAATTATATTTGTTTAATCATGCTTTATTTAAATCACTGGAATGAAATTTTGCTGGTGGATATCGTTTTACTCCCAATATTCCGCTTTAAATATGCGAGGTGCTAACGGCAGACATCTTGAATTTTGCTCACTCCATTTGAGTGATCACTCGGAGTGTCCAACACAGGTCACTCGTTTCCGAGGGCAGTCCGAGGGAGCAACGTCACTCGAGTGACATCTTGGAATACCAAAGTAGCGACCGAGTGCAGTTGGAGTGACGAGTGAGGGAAATCAACACTCGAGTGACGTTCTGGAATATGGCCCATAGTCTTCAGTCAGCACTCTTCCTAATTATCTACATATTCAAAAACCTAAATCTATACAATTTCTAAATATCTTTGTTCATGTACTACAGGTCAAAAAAGTTTCCCAGCATATGGAAAGGTGCCGCATATGCTTGCAGATAATTTTTTATTTCCTCTCTTTCCTGTTATTCCAAAGCCACACCACATTAAGATTGATGGTTATAGCTATCATAACACTTTCAGCAAAAAAGGAGTGTGAACATTTAACTCTGCTGTTGGGAACCACTGTTTTAGAGACTAATCCCTAATAACTATGGACATTTCATTAGTAATAGATGATGTCTTTAAATATCAGAATTATATAAATGTAATTAATAACTTATTTGATGAAATATAGAGATTGACTATATGTACCTGTCTTTAGCAGCAATTTTCCTCTATAGGCAACCCGCATCTTACCCAAGCCCTATCAGAAGTAAATGTCTGCCTACTTTCCAGGCGCCGGCTGCGTCCTGGGGTATTTTTTGCGGCGCGCTATCGCGTCCACGCCAGTGATAGCTACGACGCGAATGTTCAATAAATATTATAATCATGGAACTCACTTTCTTTCTTGCTGTCAGTTCTTACAACTTTTGTCTGTCATTTGTTCCTTAAGAATTGTTTTTTTTTCGGTGACATTCAACATATTTGAATTGTATCCTCGGAATACCATACAGTTATTACCTTCCAGGCTTTCTGACTGTTGCAGTATTTCAAGGTAAGACAAATTTTTAGTTCAAAGCTTACAAAACACGGATGAAAAGCGCATGAAAAAATGACTGCGACACTGCGCGTTCAAAATATTCACGCATATCTTCCCGTTCATTCAAAATCGACCAAATATCACGCTAATTATTAGATATTTTAAAAACAAGCTATCGTAACTTTAAATCACTTTTATCAAAATTTTCCATAAGAATTGCCTTTGAAACAGCTGAGAAAACGCTGCCTACACTGGTGTAACTGCCTAGCACGCCTGACCAGCAAGTAGGAGATGCGAGTTCGAATCCCGGCTAAGTCAAATATTTTTTCGTGACGAATTTCATGTTGTAATTAACTTACGCTTTGAGCTTTCTCTGCACAATATATTTAAAAACCTTCATTTTCAGCCGACGCGGCGTTGGATATCTTACGGTGTCGGCGGCACACACCTCTATCCCGGACAACCCCGTTCTCTACGGTCTTGATTATCTGCCGACTAATCGCTGAAACCCAAATTAATTCCAAATGAGACGGATTTGACTCTCGTGACTGAATGGTTCACAGAGCTGGTGTGACTACTAGAGGGATAGATTTATCTTTGAGACTAATTTTAAGAGGCAGGTCTTGCGATGAATGGGCTCTTTAGACGTTCGCTTCCACAATCAGATGGAAATTGTAGTAAACCCCTCTCTCATCGGCCATTAAATCGGGTAGGGAGAGAGAGTAATTGGTTCGCCGGAGCTCTTGAGTAGTAATCATCAATCGCTGGGTAATCTTTTGTCCAAATGAAAATAAACCGTTTTCCTTATACCCAAATTCCGTTGATAAAAAAAGTGTTCGGTCCTTTGGAGATTGATAGCGAGGGATCTTGACGTTATGGGCGTCTTAATCGAAAGAGCCTCTCTATTAGGCTGAACTTGGAACGAAAGAAAATCTGGTATTTGTTCTTTATACATGAATTGCCATGAGAATAAATTGCTCTGGACCGGGAATCGAACCATAGACCTTTGGCTTTCCAGGCAATTGCTATGGCAATTTTATTAATTTATATTTATTATTAATCTAAGAGTCTAGATAGCGTGGTGGTGTGAGCAGTGGCCCGGAAAGCCTGTGGTCCATGGTTCGATTCCCGGTCCATTAGATATTTTTCTCATGGGAATTTATGTATATTTCACCGCCGCACAGTGGGGCCAAATGCTTAAAAGGTGGACATAATTATTAAATATCATGTAATGTGTTTGAAATTTGGAATATAACAGTTTTCGAGGTCGCTAATTCCGAATATGATATTGAAATATAAAGAAAATTATTATTTTGCCAAAAAATTGGAATTTTTGCTAAAATAAGACAGTAATTGTTCCTTATGTCCAGTAAAAAGGGGGGAATATTTTTAATTATATTATATTACGAATATGAAACTGATTTTGAAAATTATATGAAATACATTTCAAACCTTTAAGGCAATCGATTAATAATTTTATGAATTATTTCAAATAAATATCATCATTTTATGGCTATTTTTAATTTTCAAACATTCTAAACGAATTAATTTCCGATATTGTTACATGTATCCTAATGTACACGTTATAAGCATGTATACATACTTATGGCTTAAAAATATATCCTGGAACATAATAAGGTAGCAAAGAAATTATAAAAAATTTTTGTATAACAGTCAATCTGCGTAGAATATGAACAGGCCCGCGACCACTCACTTAAAAAATGCAAACACTAAATATAATCCGTCTCTAATTCGTCCCATGAATAATTATCTAAGCACAAAACTGCATTATTGAATAAACCCACTTATTATTTTAAATATTAAATGAAAACTAATAACTTAAATGTCTTTTTAAGAATATATAACAAGTTAACAAATACATTTACATCACACATTATTATATACTAGGTTTTCTACGTTGAATATGAAAAGAGCTGCGCACACAGGCTCATAAACGTAAATACAAATTTCAATCAGACTTCGTTCCATCCAAAGAATCGTCTACCGATTCCGATGAAGATCCTGATTCTATAAGGTAGGATTCATACAACATATTCATGGCTCCGGAACATAAAACTGTCGATGACTTGGACCGCATCACAATCTGGCTTACAATAATCGAGTCGGAATGTAACATCAATCTCACGACCAAGTCCACTGCAGTTTTTTCCTCGAGCACTTTCGGGTAAAAACTTCCCTGAATTTTCTCAACAGTTTGTTGTACGCTTCCTGCGCTTCCTCTGACATTTTTCCGATTGGTAACAATGGATTTTGTATGGCCTTCCTTTCGTGCAACAGTATTTAGTGTAAACATTGTTGGCATGCAAAACCAGTGATATAATTCAACAATAGCCGTGCTGTTTAGATAGAATACACTTCGCAGATATCTATATTTATTCTATAGCCAGAAGACAGCTTGTAAAGCAGTATTAAATCTCTGAAGAAGCTCCAAATTGAGGCCTGTTATATTGGCGGAAATTTCAGAGTTCTCGAGCTGTGTTGTCGTCATTACTACTACCATACACCTGCTTTGGTCGGTTTAAACTAAGCTCCTTTTTAAGTCCTTCTCCTTCTTAGGCTCCTCCACCAATTTTTTAGCGTTTGTATTGCAGATCTGCCAGGTTTTAACTTACATTCTGAAAGCCACTTGCAAGCAGCATTCGAAATTTCAAATCCATGCATGCAACGTGGCTAAACTACATTAGGTATAGCATTCTTTACTGGACGAGATATTATAGCATCAACTTTGTATATACTTTGTCTTGAGTCTTTGTTGCGTCAATTTATTCAAAAGAACTCATTTTGTTACGCTGATTATAAAGTAAGTGCTCCCTCCAGCATGCAACGTGTCAACGAGCTGCGCGCTTCGGCGTCCATACGGTTGGAGGTTACTTAGGTATTTCTTCATTAATTCACGAAGGGGCGGGTTGGGGCGGTTAATTTTTTTTTGTTTTGATAGCCGAGAGTTGTGGCTGCAATAATATAACTATATAAGAGCACTGCAGAGCACTGCTATATAACTTAATGATGTTCGTATTTTTATTTTTGAATAAAAGTTGTGCAATTTATTGGTTAATATTTATGTTAATAATAATTTTATTTTATTTTTCAGTGTTATGGTAAAGCAACATTTGTTATCTATGCACATTGCTGCGTTGATTCTACTTTTTAAATTTTAAATTTAGCCAATTGGGTAGCTGAGGAGGAGTCTAGAAGATGAGGGTATTTCGAAGCGAGAGGGAGGCTATGTATCCCAGCAGCGCACCTGTCACTTTGAAAGTGATTTTTACGAAGAGGTGCACTTACCTGCTTCTCGAACTTATTTCTCAGCAGCTCAAATAAGCGTCTTCCCAACCATGTAAAAAGAAATCATAACCCCAAACTTTTATTTTTCTAATTATGGCCACCTTTTATAGATTTGGCCCCACTGTGCGCCGTTCAAGCGGCATTGTTGTTCTATTTTAAACGAAAAATTGAGGTATGCGATCTCGATAGTTTCTTCAGTATTTGTAACTGCATTAGACTAAATCAGAATTTGCCCAAGCCTTTGTCAGAAAAAAATATTCGAAGGGTTTTGAACGGAGGGTTGCATAAAAAACACATCATCCCTGTGTTGTTGTGAAGATTATAGAAGGTTATACTTCCGCGTTGAAAAGGGCCTCTCGGAGGCCAAAATAGCGCTGTACGGAATTCACTTGTCTTAATATACATCTTGATCAGCTCTTTTGAGCTTATTCTCCTTGCAATTAATAAAAATTTTAGGTTAATTCTTGCCTTGTGGTTTAAAAGTTAACGTTTCTTCCCCTCTGCTAAGGGACCTCTTCAGAATAATGTCACATTAATCCTGAAAATGTCCCCGACAGTGGGAAAAAACGTTTTACTTTTAAGCAACAAGCCCCGGGTTAACCCAAAAGTTATATTCATTGGCAAAATATGGACTGCGAGAGTTTTTACAAATTTATTATTCTCCTGGGCAGTGGCGTAACGATGAGGGGGGGATAGAATCCCCCCAAAGCCTCAGAAAAAAAAGTTAAAAACCAATGTCTAATTTGACATATTTTATCTGCATCAACTTATAGTAAAAGATCATCTGTTGATGATGTAAAATGTATTTCCAGGCATGAAATTTTCCAAAAATTGACCCCGTTGTCTGGGGTCCCGTTGCCCCTCCAGGCCCCCTCTTCCCCCCAAAGCATATTCCTAGTTACGCCACTGCTCCTAGCATATTTTTTAGCCTGTGTACGTCTCTTTGTTTGTGTGAGTGAGTAGGGGTCAAGGCTTGCTCGTAGAGAGGTTGTATTTGTTCCCTGAAGTCATTTGCTCCATCCTCTCAAACCAATGCAGCATAAATCGGGTCTGTGTACAGCGGACAAGTGCAATACGCTACAGCTTTTGGAGAACTTCATTATACCCAAAGGCGGATCTAGGGGGCACGTCCCCCCCCCCCCAGACTCTTAAAAATATGCACGATTTTTAATACGGTTCCATTATCATTGCGTTCGTTTTGTATTACGAGGTATCATTGTGCCCCCCTCAGAACAAAATCCTGGATATGGCCTTGATTGTGCCCGTCCCAGAGAGAAATCCTGGATCCGCCCCCGACCTTTTCTATTCAAGGCTGTAGAGCTCAGATTCTCTTATTCACATAGAGGTACATTTCGTGGGGGAGGTTAATTTAAAGGGATAAGCCTAAGACTGTGAGAACACTCGAGATTGGCATCTATCGACGGATAATTTTGGGAGGTTAAACCTCCATACCCACATCGCTCACAAGGGCCTTTGAGTTCACTTCCACTGAATCTTATTCCTCAATATTAAGCTCTTGATATAAGAAAGTGTTAAAAACTTTATAAGCATCATTAGTTCGTCGTATCTTAAGCCTGAATCCCACGATCATTTTTTTTCGTCGCGAAAGTGATCACTATCGCGATCACTGCGCAAAATGATCGTCGGCGGCAATTGTTTTTCGCGATCGCGATGAGGATTCCCGTCGCTATTTTTCATCACTCGTCCGGTCGCTTTATCCGTCGCTAAAACCGTCCCTAAAATGCCATATCAGCCAATCGGAACGCATGACCGTAATGTGTGATTGCAGCGCAGCGTTTGACAATTGTGGGAATGACATAGATAAACAAACACGCTATATATTTCCGTGATGTGGGTTCTATGACAACGAGCTTTGATATTGGAAATGATGCGAAAAGCGACGGCGGGAGTGACCGTGTGATTCAGAAAAATGATCACTAGAGCGATTGCTTTTCGCGACGGGAAAAGTGATCTCGATAGTGATCACTTACGCGACGAAAAAAAAATGATCGTGTGATTCAGGCTTTAGAGTATAACTTCATTATATAGAATCCAAATTATGAAAATCATGTAAAGAGTGCTCAAAGAGTCCAAAATAAATTTCTTAGAATTGTAAATTTTAATGCTGGTTTATCTACGTATGATTTGCTTTATACAGAGACAATGCGGATACTAAATCTTTACCCAATACACGTCCGAAATGAGCTCACTAAATTGATATTATAGTACAAATTATGTAATAAAGTTATTTACTGTTCACCGCTGGTTGAATTAATACCATTTAAAACCACATTTCCCTCCAGCAGAAGCTATAAATTAGTATGCATAAAATAATACGGTATAAATTACATTCTATTCTCCAATAACAAGGTTCTTTCGATTATATAATTTTGTTATAACAAATGTAGATATACATGGTGATACTCTTGATGTAGTTAAGACGAGGTGTGCTGAACTGTTACGGAAAAAATGAACCAATCCTTACTGTATATGAAAATGGTAGTCCTAATTACGTACAAATTTAATATTACAATTCATCCTTGATTTAAATTTTTCTATTGCAATGATAATTGTATATTTTAAATGAGATTATGCCCGTAATAAACGTTTTTGTTATTGTAAATGTGTAATTGTAAATATGGCAGTCCCTACTGTACACTACGGATCAGAATATTAGGTACCAAAAAAAAAGAATGATTTAAGGCAGATAGAATCGTCGGAAATGATATTTTTAAGATCAGTTAAAGCCTAAAGGCTGCACAAAATTGGATAGGTTAAGAAATACTCGAATAAGAGATGAACTGGGTGTCCAGGCAGTTACTGATAAATTACAAGGGTACAAACAAAGATGGAAGGAACATATACTTCGAATGCCAAATGAAAGAATTCCAAAACAAGCAATGGAATATCAACCAATTGGCAAGAGAAGTGTTGGAAGACCAAGAAAAAGATGGTAATGTGGAGCCGAAAAAGGCTTAGGCCCCTTGCACACACACCAATTTTGGAAGGCCGGTAAAACATCGGCTGTCCACATGCCAATAGTGACAATGGGAGGGCATGAGAGCTTTCATATACACCGATCACGCACCGGCAAAATGCCGGTTAGCTGCCGGCCATTGTCACTGTGGATCACCGGCGCGCAGTGGTTCCCAGACCATGCATTGTTGGACAAAAGTCTAGAAATGAATGAAATTGCATGTTTGATTGTTTATAGAGGGGATCTTATCATAAGAAATTCAAGTTTATCAGTTTAGAATCCTTCAGCAGTTGATTTTAAGCATATTTTAAAAAATATGCATGTTTTAATTGAGAATAAATTATGGAAAAGTGTTACGCATGGGAAAGCATCCTTCGTGGCCCAGGTCATTTGCTCGCCTGTCTGCTATATCTACTTGGAGGTAAATTTGTGAAACGGGGTTTGTGGCATTAATATTTTATAAAAAAGTTCCATTGGATTTCATAATTTTTATATTAGAAAAGCTCAATTTTTATCAAAGATAATAATTATTTTAGCTCACTTTATATCATAATCATAAATTGATTTAACAAGCTGTAAAGGGCAAACATTTTCATTTTGAAATCATTAAAATCTTAAGGTAATTATTAAAAACATAAAATTACCAATAAGTAATTCATATATACAAATTAATGCAAATAATGTTTTGTATTATTAGGTTAACCTTAATTATTTCTTTGTCATCATCTTATTATTTATTTTATTTTGTATTTCAAACACCTCCGAATCATCTTCAAGGGGCTGTGGTATCATTAACACCTCCTTAGGTATGCTCCCAGCTTTTCTTATAGGCGTTTCATGTCAGCTGGATACTAAGGGATCGGATGATAAAGGAAGTATATGCAATAAGTCTTCATTGCATTCTTTTTGGAATATTTTTCGTGTGGTCCATTCTCTATATCGTCTACAGTCTTTGTGTCCAGCCTCAAGTAGTTCTTCAGAAAATTGTCCGATCGGGAGGGGTTCGACTTTGATAATGCGCGATCCGTGAATGAGCATTTTTTAAGGGACGCAGGTTTGTCATACAATATATATGGGGAGAAAAAACTATCGGGCACTGCCAAAGTATACTTTCCGAGCGATTTTACGTTTATTTCATAGGCACTAGAGAGAGCTCTCAAAATAGCGAGCAGACGAAAAATCAGATCCGCATCGATTCCAGGTATGCTGGATGTTATGTATTTTCAAAAAATATGACGGGCACAGTTCCTATCATTAAACGTACCACTGCCTTGTCTTAGTTGGTTCACTACCAAACACATTAGATAATCAGAAAGCTGTTTTTTTCATCACAGATTGACCAGTTCTAGTACAACTTCAGAAATAGCTCCCTGCGTTTCAAGCTCATACTTATCACAAAACGACAAGGACTTACAAAGGCCTTAAGAAGAGCAGCTTGTCGACGTTATCTTAGAGTAAGTGTATTAACATATAGAGATATTACTCTGTGGCGTCAAGCAGTGTGCTTTCAGTTTTCCAAGCACTAATAATGAAAGACTAAACCAGGGGCGGCTCCAGCCAGGGGGCGCGGGGGGCGCGCGCCCCCCCCTGGTCGGTGACTGACGGAATTTTTTTGCTGCTTGCAGTCTCCTCTTACCTATGCCAGGAAAGGCGAGAATGAAATGATGGCTCGTCACCCATTGTGCTACCAAGTATCAATTTGTGAAGCGAAGCGCGTGTGGCCGAAGTCACCCCATTCTACGGTACATACGTTCCTACAGCCAGGAAGAGTTTTTCTCGAAGTTGAGATGTTCCGAATAATTTGTTTCACTATCGGCAGGCGAGTTTATTTTCTTTAGAGAAAATTTCAGCAACTATATATTCCTTAGATGAGCTTGCCAGATCTATGATTCGAATTTGAAAGTCTGCAACTCCGACAACAGATTCATCGGTCGTTTCCACTCGCGCGCACGGTCAAGCAGCACAAAGGTGGAGCGCAGGTATCTGTTTTGCTGGCCTGCTGTTTGAAGTTGGAGCTCTGTACAATTACGAGCAAAAATTGTTGAAGATTTCCTCTGACGACACATTTTAAAGTTGAAGACTTTCTCTCTGAAACGGTTGGAGTAATTCATGAATCACACGTGAGCTTGGACAGTTGCATTCGTTTTGGGGTTGTATTCTTTTTTTATGTTATCACACTGATTTCTCTTTCTTTGTGTACGTGTAGATCTAAATTTATTTGCAAAGATATGCAAAATGGTTAGGTGGCTAATAAGGAAAAAGCCTCGGCTAGAAAATGATTCATAGGAACAAGATTCGACATCTCTTCCCGCGACTTTTTAAAGAAGCAAGTGAACGTAATAAAACCATTGTTGATTTCTTAGTTCATCAAATGACAGGTAACTGTGAGACTAGATGGGTAGATAGGCATAAATCTATTGTAACTTTTAGAGACGACTTACATGATATTGCCAAAGCTCTCGAAAAAGTGTCAAAGTGGGATGATTATAAAACGGTAAATTATGGAAGATGTTTATTGTTATCAATTTGTAATTGTGAATTCATTTGAACTGCATATAGTCTGAGTGATGTTTTGAGTGCAATTTATATTTTAAGCAGATATTTGCAAAATGAGACTGTAGATGTTTTTCAAGCTAAATAAAAGTTGACCACACTTTTGAAGTACTAAAGGATAAGCGGATGAACTCTTATAAAATTTTCTCTGGAATTTTTGCAAAGGCTAAGAAAATTATGGAGGAAATGGACATTCAAATCCGTATTCCACGTGCAGCCAATCGGCAAAAGAATCAAGCAAATTACCCGGCTACCAATGATGAAGACGATATAATCGCGTATTGGGAAAAAATAATCTATATTCCCATTTTAGATTACGTAAATACGGATATCAAGGACAGATTTGCTGGAGAGTCAATAGAGTGCTTCAAGTTGAATACACCAATCCCAGCTGTTTTCATGGAAATAAAAAATTCGGACTCGTTAGAAAGCATGCTTGAAAAAATCTGTGATAAATATGCACCGTTATTGAAAAAAAATAAAAGTACTATATTAACGGAATTAGATATTGAGATAACTTTTTTGAAAAAAAATTCCGGAATTCAATGACATGAAACCAATGAAAACTGACATGGAACTTTGTGTGTTTACATGATTGTATTTATAAATACTTGATAATAATCTCTATAATAACTTCTCAAGAATATTTTCCAAGATACTCAAATGAAATGCGGCAAATGATTTTACTGTCGACTTCAGTTGTATTTTCTTGATCAATCATACAGTAGTTCCTGAAATCTAAAAGCTAAATACTTATGGGTAAAATTGGAATTTAATATATTGAAGAGAAAACTTCATTTCGCCCGCTAAGCACTTTTGTCAAGGGGTATAAAATGCGAACTCGCATCACGTACCGTAGACTACCCTCTATTTATAAATGTTACGCTTATGTCTGCTTTTTCTCTCTCAATTTTTGATCTACAGGGATGGGGTTTGCTGCATTTGGTGTGGATTCTCTGTTTTCATGATTTGATCATAATAGAAAGTGCATAAATAATACATGAGTCGTAAATTATACTCACAATTTTCCCATAAGATTGCACAACGTTTTTTTTTATTTTCTCGCCCTATTTCCCTCAACTCTCCATCGAAATCTACGGTTCGAACGTCTATTCAAAGCTTGTGTCTCCCGCTTGGAACGAAAAATATACCTACTGATCGTTTGAAATTCCACACGTAAATCGGAAATTACTTTTACAACTGTACAACAATTTGTACCAATTCCTTCATTCTTTCTCAACTATAATGCCGAAACTCTTATCTTATTTTGACGCTTGTATGCCACATCATGAGAGAGAGAGAGCGAGCGAGAGTGGGGGGAGGGGTAAGCAGCCCGTCGCGCCCCCCCCCCCCTCAAGGAAATCCTGGAGCCGCCCCTGGACTAAACACAAATGGATGCGCGCGGCACAATGGTCTACGCGAAATGTGATGGCTATTTTTCAAGTACGGTACCGAATAATGATTCTCTTGTTTAAACACGTCGTATTGTAGCTCAAACTTGTGAAAAGAGCGATTTTTGTTTTCATTATTCAACTTCCACTACAATGCACCTGAATCAGATGAATTTGGACGGTGGACGTTGTCATAAATAGTCCGGTCGCTAATAAACAATTTTAAACAACAATGGTGGTAACTTATAAGTCTCATTCTCTTCATTGTTTTATTTTTTAGCTTCTTAGTACAATTTAATAAGTCTACTATCATATTCCTCCACGTAAAATCGAATGGCAGTTGAAATGAGAGTTTTCTATTTAGCCCAGTTTGAAGAACAGCCATTATATTTTATCACTGAACACCAAGGGGCGCAGGTAGGCGCAGCTAAACTTTTTACCATTTGCAAAAGGAAGTAATGAGAAGGATTTTCCATTTGATCAGAGCAACATGTTCTGCACAGGATTTTTTATAGCTCTACTTAAAATAATTTTTCTCATTATAAATGACATTGACTTAAAATGACGTATCTAGGGTAACAATTGTTACGAAATAATTACCAAAACAACTCCTAGAAACGGATTAGACTTCTACTGGCACAAATACACCCATTTATTAGACGAATGTCTATGTTTAGTCATCAAGAAATCATCCTGTTATGAGTCTCACAAAATGTAAAATGTCGTCCATTTTTATTTTCCGCACTTTCAGCTGTCAGAACATTGTTATAAATAGATATTTAAAAATAATTACATCAGTTAATAGTACTTTGATATATTGGCTACGCATTGGTATTAGAGTCACTGGTTTAATTTATAAACGAAAAATTCCACTTTTGTCCATGAAAACAGGGTCTAGGAACCACTGTGCGGCGCCGGCTCAAAAACATAGCAACTTATCGTTTGACCGGTAAAAATCCGGCGTGTGTGCAAGCATCGCTTCGCCGGTAAAATATCGGCCGGTATTTTACTGGCCGTCCAAAATATCCTGGCAGGAAGAAGATGATTATTGACTTTAAATTGATTAATCACGGTAGATTGATAAGAATATAGATGCTCGGTAAAAAAATATCGTTTCCGGCAAATTTGTTTTGGTGGCCAGGAATGTCGTTGGCAGGAACATTGCTCACTTTGCATTGCGCCTTCTTGAAATTTTATCTTTTTCTACGGACTGTAGGTACCTTTCTCTTGCTGAGAAAATTACGAAATAAATTATTCACGATGAAATTATCTAATGAATAAAAAAGAAAAAAAGGGCAATAAGTATTATCTTACATTGGAATTGCTCGAACAGTGTAAAATAAGAACGTTTTCTCCACTTGTTACTTTATTCTGTCGATGACAGCACCATCTTCGCCTGAATAATTAAGCCAAATAAAAAAAACTAAGTTTTCTGACTATCCTAGCTTTTTCTTCAGCGCAAATGCATGTGTTATTCATGCGACAATTCCATCCTGAAAATCTTTAAGCTTATTTCGTCGCCATAGACCACTTAGTCTCTTTAAGCATTAGTTTCACGAAAAACTAATCATAGAGTACTCTTTGTCTACTTATTAGGGGAAGCGATGAGATCCTAGCGCTCTTGTATGATCATATTTTAAGGGTGACTTGCTTACCACTAAACAGGAGAGTGCATTGCAACTTGTACCACCTTTTTCCCTTCTTCCACTCAATAAACTGCCACTCGTCTACTTGCCTTCATTTTGGAAGAAGCTTTGCACTCTGTTTTTCACCCGGAAAACATGAGAGTTGGGTTAGGTAGCAAAAAAGTCTGGACTCAACAATATAAAAAAGTCCCTTTCTTTTAAGAAATGCATACCATTTTTAAAATGAAGCAGACGCAGTTGCAAATTAATTTGAGCTATTCCTCATGAAATTATGGAAAATTTTTCTTAGGATAGGGAAATGTTATTTAAAAAAATTGCTTTTATTCCACCAGCTGTCTTGCTATGAATTCACCACATTTTATTCGAAAAATTCAGTCTCCTCTTGAACGTCAGTCAACACGTTCCAATTTTTAAAACGAAGCAGACGCAGATATACATAAATTAATGCTACTTCTTATGAAATTACATAAAGATGTTACCAAGGGTCAGGGCGCTGGGAACCATGTCAAGTATTTTTAAGCAATTATTTTTACACTCTAAATGAGTATTACTAGTCAATGATGCTTTGCGTGTGATTGCATATTTTAAGGACGGCTTATAGAAAAAATTTGACAATAAATCATCCGTGTTACTACTTATTGTAAGATTGTAGTACCCAAAAAGTCAATGGCAGAGGCAATAGATCAAATAGCGCGGAACTTGGTGAACTTATCGTCAGGTTTGGCCGATTTGGGACGAGAATATTAGCGTGAACCTTTTGGAACGCGCAGCGTAGTATCATAGAGTAAGTATATATATAGAGTAAATATACTTACTCTATGGTAGTAGTCATTTAGTTAAGTGTGTAATGCGATATTTACGCGTGTTATGTAATTAAAAACCGTGAATCATGAGCATCTTGGAATGAAAAATAACAGGAATATTTTTCTGTGTATATGAAAGAGGATGTTTGTTTGTCTGTCTATGCGTTTCCAGACGACTGCACGGATTTCATATTTCATATTTTCATATTTTCATATTTTTTCAGATTTTCATATTTTTTCATATTTTCATATTTTTTCATATTTTCATATTTTTTCATATTTTCATATTTTTTCATATTTTTTAATTAACGGACCAAGGCCCAATTACAAAGCAAAAATTCTTTATAAAATGCCATAAAATATCATAACAGAAACAATCATATACATATTGTAATGGTTAATTAAGTATTAGGTAACATCTTATCTGGTATTCCTTTCAGGTACATCATTATAGAAGATAAAGGATAAAAAAATAGGTCCACTTTGAGACAAATTGCCATCACGCATTAGTTTCTGTAATGGGGAAAAGTAGGTGTTGTTGCGTGAGTGATGGCTATTGTCAAAAAGAGTGTCACATCTAGTGGAGTAAGAAGGAACTTTCATGGATCTCTTCTTTTTAGTAGCACAGGGGAATCAACTAGGTAAAGGATTGCGATCAAAGTTAGTACATAGGTGCATCTCATGCTCTCAAAGCACGTAGTATTACTTTTAGTTGCGTTCGACGCGTCCTTTACGATATTTTATTGCAAATAACCTTAGCTGTCCGCCGCCTACTCCATATACCATTCCTAAAATTTAGCTACGGGGGAAAAAGGTACTTGTAATTGGAATTTGGACAATTTACGGTAATATATCAAGAATACAACGTTAGTTTCGCACAAAACGTGAAGCGTAAACTGGACTGAAAAGTAGTGATAAAAATAGTTTTCTTTAACTATTTTACCTTTAACCTTTTACTCAGCTCATTTTGAAAATCTCCACCTTTTGTTGCTCTGGGCATTCCATTTGCAATATGAGATAACTTTGTGGCGATGCTTTTTCGAAAAGTTTGGCATCGTCACGCGTCTGTTCCGACTCAGTGCCTCAGGAGGACCTCATTAAGCCATCAGACACGGCAATGAAAGCCGTCGCACTTTCATATTTGCACTCGTACCACAGCTATTGGCACGCACGAATTTCGATCCAAATGACGCCAGCGCGGGAAACATGCCCTGCCATGCTTTAATAAAAAAATGGCCGACGTACTTTTATTTCTGTACAGCTTCCCCCGTTGTAATTAGGCAGCCCACTCCCTCGCAACGGCTCCACCGAATACACGTACCTCAGGATATATAAAACTACATGCTTTACGCTGCCATTAATGTGTCAATACTATTTTATTATTAGTTAAATTTTTCCTGTGTATGTATTACCAAGAAATAGTTTTATACGTTCCAAATCAATAAGATGTCTAAGTAGATGTTGCATACATTGAGTAACTAGCATTCCTATTATGAATTTTATTATTATTGATATTTTACCATATTTTACTGTCATATAAATAATTTTTATATATTAAAATACCGAAAGCTCTTCAAGTTATACCGCAGTAACGGCTATTTTAATGTTGAAATTACAACGAGAATAAACGAAAGAAAAATTTTATCTAATCATTTTTGTGTATTTATTTAATAATGGAGGTTCAAACGCCAGTGCACATGGCTAAGCATACCAAAGCAAAAAAAAAACTGTAACACCTTGTATTTCAATGAGAGTGAAAAATCCCGCCTATCGTGCTCTTTGTGATTTTATTAATATACATATCGGGATACTAAAATTCTATCTAAGCCCGTTCATCATAAGAGTAAACGTAACAGTCCTTTGTTGAAAACGCATCTTTACAATAACATGGATGGTAAAATGTTGCTGAAGTGTATTGTACCTCATACCATAGAGTAAGTATATACTTACTCTATGCTCATACCTTTATTGTATGCTAAAGGCCCTATGTAATCTAAAATCTTTTGGCGAAATTAAAAGAAAAGCGAAAGAATGGTTAATTAGTGAAACTGTAAACTTGTAATTTCTTTAATTAATCTGAAATGTACAAATTATACTAGATTCTCATATTTTGGTTTCAAAGTTCCTAAAACTTTTTGTGTCAAGTTATTGTTTCTTCCTGTTTATGAATTTGAAACTTGATTACAAATTCTATGCTTTCAATGTGCCACTATGTAGGATAAACGGAACCTTCTGAGAAGCCAGATAGCTTAGAAGGACCAAGTTGTATATGCTAATAAAGGCAATGATCTATATACTAAAAAAAATAATTTTCCATCACCATTTTGCTCATAATATTCCAAAAAAGGCAAATTTTGTGGAAAATATTTGTAAATAAAAAAATCCACAAAAAGTTATTAAAAGTTTTTGCTTGAATTTCACCTGCTGCCTTGCCTTGATGTCCCCATATTTTAATCCGAAAACGTCAGTCTCCTTTGCAAACGTCAGTCAACACTTTTCCCGTCACGGCGGCGCGCGGAACGAATTCAGATGAAGGTGCTGCAGATTGGAGTTTAGGGGCAAGAGTTCCATCCATTCCCGCGGATTGAGCGATAAATTTTCCGTGAGCCCTGTCACCGGAACCAGGGATTGCCGCTTCCCTCTCCTCCGTTACCACTCGACACTAGGCGCGCACGGGAGTCGCAAAACCCCTCCCGTACCCTTGGTCGGCCTCGTCAGCGTAATTCGCTCCAACTGGGTCGCGCGACCCCAAGTTGGGTGCGAGAAAAATGAACTCTCCTATGATCCACCCTCCTTCATATCCTATCCCCTATTAAATATACCAGGGTTTGCAAGCTTCCGTCGATTGAACGCAAAAACATTTCGTGAAGTGGATTTTGTATGAATTCAATTGATTCGGCTTTTACTTTGTGAAAATCCATGTTGAAATGAAAATACACAACCTTGGTAAATTTTCACTGGAAAATTATTTATTGGTACGACGCGCTTCGACGCTGAGGCGTCTTTCTTAAGTACCCTGTTTATAATATCGACAATCCAATATATACCTACATTCTGGCAGGGGGGGGGGGGGGAAGGAAGAAGGGTTATGCAGGGTTATTTTGTATAATGTGAGGCACGATGTGATGGAAAGTCTTAATACATATTTGTAAAATTGGACATTGCAATATTCCCACTGAGATTTATTTGACGCTACGCGTATCGTTGTTACAGACAACATTATCGAGGGTAACATAAGTCTAAACTGTTCTTCCTTATATAGGTCTTGGTGCTTGAAGGGATACTTACTCTATGATGGTAAGATGGAGGATGGGGTTTGGGTGTCGATAGGTGGGTATATTGAGGGTTGTGAGAGAAAGGGTTGTTTCCTAGGGGTTCGGAAGAGGAGCAGGGTAGGGGGGGGGGGCGGGGCGGAAAGAAAGTTGGTATGGTTCGGTATTTGGAAAAGGCGACCAACACTTGAGGTCATTTGCGCCATGAGGGAAGGGTGGGAGAAACCCGGCGTCGGCATTAGCCTGCTCTTAACGAAAGGCGCCAAGGGGACCACGGCTTAACGTCCCATCCGACGGACGGAGTACTGCACTTGAAATGTCCACATTCAAGCAGACATCGGGCAGTCTCCGAAAATTCCGGGATTCGAACCCGAGCCCACAGGGTGGAAAGCAAACACTCTAGCCACCTCACCAACCCGATCCCCCGAAAGTTTCTAGGGTGGTGGAGGGTACCACGCACGTCTTCACTGTCTTCTTTCGTGCTGTGGTCGTCCGGATGGAGTCCTCGTTCAGATGATCTTCTTCTCCTGGGTGGATGACCCCGTGTCCTTCTTCCATTGCTCTTCTATGGTGTGAGGGGGTGTCTATTAAAGCGTTGGGGGTGTGGTTGTGTGTAAAGGGTTGGTACGAATTTAAAAACCTTTGGATTCCAGCGAATTTTTTCGGAGTCAACGAGGACGGTTGGAAATCTAGTGTCCAACCTCACACATGTGGAGATAAGGGGGTTGGCAGAAAATGGCTTTTAAAATTCAAGGAAAAAATTGCTAAAATATGTGCGTCTCGGTTCTTGAAATTTTAGTGCCATTAACGGTGAGAGAGAATGAAAAAGATTTTCATTCATGAGGAGAGTGTTATGATTTTTTTAGTTTTTTTGTATTTCCATCATTTCGAGGGTGTCTTTATGTTAAACTTGATAATGTTGTTCGTAACAACGAAACGCGTAGTGTCAAAATAAAACTCAGTGGAAATATTGCAATATTTTATTAAACTAATGTTCATATTTTGATAGCTTTAAAGTTTAAATATACCATATTAGGGTACCTATGATAAAACATTGGAAAATGATATGCGTTATTTCGGGCGTGAATTTATGGAATCGACTGAAAATAACGAAATGTAAGTGTATAAACTTCGATTCATCTGTGCCAAATGGAGACTAACCACGTCGAAACCTCGTGCATTATAAAACTTATTGGAATTATAAAGTTTTTTTACATCTTACGATTTCTCGTATTATGCCGAAAAATGTCCTTAAATTACGAAATAATACTTGTAAATCTCATTGATTGCCTCGAGAAAAAACTGGTTTACCGGCTAAAACCCTCTCCGTAAGCAGTTTACACCATAATTTTATTTATTATACGGAATTGACGTTTTATCTCAACTACGGCTTATTCTGTGCCTACTACCAAAATAATGTGAAATCAGTTTTTGTGGAAAATTTTACAATTTTTAGATCCTGCTGTACAGAAGCAAGGTATTCCTTCATGAAATAAATTCACCAAAAATTGTATAAAAGGATTCATGGTTCTTATAAAGAGTGAAAGAAGTGTTCTTTGGCTTCTATGTATACATTTAATTGGCACCCAATCGTTATGATGGCGTTGGTTTACCAGCAGTCGCCACAAGTTTATTTCCCCTCTCATGATTTATATTATATGCCAAACTGTTGATACGACGAAATGAATACGAGCCTTTCGAAGTCAAATGGGGGTATTAATAAAAAATAAAGAAGGAAAAAAAATCGAGAACTTTTTTTTACAGCGAGCCCACGATAAAGGAGTTCGTCAGAGGCGCCTCAGCGGAAACTGTATGAATCAGTGGTACCCTCTCAAAACCACCCTAAATATACCGCCTCAATCTCTCTTTGTGCCCATTCGTCCCCGACATCAAAATCCTACGGGCGCATTCAATCGTAATTCCGGCACCATCATCCCTCCAGAGACCATTGGCCGCATTCAACACAAACAGCCTACCCTTCCACTTTCCCATTTCTGCTATCATGGTTCCCTTTAAGTTCACTTCCATCACTCCTCCTCCCCTTCTTCCCTCCATCTTGTTTTTATTTTACGATTCACGCTTCGGAGGAGGAGGACGTAAAATGAAGAAGCAGGGAGGGGTAAGGAGGAAATCAAATGGCGCCACTCATCCCGTTCTTACGGACTTGGTCGAGTTTCCTTTTAACTTCGCTCAACCCCCTCCGAAACTTTCGGTCCTGGAAATGGATCGGTCAAGTAACAGCTCATTCGCAAGAACGGATCCGAATGTGAGAAGGAAGTCCGCTTGAAACTTGCAAGTTCAGAACTTTCGCCGTGGAAATGTAGTCAGCCTAGGCAGGTACGTAACCGGAATTTTTCTGCGGGAAGGGCTTGAGTGGATGGCCTGTAATGGTAATATTTTTTTGTCAGTTACAACGTATCCAAGAACCATATCGATGGCTAAGTTTTAACAACACGTATCTCAAAATTTGGCCGATCTGATTTAATACTGCTAATAATGATAACAAAAAATAAAATTCAAGCAAAAAACAACTCTTTGTTTGCAAATATATGCTTCTTTTTCAGTTTTATGTATTTTTGATTTTTAATTTCAATTGAAATTATTCACAATTAAAAAATTTAATCGTTTTTTTGGTCTCCTGAAAATTTGCTATTTCTGAGATACGTGTTGCTGGAACTTAGCTATCGATATATTTCATTAAATAAGTTATCGATTCCGTTTCCATAGTGATGAAGTGTGTTGTCATCGGTGATGTTTACCGCAACGGACATAGTTATTATAGCCTATGGTATAATTCAAATAAATATTTATTTCAACTGTTTTTCTATTCGTAAAAACTATAATACAGCACTATATTAGTATGTATTTCGGTACCAATGCAGTCGCTTTCCTCATTATAACAGGCTAACCTTTCATTTATTGCCAGATTCCTAACACCTCGCGGTAATTTTTCTCTGCTATCCTGTAATTCTCTTGCAGAAACCCGTGGATGTACCTACTTGGTAATAATCTACGAAAGGTATTCTCTAATTGAGATTCCATTGAAAATTGTATAGAGTTATTTCCCTGTACTTTCGAATTCCGTCGTGCCTCGACTCCAGAGGCCCTATCCACTAAGGAAATCTCTCGTATAGTTCCTGGTTTGTTCTCGGAAAGACGTCATAATTTCGGAATGAGCTATCCACTAAGGTCCATCCGAACTTTCCGTCACTGAAACTCATCCGAGGGTGGCCGACAGAGGGTCTCGCAAAATGACTTTCCGTTTCTCGGAATCGGAAAGTGATGTGCCAGCTGGTAACTTATGGAATATTTTTACCACGAAAGTGGTGCTGCAGAAGCTGGTGAGAAGTCAAAAGTAACTTGCAATACCATCCTCGTTTTTCAGACGTGCGTGGACTCGAGTTTCCTCGATGTATTGACTCCCGTGGGTTTTTTAAAAATTTGAGTTTAACTCCTGTTTCGCTAGGTCAGCTGCATTCACGTCCATGCTCGTCGGTTCAAGGTGGCGTAAATGTAAAGAATGCAGCTTTCCTCATGGGCCAACCTTCCAAGTTTTCACCGACCCGACCCCCTCATAAAAATATGGAACTCGTGGGTGTATATGCATTATTGAAAACGATAATATAATTGTACACGTCGTGTGTATATAAAAAATTCGATTTTTTTCCTTTTTTTATTTTTATTAATACGCCCATTTGACTTCGAAAGACTCCTATTCATTTCGTCCGCATCAACAGTTTGGCATATAGTATAAATAATGAGTGAAGAAGTACACTAGTAGCGACTGCTGGTGAACAAAGGCCATCAAAGCGTTAAGGTGCTAATTAAATGTGTACATAGAAGCCAAAGAACACTTTTTTCGCACTTTAAAAGAACCAATAATCCTTTTGATCTGAATCCAAACTGATTTCACATTATTTTTGTAGTTGCGGTGGAATAAGCCGTATTTGAGATAAAAGTCAATTCCGTGTTATAAAACATGTATAGCGTAAACTACTTACGGAAAGGGTTTTAGCCGGTAAACCAGATTTTTTTCTCAAGGCAATCAATGAGATTTGTAAGTATTATTCGGTATTTTAAGGATAGTTTTCAACATGATACGAGAAATCGTAAGACGTAAAAAATTGTAATTCTACATAAATTTAATAATGTATGACCCAGCCCACATGGACCATCTGATCTGTGTAATACCCGGGAAGAAAACAACCAAGCCAGTGAAGCCTGAACTATTTAATCATAGTCCTTTGATATTTTCCTAGCATTGGAATTCAACTAGCAGGTGAACGCTAGAGGAGCAATGGAATACTCCGCTATAATTTCTTTTACTTCATGAGATTGAATGATAAGACTGCCTGTCTTGAAAGAGCACAGAAATATGGAGATATTTTTGGAACATTGGACAAAGAAGAAGATGAACGCAACGGATGTCAAAAGGACGGGGGATAAAAGAAAACGAGGGGAAAAATTCCAAATGAGGAGGAAAGGACGATGCTAGTAATAAGAGGATTTTAAAGACCTGATTCAAGGGGAGATTTTTGAACTGGAGCGGTCGGGAAAGGTACACAGCAGAAATATTTACGTGGGAAAGATATAAAAATACAAGAAAGAACTGCGAAGGAAGGTATCGTGGCTGTGAGGTCACAGATAGATAACAGATGTGGAAAGTGACATAGGGCGAGGAATACTTTCACTGGGACTCAGACGTCAACGTAGAAAAGATTTTTGAGTAATATGTTTTTCCGGAAAATAATGTTTTCATATTTTTTACTGGTAGATCACCTTTTTAAGGCCGCTATACACGGTGAATGATCATGCCAAAAGATCACGTGATCATTCACAGGATCATGCGAGCAAAATGGAGCATGTTCTAATTTTCACTGAATGATCATGCGCATGACGGTTCATTCGCGAATTTTTACGTTATACACGGCAAATGATACTATCGCATGATCATTCACCGCCTTTGCATAACAAGAAATCAGGCAGATATAGCATATTGCCAATAGAGTGATAGTTTTTAAGCATTTTGTGACGTAGGACCAGTATTCTACATTGAACTCATATGGTTTACCTTATGTACCGCTATTAATTTCCGTCCCGTTCATTGTCCTCAATGCTGAAGAAGCCTGATAAATTATAATTAATACAATTATAAGTTTGTTGGAGCAAAATAATTTTGGTTAATATTCTTAGAATAAAATATATATGGAATATTTTGACTCTACTTAAAGTTGATTATTTTGAAAAAAAAGGGAGGATGTGTCATTTAATAATTATTCGATGCCGAATAGAAGTTCTGAGTATTTATGCTTGTCTAAATACGTCAATATTTTGGTCCTTTTGTAAGAATACGCCATTTGTCTCTGTAAAAAGCTAATATAAGAGGTGAAATGAATCTTTATTGGAACTGACGCATAATTTTATAGGGAAGGAACAGTCTCAATCGATTTGATGATAAGCTAAATTGTGACAATCGCAATTATTTTTTAAGATGACAGTTTCAAGTAGAATGCCTTGATAATATTTGTCCTCAGCTGTAGTTATGTGGGGAGTATCAAAATTTTCTTGCAAAGAAAACTCCGCAACCAATATCTAATAGCATGAGGTTTTCTCTTAGAACTTCAGAGGACACCGAATTAAACCTCTATGAATTCAAAATAAATTGAAACTTACAGTTAAGAACAGATATTTTCGTTTGCTAAAATTTAGCTATTGCTCTCAAAACAGATGAGAGGATAGGATATTAAACTGGAATGAGATAGGCGCCCTAGTATTTGATGGCCGACTTCAGGCAGTTCAGAGCGTCCGTAACCCGAAATGAATGTTACACGATATCGACTAATTATAGCATCCGTAAATATATCATTTGTGTATATAGACCGATGAACTCTAGGGAAAGAATGGGATAATAACGACTATGTGCTTCTGAAATAATTACTAAAATACCAATTAGCATAATAGCATGAAATATCACAAAGCTATTTTGCATTATCTTGGCTATAACATTTGCAAAGGAAAATTTGACGTCTCAATCAATTTACTGCCACAAATGCGATGCATGCGTGCGGTAACCAGAAAGATAGCAAAAAGTATGTTTCTAAGCACATTTCAATTGTTTTTCACATCAAAATAGCAATCATGCCATTTGGTTGCGCTAACTTAAAAGGGCTTTAATGCTATGCATTCTGATGTAAAATGGAATCAGCGGCATTAACGATATCGGTCGGAATTTTGCAGCGGCAACAGAATTTTTGCGGTGACAAATTTTTTAACAGATAGTAATTTTGCTCTTACCTTTGCCGGATAACTCAGCAATATTCCTCTCGCTTGTTGGTCTCCATCTTTCCCCGTCATGCCAACAGAACCTGTTCAATGAAATTATATATATTTACGGTTGTGGGGTTGTTCAGTGAGACCTAGAATCAAAGTTCATTAAAATGATTCGTGGATGTATAATACAAAATATGCAAAAACGTCCAGTTTTCCCGCCCTCATATAGGTTATCGCCCACTTTTCATATTAGTTGGTGACGTCCCTAGAGTTTTGGTTTGTTTCCTCGTTCAGGGCGCTGCAAATACGTGACGCGAAATAAGAATAATCTAAATAAAATTGATGGTTTGTGGCGTAACTTTGTGAAAGCAATTCATTATGGAAAATGAAAAAGAGGAAACTTAGTGCTTTTACATGGAATATTCACTCATTTACACGACCATGGTTTCAACATAAGACGTCATCATCAGGTAACGATGATGACGTCTTATGTTGAAACCATGGTCGTGCAAATGTGTGAATATTTCATGTGCAAACACAAAGTTTCTTCTTCTTTATTTTTCAATTACCTTATCTTCACTTAATTGTGCGTAACTACGCATCTGAAAACTCGAGAAGAACGTCCGTTGGTTCTCAACAACTTAGCGTATCTTAACTTAGGATAATCGTTGCCAGAGAAAACATCAGTATTCTCGTAAGAATGAAGACAGTTCTTTTCCTATCGAGATAAAAAGTAATGTGGGACCACCGAAATCGATTTCACGATTGATGCGCAGTTTGTGATGCAATTGATGAGTACGGCATTAACACCAGATGGACCAGGGTTGTAAGACTCCCGAGAAGGACCATAATCCGTCATTTTTATGGGTAGCAATAATTTTAAATATTTCTTCGTTTAGGTTTAAAACAATTGATAAATTCATTAAACATAGACTTTTTTATTTATCAACACAAAATGTTTTTACAAATCATTTTGCAATAAAAATTTAAAATGAACAGCGGTCACGTGGCTCCTGCCTCCCTTGGCGTGGCCTACCACTAGCCACTCGGTACGGCAGACTTGCTGCTTATTTCCATTAAAAATCTAATAAAGAATGTTAAGTACATGAATTTGCCAACTAAAACATCAAAATGGCCAAACGTAACATAGTGTAGTGATTTACTGAACATAACACGCGTTGCGGATGTTGGCCTTTTAAGGTTTTCAGGTGGTATAACTTCATTTCCATGTGAAGAAATCAAACTATATTTTATAAGAAAACGTACCATAAAAATGTATAGTCATAAAAGATTAAGACGAGAGAAAAAATAATTCTGGGCAATACGATCAACCCTCTCAGTGCCATGGGCTGTTGCATTGGCTTTTGCTCCACTGGCGAAAATTGCCACAAGCAGAAGCCTAGAGCGGATTTAAAAAGATAATGAGTTAATGCATTTAGCGTCATCCTTTATCTAATGTATTAGAATATTATGACTAACAAATAATCCCTCTTAATAGAGTAAAAATACGTTACATTGATATCTTAAATAGTGACTTTATATTGTGTTTTTCATATAGGGATAGAAAATTCTTAACTTCACCTGGGCACTTTTCACTGGAACCATCAAATTTCGGTGGCACTATTAAGGTTAAGTGAAGGTTACATGTCAAAATGACGGGAGTGGTCCTTACAGCGCCAATTAGTCCGGTTCATAAAGAGTCAAGTTACGCCAAGTTAAGTTGTAGTGAACGGGACTTTACCCTTCGTCTTGAGTGGTCGATGGGTCCTCTTGCCCAGATAACTCGCAGTTTTGCCTTCCAGAAACATCTACCGGCGGTCCCGGGAACTTACTGTATTCGCAACCGCTCCCCCTTTCCTCCCCCTTTTTTGCTCCGTTCACATTACGATTGTCCACGCGATCGTCCTAACGATAGTTGGCAGAACTAGTCGTGTGAATGCATGTCCGGACAATAGTTCACGTAGTTCCTAACGTTACCACTTTACCATGGTTTGGAGCTGCGAAACTGGAAGAAGAAGCGACAAGAGAAGGACGAAAATTTCGCAAAGCTCCCATCGCTCAATTTTTTTTCATGGACTTGTCCAGGCAAGGAAGAACATGGGCGGAAGAAAATTTTTTCGTTAAATACACGTTGAAAACAGTAATATCTTGACCCTGCATCCCTCAACATCTTTGCTAACCGTCAATTTCTCGTTCACTTTAGATGTCAGCAGTAGAAGGTAGCACAGGTTTTAACCATTGTTCTGTGAATGCACGATAGTTTCAACGATTGTTGGAACATTCGTAATCTGAACGAGGCATGAAAGTACGTAACTGCACGAATAAAAAGATATACTTATCACTTATGTATTTAAAAAAAATAAAAAAAGTTATGCCACCACAAAAACTTTAATATAGGCTGAAAAACAGAATTATACACGAGTACTACTTATTATCTCTGGGAAATACTCTTTAGAGTGGGATAAAAGACAAGTCTTCTAAAAGGTAAGGAGAAGTACGTCCTCTTGCCCAGATAACTCGCCCACCTATCACGGACGGTTTGTGATGGTCCTGTCTCCGCCAACTGTGATTGAGGGCCCGGCCCCACCTTCTCGCTTTAACCCTTCCCAACTCGAGTGGGGAGGCCGAGAAAGGGGGAAAACCCCTTGGTACTCAACCGTTTTATTTCCACACTTTCCCCGCGCAAAAACTGCCCCGGCCTATCGCTCCTCCACCCTTCCTCAGCCGACTGGCAAATTACCCCCCCCCCCCCCTATAAACCCTCTTCCTTCTCGGCTGAGTTCACCCCCATTCGTACGCTATATACATACGAAGACTCTCTCAAAGCCATCTCCCGGCGGTCCCGGGAACTTACTCTTATCGCACCCTTAAGAAAGTACGCACGATTCAAAAGAAATACTTATCGCGTATCGATGGTTAAGTTCTAACAACACGTACCTCAAAAATAGCAACTTCTCAGGAGAGCAAAGAAACGATTTATTTTTTCTAATTGTACACTAAAATTAAAAACCAAAAATTCATAAAACTGAAAAAGAAGCATACACTTGCCAACAAGAGTTGTTTTTTGCATAAATTTTATTGTTTATTGTTATTACGCTTTGTTTAAGATACCTGTGTAAACCGGCCAAATTTTGAGATACGTGTTGTTAAAAATTAGCCATCGATATGTATTTTAAAAAAAGTTAAAAAAAAGCCCTGCCTTCATACTTTGATCGAGGATGGAGAACAAAATAATATAATAATTTAAAATCTATGTAGGCCTTATACATACGAAGACTCTCCTAAAGATATCTCCAAGTGGTCCTGAAAACTTAATCTTATCGCAACCTCAATAAAGTACTCTACTGCACGATTTTAATGTAATACATATCATTTATGAATTTAAAAAAAACTTTGAAAAGTTTTGCCTAAGTAAACAACTATAACCTAGGCTAAAAAAGAATATTATAATAATATAATACTCATCAGCTCGAGAAAGCACCAAAATTTACAAATCATTAAGTAATGAGAAAATATTAAGAAGAGTGGGAGTAAAGAGGTCTTCTATATACCTTAAGGAGAAGACGTGACAACTTAGTTGGCCATATTATGGGACATGTTGGCCTGAAAAAAATAAATCGTTGAAGAACAGGTGGAAGGGAAGAAGGGCAAGGGACGGCCCCGAATGAGTTGCATAGGATAGGTTATTAAGGATGTAAAAGAGAATAAATGCATCCCTATGAAAAGGCTATCGGGTAGGAGAGAGGAATGAAGAGTTGCGTCAAGCCAATCTAAGGATTTTTGACTGATGATGATGATATACAACCGAATTAATTTTTGCTTTCATAATTCCAAATATGTTATATACGAGTTGAACTCGTATAGAGAAAGAGAAAGAGAGAATGAGAGCTCGTACTTGAAAGTTATCGAGGAGAGTATAAACAGCCAGGATAAGAAGAAAAATAAGCATAAGAGCAAAATCGTATTTAATGTTGAAACTACTCTCAGCGCCTGAGAAAAAATAGTTCAATATGTATTCATACCCGTAAGCATCTAAGACTTAAAATAAATTTTAAATGTCAGGGAAAGAATACGCGTAAAATTAACTCCAAAAAACCAAGGCAATAAATTGAAGCATTAGACATAATCCTTATTTTAAGTCAACAGTTGATCAGCTATTTGAGTCGATGGTTATACTATTGTCTTTTAACTAACGTGATCTGACTTCATTCATAACATTCAGTTGCTGTTAACTCAAAAAGTAGTTCAGGGAAGAGCCTAAGTGATTTCATAGATGATCTTTTTCCTTCTATCAGTGAGTTTGTTCATCTCGACTGGATATTTAACTGGACATAATACATAATTTTGAATAAAAGTAGAAGATGAGTTATCTGGAAATGTGTTACGGGGTTTGATTTTCTAGCTTTTCTGACTAAAGATCGGTTGTAATCCGGTATTACGATGGTTTTAATGTCATACGTGTTTAATTAAAAGTTCACTAAATGTGTATGTATCACTATACCTAACCGATTAAGAAAATGTAGTAGGGATATGCGAGTAGCACTTTTTGATCTCGACTCGAGTATCGAGTCGAATTGATAACTACTCGTGAGTATTGAGTCGAGACGAGTCGAGTGTTGTAATTTTTGGTCCAGGCATTATAACAATGCATTCTCCAACATTTTCTCATTTTTTCCAATGCTCTTGTAAAATTTCTATTCTGAATCCTTAGCCTGATTTGAAAAGGAATAGATAATGAACAACGTTGATGGTAATTGTGACAAAATCGGGAAAAACCTTCATTGTCCGCCATAAACTTAACGTTACAAGTTAAAGACGTATTCTTGTTTCTTTCAAAAATATTAACAATTTACCTATTATCTTGACATTTGAATGACGAAAGTAGGGCAGGGTACAAAATTACTGGATAAAAAGTATGAGCGATGTAGCGGTCTACTCGATTTTACTCCGAATACGCCCCCGCCGATACGCCGATTTTACTCCGAAGACGATAGGCCCCCGCGGCTGACGAAAAAGGTATTAGGCGACTATAGTGGTTGACTGCTACATATACAGCAAGCTGAAATTCCCATGGCAAGGCATTAGGACGGCGTTTCGACTTTAAAAACGATATCATTACATGAATTTTATGCTGGCGCTTATTGCCGGAAAATTTTGGAACTACTGGCATCGACAGCTCTGTAACCGAAACTACTCGACTCGACTTTTGTAATCCAACTCGAAACACTCGAGTCTAGTACCAACTACGTGACTCGACTTGAAAATTTTGAGTACTCGCACATCCCTAAAATATAGGTTATCTACAAAGGAATCCACTGTGGTAAATAAAAATTATTATTTGGAAATACCTTCCACACTTAACTATATATGTCGGCAACAGCTAAATGCATTGCAATCGACAGAATTATCCAATCAGGAAAGTTTTCTTGCTAACGTACGTTAGCATCACATTTTCATTATTCAAAGCTAAGTCTCCTTAGCAAGGAGAGCCGCAGAAAATACTATCATGCCGGTCGGAAGGCACTTAAATTTTAATCAAGGTCCTGGATGGGATCCAGAATTTTTTGCGATACCTATTCATGACATAAGTCAATTTAGTATCTGTTTTAGGCGACAAAACCCCACGACTAAATAATGTGGTGAAAAAAATAAACGGGAGTTACTCGAGGTAATCCTATTAACTGAAATGAGTCCATTGGGTATTCAGTTACTCACACATTTAGCAGTAATAATAAGACTTCGCTTAAAATTTACATACAATATTGAATAATTTTACTTTGGTAGAGTTCGGCACAAGGAGCCAGTCATATCTACAAAACGATAAATTTCAATGATTTATAATAAGTTTTATATTGGAGTCACAAAGATAATTTACTAATCAAATGAAAAATTTATTGATAAAGGAGGAAGCACTTTTAAATAAAATTTTTATTTTCTAAAAAGAAATTTGATCGATCGGACATGCAATTATTGTTAGGGAATACTTGCCAATTTTTTAAATGCAATTCTGAACCCGGGTTAAAAAGCCTTTTTGAACAACAGTAGATTTGGTTAGGTCATTGGGAGGGAAATAACTCCATTAAAGCCTCAGAGGCTACTACAAAAAAAGAACCATGCATTCTCGTTCAGCGTTACATTTAGGATGCGTGATTTTTTTCGCGTCAAAGCAATGTCGCAAATCTTAGGAGGCGTAATGGAATTGGTCTCTGATCCCGTGTGACCCCGAATTTCATGCTCCACAGGCTTCAGAACGAGTTGACCTCGACCCCTTTTCTGCGTCGAACCAACCATCCGGGTCATGAACTTGATTTTCGAATCATTTCACGAATCTTAAAAAGGAAGAAAATGACTTCATTTTATCCCCACCTGATAAAAATATCTTCAAGATTTTTAGTCATCAGTCGAGTCACCATTTTTTAAATATATTCATCGAAAAATGAAAAAAATTCTGTTTAAAATAATATGAAATTTAACACTTAGGGTGCCGGCTGAAAATTTTAAAGTCCTACTGAAAAATCCAGCCATTTTGACTAAATTCGTATATGTTTTAAAACATAAGCATCAAAAATATATTTATATTGATGTGTATTTCAGTAAAACTGGACTTTTGTTTTCTTTATAAATGAGTTGAATAACATTTATTGCTAATTTTTAAACATATAATTTAACAATGAAAACCTATTGTTTTTGAAAAATAAAAAAGTTGCAACATATGATGTACCACCATAACATGCATAATAATTTTTTTAACACTCAATTTGAACTATTTAAAGCATGGAAATCATAAAAAAGCATTGTTCCAAGAAAACCTTTATAAATCCTTGATGACAAAAAGGGTCACTGCACCCTCAACGAACGGTTCTTTACGCAAAAGAATTTTCACATAATGTGGCCTGAGATAAGGATGCCGGTAGCTACATAGGACTTTTCGTCCTCAAGACATAAATTGAACTCTTTTTCCATCGAGCAGTTGATTTTTGAAAAAACAGAACCACTAAACAGTAAACTGGAAAAGTACCACGTGCAAAATATTACGGCTTCACGCATACAAAGCCAATTTAATAGAAAGACGTAATATTACGCCCATGGCACGCAAAGTATTAAACTTGGTTCTAATGCATAAATCTCCCTTCGTTATTATTTTTGGATTGAGTTTCAAATTTGGCACATAAAAAAATTCTCTTTATTGACAAAAATTTTTAACACGTAACATCATTAGATTCCAGCCTTCCACTATCACTTACCAATAGTATCATAAAATCCATCAACGCACACTTTATGATGTTACGCTGCTACGACACCGGTTGCATGTAAATTATATTTTGAATTGATTAAAAAGGTTAAATATTTCTTAAATTAATTTCATCTTGACCTTGTAGTAATAACTCAAATGTTTTAACCGTCAGTAGAAAATCGTCATCAATCATATTTACCTCTACTGCACGGAGTTCCTTAAGTATTACTCTTAAGTTAATGTTAAACTTTGCAATAACCTAAGATTTAAATAATAAGCTTTGTGGGCAACCTTTTTAACGGTGCATTTCATCAGGCTTCCCTGACGAATTAGTTTACAAAGCATCGTCAATTAATCCAGAGAATACCCACTGATGTTACAGTGTAACGAAGTCGGCTGCCAATAAAGCCTATTCTGGGGAATTGCAAGTTTGAAATATAACCCAAGTTAAAATTTAACCTAATTTAATTTCATCTCCACTTAGAATCCGGATTTCAGCGATTGGCTACGGAAGGCATCATAAAGTAAGTAGGTCGATACAAGACCAATGACGCTGCACGCTGCAGGCTTAAATCGAAAAAAGCACGCTAAAATACTAAATTTTGACTTTGAACTGTAAATTCCTTGTGTAACAGTCTTATTATACATGTTTCATTAGGCCGGTGCTTATTTAAAAAAAAGATCCAATTTAAAAGTTTGTGGTCTCAAAATGTGCGAATTGGTGAGAAAAAAATTATAACAAATATCCAAGTTCTAGTTTCTAGAGTAATAATGATATTTTAGAGTGCTATGAGTAAATATTTCAACTATTTGGTCGTATTTTGATTGGTTCATGCCGAAACGCTGCCTCAACGGCGCCTGCCGCACCCCCGCCTCCCTGCCACCTGCCGCGCCGCGCATTGCTTGATTCGCGCGACACTCCTCAGTCCCAAGAATCTTCCATCCTTTAATATTTACACGCTGACAGAGTGGATCTAGATTGGCTAATAATGACAAGCCGGGGACGACATGTCTCATTTGTCTAAGCAATTTTATAGAACATGTAGATCATAGGACTCTAAAATATCATTTTTACTCTAGAAAAATTTTATCCTGATTGAAAAACTGAAAATTAAAAATAACTGCATTTAGGCCCATTAGGCGCCTTTAGGCCTCTCAAGCACGGCTATCTAGCGTCGCAATAACCTGGAACTTTTTTATATTTTATTTCTCACCAATTCGCAATTTTTGAGACAGCAAATTTTCAAATCGGATCATTTTTGAGAAATAAGCCCCGCCCTAATGTTCTATGGTACTAGAAAAATAAATTCCTTTACGACAACGTTTGTTAAATTTGAACTATGTAACGTTCGCAAAATACTCTTTATTGAGAACAGATTCTGTTCCATTATCGGGCACCAGCCTCCGGTCATTATTTACAGAGCGATTTTGTTTTGTTTTTCTACTGTCGGTCTCAGTATTAAGTATTCATATTTGATAATATTAATGAAAGTATATATTTAAAAGATGTGAAAAAATATGAAATTAATGACTCCGTCCTTCCTTTCTTTCCCAGTCTAATTTAATTCTTCGTTAAAAAAATTGAGTTCACGGTATGTTGAATATTTTCAATATCATGAAAGTTATTGTCTTATTGTTAGCTATAGAAGAAGCTAAAGCATAGTATCTGAAGATGAAATTGTGCAGCAGAAGGAAAAAATTTAAATCAAAATTTAAAAGTTGAGTTCAGCTTAGTATTAAAAAAACCAAAGAATTTTTTTTCCATTGCAACGGAATAGTTGGAGAACAGGAATAAGAAACTTTTAGTCATAAAAAACTGGCATTTTCAATATATTTAAGCAGTTCATGGACAAGATGGGCTCGTATATTGAGTAAAATTGGATAGAAACCAATAAATATTTCAATATAACGCATTGATTGTTTTAGCAACTTACACTTCTGTGAAAGTTTGGGAGAAACTCATATAGATACAAGAACCATTAGGTCAGCGGATTGTTCCTAGATCTAAGGATTTTACAACAGCGCCTGAGGCAGTCAATATTTCCCTTAATAATTTATGAAGAAAGGATAATTTATAAGTATTTATTTATTCTTTAATCATTGCATTTCTTCGCATTCTTTGTCAAAAACTGGGATTATTAATTTTTTTATTAACCTTTACCTATTTTTATCTCCTTTTTTATATGTTCATGTTTTCGTCCTCGATGGTGAAATAATTTTTGTGATCAATAAATTGTAATAATGGCTTAGGTACGTCGCACTCACTTTATTACTGTACATTTTTAATTTCACACTCACTTCTAGAGCAACGTGACAATTTTTGTCGTAGAATCTTAAAAGACAGGAAACTGTAGAAGAGTACCTGGAGCATTCCAATTTCTGCCATAAGTTAATAAATGGTTCTACCCCTGAATCTTATGAATATTTATATCTATCAAATACTCCAATGTTGGTAAATTCAAATGCAAAGGAACGAGTACCAGTTTTTTCCCCTTGAATTCTGAAATCGGATAAAAATAATTGAAGTTAGCTAAACCTTTAGATTGGCCCTTTAATGAAAAGCGGATGCTATATTTGTCTACGAAAAACTCCAATTTTGGTAAATTTAAATGTGAAAAAATGAGTACCAATTTTCTTCCCTTGAAATCTGTATTCAGCTAAACATAATTGAAGTTAGCAAAACTTCAGATCAATGAAAATCGGATGTTACATTGAGATAGAATTAGGTACTATTGGCTTCTAAAATTGCCCACATGTATGTCTCGGAATTCTATCAAATCTTCAACTCTACCTCGTTGAAAGCAGTTGTTTGCTAATGCTGCGTAGTCTTCTGTACATCGCTTTCAATCGAGTAACTCTCATGTTTCGCAAAGCTTATTTTCCGTTCCAATGCGACATTTATTGACCATGAAGGCCGTTGGCGAACACTGTGTATATTGGGATGGGTGGACTCCTGTTTGAAAATCGTTACTATTCACTCGTAGAGAAAAATAGGAAAAGAAAGCATTCGTAGGAGGGACGTATAGTAGTGGTCTGGGAACGGTAACAGTGCAGCTTGGGGAATTGGAGTATAACAGGATATGGTCGCGGGAAATAAGGATCTTCCGACCGTTGGCAAGACTCCTGGTCGGCAAACGGTCGAAAACCCCAAATAAGGGTCGGACCCCTTTTGCCGAACGGGATTTATCGAATCCAATTGGTTTCGTTTCAACCTCCGTTACTAGGGGAATAGGGATTGGAGAAGGAGTTTTCTTTTTTTTTAACAAAACCCTGGCCCCTACGGATCAACTCCACGAACAACAGAGCGTCAGAGTCATGCGGGAACTTTGTGAGGATCCCCAAGAGGCACTGGAAACAGTAGAAGGCGATCTTTTTTTCAAGACCACCTCGTTTAACGGGGTATCAAAAATTGTGTGGCACCAAGGAAAATTCACCTTTTATTAATAAAGGCAATAAATATGTAGAGGATTAGGGTTGTTTCAGGCTTAATCTGTTGGGTTAAGTCTGAATTTTTATTAATTATATTATTAAATCATATTAAAAATTTAATTATGAAGTATTAGTATATTAAAAGTTAAATGCAATTTTCCACAAATAAAATGATTCTACTTCACGACAGTCAACAATAAGGTAATGCAAAAGGTGTAGATATCGCTGGTGAATTCAAGTGTTTGTGAAAAATTGGCCGTAACTTTTAACTTACTGGCAATTAATCAGGGTTATAAGGCTATTGAATAGGATGTGATTAGTGATAGAATCTGAAAATATCCGATGAAAATAAAAAGGGAATCTTCAATGAAATAGTAAAGAGGATAGTGAACTAAAGCAGTGAAGTATGACCACTAACGGAAACGTCAGAAAAAACAACTGCATGCAACTGAAATGGACTTTTGAGGAAAATCAGACGTCAATAAAGAAAGAATGAGGAATCTATGGATCAGGAAAAATATGGATATTAATGAATAAGAGTCGATTAAATAAATAAACAGCAATTGAAATGGTACGGATGCGTGCAACATATGGGACATGAGAAGACTCCAATAGCTAATGTTGCAGTTGAACACAAAAGGAATGCGACGGAGTGGCAGACCAAGAAAAAAATTGGATACAAAGAGAAATGAACGAAAGAGAGTAGGATGAAGGATTTTTTTAATAGTTAGAGGGCATGCAAATGGGGTATCAGACGATTTTGAGCATTGTACACAAAAAATGAAATATTGATACCATTTTGTCCATCTTTTTTCTGATTTCTTGATAATATCCTGTCCGTAAATACTGTGCGTTTAAAAAATTGCCCAGATTTTCATTATTTACGCGTAGAGAAGATTTTTACTGAGTGGATTATTTACAGTGGCGTTGTCGGGAGTTGCTTCGTATTTTCCGTCGTTTTTCAATTAAATAGATTTTAACAAACCTCATGCATCACTTTTTATGCACTCGAAAATGAATTTCCAGCCACTATGTAGTTTATTGACTTTATGCTTTGTGCACGTGTAAAACACAATATTTTTGTAAAATTACATTATTTTTCAGTTGGATTTCAATGAAATTTATTCTTTGTATTTGTGTGATTCAGAGTTATAACAGTATATTATAAACTGATGAGGAATATGATCTGATGTTGCTTAAACGCTGTCTGATGTGGGGCACGATGTGTTGGAAGTTCTTATTGATAGTAAAATTAGATATTATATATAAATTTTTTTCATTTAATTACGATGTCTAATTTTTCTAGTGATGGTGGTTACTTTTTCATAGATGAAGAGCAAATAGATCTTTAGTACAGTATGGTGACGAAAAATCCTGCATTTTTGCGAAAGCTTGAGAGAGCTACATTTACAGGTCTTTGATAACTACCTAAAATACATAAAAACACATTGTTAGAACAAAATTTAGCCAAAAATTAAACGACGGAAGGTCATAATACGTTCTTTGAGAAAATAAATTGCAATTTAAACTTCCATAACTATAAAAACAACTTACCCACCATAAGTACCGAATGATATGACACAAAGATTTACATCCTTAAATCGGAAATAAATATAAACTATAAAACCATAAAAATCTGAGATGGTTGTTGACAATTCATGCTATATGCGTTATTTCTGTAAATGGCTAATATGTTACGTACCTTCGTTCCCAGTGGGGGTGGATAAACTATCAGAGAGAGGGATATTGAGTTGAATTGGATTGGAAAGGTCTTCCTTATGTAGGTTGCCTCCTCGCACAGTACAGTGACGCTAAGGGAACTCCTTCTCTGTATTCCCAGGGGGAACGTATAACAGCGCGAGGATAAAATCCTTGCAACCAAAAGCCCCCCTGTCGGCTTAAAGCGCCTCCTGTGTTTAAGGGTGAGCGGTGAGGCTTTTTCGAATGGAAATTTCGTGCCAGTTGGGGACATAATTTAAAAACCAAAGAGATAGTGATCAATTCTATTTTAGTAGATACATTGCATTTTATTTTTCGACCATACCTTATTATTGTTAACATATTGGCGCATTTTCAGGATTTTTGCGAAAGGCCTTTGAACCTTCGTCAGTTGCCAGGAGTTCTACCGATCCAGTTCATCATTCTCCCTATTTATGCCTTAAAGAAGGTTAAAATCATGTGAATGGTCTCAAAAAAGCAATTACATTAAAGTAATGACGTCAGAAAAGGCAATGAAGTTAAAAATAAACTCTTTATAGTTCACCTAGTGTACTTTTTTTCTTGCGTCTTCGGGTGTTCGATCATTATTATCACTTATGATATTTTTCTTTTCCAAATTTCGCGTGAACAATACATAGCAGTTTTTTTTACTGCGAATAACAATGTACAATGAAAAAATGCATGCCCTGGACCACCTAACCAGGTTGAACACACGACCATCGATTTGGTAACCGAAGACTTTGGTAGACGAGGGCCAACCGCCACGGAGGCAAGCAAAAGATTCACAATTTCGCAACTTGCTGTCAGGCAAAAGTTTCGCAACTATAAACACTAATAACAACTCTATTATTCAGGACTAATAATTGCTTTGTAAAAATAATAAAATATTTCAATCGTAATGATAGAGAGGACCTAATAATTAATTGGTTAGAAATGAATCCTAAATGCAATTTCCATTGAAATAAAAATGAGGCATGAGTTGTCTTCAAATGACTAATATGTTCTCAGAATACGAACTTTCTTGCACCAGAAGAATTTCCTGTTTTCAACGCAACATCAATTATTTTTAGTTCATATTGAGCCAAAGTAATTGTCTTTGTCGCTTTGGTTCCATCTCTATCGACATCATGAATGCAGGTTACCTAATGGAGGCCTCATTAAATATTTTCTTTCATATTACTGTGAATTTCGTTATTCGGGAAATAGCTATGGAGTTATCAAAAGCTTTTAGGCAAAGGTAAAGGTTTTAATATTGCAGCAATGGTGTTTTTTTAAAAAGGAAATGGAACTAAAATTAAAAGTTGGGTCAAATCCTGAAGCATCGATTCAATTACTTTTCAGGGCTATAGAGGAAGATAGGTACCATAGTAAAGACATCAAAGAGAGCTGAAGGGCTATGGAGAAATACTATGGAAGAGGTATTTTATGAGGAAATCAAATGAGGAGTCGCGTGACACTTTCGACGAATAATTGGAACTCCCGTAAAGGTATGGGCAATGGGTAAAGACGGATTAATTAGGTGGAGCAGTTATAGAGACTCCATGGGTTTATGAACTTTAGCAAGCGTATAGGAATACAATGATTGGGGGGTACGAGCAGATTAATTACAAATCTCATCCCATCTTCAAAGCTTTTTGATTGTTTTCAGAATATTTAGGGATGTCATTCGGTGCTAGGGGTGGTGGTAGGGATGTGATATCGGCTGTCACTTATAAATAACCATAAAAGCGCTAATAATTAATGACGAAACGTATATGTCAGGATATTTTGGTCAATGATCATATTAAGGTTTCAGACGGTTAGATGAGGAATATTTATAGTTTATATTTGAAAAAAATGCATCTATTTAAGCCCCACGCACAAAGTAATTCATCCCCTAGATTGGGTTGGCTGAGGGGAACGGACGCCTCGGGATGAGCCACAAGTGTGTGAAATTCACACGTTAAGGGTAAAAGGGGTATTTCTTAACACTGGCTACCAAGCACTTCGACGACATTTGCTGAGGGGTGTCCGAAGGCTTCATCCGGGATTCGAACCGGGGACTCTTATATTAGCTGCCATGAGCTCTAACCATCTGGGCCATAATCCCCCCTATCCAAGCCTTAAAGAAGGTTAAAATTATGTGTCAGATCGATTTTCGACGAGTTTACATATTTGAAATTCATCATACTCGTGATAGGATACGAACTGTCGTATTAATCATTTACTAAATCAACCGGTTTCAACGTTTAAACGTCACCTTCACTCAAGACAACTCTTGAAAATGACGTATAAACTTTGAAACCTGTTGAGCTAATAGGATGGTTTCCTATTATTTTTTTATTGCCTAAATCGAAAAATTATTACTCCTGGAGAACATATTTCACTCTTTTAGATTGTTAAATGGCGATATCTATTTTTCGCGATTAAATGAAAAGTGAAAATTTTCAAGCGCGCGAAAACGCGACGGGTAAGTATGAAAGATGGGAAAACTCCGTGTGACGTCGTTCTGGTTCCCGCTGCCGCCAGTGAGGTGACCTTTGGGCAAGGCTTTGAGCGCTGATATGACGCAGGATGCTAGCAGGTAGCAGATTACCCTGCTAGTTGGTAGCGCTTGGCTTAAAACAAGGATTATTAATACCTTATCAAACGAAGAAAACTTTCCGACCTTAGCCAGTTTTAATAGGTGATTATTAAGACATGTTTCCCTGAGCTCTGTGCCTCATGCATGCATTGGTAATCTCAGACGATGCAAAACTCTTATCTACTCGTATAGAAACTAGGTTCCTGTGACGTCACGTGGAGTGGCATCGCACGGGCGCCAATCTGGCCTTTTTCAAATGCGGTTAAAATTGACCATTGCCATTCGTTTAAACTGGGGATTCTAAAACCAAATAATGTCTATACTATGAATGTACACTAATGGTGGGATACGAATCGCAATCAATGCCTTTCGTTTTCTTTGATGAAGGAAACTACCCTATAATCTGTGTACTTTATAGTACTGAGGGAATAATTGAAAAGGAGTAATGGAGAATCAAGAACGTTTACATGGGCTTCTAGATAGCACAAACAATATAGGCAGAATGGGTACTACCAGGTAGACAGAAAACATGTTGGGGCAGCTGGGTGACCATGGAAACTCACTTCCTGATCCATTAAGAAACCATCATACAGAAAATTTTTATCAAAGATCGTTCTAAGGGCCGTATTCTTAGTCGACCCTACATATCCGTCCCTACATAACAAAAGGCCCCTACATGCGTTTCTCAGTCGACCCTACATAAGTGGTGGGGGGTAATTCCGTCGTCAAGTTCTCTAAAATGACGCAGATGATGGCGCAGCGCCATTTTCCACTCTGGTGGCGTAATGGGAACTAACTATGAAACTATGAAAAGACGTCCGATAATTTTCGGGCGTATTGTTAGGGTAACGGCTCAAGGTAAATAAACAATAGGTGTCGTCCGCCAGTTCGAGTCGGTACCTTAATTATCGCTACAAATACTCTCATATCGAGCCAAAAGTAGACCCTAATTGTCTTTAAATTATTTCAAAAGCGGTATGCACAAGACAGTAATAAGTACGGAGCAAATATGAGCATTGACGTGGGAACTTACGTTGCATCATCAAGGTTCGTCATTCCTTTTCACCTTCCGTAGTTAAGTTTATTATGTGGCAAACAGTGGCATGAAAATACGTTTTCTATGTATATACGTAAAAGAAGTATTGGTTTCCCAAAAGTATACAGAGTGCCAAACGTGAAAAATATTATTATATATTCGTAGAAACAAGGTGATGTATACCGCTATATCGTTCTTATTAGTTCAGTCAATTTTATAATTTAATTAACTTGGTGGTTATAAAGTGGTAGTATTATTACCTTTCCGCTGTTACTGTACATTTTAAAATGGCTTGTGTGAGGTCGTCTTCCTTAATATCCATTGTATCGTAGATTCTTTAATCGAAGTGATCAGCAGACGATATTTGGCCGCCATGTTTTTGTAGGGTGTAGGGTTGGTTCGGGTACCCTACATCAAGTAGGGCCCGTTTAGTTCCAAAAACGGCCATATGTAGGGCTCGATTTGGCGTATGTAGGGCGAGATCGGTTTATGTAGGGGCTGATGACGTATCCAGGGTCGGTTGACCCTACAGGGTCGACTAAGAATACGGCCCTAAGTGTCTATTTCTCGCACATGGAATTTTTGCCTGATGTTGTTAAAGCATTTAAATCCAAAGTAAATTTTGAAAGAAAAGTTTTCGATTTGATAACTTCCAACATGTTGAAATAAACAGAGAAATTGATGATTGTATCTTTTGGATGATAATCTGATGGACTCTGCGATAATATACACCTTTCCCTTGGGCTACAACCTTGTCGTGGTGGAAAGGCTTGCGCGTTCTTATGAGCTGCGCTGGCGGGATTCATTCGATTAAATCGCAATTATTCCCGGTAGAGCCACCCATGCCAAATAGGTGTAAGGATAGGAGACAGGCAAAATGCAGTACACGTGATGGTGTCACGTAAAAAACACTGTTGGAATGGAAGTGGGAAACCCTATCAACTATCTCTTCCCTGAAAACGTGGAGTTTGATCGAATTATACTATATACCTACAAATTATCATTCACTCTATGTAATATTATGTACAAATTTATTCAGGATCTTTGAATTGTATTTTTGATTGTGTTTTATTTATTTGTTGATATTTTAAACGTATTCTTTTGTTCTTTAGCTATGAATGCCGAAAGTACCAATGAATCCACGATAATATATGCTTATCATCAACCCTTTCTAACCTAGTGTTGCTTCTGAGCAACATAAAGAAAACTTACAAATGTGTGCACGGTGAATTATCAACTATACTTGTTTTTTTATGTTGTAAAATGGAATGGTCAAATATAAAGCCGCTGTTGATAATCGCGATTGACCGGAAAAGGTTTACATTTTCTTAATGACAAAGTTTCAAGTTTTGATGTTCCCAGAAATAACGCCAGGTTATAAGGTGTTAAAAAAGGCAGGTTATAGGGTTGCGGGGGAGATATAGGGATTAGGGATGGAGAGAAATCTATCGAAATTCCAATTAGCTGAGACTGTTTCCATGGAGATTTGAGTCCAAAACAATAAACCCTTCCTCCTTGTAACTCTATTTCCTTACTTCCCTATAGCGATAGTCACACATATGACCTTCTCCACAAATCATTCATTTGGGGGACGTATACTTTCCGGCTTCCTCATTTTCATTTCTTTGCTTTCCAGCGACGCCCAAAGAATAATTGTGATTCATAGGAACAGTTTACTAAGCCCTTGAATCGAATATGACTTGAAATATTTGCGAGGCACGTAATACCCTAACATTTTGCCAGTTCGTCTTCTAAAACTTGAAATACTACCAACAGAGACATTCTAGGAACTACAGCGGAAGAGTTTTCGTTCCCTCAATAAAAAAACTGGGTGTTGCCTCGTTATCTTAGCTATTTTTATTACGTCAGGAATCTTTTTCTATTACGTTAATATCACGGCCGGATCTTGATATTTTTTTCAGCAAGCGAACAACATTCCACCACTCCTCTCCATAAAAATAACCTAATATGCAAGGATTATCTCTGCCGATATATTTACAAATAAATACAAATATCTTAGGGATAAATATCATCGTGAACTTATAACGTGCTTGCTCTTATGTATGGGCTTGTGGAACGAGCAAATAGAAAAAAACTGCCAAAATTTCTTCCTCGCTATCTAATCAATTCTTCCAGAACTGCATCAAAACATGTACGATTTTTGTACGTGCGGTGAACCCTCTAAAAATGTATACTTACTCTATGGTCTCACGTGGAATACTATAATCACTACCTTCTTGACAATATATTTCGTTACTTTTCTATAGCGATATTCACGCATTTTACCTTCTCCGAAAACCAACCATTTTGGGGGACGTATACTTTCTCACTTCATCGATCTCATCTCCCTGCTTTTCCTGCGACGCCCCAGGGATAATTACTCCGTTCCATACACGCTCTGTGTCCCTCTAGCTGAAATGCTATTGGGACATTACGGCGAGCGAACGGATAGGTTTTCGCGAGGTCCATATTTCCCTGAGATTCCATTTCGCGGGCAACGTCCGGGATATCAATCTTTCCGCGCGAAAGGACTACGGTTTTGCATCTGCACGCTACAGACTCAATACGAGACTCGAATTGAAAACGGGATAGGTAACTGGCTTTATTGCCCTGCTTGAGATGAAAGCCTCACGTCGGGACCGGTGCACGACGGTATTTTTTTACATGTCCAGCTCATGTAGACCGTGCACATTCAGGTTGGACCGATGTGATCAAAAGGCGAGTTGATCCGGGCGGCGCCGAAATGGACCATACCGTTGACGAGGCAGTTATCAAACTGGGAATGAAAAACATGGGAAATGAAAATGGCAACGTTAAGGTTTGAGAAAAATGGTATTGGCAGTTCATCAAGGAAGTATCTTCTATATTATTTCTCTACTGTATAGATACCTTTTTCTCAACTTATACGCAACCAAACTCTACAAATGAGGTACCAAAATGCACAGAATTTATCAGAGATCATGCGACGGCATATCTTACTTCCTAAATATTGCTATTGTTTAAAAATTGGTTTTTAAATTAATTTTAAAAAATAAAAAAAAAACAAAAAAAAAAAAACCGGTAAATATTCCTGACGTTAACGGCGCATATACTGATACATTTGTTCATTTGCAACAAAATCTCGCATTCCTTAAATAACCTTTATCAAAATGCGGCTGATTCCACATTCAAGTCTACTGTTGATATGTAAGTATGAGTCATCATGTGCGTTTAACAGAGGATAGTGTAATTACTTCCAATGTTGTATTTAAAGAGGTCCTCTGACCTCAATTTGTACATGAACATTCCAATTAAATTTGTACATAAGACCCTTCCTTTTTTTTCTACATTTTAAAATTAGAAACGCGCCTATCCCTCTGTGGACCTGCATTGAAAAGAGCGGGGGAAGCCCGCTAGGAGCGGGCGCAGCAAGCTTGTAATAGTTTATATGGTATTGCCATAGAATATCGATGATTATGAATAAGATGGTGTGACGGTGTGAATTCGTGGAATACATTGCTCATGCAGAACCAGAAGAAAGAATTTTCAAAGAAAAGCAAAATCAGTACTGAATTGAAACTAAAGTATTCAACTAATTTTTTTAAACCCACGAAAAATCATATGTATTAGTATAAGATATGTAACTAAAATAAAACTATTTTTTCAAGGAAATAATCTCATACACTAATGAAGCGCTGTTTTAATTTCCTTCAAATGTTGGTTTAATTCAATTTTACACGATAAAATGTCACAACTCGGCTTGCCCCTCCCCTAGACCATGGCTTGTCCTGATGATCCTGGATACACCCTTGTTAGCCCTGATGAGTTCTTGGGCATAGCAGAGGAAACGTTGATCATTTTAAATTCTTAACCCCCAAATCCATTAACATTGACCTCTTATGATTTTGGTAGTTCATCAAGGAAGGATAATAATTTATATGGTATTGAGAGAAAATATATATGATTATAAATAAGATGGTCAAACGGTGTGAAATTGTGGAAAGAATTACTCTTGCAGAACCAAATGGAAAAAACTTTGCTATCTTCCATTGGATTAACCATGATGAGGAGGGAGAGGAAACGTATAAAATCGTTTGGGCTTGATTTGGTGGAGGTTCGATATATCCATGACAAAAACATCAAGTGGTACTTTCCACACCTTAATACAAAACTCACCTACCGACCATGATTTCAACATAAAATGTCATCTTGAAGATGATACAGCAAGCACTCTCTCAGTATTTATGCCCACCAGTGGCGCAACGAGGGGGGGGGGGGGGGGGTTTGGGGGATAAACCCCCCCCCCACCCCCGAGCTCAGAGAAATTTTTAAGTTTAATCCATTTTACTTGTTTGGATTGATATTACTGATAGAATAGTGTAAGGGTTAATAAAATATCCCTCAGAAAGCCATAAAACTCACCATTTTGAACCATTTATCCTAAAATTCCGCAATTTATTAATCTCGCACGTACATCTTATCCTGGTGGGTATTCCATACCCCCACACACCCCGGAATTAGTTGCACCTAAACCCCCCCAAACTTAATTCCTAGCTGCGCCCCTGATGCCCACAGCCAAGGTGGGGGCAAATGGAATTGGTATGAAGGGAGTGGGAGGGGGGAAACAGTTTGGGTGAACAAATGAATGAAGGCCGATAACAAGAAACAAATAGGGGGCGTGAGTGAAGGTCAGGATTTTGTCGTCATGGGAACGCTAAACTTTAACAAAAGTGTGTCAGTACAAAATAAAACATCATTACAAAGTCCATCCGGGCTATTGCTGTATCCACTTGAAAATGACTTAATATGTTGAAACCATTGTCGGTAGGTGCGTCTTTTATTAGGGCAATTCCATTTGAGACGGAATTACCTTCAGAGGAAACTATCCGGTAGGATATTTCGATAAATTTGTGAAATACAAAAAAATTGCAAAACTTCTAACAGTGCAGGATCAAAAAACGTTTATTAAGGTGATGTTCATATTCAGAAACAAAATTAACTATCGAAATACCTACCAAATATGTTCTAATGTGTATTTTTAGTTAAAGTGTGGAAAATGCCATTTGAAGTTTTTATCATGGGAGAGGAAACATTGTCCATTTTTAAGTCTTGACGCTGGCTACACCTAATCCATTAATATTGACTTCCAAAGGATTATTTATTATACGACCATGGATTTTTTTCTTGTTGGTTCCATTTGATCTAAAAAAGATGAAGCACCCTTGAGCAAATATAAGGATTCGGATGGTCTACATATGGCTAGCTCCACACATCACTTAGATACAGAATAAACTGGTACTGATAATATATCGGTTACAGGTATAAATAGCACAGAGTAACAACAAGAGCATCTAGAAATATGGAGACCGAAACGTCAAACAGGGCTGCATTTCTAATTTGTTGGGTGAGTTCGGCTGGTAATCTTTTGCTCGTATCGGGGAAAATAGAAGTTGACCTAATTCACGTTAAACCGAAACCAAATATATTGAAAATTGCTTTCGGAACATTTTATGCATAAATAGATACTCCTGTTAAAAAGATTACGCAAACCAATTTAGAAAATGTAAGTCATAAATGAATTATTAAAAATTCAGTATTTCCTCGGAGTATATGGGTAAACGATAGCTGAAATGTTAATTCATTCAATGAACCACGGATTATTCTTAACAGCAGATTCATGGAATCTTCAATAACCTTGCGTAATCATGGTTAATTTAACTCATATGGTGCAGCCAATTTTATAGTTACAATTATAGCTATAGATAATACAAAAGTAGATTTTACTAAACTAATAATTGAAAGCGATGCTATAATAAATAAATGCTTTAATGAATGCTAACTACTAGCAACTGTAGGCCTGAATTTGCTCGTCGTGCCATTTTGAATGACTTTGAAGAGGATTTCAAGTATTATACTCATTTTGGAGAGTGTGCTGGTTCTCCGTTTTAATTTCATGAATGGGTTTCAAGATAGAAGCTTATGTTTATGTCACTAGATGGATAAAAGAATGAAGTTTTTGTTTTCTCATTTCACATTCACCTACGAATAGAAATGTTCTAAAAATTGTTTTTATATGCAAAATAATGCATATACCTCTCTATCACTATAATTTATGTAAATGAGTTGTTTCTCTTGAGAAATAATTTCCTATAGGCATTCAATTTACTTTATAATTAAAAAAACTGATGATTAGCTTCAACAGACATTAGTTTAGAAGAGACTGATAGAGGTGCGTAAGGATTGGCAACCAAGGTTTTGTCTCTGAGTGATAAGAAGCTTATTTTTTTTTACTATTTATTGCATTTTATAACGTTTTTGGTAAAAGTGTGTTTTTTTTATCTTTTAGTTTTTCTTTCCTGTATTATGGTGAGAATATAAATGTGAGATACAAATTATTTTTTAAAATCCATTTTTATATTACTTTCGTAATTTTATGAAAGTGAAAAATAGCAAAGCCAAAAACGTTGCAGGACGCGTAAAGTCAATTTGTAAACAACATTTGAAAAGTTAAGAAAAAAATAAACTGTTCCAGGATTCCAACCTGTAATTTCCTATTAGCTAAGCAGATGCGTTACCGTAACGCCAGATGACACCTACTCGATTTACGAAGAAGGGAATCACTAATACTTATCCCGAAGGTGAGTGATCATTTCAAATGTTAACAGGCAAAAAATAATAATATCTCATTGTGCCTCTGAAGACAGTGGAATAGTGTGAGAATAAATTATCATATTCCTATCCGAAAATGGGAAGTGGATTAGAAATTAATTAAAAGATTCTATCGATGAAACAAAAAAACGAAGCAGGTTAAGAGAAACTGGACCCCTTCCCAATTAACAGTCTGATATTTACCCATAAAGTGCTAGTCTATCGCGTGATCTCTCACTAACACGCTCCTCCTATCTCTCCACGTAGCCACGTGTCCATGGGGTATAATTCCCACTTCAGGACAAAAGAGGAGATATTTTGGGGTAGTTGTTTACACTTACTGTCCGGTTAGTCAGGTATCCATTTTACATGCTTTTTTGTTACTATTATTAAACAAATAGTTACAAGTTGGCCATGTGGTCGGGTGGTTAAATCGCCAGAAAACTATAAAAAGTCCGATGTACAAAATTATCATGTTATCAGGTGGCAACCAATAGCACAAAGATATTTATAATCCAAAACACAAAGTATAAAAAGCAAAATTCAAAATATACGTGTAAGCTACACAACCCAAAGCACAAAAAACACACAGATGCCCTCACAATTCAATTATTATTCCTATTATTTAGCCTCCTCATTAATTTTTTGAGTGCCAACTCATTTTCTAGGTACTATGCTAAAAGTGCTGCGGCATTTTTTCTGGTTTTGCAGTAGGTTACGAAAAAAATTAGGCCTAAAAAACAACCAAAGATATATGTTCAATGTCACTATGAGATGCTAATAATTCACTAATCATTTAGTAGTCAATATTCATTTTATTTTAACATTCACTTTTTTATTTAAATTATAAAAATAAACTCATTTTACCAAAAATTCATTAAATAATAAAAAGGTGAAACCACACGTAATAAAGATTTCCTAAAGTTTTTGAATACATAGTACATACCTTTAGTTTTTTGAGACCTAATTTTTTCCTAACCTATTGCAAAATCAGCAAAAATGCCGCGGCACTTTTAGCATAGTACCTAGAAAATCGGTTAGCACTCAAAAGGTTTAATGAGGAGGCTAAATAACAGCAATAATAATTGAATTGCGAGGGCCTCTATGTATTTTTTGTACTTTTATGTGTTGTTAATACGTATATTTTGAATTTTGCTTTTTATATTGTGCGCGTTGGATTATAAATATCTTTGTGCTATTTGTTACCACCTGGTAACATGATATTTATGTATTTATCATGTATAAATTTATATTTTGGACTTTGCATAGCTTTCTGCTGATGTTACCAACCGACCCCGTGTTTGACTTGCAACTATTTTTTTAATAACACTAATAAAAAAGCATATAAAAATTGACCCCCGATTAACGGGACAATCAGTGTAAGCAACTACCCCAAAATATCTCCTCTTTCGTCCCGAAGTGGACATAATACCCCGCTGACGTTCTTCCTTCAATAATGCGCGTCAATTCATACGAAATCAGACATCATTGGCCTGCACTCTTGCTTTAAAATCAATTTTCATCGTTTCATCGTTCTGTGCCGTGAATGGAGCAACGAATATTAGGTACGAGGTCAAAACGAACGCATTTGTGTATTGCATCGCGGAACAATGGAGGGTGAACCCATGTTGATGCAGAAGGAAGGTCACCCTCCGCCAATTACCCTCTAGGGAATAATGCAGATGTTGGCACGATTCAAGTCCTCTATACCCTGCCGTGAGCATCGACACAAATGAACTGCTAGGCGAATGAATATTGCGTCAAGCATTCAAAATGAGAGTTGATCATAGGATTGAGGTACTTCAAGCGTCTGATCAATAAAATAACCATCCTTAGCCTAAGCTTCCAACTATACATTGAAGAAGCCTCGATCTTGATTATATAACAAGCAATAAGGCAAAAAAAGATGAAAAGCGCTCTTTTACTAAATTTATTATAAAATAATCCCTAAGTAAGAAATAACTTCTCATTACTACAGAACGAAGTTGTCATTGATGATTGCGTTGATTACTTATGATTGTAGAAGAGCCTATTATTTGACTAAGGATTGGCACGCAGGTTGAGCATCTAATTCTTATCAGCGCCTACCCTTTACTCTTCGAGCGGTGAAAAGCAATTTTTTTTAAAAGGATTGTTTTTTAAATCTGTGTTTTATTTTTATTATTTACCTACTTTTTAATGGTGAATCATGCAATCGGGAAAACCAGAGCTGTTAAAGAAATTAATGCAACAACTTTATAACTAACACCATCTGTTGAGAAAATTTAAAACCATTCTTTACATGAAAATTTAGATAATTAATTTTATAGGACAATGAAACAAAGTGAATGTGAAAATCGATGAATTAAGAAATGACTCTAGAAATTTGACTCGTGATTCAAAGCCTTATTCCAATAATGCAATTGTTGTGAGCACAAGGTGCGGTGTGTATGAGTGCCGTTTGCCGGAAGGAGGCAGAGAAAGAGAGAGCATTGCCTGTTTTCACAACTTAACCTCGTTTCCCAATTTGTAGCGGGAGCTATTTCTATTTTGCTTTTCCCCGCAGTCCCGTGGGATTCCGTTGCCTTGTGTCATGATGTGCCCTTTCATATTTGTTCAACTTTCGGTTCTAATCTTGGAGGTGTGGACGCCTAGCGGAGGCCCTCCCCTTCCAGCTTGGGCCGATGTAGAATAAAAGGGAAGTGCACAGAAGGACAGGGGGAGTTCATCTTCATCAAGGTTCGGTGTTAGTTATTGCGGGTTAGTTCCGCCATCCTGAAGAAAAACCCACGGTAAGCCGTAACCAATAAGAAGCCCCACTTTAAGACAGTCGATTCTCTCTCTGCTTGGAGAAGATTTGCACTCCCCGCCTTATTTCACTACTTGGGTGTACAAACTGCCGTTGTGAAATAAAACTTATTTTAAAACTTGATTGAGATACTCTTAATCTTTGGTCAGCTGACAACCTGGCAAGATCCCTTAAATGTGTATGCAGCGTCATGGAGTGATCCGTCAATTCATGTCGCGTGCGCGCGACACAATAAGGAACACAATGTCAATATGATGGAATACTACGACAAACTTTAAAATTGATTGGAAAATATTTAAATTAAAAGGAAACGTAACCGCTTAAAATTTAGTATATTATCTGACTTTTACCGCGAAAATATAATCGTCAAACGAGTGTGTTATGAAAATAAGCGATGTGTTTTTTTCAAAAAGGTATATAAACGGTGGTTTAAAAAAATATGATTAAACCCATATTCTATAAATGCTCATTAGTAATTTTTAATTTACCCCGAAACCCTGGCAACCCCACCAAGCGGCCATTTTTTTCCTGGAACCAGCAGATGTCGCCTTAGAGAGGTTTTACTGTATTTCAAATATGATAAGTTTATTTCTCAAACAGAAAAAGTCTTTGGGTGTACGCGATCAAATATTTTTAATCCCAAAAGTTGGTATGATTAAAAAAATTCATGCTTTTTGATGAAAATGAATTAAAAGAATAACATGCATCTTGCAAATCTCCGGAGTCGTTTCCTTTTGGGGATTTCACTTATTTGGGAAACAAGCCAGAGTTCCCGGTTGGCGGGATCCAAAATTAAACTTCTCATTCTCATATTTTTCGTCAAGCTTATATGAGTTCAATAATAGAAGCCGTTTTATTCATCTAGGTTATGCGTACGGAGCGCCTTGGAAATGTATTTGGCCTTTCCGCGGAATTTCATTGAAATTCCGAAACTTCACACATGTACATATATATTTTTTAATATCCAGATGCGGCTCACGTCAGACCTTATTAGTCTGCGTTTCTGATCCCTTTGCAAAAATTTTTTCGTTCCACCCTAGTTTCGGCGTACGCTTGAAATATTTAATATTGCTCATTGATAATAAATAGGGCAACAGCTTATTTAATCAAACAGAAAGTTTGATACCCGGAAGTTACGAATACATATTGACAAAGTTGTTTTAAAATCACCCCACGAGCTATTTGAATATCGACATGAGGTAGTTTAACTTGACCTAAATATGCACAATTTCAGCAAAAACGTTGTTGATTACATTGTTTCCCAGCAGTAATATACTTAGAGTGGAATATTTTAACACAAAAGTAAGGAAAAAAAAACCAGAACTTATATTCGGAACATAACGTTTGGGAGTAAGAACGGCAGTGAGGCATGAATAATGAGAGTAGCAGAGAATTCAAGGGAGGAAGAATTGTAAATTGTGGTGCAGCAGAAAAATGATGAAAAGCAAATGGATCGACCGAGTGAACATTGAGGAAGTCCTAAGAAGAGTAGGAGAAAAGAAAAGTTTAAGAAAACCTCGAAAAGAAGGCGGTATAACCGTATACGAATAGTTCAAACTTGACACATGATGACCTGATGAAGACAATCGTCGAGGGAAAAGTGAATGGCAAAAATGAGAAAGGAAGACATCGAATAAAGGGTAGGATGGGTATAAAGGTTTGCCCTGATTATGAAAATTTATTACAGAATAATCATTTGACGTGTAATATTTTTTCTGGGGCCATATCAAGGACAGAGTCTTCACCACGCCAGTTGCTGACGTCGACAAACTGAAGGCTAGGGTAAAAGCTGCTTTGGGTTCTGTGAAAGAGCAATGAGGAAGTCCGAAAAATAAAAAGAAGACGGAATAACCTTATCACTCAAACTTAAGACATGATGACCTTGTGAAGACAATCCTCGAGGAATAAGTGAATGACAAAAATGAGAAAGGAAGACATCGAATAAAAGGCAGTTGGGTATAAAGTCTTACCCTAATTATGAAAATTTATTACAGAATATTCGTTTGACGTGTAATATTTTTTCTGGGGCCATATCAAGGACAGAGTCTTCACCACACCAGTTGCTGACGTCGACAAACTGGAGGCTAGGATACAAGCTGCTGTGGGTTCTTTGACAGAGTAATGAGGAAGTCCGAAAAAGAAGACGGAATAACCTTATCATTCAAACTTAAGACATGATGACCTGGTGAATGACAAAAATGGAAAAGAAAGACCTCAAATAAAGTATAGGGCGAGCATTAAGTCTTGCCCTGATTATAAAAATTTATTACAGAATAATCGTTTGACGTGTAATAATTTTTTTCTGGGACTATATCAAGGACAGAGTCTTTACCACACTAATTGCTGACGTCGAAAAACTGAAGGCTAGGATACAAGCTGCTGCTAGTACTGTGACGGAACACATGCTACAAAACGACTGACGGGAAGTGGAATACCGCTTCGATATCCTCCGAGCTACTAAGAGGGCACTCGTTGAAGTTTATTATCGGAAGTAATCTTAAAGAGAACTAGTAACAATTACTTATTTAACCGCATCAAATTTAAATTATTATGCCAAACGGTTATTCTGTTATATTTTTTTATAATCAAGGCAAGAATTTAGGCTCACCTTGTATATCGAGCAGATTGAGAATGATGAGAACGAGAACTCACCGTGGGTGTGCAAAAATTTTCTGATAGGAGAATTGAGTACAAAGATGCAAAAATAGCCTTAGGATTGCCGTTCGATAATAATGGTGATTTAGTGATATGGTGAAATGTATTTTCATATTAGAATATCATTTCAACATTCGTTGAATCTAATGCAAGTTTTAAAATTTGTAAACTTTGCAGTCCCCTCGTTAAGTTGAAGAAAAGACGCAGATCATTTTTAATATCAGCAGTGTAAGGAATAAGTATCTAGAAAGTAATAAGTTATTCCAAAATTAATAAGTCTTGAGCATTCGAAATGTGTGTTAGAAGTATTCGGTACTGTTTAAATAATGGAAATGTCACATCTCCTTCAAAAGAGGATAAATTAATTACTGAATCGTGTTGAAAACAAATGACTACGGACGAAGATCTTCGGAATATTTATGTTCAGCCGAAAGTGAATAATAATAATAAGAAGAATTTTGTTATGCTATGGATTTTATGATTTCTATACTAAAAATTATATTCTCAGTAAAATAGTTCACATTTCGCGAAGTATTTATAAAATTATTCCACCGCCCGGTTTTGGCGTTCTTCGCCATCACAGTCAACCGGATTGAAAAATAAAATTATCCTCGAGTATCGTATTGCAAACCTCTAGCGTACAACCATTCTGTTAGTCAATGGAAATACTGAAGTTATAAAGTTTTCGGCATTCAAAAAGTGTGTTAAAAATGATTTGGTACTGTTTAAATGATTGGCAATGTCACAGCTTGTTCAAAGGAATATAATTGGAATCATACGAAGAAATTTTAATTACTCACTCACTCCTGTGGCCATTCAAACACTAGAAGGTCTTTGGCCTCACCAACTAGGCGCCTCCATATTCTACGGTCGCCTGCCATATCCACCTGGGCTCCCATCTTTCTCGCATCCTTCTTAACTTCAACGCCCCAGCGCATTCTTGGTCCTCCTACCGGTCTTTTGCCTTCGAGTTTGCCTTCCAGAACTTCTTTCAGAATTGTGTCCTCACTTCTTCCATGGAGTTGGCCCAGCCATCTTATCCTCTTGCTTTTCATTATTCGCACAATATCTGGTCCATTGTATTGGTCTCTCAACTCTTTGCTGGAATAGAAGGATCAAAAACTTTGCTATTTAATTTATTGACACCTTGGTAATGTTGATTTTTTGGCAATTTTACTCTGTAACGAAACCGTGGTCGATGTCAATAAATTACTATGTGGAAATAGCTAAGTTGTTGATCCTTCTATTCCTGCGATTATGGATTTCCACCATGTTACGCCCGCTACTATTAATTACTCCAACTCTTTGTTCTTCCTAATTCTCCATCTTTCTCCTTCCTTCATTGGGCCGAATATTTGTCTTAAAACTTTGTTCTAAAAATTTATGAGCTTCTTTTGTGCTACTTTTGTAAAAGCCCATTTTTCAGAGCCATATAATAATATTAGCATGACTATTGTTTCTATTATTATATATTCTAAGCTTTGTTTTATATGACAAGAGTTAATTTTTAAACAGTTTTCCTAAGCTCCAATATGATCTTTCAGCTGCTACTATTCGGGAGTTTATTTATACATCTTATTTATTGTTGTTCGTTAGTATCACTCCTAAATATTTAAATTGGTTAGTTTTTTAATTTATAATTTAATACTGGTATATAATTCTCTACGTCCTCGTTTCTGCTAATTTTCATGTAATTTGTTTTTCTTCGTTCGTTTTTAACCCTATTTTGTATGTGTTGGTGAATTCTCTTCCCACATTAACTTTGGCTTTGGACTCTTTCATACACATTTTAGCTAGTTTGACAAGTTTTACAGGTATTCCAAAGCTCTTTAACCTTTCCCACAATCTGTCTCTGTTTATTGAGTCATATGCTTTACTGAAGTCTATAAAAAAAGCAAACAGATTCTTATTTTATTCCCAGTATTTGGAGGCTAGCTATTTCAGGGTAAATATTCCATCAGTTGTAGATCTGTTTTTCATAAACCCCGGTTGATGGTCTCCTATCTTTTCCTTCTCTTGATTTTTAAGTCTATTTAACACAATTATAGATAATATTTTGTAAGTTGTATCAATTAATGATACTCCTCTGTAGTTTTTGCAATCCAATTTATCTCCTTTCTTGTGTAAAGGAACAATGATTGCCTCTGTCCATTTATTTAGCATTCCTTCTGATCTCCATACCCTTGATATTAATTTATGTAAATAACCAATAACCTCTTCATATCCATTTCCTATTAATTCAATAGATATAGCATCTTCACCAAGCTTTGCCACTATTGAGAGTCTTTAATATAGATTTTATTTATGAAAGAAATTTTAATTATGACTGTAAATTAGTCAAACAAGAAATCCCTAAATTTTGATGAGCTACTTTTTAACTTCATCATTGACGATAGCATGAAAAATTGCTAGAATATGGACTTATTGTTTTAAGCTACGTGGCTTTTATAAGCAGACCCAATATATTCTTTTCCAGGGAATGTTAGCATAAATGTAAAACATATAAATCGTTTAAGGAAGATACATATGGATACATAAAGATGAAAGCATATCATGTTGAGCAATTTCTATAAAATTTTCAATGTAATACTTACTGGTGAACATTAAATGTTATCGACATAATTTTATGTTTTAGAAATTAAGATAAAGGATTTTTAAAATTACTTTTTATGCACGCTCATTTTTTTATATTCATGATCATTCCCCTCCAATTTTCTTCTCTCACTCAAATGCAAACACCGAGTATGGATGCGGTGGGTATTTGTTTGCAGCATGCTCGAAGGAAAATATTCCGAATCCCAACTTGTGTTCATTCTTTCGGCGATGTGAATGCAAGTTTTATTATTTGGTTCCTCGAAATTGAAAGAAGAGCATCAAAGCATCCGGAATATTTACGGATAGATCGTCGTTGTTGTTCTTTCTATTCGTGGGTAATGCTGAAGAAACAAGATGGAATCGTGTGAGGTTACTATAATAAAGAGCATAGCATGGAAATATGCAGGAAATATTATGAACAAATGCAAAAAAAATCTTAATATCTCTAAATAAAGTTTTAAATTAAACGTAGTATTTAAAATAGAATTTTGAGTTGTTAGTAAAATGTTAGTATTATATACTTGTTGTTAGTATAATTAGTTTACTAAAATAAAATATCAGAAATTCTCGTTTCATAATTGAAGCTTTTTTTCACTAAGTCTTTTAGAAGTCGAGGGATTTCTTTTTCCTTACTTTCTTGCCTCATTTTAGAACGTGAATTCCATTACTTATTCATTTTGCAACAACTTCTTTTCTAAGATCAGATAAACTGTGAGTTTCTCTCCAGCCTTCCACCCAAAGTTCCCGTTGAATAACGAAACATAAGTCATTTCTTGTTTTTTTTTAGTGTGTATAGATCCAATTTTTTGATTATATATTTTTTTTCTAGCCAATAGCAAGCGAAGACTTTTCTACTTCCAGAAAAGGTATTTTCCAATGGAGCATAGCAATTTCCTCTAGATATATTTTATTTCGATGATAATTTAAATGAATTAAATTATTTGAATGATTCTCAACAGGTTCTTGCAAAGACATTACTCAGAAAAAGAGATCAACCACATTTTGCATAAATTTATCCTGACCCCCAGATATTCGACTTCGTCTGACACCATGATGTCAAGCCCATGACATCTATTTATATTTGTGTATGTAGATATCTTCGGATAGTGAGACGCCTTACGCCAAATATTTAGTGATGATTTTTCTGAGATTCATTTACCCCCCCCCCCCCTCTGGTTCCGCGCATGAGCGTTAATTTTGTACAATAAGCAAAAATGAAAATTTGCTTTCCATTGGCAACGAAAACCCCGCCATATACACACCCGCACCATAAAAACTATTCTTCCATGCGAAACTAAGGAAATTCAAGATCTCTGATGGAAGCGAAACTTAGAATCGAGACTCTTAAACAACGCAGAGAAAAAATAAAATTTGAATTACTTTTAAATTAAAACGAGGGAAATTAAATCAATTTCTCGTTAAAATTTTACACATGATTTTTGTGATTTTGTTCTGAGGACTCACCTCGTACTTTAAAAATAGCTAGCGTAGATCTAATAATGATGATTAGATCATCTCATATATAAACTTTTCTGTGATCTTTGGATTTGGTGTTTAATTTTGTGTTATCGTGGGTTAGAATTGAATAAATACAATTATTGTAAAGATAGTTCTATAGGCATAAAATACGATATTCATCTTCTTACTTCTTCGTAAAAAATTCGTTGAATGTTATAGGTTCTTCTTGGCTGAATTACGGTGCCATGGAACATGTTTTATTCTCCGACATCGAATGTTTTACCCTGTAAAAGATTCAGGAGTCATGCGTTATTATTTACGGTGGAACGTTCATTTAAAGCAAAAAACGTTAATTCTTAGATTTAAACTTTTATCGGAATTCCGCGCGGGTAAGATTTTGTAAGAGCGCCGACGTTTCGGGTACCGACTCGCTACCCATTCTCACGGCTACTGAATGAATATTTGAAGTGACCTTTGAAGCTCAGCGTTAGGAGGGGCGGGATTGGTCGAGTCCCGATTGTTGTTGCGGACGACCGAGGACCAGCGTAGACTTAGCTTTGGTAATCATAATTCTTTTAAGAATTCTATTCCAAGAGCTGCTGATCGAATATCCGGTGTCTCTGTTGACATTTTAATTTTATATTTTTTTTTTCGTTTAATTCTTAGTCGAAAATGTTATGAGCCTACCGAGTTGACATGGGTTGAGTGAACATTGAGTGGCTGAGAATAGCATTGAATAACAACATGAAAAAGTAGGTTAGCGTGAGGTACTTATTTAGTTTGGGGAAATACATAAGCTTCTCCCCTCTCTCGACGGCGCTCTCGTAAAATTGACGTGCTGGCCCATGTGAGGCAGTGATGTCGGCCCTGTTTGACTGGTTCTTCATTCGATTTCACCAACAATAGTGATGGGTGATTTTGTAAGGATTTAGATGGCTTTCCTATCTTTCTCCTTAATGACATAATATGAGTGCTAATTCTTTTACATCAGGCAGCGTTATTTTGAAAATATATTTTTTTGATAAACCTGGTATTAGTGTTTTATTTTGTGAAATCGCGGAACTGAATTGAAAAAATAAAATTGCCAGGTTAGTTCAATAGGTATTAATACCATATTTATCTTTTATACTTCTGTGCGGCATTGTGAAGAATTGTTACACGCTCGAGCTAATTTTATTACGATGCCTTGGAAAATATAATGACATTCTCAAACTCAATAAAATTTCTTTACACTATAATAGATTTAGAACTTTTGCGTTGTTATTCTCAAAGGTTGAAACTCCATCAAAGTGTCTTGGAATGCAGTTAATGTGAGAAAACCGAGTTGATCTTGGTTGAGTGAAAAATTAAAAAAAGGGGAAGAAGAATGAAAAAGCTGAATAATCACAAGAAAAAAATGGGTTGACTCGAGAAACTTATTTAATTGTGGGATGTAAATAAGCTTTTCCTTCTTTCCCAATGCATTGTTGAAACATGAGAGAATGTTTTTGCCATGAAAAACAGGTCAATGCTGATGATAAAATGACATTACTTACCTCGGGAACGAGTTGACGGTGAAGACGAAGCATCTAGACTGGCGGAGAGAAATCGTATCCTTGAGAAGCTTCTTATGTTTACCTTGAAGTATTACCTTTCACAGGAAAATTATATCTTGATTTGATAAGAGAGGCACATTCTTGCCCGTAATAAATCAATAAATCACTTTGCTATCCATTTCTTATTACGACGGCAGAATCAGTTTACTCCACTTTGCAATGGTTCAAGTTTGTGATTGCTATCTCGGGAACGAATCTGCAAATAAAAAAAAATAATCTTTAGTGGTTTTTGTCATATCTCACCGAGGAGTCTTCATTTCATCAACGTTCACATGAAATACTAATGGAAAAATTATTCAGGGATACATGAAATTTAATTTTTTTCATATTATATTGGTATTTTGATCTAACCCATTAGAATTTTGTTCTTTGCTGCCATTGAAAGTTCTGTATTGGCAGTGGTAAGGTTTTTATGTTTGTGCTTGAATAATTCATAAGATAGGAGATAATTTACTTGTATCTTATGGAATTATGAAAGCGATTGAATATCGGAGAGGCAAACAAATAATACCATTCTTTCTTCTTCTATCACTAGTAATTTTCATTCCTAGTCAGCAAAATTCATTCCCTTCTTCCAGTATTCGTTTACTTTTTTTCATTGTTCGTCTTCACCACGAACATTAAAATTGAAATTCATTGGATTTATATCAATCCTTTATTGACATGTAACGATATTATTTATTGGTGATGGTTTTCCGGGTTTACACCGCGTTGATACATGTTTTACGGACGACAGTTTCGGGCGCGTTCCAGCTCCCGTCTTCGGGTCCAAATCTGACGGGAAATATACTATATTATCAATATTGGTATGTTGTATTGGTATTAAGTTTTTTTTACCTCCATGTTTCCTATCATTTTTTGTGTTTACTTACTATATTTGATATTTGATAGACGGGAGCTGGAACGCGCCCGAAACTGTCGTCCGTAAAACATGTATCAACGCGGTGTAAACCCGGAAAACCATCACCAATCAACTAACCGCGGAAGACTCCGTGATATTATTTATTCTTTTTTCTTCAGATACATATCAAAATTAAATTATAAATAAAAATTATAACGATTTTCATTTATGACGAAATTACGTTGTAAATTAAATCAGTGTAATGATATATGCAGGCAGTCACTGTGATAGACCTTAATACTAGAATGCTTAACTAACTTAATACTATAACTTAATATTTTATTTTACATACAATGAATGATCAATTCATTTAGTTATATCTTATGCCACATAAAATAGAAAATGAATTGATTTGAATACCATAAATCAACCCTGATTAGTCCTGTCTCCTAATATTTTTGTGTTATATAAATTTACAATGTTTGAGAGGAAATATGGATACGGTTGTTAATTTTTTCGTGAGCTAATTTGATCTTTTTGCAATAGGTGTCACTGGAATTGGAAATGTATCTGCAATATTTATTTTTCAAATTAGCGATTTGCAATATCATATATGATTTCACTGATATTCATTTTTATTTACCCTCAACAATATTCTTAAGTGTTTTCGCAGTGATGATTTTTATGAGAGTGAGTTTTTACCCTCGATTTTTAGTTTATCGTGGATGTGGTGTTGTATTGGTATTGAGTTTTTTTTTACCTTCATGTTTCCTATCATTTTTGTATTTACTTACTATATTTAATATTAGCTTTTACCATTAAAGATTTGAAGTACTGCGCTTTTCTAATTATTTTTACAGATGATCTGCTTCCGATGATATAATTTAACCATTGTTTTTTCCTTAAAATAAAAACTGTATTCCCGGTACTTGTGCCTTGTTAACTCTGCCGCTTTTGTGCATGGAATAATTAAACCCATATCCTGTGCATTGCCATTAAATTGATATTTCAGCCAATATTTTATCTATGATTTTACACTTTCCCGGCGAACAACTTTAGAAAAATCTTCTCGGGGTACCGCGCGGGTTAAATTATTTAAGAGCGCCGACGTTTCGGGTACCGACTCGCTACCCATTCTCACCGAGAATGAGTAGCGAGTAGCCGTGAGAATGGGTAGCGAGTCGGTAGCCGAAACGTCGGCGCTCTTAAATAATCTAACCCGCGCGGTATCCCGAGAAGATTTTTCAATATTTTATCGTTGGAAAAGTAATAAATATATTTGTGCATGCGCGATTGATGATTACGAGGTCATAATGATGTTAATGTATACAAGATAAACGAAAATATGTTGGGATGACAGAAGATTTGATCTGAAAATTTTTGTAATATGATGCTGATAAATATTAATTTTTTATCAAAAATTTGCATTTCTTGAACGAGCCAAGGGTTATGTGAAAAATATAGATTACAAGCCGCGCGAGGACTTTATATTACGTTGCATTCTACATGTGTCGCGTTCCCGTCTCAATACAGACATGAGCGCACAGTAGTGATGGCCACCTCGAAAAAAAATCGAAATGTTTACATACCCTTTGTCAATGTCATGCGATGCCCTTTTTGACCTTGAATAAAACTTTTTGACTGAATGAACTGGAGAAAAATCATGATAATTTCTGGGGGAAGGAGAAAAGATAAGTCTTTGCTATGAGAACGATTGTATAGTTCTTAATTTCTATGAAGATCCCAGGCCAGACAAGTGAACGGCTATTTGCTCAAGGAAATAAGAAAAACTAAAGGTAATTTTCCATTTGGTTCTGGACTTAGAGATTGGTGACAAGTAAGCGGCGTTAGATAGCAAGGGGTAGGGTTAGAAATGACACTCTTACACCACATTACCATCTAAGAACTAAGCCTGTGAAAGCGTGATATTCTTTTATGAAGATGGCGTAAAATGTCAAACTTAAGTTACTGGATAACAGTCGATATCAGTACGTTATTCCGAGTAAAAATGTCATGATATTGATCTTTTCTGGAGATTTAGCAAAGAGCTCTCAAATCAACTCAGCCCACGTTTCATAAAATCTCCCTAAGTAAGGTTAGAAGAATTGAATTATTTTGAAATTATTTAATTTAATTGATGCGCATTGCATATTTTTTGACAAAAAACCACAGATGAAAATTGTACAAATGTCATAAAAATGCACAATTAAGGATAAAAGCAAAGACGCAATAATATAGAAAAGATATCCCCAATTTAAAAATGAAAATAGTATAATATTTCTCCCTTTACTATATGCTTTTTTATGATAAAGTTATTGACCGAACTGTTTAAATGAAAAAAAAAATTGAGCTCAAAAGTTTTTCCTTGTCCAAGGCTCCCGATAAGACAGTAATGATTATAAGTTTTTGAAATGTGTACTTAAAATGTTTTTTGAACATGAGGTGTTCATCTCAAGAGCTCGAATTAAGATATATTGTCAGGAAAAAATAAGGTGTTTTATTTTTGGAGAGGTAAATTTGGGAGGAGGGTATCTGGAGGGGGTACATTCTGGACAGTATCTAAAAAAATCGTAGAGGTTTTCACCACGAAAGAAAATATTGGGGCGTTTACGATAGTATTTTCATGGCTGAAAGCCAAGGGGTAAACCAAAAGTTCATAAACGAAGCTCGAAAAGTGGTTTAGCAAATCCAAAGCAGAACTCTTGGGCTAAAAGTGTCCTTTATCATGCCGTAGTCGTGGGCCATTCGCGATCAATTAAATGTTCCCTAGTCCAATAACCTAAATACGTAGTATCTCTTGTGTCAAACGAAATAGGGAAGCGACTAGTTAGCACAGTGGCAAATTAGGATCTATGAGACGGCCACCGATGGGGAGCAAAGGCGAAGTTAGTGCGGTTACTTTGGGTAAAAGCTGCTCTTTCACGATAATGCCTTACTGAGGGTAGGCTGCCAATATCTCCATGGTGCACGTATAATGAACAATCCGGGCCACGTGCGGTGAAGGTCTCTAAGCCTCATTCAAGGTCGTTATGATGATTTCATCACCGCCAGCTATCAAACTGCGAGGAATGGGATTGGAATTTGAATATCTATTACCGGATTAAAATTTTAACGTTTAATATTTAACAAGCTTTCAGTAATTTGTTACTTGTATAATCGAATATTTATGAATAAATGATTTATCAACGTGCATACCGAAAAGCTCAATTTGTGATTTTGTAGTCTTTCAAACCTGCTGGCGATGTGCATGTGTATGTAATAATTATTAACAAATTCCAACCATTATTAATGAAATTTAAGTTAATAGAATTTATGATTCATTGGAGATTAATTATTAAATATAAAAATTGGTTGTTCAAAATAAATAAAATGCTTAGAGATATCAAACAACCAAAGAGATTAAAACAAATAAATGATTGCTTATGAATAGTATAATTTACTGAACGGATTAACTGTTAGATTAATCCATAAATATTTAGCTAATCGAGGGACTTTATTTAAAAAGGCATGAGGGAGGATTGAGAAAATTGATCTTCATTTGTCAAAACTCTAAATTGTGTTTTTGTTTTTCCCGTATGATAAGCGAATATTTTGTTGATGCCCTTTATAACGCTCTTTCATTAATTTTGAGTACCCTCCAGCTGTTGTTTTTTTTCAAATGTCAATGTTAAAATTGATTGAAAATAATTCTCGATTGGATGAGTTTGAAAAAGGCTGGCGTTCTACTTTCTGAATCATCCCACCTTCGATAGTTGTTTTAATGTCTTTTCACTCCTTGACCTTTATCTAGCGACTTCCCAAAATTTTGTATGTCCTTAAACAGGGGTCTCTATCTGATTCTCTACATTAAAAACCTTTTAGGTGCATTTAACGAATTGAAAATTAGTATGATAAAAGCGGTTTTCTTTTGGGCACACCCTTGTTACAGTTTAAAATATGTAGTATGATAATACTACAATGCGTCTGCGATGTAGGAGGCAAAGGGAAAAACCACATTATTATCCCGAAGTTTAAAATATGTAGTACGTACGATATTTGGATGTGATACATTCATTCGGCTGGGGTTCAAAGATGGTTCTCACACCAGCCTATCAGGCAGGCTGACTGTTAGTACAAAGTCAGACTATATAAAAACTGCTGCATGAAAACAGCAGAAATCTTACTACGACTAGTTGCAAGTACATTTGCAAACGTATGTGAATATAGCGACGTAAGACGTTTATGGTGAATAAAAAAAACGGAGCAGTCGTGGGACTGGCCGACAGAAGTGAAAACTGAAATAATTACTATCCATTTATTTTTTTATATAGATTTAATGTTATTAAAGAGCTAATTTTTCCAGTAATACTCATTTTTCAACAAAAATTGAAATTATTTTTTTCAGCAAACTCTTTATTATTAAATATATATTAATATAAAGTAACATCATTTATATATTAAAATATAATATACTTTTATTTCTTTTATTAATATGCTTTAAACGTATAATTATTCACTATGCACATAAAAGAAACTGCCTTAAATTGTACTAACCTGTATTTTTATAGCGTGTACACTCTTCTGCACGTTCATGCACGAGCTCTTTATATTTAATGAACTTATACAATATACACTATAGATTTTTATTTTCAATTATAATATTATTAAACAAAAAGACTCTAACAGTCTATATATTAACAATATATTAACAAAGTGTAGATATATATTAATCTCTATTAACAGTCTACAAAATAATACGCACTATATAGAAAAAGGACATATGCACAGTATAGAACTAGAAGCAAACAGATGCCAGTATTCAGTATGTAAAAGTATAGTGGTGACGCAACCTAGGTATATCACTGTATACACTATACACACTATATATATGTATATCTCGCTGTAGCGATCGCGGTGTCGGGTCGGTGACGCTCACGCGAATTCTATGCTTTTTTCCCATCCCGCAAAAGTGCTTAACGCCGCTAAAGAAGTTTTCACTTCAAAAATTTCATATTGCAGACTTTAAACAAAGTTCTAATTACATTTCAAATTTGAAAGCAGAAAGAATACACGCACATTTTACGTACTTCTGTATGTTCATGCACGAGCTCTTTATATTTAATGAACTTATACAATATACACTATAGATTTTTATTTTCAATTTTCATATTTTTAAAACAAAAAGACTTTAACAGTCTATATATTAACAATATATTAACAAAGTTTATTTACTATACCTAGTCAGCCTGCGTAGTTGAAATATCCATTGTAAATTTTTTTTAATTGTATGAGATTGAGAAAAAAAACCTCCCCGACGGGGAATCGAACCCCTGTCTCCCGCGTGACAGGCGGGGATACTGACCACTATACTACCGATGATGTGATACTAAGAGACGAATTTTAAGAGGGAAATGTATATCTCGCTGTAGTGATCGCAGTGTCGGGTCGGTGACGCTCACGCGAATTCTATGCTTTTTCCCCATCCCGCAAAAGTGCTTAACGCCGCTAAAGAAGTTTTCACTACAAAAATAATTTTAAGGAACTCAGATTCGAACCGAGGTCTCCTTATTACCAATTTAGGACCGAAAATTCCAATCAATCAGGGTCTTGCCTCCTTAATAATACCTGAGTCAGATGCAGGCATCTCATGGTCTACAGTATTCACTCAAGGTAAGTTTTAAAGTTTGTCTCATTTAATTTCGAGATCCTAGAAGAAACTTGAAAAGAGATTTTTTCCACTTAACTAAACACATCACTAGTCTTGTATGTGTAACTGACCTCTTCGATAAACTCGGATGGGTATCTCTGTCAGACCGTAGACTGAAAAGTAGACTAAAACTATAGAAAGTCAAGAACAGTGTATTATCCGACGAAGTTAGCCATATCTTTCGAGCGCCAACATACTGCGGTAGATCAGATCATATAAGTAAAGTAAGAGTGTGGAACAGTTGTATTCGGAATACCGTTTTTTCTACGAACAATAAGATACTACAACGGCAGCGTTTGAACTTACAAATGGGTCAGTTGACTTGTAGTTTAGCCTACTAACTTATGTATGCCATAGATCATGTCTGTCAGTAACGGAAACAGAAAAAAATCAAGGGGGGCGCAAAAGATATTTTGAGCTACCTATACTTTTATCGTAATGAAAAATAATGAAGTTACATGCAAATTTTATGATAGTTTTATTTGAACTGAGTATACGAATATACAAGACAGCTACCTCATGATATAAAAAAGTTACAATTATGGTTCGGTAATGCGGTCAGCCCCGTAAGGGAGTTTTTTTATATTTCCAGATTTAGACTGATGGTTACCGGGCGGTAACATAAAAATATCATCCCTTACGTGTAATATTTTTTTACCAATGAAAGCACCACGATACGTGGATAATGAAAATACCTGAACGTGCATAACATAGTAATACGCATGGACGCAGGTACGAAATACACCCCCATATGTATCCGCCACTGATGTTTGTACATTTATTTTTAATATTTCTTAGAGCATGTTTTATGTATTCCAGCTTTACTGGAAGATTACCTCCATGAGTATCTTCCCTTTCATAAATTAGCACGCATTTTTTGTTAGCATGCGTAACATTTTTATGGCCGTATAGTGTAGTGTATAGCTCAAGGACGGCAAATGTTTCGTTTCGATCCGGAAGGAAACAAAAATACGAGGCATAGTTTCGTTCCCGCACGAAATCAAAATCACCAAGGAGTTTAGTTTCGATCCAGGACGAAACTTCACTCCCGGGAATGAAACTAAATTAAACGAAACTCCGCTACTCATAGTTAAGTTTCATAGTTTAATCCCAGAAGTTGATTGGAGGGGGATAAGAAGGAATATTTTAGACCCATTTCATGACAGAATATAGAGAGGTTGAAACACTGAGCTTAAAAATCGAATGGCTAGTTTGTGTTCACCGTTCTCCTGTTAGGAGTAAAACTATGATATAACAATGCCCCGTGCATCTAATGGCGGTGAGTCAAGCCTCTACTTTATTCGATCATATTTCGTACTCGGTGTGTGAGTCGAAACCAAACCGTTCGAAGGTGAAGCACGCGCTCCCTTCGGTGCGAAATATTGCCTGCGTTTCGTTTCGTCCCAGGATTTTGGCTAACAAGGGGAGACCACGAAAGTTGCTCCGCCTTTTTCGATGCCGTATTTTTTATGGCCTTCGGAATGGTGAACACATCCCTGAACTAGTAGTGGTTCCGTTGAATGGGCCTTAGTTTGGCTGTAATTAATTAATTTTTATGCGGTACTTTTCACAATCCCCATATACTCCCATGATATCACAAATACTCTAAGCGGGTCAGGTGGAGTAGTGGTTAGCGTTTACGGCTGCCATCCGGGGGACCAGGGTTCAAGGTTCCGCGATGGCTTTTTATTTTCTTGCCTCCATTGTGATCATACGGCGTCAACTTTTTTATTAATTTTAATTGCGACAAGCATAGACATGAGACTATTTTTTTATCACCATAATGACGTTTAGATATTTAAGCAGTGTCATTTTCAACACGGAGATACGACGACTACATTAGCATGGGGTTGGTGTGCGCCAAATTTGTAAGTCTCGACCCGTAGTAGTTTAGACTCCGGTCTCGTTTAAACGCTGAGTTTAGCTCCCCGGGTTTTAATCCATTTCGTTCCGTTTCAACATTTCGCTTCCGGGAAAAAAACTATTGAAATTTTACTGGTTTTGACTTTCGTTTAGTCTCTGTTGCCATCCTTGCTTGCATGCTGGTGATTCATCACCCCCTACCAAGCACCCTAGAAGTGGCTCGCGGGGTATTATGTAGATATAGTGCACATACGTAGTCATCTGAAGGTATTGATAAAATATAAAAAAAAACTTTCAGTTTTTAACTGCTATAAAGTGAAAGTCTACTGTCAACAGAGAAAAAAATAGCTCTTAAAGGGTCATGTAGCCATCCAGGCGTGAATAAATAACACCGTTCTGAAAAATGTGAATAAATCTTAATCTCACATAGTAATTCAACACAAGCGTAGCGTAGTAATGAATTTCCATCGCACCCATTCGAAAACGAATGCGAATAGTGAAAGGGGAAGGCAAACAGCTGCAAAGCTCCAGATAAGAGAAGCTATTCATAAAAATGCTTAGGAATCCAGACTGGGTCCCATCGTTACATCTCACATCGTTTTGCGCATTTTAATAAACGCGTGGTCAAAAGTCGAATGAAAGCAAATTTTGGGAGAGTGTTCCTTTCTTGATGCTTAGCATAGTTTTCCTATTCCAGTATTTTTAATTCTACCGGTAGAGTAGGACCTTGTATCACATAAGTAGGTAAATATGTTCACGTCATAAGTTTAGGGGAATGATAAATTTGAATAGTATCGGGTAATGCAACGTAATACGTAATGTTTGAGAAATGTCATTTTTGGGCAGCTCATTAGAGGAAAACAAATACAACGGCAGCTGATCCAGGATAGGGTTAAGGGAGTTCTTCTCCACTGTATATATTCTCAAACTGAAAAAATACCATTTTATATAATTTAAATTGAATACCAGGATAGGGCAAGGAGGATAGGGGGTTCTCCTCTCTTATCTATATTCGAAAAATGAACATAACTACCGTTTTATATATTGTAAATCAAATACACTAAGGGGGGGGGGCTGTTGCCCCCATAGCCCTTCTCTGGGTCCCAATGTACAGCAGGATATATCAGGAAGACATTTGCGTTAGCAAGAGGAGCATGAACAGAAAGGAGCTTATGAGAGGATCTTAACGTAGGAGTTGAATGGAAAGACTAGTAGTGTTGCGCCTTGTCGGTGCGGGAACATGGACACTTACGAAGGAGTAGTAGATAAAACGAGGCGCTCGAGATGTGGGTGTGGCAAAGGGTGGAGAAGGAGAAGTGGACGGAAAGGAGGAGGAATGACGAAGTGCTGGACATGGTGGGTGAGGAGAGGCAGCTTCTAGATGAGATACGGAAGGGAAAGAATATATGGATGGAGCTAGTGCTTAGCGGGGAGGGGAATTTGAAAACGGTGTTAGAGGGTAGAATGTTGGGTAAACGAGGGAGAGGAAGGAAAGGAATAGGAATTTTTAATAGAATAAAGGGGAGTGGGCCTTATAATGAATTGAATAGGGAACCCCATGAAAGGGGGAGGGACTTTCAAAGTACTTCTTAAATACTCAAAAAAATATACATAAAACAGAAAAAAACAAGGTATGGGTGAAGGTTATATTTGTCAGATGCAATTAATCTCAATGAGTGAGATTGCGCAATCATATAGTAGATACTCAATCAAAGATCTCGTTTAATTAAGCTGAAAGATGTATTATCTAATAGCAAATTTCGTCAAAACTTTATCATTCAATGTCGTTCAGAATCCAGAGTATTAAATAAAATGCCAAAAGGGCTTGGTATCCAAGAAAAACCGTTTTCATATAACTGCGAAGTGCATTAAAAATGAATGCGTTGCCATAGCTCAGTAACTAAAGAGTTACGACCCAATGTTTACACATTAATTATTAATATCATTTAACGCCGAAAACAGCACAGTGAGGCCTTTACATCGGGAGTTTTAACAATCAACAACAAACAATCACACTCGTCCATGCCCTGGAAGGGGTAACCTATTCTGGCGGGAATCGAACCCACCACCTTCGGTATGGAGGCCGAGGACTTATCCCCACCGCCACGGAGGCCGACAAATAATATACAAATTATCCTGATAATTGTCACCCCTACCATCTCCTGAAGTATGGAAGATTCTTTCTGAAGCACCTTTTATTTCGCTCAAGATTGTATTTTATTTTTCCTTTGGTCTTGATAATTACACTATAGCTGTTGAAGCTAGTCGGCAGCGTTAAAATACTTTCTGAAACAGAGCTTCGTGTTTGCTTTCGTTCGGCGCCGGGGTAAAGTCCCCGACTGCTAACCTAGAGGTCGCGGGTTCGAATCCCGCCTGGGTGGTTTGACCACCATCCAGGGCATAGATGTATGTGATTGTCAAGCAAGTTAATTGTAAGAGAGGACTATCTAGTCCTAAATTCACTTGTGAAATAAAGACGACATTATTATTATTATTATTACTATGAGAATTACATCGTTCCACCGGTTTCCGCCGAAATCAGTAGTTTTGACTCGAATGGTTCGTTATATTTTACACTGTTGTGAGCGATTCCTTCTCTCAGCAATATGTTTTTCCCGATCGCGTAAATAAACAAAAAATCTAATGAAAACACCAATGCATGAAAAGAAGGTGGCGACTCTCGTGTTTTCTTCTGATAAATTAACATGAAAATGGCTCAACGGGAAAGTTTTATTTTCGCCGTACCTAATATTCGTAAAGGCTGGATACTTAGGAAAAACAGTTTTCAAAACCAAAAAATGATTTTACCAATTGTTGTTTATATTTTATCATAGTCAATATACCCTATTTACCCATTTGCTCGTAAGTGTGAAAGAAGATAACCGCAGATGTTGCCGCCCAACTTTCATGAGCTTCTGATCTCACAAGAGTCGTGTATCATTTACTCATTCTGGGACAGCCTTTCTTTGAGTGAAGAATTCGCTCTCAAGAATATACACAACAACGGAGCACGATAAGCTCAAGCACAAAGCCATAGGGTAGTGAAGAAGCGGCGAAAAACTCGGCCTGAGTTGGTGACGTCATCAACTTATATTACGAAAGGGTTTAAGTCGTCGAGTTTTTATCGCAAATAGCTCGAGAAGTAAGTGATGGATCGGAAAATGGAAAATTCGGGTCTATTTATTTTAAAACTTTTAGTCACAATCGAAAGCAAACTGAAATTAGTGAACCAGACATTACTTGTATTTTTTCTCCTTTTTTAACAACAATGTCCCCGTGAACATCTTCCAAATTTTCAGATAGGCAAAGTAATTGACAACCACCTGAAAGGGAGTGGTATCGGAGTAGTGGATAGTGTTTTGGCTTCTCACCTCGTGGACTTGGGTTCAAATGCCTGTGGTTTCAGAACTCATCTCTACATCGCTTTTGCCAAGTGTTATACCTCAAAATGAAATTAATTATATATCAGGTATCCAAGGCTTTCAGATGCTTTGATCCTAGTGAATCATTCGGACCCCTGATAAAAGTCTCGATGAGTGAGTTGGCCTAAGGGAGATGACTCCACCTTCTCTAAACGTGTGAACTTATTCGCATATGACTAAGTCTGCGGTGACTTCTTCCTTCACCTATCAAAACCAACCTCATGGTTGAAACACTGAGTGAGAGTGTTATATCTAATGCTTTGTTAATAAATTACCTTGTTCGATCAAAGAGCTAAAGAATATAATTAAATTTTGTAAAAAGGCCAAAGATTGGTTGTTATCCCATGATAATATAAATGGTCTTTTTTGATGTGTTTGTGAATACGTACATATTATTATATATTATTTTTATTTTTTGTGAAAGGAGAAAAAAGAAATTTTGTTTCATGTATTCTGTCCATGTAGTATACTTTGTTCTTGTTTATTGTGAGTTATTTTCACATATGTGTTTCATTATAATAATGTTTCAAAAAGTTATATATACTTTCTTTTTGTTTTCTGGCCTGCCTTGAATTTAACTTTCAAGATGGTAGCTTCCATGCTGGTTTTTTATTTTAACCATAGAAGCTACCTAAAGCTCCATTAATTTTGTGTTGTTAAAAAAAGTGTACATTTAAGGTTGCAGTAATAAATTTATTCATTAATCTTTATTCATTCATTCACCAAACTTTCGCATACTCTTCCCGATCTTAGACGAGAGGGATGCCGCCATGGCCTACTGAATACGAAATATACATATTTCACTGAACCTGAACGAAGGACTTGTGAATTGTGTTTCCATCACCATCAAACAATTTCATTGATTACGATTCGAATGCTATCCATATTGACTCGTCATGTGTGCCGGGTGAATCAAAGGCAAGAAATATCCTGCCAAGTCAAACGAAGGTTGATCGTCGAGCCAAATATGTGTTAACAATTAGTACACTTTGATGAGAATATTAAATTCAGCAGAAATTTAAGCTTCCAGGAATAATTTTATCTGCATACCCTCAAATTTCCTTTTGGCTGAAGATGACTGATGAGAAGATTTTCATGTGGCACTAACTTGGATGACTCTAGGATTAATGTTTGTTTTGGAAACCTCCATCTACATTGTTTAAAGATGGTATTTTCATTGGCTGTTCTAAGTAAAGGAACGTAAGGATATTCTGCGGAAATTTCACCTCAATCGAGCTGTCCAATATGTTTACCAAGCAAGTATTTCCTTTTGAGAGTTTCATTTCACTGGCTTTTGGACACAGAAAGGTCATGTGATATTTACAGTTGCAAAAACACAAACATTGACCGCTATTTATCGTTCCTCTCCCAGAAATTTCTGACGACAAACTCAATACAAGGAAGAAGCCTCCAGATATCTCAGTGTTCAATAACTATTATTAACTGCTCCACTAAAAGTACTACATTGGTCGAAGTAAAATATTGACATCAAGCAGAGTTGATCTCCATGATTGAAGAAGATAATGCACTTTAAAATGATCTCGAATTTTCAGTTAAATCTCGCTCTTCTGGGAAAATAGTATATTAAAGAGACAAGGATTTTACCCTTAGGCTGAAGAACAAACGACAAATTAGGGAAATTATTGGGAAATGATATCTTACCAGTCGTGAATACGCTTTCCTGAATTCTTCGTACGTGAAAATAGAGATATGATTTAACTATTGATGATCATCAAGATTTATTTAAGCATATTGAGCAATTAACTTCTGGTAAAATAATAACTTTGCAAATCTCTAAAAACGCATCAACTATATTCAAGGCAGTGCCATTAATTATTATCATACTATATACGATATAGATAACTTTAAGAATTTGTTTACTTATTGTTACTTTATAATGAAGAGAAACTTGAATTGTTCAGGGAGAATATCTCCGTGAGGGGTAGTTTGTTTGCGAATGCCCGCCTTAGGGGTTAATTTCCATGAATAAGTGATGGAGCCAACGCATGTTACAACGCCTGGAAGATCCATTTACTACCCAATATCTTAGGGTAATATAAAATAAGGGCTTCAGTCTCCTTAAGATGGATAATGCATTACGAATTTGCCTTCTCAAATCGTTCATATACAAATTTCTTGGAAGGGAATATTATAGAAAAACATAATTGCGCATAACTAATGAGGCAGTCGTGATTAAGGTAAAGCTGATGCACAGATGACAGTATACATTCCGTACTAAAATGACTCATTTAATGGATTTCAAATATTTCTTAACTTCACTTGAAAAAAACGGAGATAAACTGATACTTATGAATGATTGATCTTGCATTTTGGATTTTTTTCCGATTGTGAGTAATCAAATCAGCTCAAACAACTCCCTTACATAACACGCAATTTCCCGGTATTGGTAAATTTGCAGTGGAGTATTTTAGTAATCACTTAACATTCCACCATTGAATTTCGTTCAAATATGGGGTCAATCCCTCAAACCCGAAATCACATTTAATTTAAAGAAATCAATAGGTAGGATAGAAAGCTAAGTTACGACGTTACAACGAAAGTTAAAAGTTACGACGAAAAATTAAAATTCCCCATTCAGCAATTTTCCTGTAAGATTAACTTGTAGAAAACACTAGAATCATCGACGTCTTTTCATGAGTTGGTGACGTCATTAGAATTTTTGTTTATTTACTGGATCGGGTAAGTAAGGAATTTCATATCAAGACCGCTTCTATCAAATTTGAAATTAAATTTTTAATATTTATGATTTCATTCTTATAATATTTTATCTAAATCTTAAAAATAAAATATAAAACTCCGATTTATCTTAAGCTCCATCCTTATGACCTTTATTTCCGTGACATTCAGCGTTGAGATGTATATCTAACTCTCCCTAAAACATTTTATTCATTATCAAGCACATTGGTTTTCTCATTCAAATTTTAGTAGGTAATCATAAACAACGATAATTCAATATTATATTGCAATGTCCATTTGCCTGAAATTTGCTACTCTCATAGTTGATTTGATCAGCCCGCTCAATATATCGTACCGTAAACCGGGAAAACTTTGCCACTTTTTTTTCTTTTTCAACTGCATTCTTGTAAGTTCATGTACGACAATGATTTAAAACCATTATCAGCCATTACTCTTGGTCTCTACTTCCAATATGTGTGAAAAAATTACAACTAAAGTAAAAGTTTATATGCTAAAAAAAATTGAAAACATAGTTGGCAAAGATTCTCTGAAACTGGAGAAACTTTGCCAATGAAGTTATATCCAGCGGAAACCTCAATTAAACAATGGAATTAATAATTTAACTTAGAAAAATCTTATATATACAATGGTACACAAAGATACTCAAAGCACTGAACATGAAATACTATGGTCATTCACCTAATTTTTCTTCTATTTACAAGTTCCTCCAATATGATTCTGTGTGGAGGTGCTTGGAAGTGATCAAGTGTGATTTTTCCACGGTTCCTCCTGGGGCCACATAAATTTTCCGTCTTCTTCTCTATGGCGAGCTTTTGTTTGGATTACGACTACAGTCTTGAGTATAACCAAAAAATGAAGCACTTACTCTTGTAGGAGTGTCATTACGATCAGTTTTCTATCCATCCGGAATTCAAGACTAAACTTCTATGGGATTGAGTGGCACGATACCACACTTCTCGATCCCTGACATGATTTTTGAGTTCATTTTACCTCCTTCATCCAAAGCACTGAGAAGTTTAGCCAAAAGTGTTGGAAATGCACTATTTTCGGGAGTTTCATAGCGAGTAAAGTTCCACAATTTATGGTCTATCAGTATGGCTCTCCATTTATTTTTTTAAAAAGAGCGAAGATTGAATCATCAAAGGGTTGTCATAAAGGATTGGGCGATGGTGTAAGAACACAAAACGAATCAATCATCAATGAATGACATTTGAATGAAAGGCATTCCCCGGTCTGCATAAATAAGCACATGTTCGAGGATCTCTTCTTCCTTATCCTTGCTCAATGCCATCTGGCGCCCTGGATTCTTTGAATGCCGACACTTTACCTTACTGTCAATTGTTCTATGTGGAATATTATATTTCAGGGCTGCTTTTCCACTGCTCATTTCATTATTAATCACTGCAGTGACAGCAAGTTGCATCGTAGTGTCATAATAATTTCGATACCTGCGGCCTCCCAACTTGGAATTAAATCGTCTTGGCATCTGAACGGTCTAAAAAACGAATATGAAAAACGCACCCTTAGGAAAAAGTGCACTACAATTTGAGATATAACAATACTGTCTGTTGGCAAAGTTGTCCCATTTCCACCAAGCTTCCTGGAGCAACATTGCCAAGTTACATTATTAAACCTAAGTACATCAAACATTTTACCATTTAAAGCTATTCTGAAAGTAAATAATATGTTCTATTGAACGATACCGGAAGTTTTTACTAACGTTTGAGAAAATGGGCAGAGCGAGACACTAAAACAGTGTACTAAAATATTCAGTTTGGCCTGACGAAAACAATACACTAGGTAATATAATTTTTGGCTTTTTCCCGGCAAACAATTGCAGTGAAGTTTTCTCGGGTTTCGCACCGGGTCAAGTCCCAGGAAGGAAGGAGAAATGGAGGACCTGACCCGGTGCGAAACCCGAGAAAACTTCACTGCAATACACTGGGTAATAAAAACCGGTAAACAACTCGTAAGACTACAAGTGTGTGGAAAGACTACCACTCAATATCTTTTCTGTGTGATGAAAACATAGGCCCTCTCTTGGATAATTAGGGAACTTAGTAGTGCACCAAAGATAATATTTTTCAAAGCCTGGCAACGTTGTCCCAATTGGCAAAGTTGTCCCGGTTTACGGAACTTTAATATTATTATCATCACGTTCCTTTATTTGAAATATACTCAAAATAGTATAAATTTGATCTTTTTGCGGTCATTTTGCATACCGTATAGTCGATTACCATTACTTTCAGGGTAATTTAAAAGGTAATTAGGGAATACATATTAATGAATAGGCGCTAGTGATCTAAAAGTAATAGATATTATCCCTAAATTTCCCCAAATAAAATATATAATTAATTCCACTTCTTTGCTATCATGGAGCTACAATGAACTTCGACAAATATTTGTGAAGTCCACCGCTAACCTGTGCTCAAAATGCCATTGAAATGTGAGATTAAACTGACAATTATTTTGCTTAACTATCTATTTTAGACAATTAAATCCAATTCAGTGAACCCAGCTCAGCCACGGGATATCCTTAAAGCGCGATGGGGCATAAATATTATGCTGGTTATTGAGCAAGGGCGCGGATTAGAGTGTTAGCGGTGAACCGCAAATAATTAACTCGCGGTAGGTCACAGAATATCGGATTTGACCCAGTTGATTAACTGTGAGGAACGGATTCCTAGCCATTGATTGGATTACAGAATGGAATGAATAGGTTCGCTAACTAATAACGTTGTATCGCCAAACCTGATTTGAAAAATAAAAAGGTGGATATTATTTTCATTTACCCATTTCTCGCTTTTTTCGCCATCGGCATCAAAAATTTCGATTTCTTAACCCATGCTCTAGAAGAGGCGGTGGTAGCTATTGATGTCATTTAAGACAGCCATCTAATCGCTGTAGGCACTACGCATCAGTCTTTCTACTCCTTTCTTAATTCTAAATTGGCAATAGCAGGGGAGAAGTTTTAATTATTAATTGCACTACTGAAAACGGCACAAAGGATTTTACATTGGCTGCTCTCAATAAATAATCAACATCTTAAAGATATCACATTAAATAAAAAACAAACATAAAACAAATCGTTTGAATATAAGAAGGTGGATTACAGGTTAGACTGTTGTGAATCCTTCATATGGTATTTTAGGGAGGATTTGTAAATATATATATAGTTAAAGAGGTACAGGGAAGGAATTTTTGAAGAGTTAAAAAGGGAGGAGATTCAATAGAAAAGATAGCGTTGATTAATGGAAAGACGAAATCGGGGAATGTGGAGCAAAGAATTATTGCACAAGGGGCGAGGAGGAACATGAAAACGGAAAAGAGGGAGAATTCGTTGGTCCACATCGATATATAAACTCTTCAAAAAAGTAAAAAAATTAATTTTCTTCAAATAAAGCAAATACGAAAAGATGCATCAGCAGAGAATTCAAGATTTGGAAGCATTCCAAATTTGTTGCTACCGAAGAGTGGTGAAGGTAAAATGTATCGACCGAGTATGTTATGAGGAAGTGCTAAGAAGAGTGGGGGAAAAAGAATTCTTCTAATAACCTTAAGAAGAAGAGGGGAAAACTTAGTTGGCCACATTCTGAGACATGATGGACTGTGAAAAGTATCGGACAGGTGGAAGGGAAGATGGGTAAGGGACGGCCCAAAATGAGTTGCATAGGATAGGTTGTAAAGGATGTAAAAGAGAAGAAATACGTCATAATGGAAAGGCAAGCGGATAGGGGAGATGAACGGAGAGCTGCGTCAGACCAATCTCAGTATTGTTGATGCGTAGTTTTCCGCGGCGTTGTCTAGATGATGTCTCCATGTTCCTGGGTTTCACCGTGTGGATTTTCTTTGTGACGACAGTTTCATCGTCCATCGACCTGAAGACGCCGGTTGGAATACCGGCGAAACTGTCGTCACAAAGAAAATCCACGCGGTGAAACCCAGGAACATGGAGACACAATCTCAGTATTGTTGACTAATCATGATAATGATGAAAAAATGAAAAATATAACGTGAGCAAGTAGGTGAGTGGTTCGGCAAATGCTTAGTTTTCATTGCGAGGGGTGGTGACAAAAATGCCCAAAAATATGCAAACGCAATATTTTAAAGCTTCCCGTTGGAAATAAAATTTATAATGCGGAATAAAAGTTATATTTTAACCACATAACATAGACGTTTATGGAATGTATGGTTATACCAGATATATGTGTAACGTTGTACTGACAAATTTAAGGTGATTCAGGAGGAATCTGCAATACTTCTGAAGGTGGTGGGGGAGATAATTATAAGAATTTTTTGTCCATAAACATGAGGTCGCAATTCTTTGGTTACTCAGCAATGGAAACAAAAATTTCTTTGCATGCTCCCTGCAGGGAACAGTTACCATGAAAACAGCTTTTTTGATAACCATCCTCTTTGACCTTTTATTCTGGCTTCTACTCTGGATTTTTAAGAGCATTAAATAATTAAGGTTGGACGACAATGTGCGATTATAATTTTCCGAAACAATTAAACTTTGAACTTAATTAAACGATAGCTTTGAACGAGTATCAACAATACGATTGCGCAATATCAACCATTTTGAGATGAATTAATTATTTCAGAACTCCTTTTTTTTCATAGGAATGATCTTTTCGTTTGGATTATTCGGCTGACTGTTTTCTTCTTGGTTTGCCCATCGTTGGTCACTCTGCTAACCAAGTAGCAGAATTCCTTCGCCTCTTCAATACAAAGTGTTTCATCTCTCTGTGAGTACTTTACTATGACGTCAAATTCCTATCTTAGCATTGAAGTTCCTATATCATCATCCTTATCGAATTCACTGACCTCTTCAATTACTTGCGGTTCAAGATTTTTCCGTTCTAAACTCATACAGGTTCTCCTAGAGACTTGGGGGCTTGCCATAGATTGCTTGAGCAATTCCAAAGAGATATGCTTAAGAGCGACACGGAGAAATTCATTTCAGAACCGCATCATATATCCAGGTCTGACAGAAACTGCATATTAACAAAGATAGTTTACCGAAAGGATAGGTATAGTAATTAGTTTTTTACCCCGAACAATAAAGTTCTAAAATAAATGCTAGATTTAATTCCTTTGAAGTCCTTCCTTTCTTAATTCCGAATCCGCATTTTCCTCTTACCTCTTACAGCTGAACAGTGGTTCCAGTTGCGAATCTTGCGAGAAAAAATTATTTTTTCCCAATAAACTTAGAGCTCTTGTCATGTATACATTCAGAATAGCCAAATTAGAGACATAAACACAAAATAAAATTATCATGGGTCTTTTCAAGGTGATTTTTATGATGTTTACTTTATTTTTATGCTCTTTACTAAATAATTTTCATGTTACAAAACTTAGAAAAATATGCACAAAATCATAAAAAATATCTGGTAATGCGCTTTTCTTAATTTAATGAACTAATTACGTCAAAAATATACTCCAAAATACAGGATTTAAACATAAAATCGTTTTTCACAGAAATTGAACTACGGAATATTAGCCACTTTCATCATTATTATTGTACCAATTCTCTTCATCTCCTACATTTACCTACTCCACGTCCTCCATCTCTTCGTCTTCACTCAGTTAATTAGGCACAGGTAATATTGGTTCCCTGAAGCTGTCTGAGATCCATCGAGAGGGAATAACAAATCTTGGAATTCCCGAATATTCTTATTCCTTGCTTCTCCGCAGGAAAGAGCGCTAAGAATTGTTCCAAACCATTGATAAAATTTCTCATTCATTCCAGTAATGTCCGATAAAATGTCAGGAATCTTCAAACGTCAAAATTCTGAAACTATGTACAATTTCTTTCCGTTTATTTCGATGACCACGAGCATCAGCTGAGAGATCTGTTCCAATATTGCTGGTGCCCACTACTTCCATCACGACCCCACCTAAATATCATCGTAAGTTTAAATTCAATACGAGACCGAAGGAAAGCGGCGACAACATATTTCTGAGCAAAATAACCTGATTCACTAGAGTCTGTAATTTGACCTCGGCCGAAGTATTAGTAATGGTGAGTTTTTGTGATGGGCTAGCAAGATAACTTTAAATTCAAAATTGCCTTATTTGAAAGATAAATATCGCACCGTCTCTGGTTGGCCTCTCTTCTGATGTTTATGTACTTTTGCTTACAAGGTTAGTAAGGTTAATTTACACGAAAAAGGACAAAGGTTCTAATGATGTATATGGTATTGGAGTCAAAGGTGGGGACAAGTAAGCCTTCTTATACTTCATAGCTCTTTTTGGTGTGTTTTCAGTTATTTCTTTTATAATTCAGCCGCTCTTTCTTCCCAGAGCTCCGCAACGAAAGCTGGCTTGTAAAACGAAGTCCTTCTTTCGATATTTCCTACAAAAGAGACTGCATCTAAGATTAGTTTTCAGACTACTCTCAGAAAGGGATTTTCGAGTTCTTCATACTTTAAAATTTGATGAAATATGTGCTGATAATAGAATTTCACGTGGTTCTATCTTCTGAGTGACGGTATCGGGGAATTTAAGTTCACAGTTTACCCATTCGGAGACAGACATCTGTCGTATTTTCTGGAGCACTGTTTCCACTATTAATCAAAATCACTTTTAAATAGCGTCACAAATTTCCTGGTGTCCTTTGAGGTATCTTTATTACAACTTTCAAATCCTATTTTATATTCCACTCATTCACATACATCTATAGTATATTCTTCTGCAGCAATTCCAACAATTCCATGCTATTTACCGCCGGTAACTTGAATCTCTCTGAATGCAACGTGATTTTCCCTATCGATATAAAAATTAAAAATAACTTTTAAGCCATGTAAAATCTATGCCATAAATATTAATAAATGTATACCGTACAAAACTGCGACACTTAAAATTAAAAATATTCCTCCACTAGCGTAATTTATCCCGATATTCCAGCTGTCTTCCAAGAGTATGCCCCTGGCCCGCGTCTCATCGGCTCTCATTTGTTAACTTCATGGAACAAAAACGGCATCTTTGTCAAAAGGCGCCAGTAGGTGCAAAATATGATAAAAATATTTATAGTTCCAAGGAATTTCTACATTTATTTGAAGGTTTCGCAATCCTACCTCGACGTAAATATTTTATAAGTCAATTTTGATACTTGAAGTTGATAAAAAACGAGGTTTAGAGACTGAGGATTGCCATTTAAATATAGTATTTGAGAGTTATTACATTTGAAGTAAAAATCACTCTAAATATTGCTACATACCGTTGGCTACAATATCCTGTCACAAATCATGGTTCCTTACGTTTTTGCTGTCTTGCAGGTACGTGTTAGTGCTAGCGAGTTAGCTACCGTCTAGGTGTAGGCGGCGGGTAGGCAATCTAGACGCATGACTTTGTAGCTGTGTAACGTTGTTAAAAAGCTGACGAGAAAAGATATTCAAAAGCATAAAAACTTATTCAAAAGACATGTAAATTTTGTTTCAATTATAATTGCAGATTTTTTATCAAGCAAAAAAAAATACACCTATTATTAATGTCAAAGATATGATATTATTTAAAATTTTTCGTTCCTTATGTTACGGGTATTTTAATGCACATGTTTGCTTTGTTAAGGGATCCAAAAAATAACTTACCTCTCTCCCTCTAGTTTTCGTTGAAACATCACTTCCCAATGTTTTGCCTCCAATGGTACGATTCAATGGTTGCTTAAATCGCACCGTTTGCAGAGGTTTGAAATTGAATTTTTATACATGTGTTCAAGTTGGAATTGATTGTTCCCAAAAATTGTGAGAGAAGAAGACATTCCTCCTCACGTTAAGCAGCATTAAAAACTTCTATTGCGTCAATTAATGTTGAGTCATTTATTATTATTATTTTATTCGTCCAGAGGGCCCCCTTTTAGCAACATTTGTTCGTACAATATTATGATGTATATCACTATGAGATTTTGTATAATGACTATGTACTTCGTATCACGTAATAACGTAACGTAATCACGTAATTGTAAAATGACTATGTGCTTCATATCACGTAAATTTTTCCGCAAGAAACGGAGTGATATTGCGTAAAAACTGGGTTGAATTGAGAAAATGACTATTATTATTCAAAGTATAATTTTTTAGGTTCCTCTTAACATACATTATAGTTAACAATGTACATACACACACACGGAATAATTCGTTTTTTTCCAGCATCGGTGCGATTGAGGCAACCTTCCCCTATATCGAACATACGCGTAATGAGAGGTGCCCGTTGCAGCACAACATTGCGTCGTGTGCGAGTTGCCAAAGGGCTACTTTTCAGCCACCGCATTTGATACCCCGTTCGTCGTGGGCGTTGAAAAGGATGCGTGGCGGTAAGGGCTATTGCGTGTCATTTCGCTGTAGGAGAAAGGCGAACGGAGGAAATTAGCAACTCGACGGTCCAGTAATGATTTTCCGCCTCGAATGCCTCTCCGTTTCGTGCCTAATTGCTGCGGGTCAGGGCTGAAAATTTTAGCAATTCTCGCGGGGGAGAGGCTCAAGGTTAAAATGACGGTCGTTCATGCGAGTACGTGAAAGCGCTGGTACGAGACGCGAAGCCGAATGACCGTGAGCCGAAGTGGTGGGGAGGAAAAAAAATGATTTTAACGGCCACTTTTTTTTATTTGGAACAATGTTTATTTTTTGGTAAGTACAAAAACACATCCTAGGAATCGCAAAGGAAAATAATATTCAGTCGTTATTGGGATGAAAATTAAATCTATGATACCGGTAATTAAAAAAAATGTAAGTGGATGTTAAATGATTGATTAATGCATGGGTGTAATATTTTATTAGTGTGAAGTGGTGGGGAGAAATAAAAAAATGATGAAGCGGCCGCGTTTTTCATTTGAAACAATTTTTTTTACTGATTGTGAGTACAAAAACACATCCTAGAAATCGCAAAGGAAAATAATATTCAGTCATTATTGGGACGAAAATTAAATCTATGATCCCGATAATTAAAAAAAAATGTAAGTGGATGTTAAATGATTGATTAATGCATGGGTGTAATATTTTATTACCGTGCAGTGGTGGGGAGAAATAAAAAAATGATGAAGCGGCCGCGTTTTTCATTTGAAACAATTTTTTTTACTGATTGTGAGTACAAAAACACATCCTAGAAATCGCAAAGGAAAATAATATTCGGTCATTATTGGGATGAAAATTAAATCTATGATCCCGATAATAAAAAAACGAACGTGGATATTAAGTGATATATTAATGCATGGGTGCAAGATAAATGCCTATATTTATGCGAAATATTTTATTATCGTGTGGTGTGCATGTGGCGGTCCTCTTGCATGCTGCATGTTGGTGATTGATGACCTCCTGCCAAACACCCTATAAGTGGCTCGTATGGTATTATGTAGCTGTAGATATACATATTTGCCGACCCAGGTGGTGGTGGGGTAAAGCCCTTGCCTGCTAATATTGGGGTCGCGGGTTCGAATCCCTTCCAAGTGGGTCACATCACTATAGACGTGGGTATGCGTAAAATTAACAGTGTCCCGATACCTACCTGTAAAACCTAAATAAAGCTACAACTTCTGGGATTGCATGAGTGAAACGAGCCAGGGACAGAATCTTAAGAGCAAATAAAAAATAAAATACGGCTGTGGACAGTAAGTGCCTGCTCGAGCAAGTAAACAGTAAAAGCAAAAAAGTAAAAGTGGGGTGAATGCCAAGATCTGTAAGTGCCGTTTTTCCTGGTTAATTAGCAGAACTTACAATCATGTAGCTCATTTTGTAATGGAATTTCATGGTGAAGAAGCATAATCTCTAAAACTTATGATAATTACTACACGTCTTGCAATTCCAATCTTGCCTCTACGGGATCATTACAGAGCGTTTCTTCCGTTTGATCATTGTCTGAAAGACTCATGCCGAGGTGTGTAGAAAATGTCTTTAAAATATAATCTATATCACTTTTAATGACCACTTTCAATATCTTCTTTGCATATCCTCATGACCGTTAGATATGTAAATGTCCAACACCCATGTGCTATCGTTTTCAATTATATATAGAGGCACCCAGGAACTTTACCGCACTAAGGCGCACAGAATAGACCTACTCGACCACTTATTAGTAAGAAATTACAAGTATTAGCTTCCCACCCGGCGGGCTGGGGTTCAAATCCCGGCAGTGGCAGAGAATTTCCAGAAACTGCCCGATCTCTGCTTGAGTGTTTTGTGGAGGACATTTCAAGCGCAACACTCCGTCCGTCGGATGGGACGTGAAGCCGTGGTCCCCTTGGCGCCTTTCAGGAGCAGGAGCAGGCCAATGCCTACGTCGGATTTCTCTCCACCCTTACTTGCCTATCTGAGGTAAGCTAAGATACGTAATACTTTGCTGGGGACTACTGAAGCAAGTCGTTTCATATAGTCTTCGTGGACTTTGAAAAGGAATTCGATAATGTGGAATAGAATAAGATCCTCAATAACATTGAGGAATTTGGACTTGGCGACAATTGGGTCCTCTATGTTCATGTCCTCTATGTATCCTGAAAATTTGAAGAAGATAGTCAAGTGTCAAACAATTACCACGTAATTAAAATTCATGAAACATGATAAAAGATACACTGAGTTGCATGTTCCACAAAAGTTTTGTGGAATATACAACTCGGTGTATCTGTTAACATGTTTCCAGTCTCCAAATTCCACTAAATATCGCCATCCAGTTTTCAGTTGATTCCAATGCAGCGTAAAATGACTGGTTAGGGAGTAATTCATCTTCTTAAAAGTTCTCCCTTATGTCGGAAATAGTAGATTCTATCATCTTCATAAGGTTTTTTGCTTTGAGAGAAAAATGCAAAAACTACTCATTAGGTCATTGGATGCATCATTTTCCTAAGCATATATTTTCGTCAATAGATTAAATTCCCTCCATCATAAGCTGTCATGTAGTTTCTATTTATGTAAGTTGATAGCCATTTGCAAAAAAAGTGAATTGTGGAAGGTGTATGCGTATAATTACTATGAATACTCTTGTTTATCATATAGCTATGGTACGCCGTATGGTCGCCGTAATATTCTCAGAAGATAATTTTTGGGTCGGACCAAGGCTGGCACGAACCCAAAGCTGGCTTGTTGTTTGGTCTCTCAATCCTCCTTATAAAACAATTTGAATATGAAATGGCACTGCATTCATCGTCTGGCGTCGTAAGAAATATTTTCTTAATATAGGTTTATTGAATGGAAAACGGTAAGCAGTTCTGCTGTAAAGATTTTAGCACGAAGGAGGTATTTCTGTATCAAATAACAGTTATTAGCGAAAAAATGATTTTGGAAGGTAATTTAAATAATTACTATGAATTCTACCGGATATCATTTAGAATGTTAACGACTTCCTTGTGAATTCTTACTAACCTCTCATCCTTAGTAATTCCTCCCGGTTTTTATCTCATTTTCAATTTAATAGTTGAATATCACTGGAGTTAGTTCTTTTTCTTTCATTTTGATCGCTACCACTTTTAAAGCTGAATTTATATTTTTTCTATATCGTTATTATAAGTTTTCAAAGATGTGAAGCTAGACGTACCGGAAAATTGTATTCTGTTTAGTATTTTTGGATTTTCAAAAAAGGTGCAATCTAACTCATTATTATCCATAAAAATCTCATGCTCAAGTGGTACTGATGCAGTACAACTGCAATGTGAAATTTCATAATGGCTGGCAATGATTTGCAACAATACTAATGTCTCTAATTAATAATTATTCCAGGATATCATGCCAAATCCGTACTCTGGGAACAGCATCCATCTGACATGGTCCCTCCATTTACATTGATATAGCGCTATAATACACCCGTATAAAAATAAAATAATATATGCTCAGAAATATTTTGGCAGAAGCATACAATTAGGAATTGACTAGATAGCAGAATATTTACTAGCTGAATGGATATAATTGAATTGCCTATAGCTTTAATCTACACTGAGGACACAAATACAAAGGAAAAAGGCTAATATGGTAAATATATCGGCTATGAATGCCATTATACTATGTTGCAAAGCATTACTTTACCAAGGAAAGTGGATAGTAATTAGCCATAATAAACTAGTAGAAATTAAATGGAGTATTTTGTTTAACATAATAAATTAATAATTAGAATTATATTCAATCATCAACTGATCGCAAAAAGATAACATGACCAAAGCAAGTTTTGATTTCCGAAATCTAAAAAAATGCCAAATTTTCCCTTTGTATGATTAATTTTATTGAAAACTTTTGCAGGCTAGTTCGGTTTTCATTTTTGAGGCAAATGAATATACAATGTAGATCCTTTACACCAAAGTGAGTGCTTTGGTATCAGAATTGAAGCTATCCAATGACAGAAATGTATTTGATTGCAGTTGTTACTGAACACCATCGGGATTATCCAATCCTCTTTCCAAGTAATGATTTCGACACTAGTTCCCATTACTGAGTCATCAACCAGCGTGTCGAAATACTCGAAATACTTGGGAGCCATCGACTCTAAATGAAGTTTTTCTATTTATATTTTTATCCATCTGAATCAAAGCCTTTAATCACCGCCTTTTTCCTGTCATGAGCTAGGGAAAATATTTACCTATATCTACTTACCTATATAAAAATTGAGTGATGCCTGTTTGTGTATCTGTCAATTTGTTCCTCAATCGCTCAAAACTGAAACGACTAAAACGAACTCTTGGCAAGAAGACTCAAGGTACACCCAGCTCATATTAGCCTAAATAACAACGCCCCTTCGATTCGGAAAGGCACTGAAGTGAGCCCTTTCACTGTATAAATAATGCTAACTGCCAGCATACGTAATATAAATTGAAATTTTATGAAATATTTGGAATAATATGGAAAGATCTATCTATAGTACAAATATTTTTAATCTAGGTAAAAAATACTATCGCTATTGCTGAATAATCTAGGCAACTTGGAATTTATCTACTCATTTATACAATGATAATATTTATGAAATAAGAATAATTTTGAAATTTTGCCTCATTAAACTCAGTTTAAACTTTATTTGTTATATCGACGCACATTAATTAGTATTGTAAAAGTGCTAATTTAGAGTTATATGTATAAATAAATTGATATATTTGCAATTAATTAATCTGTCTACCTTAATTACTGTATTAAAGAGAATATACTACGTTATAATGGTGATGATACTGTTAATATTCCTGCCGAAATTATGCTCTTAGTGCCGAAAACGACAAATCATAGAAATATTTGTTTCCAATAATTCGTTGCATTAATTAATACGTAATTGTTTCCCTTTGTTCATCAATTTTAATTTTGCTCGAAGCATTAATTTTATTCCGCAGAAGAAGAGTTTGATTATTATCAAATGTTAGCATTTGATGGGTGCAAAACTTCGATTTTCCGAATTCAATTCCTGCATTGATATCTGCTTATGTCTGTCCCAAATCAGCCTCAAATACTTTTTAAAAACGGTGCATAAAATTTTTTTTAAGAACTATAAAAAAATCGTTCATAAACGGTTTGCGGAAACCGGGTTTAGATCAGACTGATTATGTGAATGTATGCCTGAGACAAAGCGTGTGCATAAAAATAAAACATTATTCAAATGACGACGTTCAGTTTTCCATTTCTGGAAACATTATTCCCCTTCTCCGATCATAAAAGGAAAATATGTATGGGAAACGACCTTATATAATAAATGTTTCTTGTAGGAACTCTTCTCGTACAAAACTCTTTCAGAGTTATTTACGATAACAATGACAGAGCATAAAAATTATCTTTGAAATTTAAAAAATAATAATAATAAATAAATAAACTGTCGGAGAAGATCCTTTACACCCACGTCTCTATAAAGGGAGATGTAACCCTGTCTCCTTCAAAAATGATCAATTTATAAATCTCTTCTTCCTTCACCCTGCTCCTCCCTTTTATTATCCACTACTCTTTTCTGAAAACGATAAATAAATAAAAGATGATGATGAATAAAAAAAAACTTCTCCGTTCTCCCGATCCTCTTTTTCACTTCGCACGGCCACCTCTGAGGAGAAGGATTAAAAAATAAAGAACCCTTCCCTCCCCTCAGTGTTCTTCCCCAAAAACCCTTTCTCGAAATCCTTAAACTCTCTCACACCTCTTATTTCACCCCCAACGCTCAACACCTCACCATCCCCGAAGAGGTCCTTCCTCTTGCACGCGGAAGCTCTTGACAAGGCCGTAATTCACCAGCTCTTGTTTGAAAGGGAGTTGGAGCAGCAGGAGGAGAATGGGCCCAAGGAGGTGAGGACTTCTTTTTTTTGTGAAAAAAATAAGAGGAATACGCCCCAAATAGTCCTATAAGGTTGGGACGAAGAAGGTGTGACCGAATTAAAGTGAATGGTTCTGTAATTGTAGGTCATGGCATTTCTTTCAAATGTCTTCAGTATGCCAACCTTCATTGCGAGCGATGGGGTTACGTTCACGCCTGTTAATTTATAGCCTACGGTTTGAATCCCAAAAAATAGCAACGAATAAAATTCAGCACTGAACGAAATACAGTAAATCACGCTTACAACGATCTCGCATGTAACGTGGTGAGTTCCTAGTTCCTTGGACTTTCTAATGGTAGCCAATCTTTACTTCCCCGAATGTAACAAGTTCGGATGATACGAAATCCCTGCTATTAAGAAATATTCTTTGATCCCTTGGGAAAATATTTCCTCTTTTATAGATAAATTAAGGCCATCTTCACTACTTAACCGCTCCTTACCCCATCGTCAGTTTTTTCTCACGAGTGGCGTTCATCACATATGCATACCGTTGATCTTAAAATCCTTACTTTTTTTAAAAAAAAGAAGGGACAGTGGCCGAACGAATACGCCCCAAATAGTCCTATGTGGTAAGGACGATGAAGGTGTGACCGAATTAAAGTGAACGAAGCTGTAATTGTGGGTCATGGCATTTCTTTGAATTGTCGTTAGTGTGCCAATCTTCAATGCGAAAAGGGGTTAAGTTCACGTCTGTTAATTTACAGTCAACGGGTAGGTATGTACCCCGAAAAAGTTAGCAAAAACCTAAAAGTCAGCAGCGAATGAAATGATGTGAAGGCGTGGATGCTTGTGTCTATCTGATTACTTACCTCGTTAATCGTTTGAGATAGCGAGATAATCATCATCATAACTCGTCAAGAATGCTAAGATTGTTTGACGCAGCTCTCCACTTAATTCTCTTGTCAGCTACAATCTTCACGCCTACGGATTTCTTCTCTTTCACATCCGTATTTACCTGCTCCATTAACTTCATTCGAGGTCTTCCTCTTCCGTTCTTGTCATCTACTTGTATCTTTACAATTGTTTTCATCGGACCGTCATGCCTCTTGTAATGGCCTATAAGATTGTTCTGTCTTCTTGTCCACCTTCTGTCTTGATTTTCACGAGGCTTTCCTTCTTCCCTATTCTTCTTAGGACTTCCTTTTTTCTAACTTGGTCGATCCATTTCATCCTGATTATTATTCTTTAGCACCACATCTCGAAGGCCTATACGCTTGATTTATTCGCTGGTATATTTATCAACGACTCACTTCCGAGGAGAAGCAAACACCAAATGTAAATTCTGATAAACTGCTTTCTTGCTTCTATGTTTAAATTTCCCGCTGTAAATAGACCTTTATTTTGGTGATTTCCTCTCTTCGTCTAAGCTAGTCAGCGGATAATTTCTTTCTTGCTTCTCCCATCGCTAGTTATCCTGATTCCCAAATAACAGAGTTGTACGAGAGAATATAATTGAACATTCATTATACTTCTTGAATTACGTTAAGAGTTGATTCCGCAACAAGAAAAACATTTGGTCAATAAAAAATCAAAGATATACATGAAATGAACCTGCATATAATATGAATTATGCAGTCAAAGGAAAAAATATTAGTATTGAAAATTTGTAGACCGCCTTTAATTACGTAGAAAACTTTTATTCCGTACTGCGTACTGAGTTTAGACATGAATTTAATTAAATTTAAAATTTAATTCATGACTCGCCTTCATGACCTTTCACCTCCAATACGTGGCATTACCAAAAGTCGAATATTCAATTTCAAGATATTTTTTCTCATACTGATTGAATCTTACCTACTCTCTCCAAATGTATGCAGTAGTAATTTTTTGCACGTTGTTGAATATTGCCATGATTTTAAATAAATTATTGGAAGAAGTAAATTTTTGAAGATGCCATGTTAATTGTTGCCTGACAATAAATACTACCAGTTGTAATTTTCGCTCAATAGTTATTTTGCGATTGGATGAAAAATAATTTTAGAAGATTTCATTAATTTTAAACGAATAAATGGAACATTAATGCTTAAAAATTTCGTAAAGAGAATTCCAAAATATGGAGAGAGGAATCACAAACGCTCTTTTGAGGGGGAGTTGTTCTAGGAACTGGAAGATTTAAACAGTGGTCCTTTGCATGAGATGTCTTCTGGATATTTTTTGATCTTACCGTCAAAATTCTATTATGCTGAATAAGGGCTTTTCCTGGAAAATCTTAATGGGAAGGGTTTTCAGCATATATTCTCTTCTGCCAAAAAGATTTAGCCAACGTATAAGTGTTTTCTGCTGTGATATATAAGCGACCCACCCGAGATATCTGCCTCTCAAATTTTCTACGATGAGGATTTCTTTTAAGAAAAAAAAATTAAAATTAAATAAATAAAGAAAAATAATGTATAAGATATTATAATTTATTATTTTGTGTATATAATTTATGTAATTTTAAAATAATAATAAATAAAAAATAAAATAAAGAATTAGACGAAAGTATTTGCATCGCTTGAAAACAATTCTTGACAACAACTTCTTGCCTTATGGCACAATTATTCATTATTTCACCGCTAATTGTTATTTCCACCGTTATAATCTAGGAAATTTGCAACTATTTATTTCAATTTGGAAAAATTTCACTTCATCATTCAATTCATTGAATCTTCGGATTTTATTCAAATTTCGTGGAACTAAGATAACTTTTTCGGTTATTAAAAAAGAATATCTCTCTATAGTTAATAACCGTCATATTCGTTCACGCCATTCCATTTATTTCACCTTCAACGCATAGCATTACCACAAATAAAGTATGCAATTTCAAAAAAATTTATATTGAGTGAGACCCACCTTATCCACTCCTAGCAAGTGAATCAGACTGCAGTAGTATGCGTTGGGTTTTAATAAACTTTACCAAGCCTTTAGAGAATTATTGGATGGAGTACAATTTTGAAAAATACACAGCATTTTTTTTTTATCAAAAGCTATCAGCTGAAATGTTCACTTTGCACTGAATTCACATATCCTTTGAATATATAACTGAAGATGTTATAATTGGTGAAATTAGTCGTAAAAATCATATAGATATTTAAATTAAGTATTTATAATGGAATAATTACGATAAGTATTAGGATAATTAGGTGTTATATCAATAGTATAATTTATCGCAAAGAATGTTGATGTCATTGGTCGTGAACCGTTTAAAGCTTATAAATACGTTGAATACCAAAGATGCGTTTTAAAATAAAGGCTTGAAAAAATAAGTTACTGTAATGCAATCTTCTTCATTTTGTAAATCTCATTAAAACGAACACCTGCTCGGAGCCTAGTGTAGACTTACAGGCAGTAAAACATCGCTAAATCTTCTTTGTGAGTAAAAAGTAAACCGCTGATGATGTTCAGCCGAGTAATGTGATTCAAAGTAAATTTACGCTGTAGGTCAAACGGATGCGTCTTAAAAAGGAAACGAAATTTCGAAGAAAATAATAAGCCAGTGTAATTCAGCATTTTAGATTTCGACAATCTCACAAAGAATACGTGTAAGTAGCTTCAAGCAAACCTATAATTACTAATAGAAACAATAAAGCCTTCTTTGGGAGTAAAGAGGGAAACCTTCATGAAACTTTGCAAAATTCATTACAATATTTCTAAAATAGAAATCACGTCTTATTTTGAGCATCAAAAATTCCCACGTTATGTGACTCAAGGTAAATTTAGGCCATAGGTAAAACTGATGGTTACCTAAATGAAAAAAAAAACTAATGAAAATATAAGTCAGCGTATCGCAATATTGTTCGTATTGGTCAATATCTCACTCAAAAAAACACGTGTACCAAAGCTCAACGCAAGCCTCTTAAGTTTAATGTATCAAAGCGATTTTATAAAAGTAAAACTTCAATGTCACTTGACACTATTTATACCAATTTCATCCCTTACATATCAATATGACATCTTCCACAACAATCCCTTATTTTTCTCTCTGTAACAAAGGCGCGAACTCAATACACAGCACTAAAAAAATTAGAAAGAAAATATAACAGATAACTTCAGGCTTGACTTTGTGAAACCTCTCCATATTGGAAATAAAGTAGTACAACTTTTTCAGGTTCACTATTATATTATAATGGGCACGACGCGGGTTTCGTAACGTAGTTACATCTTCAAATGACTGATATTAAATGTATTTTATATTGATGCATACATATTGAATACTACAGTTTCGTTGTCGTGTGCCATTGTTGTATTCAATATTAATGTATAAATATAAGATACATGTAAGCTCAGTGGCGGATACAGATGAGCCCCCCCCCCCCTTTCGGCCCCGCCTGTATTGCAAAATATTGCAGAACCACAATTATAACTTTTTATGTCATAAGATGGCATTGTATTGTAAATGCGTGTATTAAATTAAACTAAAATTTTCTTAAACTCTGTAATGCAGAGTCTGCATGACTTGATTATTTTTGATTAGGAAAAAAGTAAAGGTAACTAAGATATCTTTTGCACCCCCCCTCGAGTTTTTTATGCATCCGCTACTGGCCCATGTTAATATAAAAGTGAACCTGACAAAGTTTTACTCCTTTATTAAAAAAAAAGAAAATACAATAAATGAACTTCATAAAGTGAAACATGAAAAGAATGAAAACCTATATAAAACATATAAATTAAAGTCACGTCGGTCATTCAAAGTACATGCATCAGGTGGAAAATAAAGCGCTTCTTCCTTCCTTCTTCTTCGGAGGAGGAAAAAAGGGCATTGTTGAGAAATGAGGCCAAAATGCTTCCACCTCTGGAGTCGAGGTGTGATCGAATTAAAGGAAACACTTCTTTAAGCGCCAATAGGGTGGTTTCCTATTATTTTTTTATTGCCTAAATCGAAAGATTATTACTCCTGGAGTACGTATTTCACGCTTTTAGATTTTTAAATGACGATATCTATTTTTCGCGATCAAATGAAAAGTGAAAAATTTCAAGCGCGCGAAAACGCGACGGGTAAGGAAATCTCTCCGTTAGACGTATTTCTGGTTCCCCCTCCCGCCTGGTAGGTGACCTTGATCGAGGCTCTGAGCGCTGATAGGACGCAGGATGCTAACAGGTAGCTGAGTACCTTCCTGTCTGGTAGCGCATGGCTTAAAAAAGGTTTATTAATACCTTATCAAGCGAAGAAAACTTTCCGACCTTAGCCAGTTTTAGTAGGTGATTATTAAGACATGTTTCCCTGAGCTCTGTGCCTCATGCATGCATTGGTAGCCTCTGACGATGTATAACTCCTATCTTCTCGTATAGAAACTAGGTCCCTGTGACGTCACGTGGAGTGGAATCGCATGGGCGCCAATCTGGCCTTTTTCAAATGAGGTTAAAATTTGACCCTTGCCATTCGTCTAAACCGGTATTTCAAAAACCAAATAATTTGTGTATTATGAATACACTAATGGTGGGTAACGAATCGCCATCAATGCCTATCGTTTTCTTTGATGAAGGAAACTACCCTATTGTGGCAGTAGGTACTCTTTCCTCTTTTTTCCTAGAGGGGAACCCACTCTGTTTCTCGAGGGAAAAATAGCCATCCTCAGTTTTCCTAGAAATCTAAAGCCAAAGAAGAGGTTACTCCACCGTTCGATCACTCTATTTTCGCCATTTATAACACGATTTTGTTCTCCCCAGACAGTTCTTTCTGTCGGACCAATATAATCTCCTGCCGTTTTGAAGGCACGAATTTCGCCAATGGGGCGGAAGCAATTTATCCGTTTCCTTTAGTTGAGCTTGAGCTCGTTGAGAAATGAGGACGATTTGAAATTCAGACATCAGCTCAATGAATTTTGCCCCCTGAAGAGCCTGAACCGATCTATAAACTTTTCGCAAATCGTTTTGCTTTTTAACGCGTTGGTGTGAAAGAAAGTAATCCAATAGTTACTTTAGTTCACCTACTCTTTGTCGGTGCCGCAATGCACCTGTGCCACAGGGCCGGCCTTCCACGGTTCCAATCCTGATAGTAGCATAGATTTCTCAGAGACTGCCTGATAAAGTGTTCGCACATCGTTTTAAGTCTTTGTGCGTTGGCGTGAAAGAAAGTTTTTTTTAAATATTTTATCAATACCTCCAGATGACTACTTATGTGCTCTACATCTACCCTGCGAGCCATTTGCTTGGCCCCTGCCAATGCCATCCCTGCTTGCATGCTGGTGATTCACCAGGAATGGCAGTAGAAACTAAACGATAGTCAAAACCAGTAAAATTTCAATAGTTTTGCTCCCGGCAGCGAAATATATAAACGAAACGATATGGATTAAAACCCGGGGAGCTAAACTCAGCGTTTAAACGAGATCGGAGTCTAAACTACTTCGGGTCGAAACTAAAGTAAAACTCTGGGACGAAACGAAACGTAGGTAATATTTCGCACCGGAGGGACCACGTGCTTCACCTTCTAATAGTTTAGTTTCAACCCACACACCGAGTACGAAGTATGGTTGACTGAAGTAGAGGCTCGGCCTACCGCCATTAGATGCATGGGGCACTCATATTTTAACCTCTAACAGCAAAACGGTGTACCAAACTGGCCATTCGATTTTTAAGCTCAATGTTTTAACCTCCCCACACGTATATCAATGGGTCGAAACTATTCTCTCTAAACCCCTCCACAGACGAATTCTTCCTTGCAATGTCTACTCTGCATTTCAGGGCTTATATTTACATTCCTTCGTATTTACAATACCTCTTATTCAGCATCATCCGTGCACAACGACAGTTGACCGTTAAATCCATAAATTTACGACAGCATAAATTATATTTCTTGTTATAGTAACTATTTCATAGCTGCCTACTTGGCTACTACTCTTTACCCTCAGGCCAACAACAGTACTCAGAAAAAGGATTTTGAAAGTGATTCAAATTTTAATTCAACAAATTTAATTCGTAAAAGCTATAAATTTCTCTCCGGGTCGAAACGAAGCATTTTCGTTTCGTTTATTTGCCATCCCTGGTTGTACCCCATCGCGCAATTAAACGGGTTCACAAAAGTCGCGACTCGCATCTCTGTCGGACAAATTGATCCGGGTTTCACGGGAAAATATGATATAATTAGGGGTGTTAACCGAAATTATTATGCATGATATTATGTGATACGTCAAATTAATTACTTTTCAATGCCAATCCTTGCATTTGCAAACATTTTACAGCAGAAAATTGGAGAAAGTGGATACCATTGCACTCATCACCGCGCCGGGGACTTTTTTGAGTGTGAGTGAAACCTCAGCATTATTGTCGGGCAGGGAATATTATATATACTGCATTCTGTACGTTAATCAACATTTAATTGAGTTCAATATTACAATCACGAATATAACTAAAGATGACCCTCAAGTCTTTCTTTAAATGAATTGTCAACCACCGCGCATTTAAATGAGTTTACAAAAGTCGCCACTCCGCGGCCCTGACTTAAAAATTGATCCGAATTACGCGAGGAAATAAGATATAATTTGTGATGTCAACCGATATTTGCGTTCATGATGGTGTGATTTATCAATTTCATTACTTTTCAATGCTATTCCTCGTAATTAAAGGCATTATAACGCAAAGAATTGGAAAAAAGTGGATCGCATTTGCACTCATCACAGCGCCGCGGACATTTTTGAGAGCCGATTAAAATGTGACTGAAGTGGCAATAGTAATCAGCCTAATATAGTATTAAATTAGGCCTCCTCTATGCAGCCCCCTGGTTTGTAGCGGAGAATGGCTCTGAGTTATTCATTCACCCTTGCATGAGTGCCAGAAAATATGCTCGGTATGAAGACAGATGAAGGGGAAAGACCCGGGAAAAATTTTGCATGAGAGTTAAATAGAACGTTTCAGAGGCATTTTCAAATGCGCAACCTCATTCAGGTGACCTGACCAGTTTGAACTAGGGACAAGATTCATCGTACTTGAATCTCCCCAGTCTTAATATACGCTCCAGAATAAAACGCCATCAGAAAAGTAAACGATTTTATCTGACACCGGTAGTGGGTTCACAAACTTTGTCGAGATATTTTACCCCAAACGTACTTGTAATCGTATCTTTAAGAACTAAAAAAATTTGTGATCACAAGTTATGGGAAAAAAACAATGACGTAACAATAGGGGGAATATGAGGGAATAGATCCCTCCCCAAACCCTCATAAAATTTTGTAGGATACTAATTTTTTCCCTGCTGTTAAGATTTCCCGCAGAACTATGAGTGAAAGCCAAATTTTGAGTGCCAAAAAGGTTTAAAATGTTTTTCCTGGCATGTCAGTTTTCTATGATTATAAGGTTCTACAATTTATTGACGGGAACCAACGGTAAGGAAAGAAAAGTAATGTGTTGGATTCTTGGAATTGAACTTATTACTGAAAATAGAAATAACTTTTTACAACGAGTTTTTCTTGAGAAATAATGAGCTTTTACTTCTATACATGACTATAATCTACGCGACAAATATATTCCAATGTAATTAGGGCTATTTCAATTTATAGCTTTTACAAATTAAATTTGTTAAATAAAAATTTGAAACACTATCTAAATCCTTTTCTGAGTACTGTTGTTGGCCTGAGGGTAGAGAGTAGTAGCTAAGTTGGCAGCTATGAAATAGTTACTATAACAAGAAATATAATTTATGCTGTCGTAAATTTATGGATTTAACGGTCAACTGTCGTTGTGAACGGATGATGATGAATAAGAGGTATTGTTAAATACGAACGAATGTAAATATGAAAAATATAAGCCCTTAAATATAGGGTAGACATTTCAAGGAAGAATGCCTGAGAAGAAGTTTGAGAGAGAGAAAATGTGATTAAAAGTGTTTAAGAAATAATAGAAGTGTTAAAAAGGTTCCGAGGATTTCTATAAACTCTAAGAGTGTAGAAGTTTGATATTACTCTATGTAACTTTTAAGTGATACCATGCATATTCATTTCGGTATATACATATTTATGCGTTATTAACAATGATTTGTGAGTTTTATAATATTAATGCAATGATGTTTAATTATTTAGAACATTAGCCGCATATTAGGAACCAGACAATTTGTAGTGGTTTAACTAAAGTGAGAAGAATTAAAGAATTTCTTTGCTGCGGTGGTAAACGTGTGAAAGATTTGAGCACTTTTTCCTCGAGTAGCCGCTAACAAGCTTGTATTCTCGTGGAAACTAGGAAAGAAAGCTATCTGATTTATTTAACAACTTCTGTTTCAGCTCTAATCAATTTATCGGCTCAATCAGTGGAAACTTCCGTATTGGAGTATCTTAAGTGCAGCCATCTGTAGTAACCTGTTGTGTCTAGGTGAGCCGAAGGCAACTCTTTCAGTCAATTAATTACGGGGTAAACTCCTTCAAAGCAGTTCTCTGTAAATTCAAACAGCAGGTATCAGGCAGGTACCACGTTGAAAATTTAAGTCGCCCCCTGTTGCTTTAATTGGTAATACAACTCCGAATACTTAAGAAATGGGAAAAAGGCATGAACTGATGGCTTTTTATTCCAGCCTTTATATCAACTCACCAACCTGTCTGTTTGTTTGTCTGTTTGTCTGGTACAAATCTTGTAACTCAAATTTGACTCACTTCCTGTGAAGCAAAAACGCTGAAATTTTGCACATTTCTTCATTTCCGATGACAATACATGAAAATATAACTTTTTCTCTCCAACCCCCCTTTAACCACCCCCCAGTCAACCTATAGCCCCCCAAAACATGTTTTTGATCTAAGAAGTTCCAAATGGTCGATTTTCATGTTTTGCGACCACAGTAAAAGTTATCCACTTTAGGCATATCCACATAGTAGGCATTTAAAAGCATAGGGGTGGCATTTTGAAACATAGGGGGCTTACCATTCACTGAAAATTTAATAAATATAGTGACTTTTTTTATACGTCACTTTTGGTTTTTCGGGGTCACTGAGTTTTTTTGCTTTGTGTCATATATAAACGTTGCTCATCCCCTGTAATCTAAATATAAAGGCTGGTTTAAAAAAAAAAATTTTTTATAAGAGCTTATTCTTATATAGATCATTTATTACTAGAATATCTTTTACATAGTTTTCCACATGGGCAGATCTTTCTCGAATAACAAAAAATAGCGGAAAGCGAAACTGAACTTGTGCATATATTCCAACCATAACGTCGACTAGGCTTAAAATTCGAGGCCGCGGCGTATCAATGTTTGCATGGAGTTTGTTAAAGAATTTGGAGATGAAGACGTCATAATACGTCAAATTTATGACGAGAAAATTTCTTTACTAACTAACTAGTGAGGGTGAGCAGCGATTTATTTACATGCGACTAATACGGTCCTAATCAATGATATCAAATCGCTAAAACTTAACTTTGTACGACTTGTGAATGGAGAATCGTGTCTCATGCTTCTCAGCTTCTTGAAGCATCGTGACTTGACTCGGTTCATACATTTTTTAAGAAAATTCCAACATAATTTTCATTTTATCTGGAAAAAGAAAGATAAATTGCAATTCGTTATCATAGAAACTGTCGATAGTCTTTCGAAATATTTTAACAAACTTTATCTGAGGCCTAAATAGTAGAGTATTTTAAGTATTAAACTTTGCCATAACGGGTCCAGCTACTCATAATTGGGTAGTTTTGCACTTAGCTTATTAATTAAGTAGATGAATCACTTCCACTCAATTGGACTTTTAGCGTGACATATAAGAAATTTTAAATGATAACAGAAATTTTCAGGATTCATTGCGTGTATCCCACATTTTAAACTTATACCTCCATAATCACTCAGGTGTAAAATATCTACGTGAGAAATACAGGCAAAAGCCCTACAATTTTAAGACGATGCACTAAGTTTAAAACAGTCAAATACATGTGGACAAAAAGTAGAGCACAACCATGGATGCAGCCTATTCACTAAAAAAATTTGCGCTGAAAGTTTAATTTTGTAAATAATTCAACGTTTATTGTCAACATGAAACTTTAGCTTTTCGATTGAGGTATTCCATATCGTTAGGTTTAGATTTTTTTCTAGTTCCATGACATCATGGATACATTATTGTATTCTAGAAGACGCTGTCGGGAATTTGGAATTCCTCATTTTGTTCATTCATTTATTTTTTGAATTAATCTGTGATACCTAATGTTTTAATTAACCGATTACCACTTGAAGGAGTTTTCCCCGTAATTAATTGATTGAAATAGTTGCCTTCGGCTCACCCAGGCACTACAGATTACTGTAAACTAGCTCTACTTAGGACACTCGAAGACGTTAGTTTCCACTGATCGAGCCGATAAATTGATTAGAGCTTGAAGAGAAGTTGTTAAATAGCTTTCTTCTCTGATCTGATAGCTTTCTTTCTTAGTTTCAACGGCTAAACAAGGCTTGTTAGAGACTACTGGAGGGAAAAAAATACTTAGATCTTTCTTAAATTTACCTCCATAAAATCTCGTTGACACGTTTATATGAAATTAATAGAAATTCTTTTAACTCGTCTCGTTATATCCACGCTGTAACATTATAATTTTCGTGGGATAAAATTGCCCCATACTGTAAGTATGAAGCAGTTAATTCGATGCGGGATAAAGGTAGAATAAGACCGGTTGAGGATTGATGCATCCTCACCACTTCAAACAATTTCACTGAAAATTTAATTTAGCTAATAATGCAACGATAATGTCCAAAATTTTAGCGTTTGCGTGAGGCATGAATTTAGAATAGCGTCTTATGTTTCACAGCAAATTAAAGCTATATAACTAGACATGTTTAATCCTTTTTTATGCAAATACCAACATTATTTTCATTTTAGATGGAAGGAGAAAGATGAAGTGCAATTGTTTATCATAGGAACTGTCGAAAGTCTTTAGAAATCTTTCAACTAGCGCAGTGACGTCATGGAAAAATTAGAAGTGCCGGAACGCACTTTCTGTTACTTTTTTTTAAGTGAAATGTTACTCTGTGTGTTCTGTTTATTACAAGTTATTATTAACATTTTATAAAAAAAATTATTGTTGTGGTTACGAATTTATAGGTACGTTAGAAATTTTGAGGCAGCAAAATTGATAAAAGCGTTATTTGACTATTGTCTTTTCTAACCAGTGCCGGAACGGCGTTCCGCCATCATGACACTCCTGAAAAAGCGTTGTATGACGTATTCCATAACTCTACTTTCAGATTTTTTTCTAGTTCCATCGGATAAAGTAGTGCATTTTAAAAGACGCTGACGGAAATGGGAAATTTCTCGATTGTTTTGACTTCTTGCGTGGGAAAAAAAATGTCCCCCCCAATACTCCAACGTCCTCCCCACGTTCCAACCCGTGCTAACTCATCCAGTTCCTTGAAATCGATCCCAGCGCTTCTCCAATGAGGCGTGGTAGGATTTATTACTAGCTGAGTTGGCGGAGTCCTTTTTCGCCGCCAACTCCTCTTCCACCGTGCGATGAATGCTTAAAGTGAATAAAGATTCGGGTCGAGAGATAATTTCGGTTATTATAAGGGCTCTGATACGCCTCCACGAACCCTTTATTTCCCAACGGTTAACATCCCTTAGCCCGAAGAATCCCACACGCAATGATACGTAAACAGATCCTCTGCGGCTGTAGTGCGTCCCGGTCCAAAAATGAGCTCACATTAGCACTTAAGAAAATGAACGATGAGTCATTGTTCTTCGGTGGAGACGTAAAGTTTCGCAATATCGCCTGGGATAGTGGATCTTTCCCAGGTGATTATCTTTCGGGAGCGCTAGAGGATGCTCTCGTTGATCGCATTATTTATATACTCCCTCTCCAATGGATTCACTTGGAACCTTCCCAAAAAGATTTTGACTTAAAATCTCTCTCTCTCTCTGTGGGTCATAATTTGGATTCAGGAATCCTTCCGTGATTTATCGAATGGAATGTTTGGATCTTTTTCGTCTTCCCATTTACTATTTTCTACTCTTATAATCGCAAACCCCATTCCCCGTTTGACAAATGTGAACAGGCTACCCCTGGAAAGAGTCACTGCAGTACGTCGCGTGGCAGGGGTATTCGGGGTGATTCATTGCGTGTAGAGACTGTGTTACTCCAAATAATGTGCTCGTATTACGCATTTAAAATAGTGAGGACAAGAAATTAATTTACCTGCCTTTTCATCAGGCGATTTTGTATGCCGCATAGCCATTATGAACGGTAAGGGGTAAGCGATATAATTTCAAAAGTGCCTGGCTTATCATACTTATTCATATTTCACACACATGCGGAATAATGTGTTTATTTTTTAGCCATTTAAGAATTTTCAGGGCCTTTATGTAAATAAGAGTCGAGAGACCCTTATCACAATAAGGTTATATGGGGTTACGTTATATTGGGTCCTATAAATATGGCGGATAAAGTATTTTCTAGACACAAGAGTGATTCATGATATAACGTATTCCGTTACTAAGAAAGAGAGAATAAATGTATTGTTTTTCTCATTTAGTAACCTCCAAACTCAGGAATGTTTGGATATTTTTCGTCTTCCCCTTTACTATTTTTAACTTTTATAATCGCAAACCCCATTCCCCGTTTGACAAATGTGAACAGGTTACCCCTGGAAAGAATCACTGCAGTACGTCGCGTGGCAGGGGTATTCGTGGTGATTCATTGCGTGTAGTGACTGTGTTACTCCAAATAATGTGCTCGTATTACGTACATATTAAAAAAGTGAGGACAAGACCTATCTGTAATTAGTCTCAATACTCATCGAAATATTCTCTTCCTCCTATACTGGAATGATCTCATCAATAATGCATTATATGGACATTTATCTACATTAAATAACTGCCCAATGAAAATGTTAATCGATAAGCACGAAAAAGGGTGTACGTACTATTAATGTAAATAAATTACAATTCTTTTAAAAATGGGAGGAAAGTGTACCAAATGCGATTTTTAAACAATAAATCAAAAACAAGAGTTAGTAAAAAGAAGGTAGGGAATATTAAATACTATCGTTTCAATGAATTAATTTAATATCATAGATGGAAAATATTGAATAACTCGAGTCGCACATAAGCTTGCTAATAGGGTATTTCTGTCCCATCCGAAGGTTTTGTTACGTCTGGCGGTTCTAGAGTTTAATGGACAAAAATGCAATCAGTTCAAAATAGTGACAAGGAGACGTCGCCAAAGTGATGCTCAGGATCTGGATACGGATGTTATTTTCTGAAACTATATAGGTAAGGTAGAAAAAGCGTCACGGCTTTCTTCCACATAGGCCCGGGTTCGAGAGATATTCGCATGTAAAGACTTCGCGCAACATGACATCCCTTGAGTAATCCCCGTATTAAGGCACGATTCGGAGTTTCGTTTACAATCCATAAATTGATATTAAATTTTAAAAAATCGCGAAGTAACTAAATAAAACGAATGGGGATAAAATTTAACAGTGACTTCAAAAATTAGAAGAGAGAAAAACACGGCCGTAGTAAAGAGGTTAGTGATTACTCAAGGGACGTCATACTGCGCGAAATCTTTACAAGCGAATATCTCTCGAACCCGGGCCTATGTGGAAGAAAGCCGTGATACTTTTTCTACCTTACCTATATAGTTTCAGTTAATAAAATCTGCATGCAGATCCCGAACATCACTTTGGCGATGTCTCCTTGAGTATGTTTTCATGGCTTCTCACTGGGTGTCTAAAAGACTACGATTTTAGGATATCAGCCAGTATAATTAATCGGTGTACATTTCTATGTTTTAAACAAAGTTCCCTTTGGCTTTAATGTCTTTTCCATATTGAACAGTATTATACAACTCATCCGGATTTCTCAGGTCAGTCAAAATTGTAATGAGATAAAAAGTGAAACACTTTGCACTTTCCACATAAAAATTTATTAAACTAGAGTCGACATGTTTCGCTGCTGAGAGTCTTGATAATGCTGCAGTGCAGCGAAACATGTCGACTCAAGTTTAATAAATTTTTATGTGCAAAGTGCAAAGTGTTTCACTTATTATCTCATAATAGATATCCACAAAGTATCTGCCTCATCCATCCAATTCAAAAATTGTAATAGTGTCATAAAAATTCAAGGTCTAGAAAAAATTCTTTTTTCATGCTGGAAAGACATAAAAAGATGAGGACATTTATTACCGAGTGGTACGTCATTGCCGTGTATATCACAGTTATTGTCTCATATTATCTCCAAGCTAATTAATATGGGAACAAAAATTAGCGGCGCTAAAGTTTCATGCATGCTGAATCCGTAATTTATGCCCGGATTTTATTAGGTAGCAGGGGATCTGTAGGTGTTTTTTCTCTCTAACAAATCTCAAATATGCTATGCGAAATTGTAGTCTCGACACGTTTCGACATATATTTAATGGATGCAAAGGATAACACGAGCAAATTTCAACGTCATAGTGTCATCCGGAAAATTTATCTGACAGATGAAATGGAACATTCGTTTCTCGTCCCTCCATCTCAATTCATTCCGTACATCCGGGCGGATATCGAATGTCATATTTTTTTTACAACCCAATTCAAACGTTCCCTGTTTAAATCGATAACAGTCGTAAATTGTACGATTGATTGTATTTGAGAAGTGATCCATGATTCCAAAGTCGTATAATCCCTGAGGATATTCACCTAGAGACGCAGAGAAAATGAGCATTAGAACATAAAGTGCGCATAGAATGGGATAAATATATTTTCCCGAACGGATTTTCAAAATTTTTCCCTTCACTACTCCTGCTTGCGTGATTGAGCGCTTTTCCAGTCTTCGGAATTTTCAACGCTCGGAAACCATAATTGAAACTCGTAAAATGGGTGCCATTACACACCGTTTTATCCTTCGAGCCTAATGTCTCCTGAATCTTTAATTTTTTCTCTGCTGAAGTGATTCATTTAGACTTTAATGAAGCCCTTAAATGCCTGTCGTGAATATTTAAAATGCCCATTTAACTGATGTAACAGGCGTTTTATTCGCCATTTTTATTTACGGCGAAAAACTTTAATTGAGGATTTTGCCTCAAAAGTATAAAAGCATTTAACTTCAATCACCACACAAATTCTCTGGGGATGGTTGTCAACCATTATTTCTGTTTAACTATGTGGCCAATTTTTATGTATTTTTCATATTAATGTATTTTTTCTTTCTTCATTTTTCTAACAGGATATGAAATTGGTATCATCAAATCATTGCCCTAATAAGGGTAAGTGGAGGTATCAGAGTGGAGCCAATAACAGCAACGTATAAGTACTAATGAGCCTTTGAAATTTTGAGCCTTTGAAAAATATCTGTCATCAATGATCTCTCCTAGATGACGTAATGGTACAAGTCCGTGTAAAATAGGGAGAAATAAATATGTTTTGTCACTTACCAGCAATATGGTTAATGATGTAAATTTATTACCTGCTAAGCCACCGCCAGGATATTGGTTTGAGTATCGCTATGGTTGGGTAATTTTTCTACTTGGCCATGTATGTTTGTGATAATCTATCGTTGATTATGTACAGGGTGGCTGGTATAAGTAAGTATTGATAAATACTTATAAATTCTATATAAATGACACTATTAAAAAATAAATTGATATCATACATACAGTATTAGATAAGAATTTTGATGCATACTTTAAAATTCAGTTAAAGCCTCTATGGCAGCGGCCAGGTACTTCATGTTTTTTTCTGAAAGAAGTCGCGTGGGATATTGTTGATAACTCCATGAGTCCCTGCGTCTAATTGTTCCAATGTGCGTGGCTTTGTCCAGTGTACCTTATCTTTTGCCCAGTCCCATGAAAAAGCCATATGGCATAAGGCCTGGACTTCTTGCAGGTCACTCACCGCGTCTCCCAGGCCAGCGTCTTGAAAACTTCTCATCCAACCATGCACGGACGACATTTTCAAAGAGCGTTGGTGCGCCATGTTGCAAAAAATTTTGTCATTGATGTCATCCCGTGCAGATGAAGTGGGCCATCTGATAATCAAAAAATTATATAATGCCCCACATGTATACACTATCGTCAGATGATTATTTCAATATATAAAAATATGCAACTATTTTATAATATCTAGGTATATACCACCCACGCTGTACATAAAAATTCATGGCATAAAAGTCCTCAAGTATGTTTATATGGAATAGTCGCGTAAAGTTAATGAAAAATAAGCGATTACGTAACAATCAGTATTATCGGAACATCCCCGCAGAGTTTGTCTCTTGAAGAATAAAATATAATTACTTTCTAACAAAAAAATTGAATAAGCGGGGCAAAAGTCAAGTAACTAAGATTACGAGCTAACATTTTTCCTTTTTGGCTAAATGTGGCGATGCTATATGTCATAATAAAAATAGAATCTACAAGGATATCTGTGGATATAAAGCGACCGAATTACTTCGATAAAATCACAGGTTACTACCAGGCCTTACATCTTTCTCTGGCTGTTTTCTTGTCAGATACTGTTTCATGTCGGAACCTCTATCGTAATATAATCCATATTCGCTAGTTGTGTATTAAGCGGATTCATGTGTACCTCCAATTACCCTCTGGGGGTAATCCAGACATATGTTCCATTAACCCTCAGCAAATTTGAAGAATCTTCTCCCCTCGTAAAAGGGCATGAAATTCAGGGAATAACCACCGTCAATCTGCCTCTGGCGCTACTGGAAGGGTTTGCAAAAGCCTCCAATACCATAACAAAGGGTAAATTGAGGGGGTTCATATTATAAAGACATTTATAAACATTCATGAGCCGAATATGTACCTAAACAACGATATACCCTCAGGAATATTAGAATATTTACTGCGGAAAAAATGAATTGAGAGCTAAGTGCTTTATTTTCACGACATCAACCCTTGTAATTTATAAAGTGTAAATAACATGTCAAATAGCGTAAGCTACATCCTCATACGTTTCTTTCCAGTTGTGTGGTAAGCCTGAATGGAAAAAATGAACTTTTTTGGGGTATATTTTTTCCTTGTTTTGACGAGTTCTGATGCAACTAAAAATTGCCAATCTTGACGGCCAATTTAATTATGCCTTGCACACACTAAGGGCCGTGGATTCGCAGCCTACTTGGGTGCATTTTTCATCTCGCATAAATGAACATGATTGTTCGACTAACAGATTTCTCTTGTGAAATTGCGCTTATTTCGCCAGTTATATGAAACTGCATTAACGAAATTTCTTACAGCTACAACAATGCTGCTTCAAGTGAGGCATTTCTAGTTTTTTTTGCAAGTAAGATGCACTCTCTTCGAACGAGGCGATTTTACTCTCAGGAGTGACATTAATTAAGAAAAACTGGTGGATTTTCAGATAGCCGGACATTTTCTCCTAATTATCGCGGAAATTGTAAGGGAAATAAATTGTGCCATATGAGTGCACAGAAATTAAAGAGGAATACATATCGTCTTTTTTGGCTCTTATCCATGCCTTAGTGAAAGTTTTCATTACTCCATTGAATTCTTAATTTATGCATCTTAACTGTACCCATCTTTCCGAAATATTAACTATTCATTCATCACATCTTTGGAAGCTTATGTGAACAGATATATTTTTTTTTCAAAACCATAAACTTTCATTAAACATAACCAGGATGCATCGGTGCTAGCTGAGTACCCATAAGTATGAAAGGATTATTTTCGTTCGTGGGATTTTCATACCGAATATTTCTGAGTTCTTCACATTCCTAAAAATTTTGTTCTCTGGTGGTTTTCGGGTTAACTGCGTCGAAGTTGTTTTCAAGGCGACGTTATGTAGCCTATGCTGGCCACATCTATATATAAGGTCTGAGTGCCACTGAGTGACCTGATCTGAATATAGTGTCACTCAGACGTGATATGAAAATGTGACCAGCATAGGCCACGAAACGCCATCTTGAAAACAACTTCTACGCAGCTAATCAAAAACTATGAGGAGAACTGTAATTCAGCGCTGCAGGAGCCACATGCAGAAATTTGTTTTCTGATTTAGGAGTAAAATGTGTTTATTAATCTGTTTCAGCTCAAAATGTTTTGAAGACTTAATACGGTATTTTTTTCGTGGTACGCCTCAGAAAAATAATATCATCTTCTCCTCTAGATTTTAATAATAGTTCTCTGGGGTATAGACTTATACATTTATGAAATAAATGAATATAATGTCATCCTCGTATGTCGTTATACGATGATCATTCATAAAAAGTATGGTCGATTAGTTTTTCAAATACATCCATGTAATGATATTTATCGAGAAGATCTTAGAAGAGGGAAATATTTTAATGATACCAAACTAATATTAAGTAATTTAAAGGAATATGAATAGAAATAAGTTTCTGATGGTACGCTTTTGCCTTGAGGGAAGGACATTCGTTCAACTTCTATTTTTATTCAGTAGCTGCTCTAGAAGAGCGAGACAGATTTACGGGCACAAAAACTGGATTCATGAACAATTTTTTGGGAGATATTCGGCAATAACTATCATACAAAAGGTAGAATTAAATGGAAGGTGCAATTACAGGGAAATTTATACATTGAAAATACTTTTTTGCACATTTCGTTATACCTTTGCAAGGGTCTTAACCAGAGGGTGAGAGATGGAAGAAAAAAATGAAAGGAAGCAACTCTATTTGAAAGGAAAGCGGTCAGTTCCAGGATCAAATAACATTCCGTGTTTCACTATATAATTCTCTATCTCCATTATTTCCTGACATTCGCATAACTTAAAAAACAAGCGAAATATCTCAAAAAATGTTAACCAATTGTTATGCTTATCGATCGCTACTTCACTTTGATGTTGATAACGTCATTTTGAAATAATTTCAATTATAATGATCAATTTCTGGAGTCATTATTAGCTATTGTGGTTATTTGTTATTCGGAAATATATTTTTCAAATTTTCAGATTAATTCAAACAAAAGGGTTTGCGTTTTTGTGCTCCTTGTGAAACGTTCCTAACTGATTCCGTACCCTTTCTTTTGCGGAACATAAATAGGTTTGTCGCAAGATTTTCAGGCCCCGTTCTTGTGTGGGAGTTTTCCAGCAGTGGGTTTTTCCCAATATGGACGAAAGTAAATATCCTTAGGGTTTTCGCATGTTCGTTCACATCTTTTTACACTTTGGTAAATATAACTTTATCCACTTTGAATTTTATTTGTTGGTTCTTAAAAGCGTACTTCTAAGTCTCTTTTGTCATAATTGACTGCAGGTAATTTCAAGAGTGACTTGAAAATGTATTAAACTGCAAATATTTAATCTATGACGAGGGGCAACATGGAATATGAGACTTTCTAGTCCCCATTTGGCTCAATAAATTAAAATTATTATAATTATTATAACAGCTCATTTCCTTTTTATGAAGAAAGGCAGTGAAAAATATATTCGGTAATAATTGAGAGAACATTGTTTATCTAATCCTAAACAAAAGTTATACCACAAAAATAATTAACTAATAAACATAAAATAAGATCAATAAAGTACAAATCTAAGAAAATTTTCAGCATCGTGTTTACGCAATAATTAAGGGATGAATCAATCAATTAATCAATTAATACTTTTGCGTTTATCAGAAGCTGGGTTATGGATAAGATTTCATGAATATTATTCTAAATCAAATTGCTCAAAAGTGGAATGTGGATTGTTAGTGAGAATGTTCTGGTATAAGAGAAACAATGGTTTGGAAATTTTTCAATTTTCGCCAATTTGTAATCTTGAAGAAGCACAAAGACTGCCTATTTTATGAAAGTCGCGGAAGAATTATTTTAGCTTTTTTTGTAGGATAAGAAACTATTGGGAGCACTGACCCGATCACTCGCTGGAAGAAAATAAAAGAGTACCCACGGAGCGTCTCGAGTCAATGCGAACTTATCGGGACAATGCCCTAAAAACTTTAATACAGATTGAAAGTTGAGAGTAAAAATATATATCTGTGAAAAAAATGAACGATTTATTTTGAGCTCTCAGACGGGAAAATGGAGGAATAAGTGGATAAAGTGCACCAAAAAAATCACCGAATATATATTCAATCAATATGAATGTCCTTTAAGTCAAGAATGAAGCTGCTTAAGGTTTCAGGGCTAGTTTACTATTATTTACACATCTAATTTTTTTTATATAAAAGAGATGAATTCTGAAACGGATGCAAAAATTGGGGAAAAGGATGGGCGAAGATGACATCGATTGGCTCGCCTTTCACTTTGTGGAAATTCATAGCTGAATGAATAAAAACAACTTTTGCAATTTTCAAAGAAAGGTTTCAACGGCACGACGCGTTTCGACGCTGAGGCGTTATTCTCGAGTGCTACGGCGTGGAAGCTAGTTTTAATAGAAATTAGAAAGGTTGTTTTCATTCATTCATGGCTAAAAATATTCGTATTCGAGAGTGTTCTCCTGGTTTTCAATAATTTTTAAAATTTCTAACTGCTCTATGGAATCTAATTCGCGGCGGTCGTTGCATAATTTTAAAATTTTTATTTTAAAATCAATCCAATGAAATCTTATACTGGAATATCATATAGTTAAGGATGAGTTTGTGAATTATGAAACTGCTTGTTAAAAATTACTTCGCTTAGAGTTTACGAAATTACAACGAAAAAATCTTCTTGTAAATACTTTATTTAACAACGAAGATGATACCAGGAAAGTAATTATAAATTCAAAGTAAAATTATAATGCGCACCTACGAAGTGTTTAATTCAATCAAGAGAATATAAATTTTCTCTGTTGCAATATCAAAAATAAATTTCGATGTTAAACTCAATGTAATTTATATTTTTTTATTATTAATTTTTCATTTATTATTCTACTGTTATCCAGTTATCATTCTACAGATAGGAATCGTTGATAAATAAGACAGGGTTCCAGGCTGACTAATTTTTGTATTTTTCCTGGTATGCCCTCCAGATTTAGCATGTTTAATTGATATAGCACTCCACATGGTTTGATTCCTGCTTTTGCTTGGGGCATACATCCAACGATTTCATTTTCCACAAGGCTTTAACGTATTCAGCAAATTCTGCACATTCAAAATTAAAATTCTTTAATCAATTCAGCAAATTTAAAATATTTATTAATTTTGGAGGAGTGTTTATTATTATTATTATTAGTTTATGTTTTTATAGAAAAGATGTAAAACATAAAAAAGTTGCATTGTAAACTTTCTTAGGCAGTGAACTTTGCTTTGGAGTGTTATCTTCATATTTATTACTTACAATTACCTACTATAAACGTTATTCCTTGTTTATCCCATACAATTTGCTTTACAATGTCCGATCACTAAATTAGTTTAAAAATGGCAACTGCTGACAAGCCTTAAATGGCTCGGCTGGACCAAACCATCATGACTTATATATTATTGATATATTGTTATGACTTCGTATAAATTGGTATTCTCTTTGTCTTCTTTTTTGGTATTAAAAGTATTATCGTTATATTTTTTAAACATACATAACTTTTGTACGTGATAAAATCATTATTATCATTTAAAATATTACTATTTTTACAATAATTATTAATACTTTTATTATTATTATTTTATTATTCGATTGTGAGAAGCAGGAAGGTAAATTTTTGAAAAAAAATGTCGATATCGTGGAAGTAGTATCACCGAATACGTATATCTGCGCACATAAATTTGCGGAAGCACGAGCTCCCGGGGCTATCGCGTAAAACATCCATGACACGAAGACGCACCCAGACAGTTTGAAAACGCATTGGGGGCCTAGCGCGACCCAAATCCATAAATACTCCGACTCGATGACCTCAGCGAAAAACGTTTGTCGAAGCCCTGGCGGGAGAAAGGGCAACTTCGGACCCTGGAAAGCGAGAAGCTAGGGAATCGTAGGGAAGCGATCTGATAGAGGCATAGAGAATCAAATAGTCAGGAAATGGACTGCGGATAGATATAGGGTAATATGAACATAAATATCAATAAAAATATCGAAGATACTGAGGCAGACGAAATGTAATGAAATGACATTCTGATTCAAACCATTATAATCCATTGTTATTTCAATCTCTTACTTAAGTAACTTACTTGAGTAACTTAATTTAGTAACTTAAGTAAGTTACTTGAGGCATGAAAGATTAACCCATTGTAGCCCAATTTTACTTCTAAGTAACATCAAAAAGATACACATTTTCAGGTTTATTCAGGAAAGAATTTATTTACGCGTTTTTGTGTGATAAAGTTTTATGGCGAAATATGTACCTACCATTATAATGATAAAATTGAATAGAAAATTTTCAAATTTTGAAATGAGAATGTTTGAAATTTAAATTCTACCAGAAAATAAATTTTGAAAAATTGCCATATCTCTTTTTCATTAAATGACTTTAATTTAAACATTAAAGACAAAAAAGTAGGAAGTATTTTCAGATAAGCTTTGCAATTTAAATGTTCGGCGTAGTAAATATCAATTCCCCTGCCAAATCATTTTTTTTCGATAGAGGGCATGAGAGTAAGCATATACTGATGAATTAAATAGCACTTTCATATTTTTTAGATGTAAAAATGCTTTTTCATACATTGGAGGATAAAGATAAAGGCCCACACAAGAATTTAAATGCATGTGTGAAGCATTGAAATTAGATTTAGAAATTAAGATTTTAAACAAATGTTGCAGAGTTGCGTCATTAGTCTACGTAATAATACTACATAATTAGTGTATTATGTATTTCCAGTTTAAAAGTTTCTAATAACGAAATTCATCTAAAAAGAATTTCATTCTAAAGTTTCCTTTCACAACTATTCGATTCATCCGATTTGTTATAACTTTCTTGAACATAACAACTCAACACCTACTTCAATATTTATATTCCTTGAAGTTTTTAAGTAGCAAGGGTTTGATATATAATAAAACGTTTTCATAAAGAGATCCAAAATATATCACATGATGGAACACAAGAACATCTTGAGCAAATGCAAGTATCGCATGATGGTTCATGGAACGGCTTGGAGTGCAATAATTTTGACGCGTTTCTTCATTACGAAGCTAACGGAGTTGTTTTTAATTTACTTTAACTACTGTTCTAGTTTTGACACTGAGAATCATGTAGCAGCTAGAATTATCGTACTTATCGTGAAATATCATGTTTGGGATTTTCAATCTTTAGAAACTTCAATGAAATGTATCCTCGCTCATTTTTTATTTAGTAATTTTTGTTCTGTTCTATTCGAATTGTTTGTCGAACCCGGAAATAGCCAAAAAAATTCCCCAAATATATTGATTAAAGGAAAAAAATGCGACTCAAATGATGAACTTTCCTAAAACCTAAAAAAATCCTAAAATACCATGTCTTTAAGTACAGTACCAGTAAAAGCTAAAAGAAGTTTAAAATAGTGCTTCACGTGCGAAGGATAAATAGCAAAAATATAGCTAATCTAATTTGCTGCTGCAGTGAGTTGCAACAGCACAATCGGACCAAAAATGTACCGAATACTTTTGAAATATAGCATCGAGCAAATAAAATACAACTAAAATCTGTGTTTAGTCCGGAACCTTTGAAAACATTGAGAAAAAATACAAGAATCCTATAATATGAGTTTCCAAGAAATAAGCTAAGAAAGGCCTTCACCTTTTTGGAAATAAACAGAAGATGAACCCGAAATTTAGTCTATAAATAAATGCTAACTATCATCTCAATAATAGACTATCTATCTGGATGCTATAATTTAGAGCGCGAATAGGTTTTCATCGAGAACATAAGGGTAGGCATCAAGATATGGCAGTAAAAACGGAGGACCACACCTAATAAAGATGCTCAGAAATCATCCGGTACGAAACAGATCCCACAGGGCAAAGTTGATTGCTTTGGGACGCGTGGGCAAAGCATATCGGAATCCATAACACTTTGTGGCGATGACAATTCAGTCCATTTCTTTTTATTAAAGTCGGCACTGAACCATTAGATATGAGAGCAGCGATTACGATACTGGCTTCATTTTCTTTTCTTTCGGACAGGTCTAACTCGGACGAGAGATGGAAAAGCAGCCTATTGGATTAAGCCGAGCGAAAAAAATAAAGAATCTTCCCATTAATTTGAAGCGAGGACACGCCGAAATGAAAGCGACGAACCATTTTTGGGCCAATTAAAAAGGAAGGCTAATTTGGAAGAATGAACGATCAACGTCTCCAAATCGGATTAGCAGACAAAAAAAAAACAATAAAAAAACTCTCATAAGATAAAATCATCGGTCCAACGAAAGATTCTTCCAATGGTAACGCAGAGAAAAATAAAAGAAAGAAAATACAAGAAATTTGACGCAATGCAGGGAAAGTAGTTGAAGTCAACCTTTTTTCGCCCAGCATTCTTACCAGAATGATCGATAGGTTTAGATTGCTTCTAGGCTTAGATTGTTTGGAAAATTGAGATTAGATAATTTTAAGAGCGACACGTAGAACATAATATTAGAGCCCCACTATATTTCCAGGTCCGACAGAAGCGAAAAATTAAGAGAGATTATTAGTAGAACGGATACATATGGGGATTCGTTTTTCCCCCGAACCACAAAACATATATGCTAGTCGTAATTTCGCATTTCCTTCACATGTGTAAACGGCTGGTGTCCAAACACCCCCTGCCACACGCCTTTTAGGCGGCTTGTGGAGTAGTGTGTGTATGTAGATGTAGGAGGAAAATAGCAAGGCATGACTAGCTTTACATCTTTTTCTCATTTTTTTATTATTTTCGTTACGCATTTCCTTGCATTTTATATACAGCCACGAAGATGAGGAAATGGTATAGCAGTGATTCAAGTAAGTGAAGTCGGGGCACAGAGAAAATTCCGAGCGTTATGCAGCGCATGCCAACTTAAAATAAAAAAATGGGATTATTTGCGAATGAGTGAGGCGACATCGCCAAGGCGAGGCAGAAGTCTCTAAGGGTGTAAGGTCTTAGGTTTAAGGTCGCAGAAGATTAAAAATATACCCTGAGGATGAACAGCGAGTCACTGCTCGAAACGTCGGTAGAGATGGAGAACATTAAGCGGTGGAAAACCCGAGAAACTTTTCTGCAGTCTCTTAAGGCCACTGTACATGGTGAATGACCATGCTGAATGATCATGCGAATGAAATCACTCGCCATGTATAACGGAAAAATTCGCGAATGAACCGTCATGCGCATGATTATTCAGTGAAAATTAGAACGTGTTCTATTTTGCTTGCATGATCCAGTGAATGATCACGTGATTTCTCAGCATGATAATTCGCATGATCATTCACCATGTATAGCCGCCTTAAGGATGGCCAAATTCTAAATCTTTGTTTATAAATATTTCAACTGTTGTTTACATTATGAGGCTTTAAAATTACTATTATTGCTGTGGGAGTTAATATAAAAAATAGAGTTGTTACGATGTGATCAATGATATGGCTACAACCATTTGTATAGATGACTTGGCTGTATATTAAGGACGCGTATGAGATATAAATTTTTCCTAGAAAAAATGAAGACGGAAAAATTAAGATGACTGTCAAGTTTAGGCAAAAGAAAGATAAGAATAATATGAGAAGAATGTATTGTTAAAAGAAAACTCTTAAAATGTGAAAACAATTATAAAAGATTATATGTAAATAAAATGTAAGGGAAACACTACAAAAGTGTTTGGATAAAATTAGGAGAAATTCTAGTAAAAAATCCTAATGCTCAAGCAATTACAATTAGTGATGAATATCATAATAGAATAAATTTATCCGATTGTATCAAATATTAGTCTAAATATATATAAGCAACGGATGTTGTTGACATTATAAGCAAAACTAAGGAGATCTGGTGTAATTGCTATCACAATTTTGTTTAAATTGTTAAAGCTAATAATAATATCAATGGTTTTAATTCATATATTAAACTAATGAAAAGTAACTGAGATGAAATAAGCATTTTAAATGATTGTTGGCAAAAACTAACTTTTACTAAAGGATTTGGGGGATGATCTCGATGGCTTCCTTAATTATACGGTTCAAGTGGCGTTGTGAGTGGGAAAGAATTCTTGCATTAAATAGATGATATTCTTCATTCCTCTCTCATCCCAGTTCCCACCTATATCCCCCTAGTAAGCAGCATAGTATTTTATGTACGAATTTTTTTATCCATGCCAAAGATGTGGGTGTGGTTTTTCCCCTTGATACCGTATCCGTCTACCCCTGTGTTGGGAGAATCGAAAACCCGCCCAAAACTATCCCTACCCCACCTCCGTCTGCCCATTTCGTCAAATTTCTCCCACCACCACGCAGAGTGTGGCTGCCTCAGATAAATCAAAGCGAAGCTGCGCTCATATTTCAGGGGAGCGAGAATATTGCGGGTAAAGGGGAAATGTCTTGCGAAATGTATTGGTCATCCATTTCTGTTCGCTCGTGAATACGATGCGTGGGAGGAGAAAGGAGAGGAGAGGTAGGGTTGGAAATATAACGCTGGTTGTGCGTTTTATTACATAAGGTCGATAAAAAAATGGATAAAAACTTTTGATGATATTGAAACGTATTATAATTTTTAAACGCATTATCCCGCTATACAGGGTGGTATCCAGAAGTAGTAGGACTGATTTAAAAAAAAATTAATTTATCGAACATTTTGATATACCGACTAAATACTCTTCAAAACCGGCCCACATCCACACACTTCTGGTAGCGAGTCTTCCACGTCGTGAAGGCCTTCTGGAAGTCGTCCTCCGGAATGCGGTTCAGCGCCCTCGTCGTCGCCGCTTGGACCGCTTCCACCGTGTCGAAACGATACCCCTAGAGCTGCCTCTTGATCCTGGTGTACAGGAAGAAGTTCGGTGGTGCCACATCAGGGCTGTAAAGGGGAGTGAGGCAACATGGAAACGCCGAATTTGGCCAGGAGATCCCTCACAATCCACGCGCAGTGGCACGGTGCATTGTCGTGGTGGAGCTTCCAATGCCCCACAGGTCTGATCGCACGCGTGTGATCCGATTTCGCAGCACTTCCGCGTAAAATCTTACGTTTACAGAATGTCCAGGAGGCACAAACTCCTTATGGACAATTCCATGACGGTCGAAAAATGCAATCAACATCGATTTCACTTTCGATTTCGAGGTTGACGGACGCCCGGCGCGTTGGTCGTCCTCGACGAGCTCCCTGCCATCTCGAAACAACTTGTGCCACTCAAATATCGAGGAATGGCTCATGGTATCATCCTTGTAGGCCTGCGTAAGCATTTTCTTGGTTTCGGTTGCTGATTTTCGAATTTTGCAGCAAAACTTGATGGCGTACCGCTGCTCTAAATTTTGCTTCATCGCAAATAACGACGAGGCGTCTAAACAGGAGGTCACTAAAACAGTTTTCCACACTGAACTAGTGCACGCAGGCGACTGCCGCATGTCGAAAATTGTTCCCAAGACTCCCCACCACAATATCCAATCTTGCAGACCCCCCTCAATCTTTCCGTCCGCGCGGAAAAAAGTCAGTCCTACTACTTCTGGATACCACCCTGTAGATGAAAATGAACAACTTACCTTTGAGGCATTCATTTATCTATTTTTTATGATCGTCTACAATCGCGGTGGCGAAAATAACTCTCCAAGAGTGCATCATCTCCGTCTCTTTAACGTTATAGATGTACCCAGGCCGAGAACAGAAATCTTTAAGCAATTAAAAATGTATGGAACTTTTTCAGACAATTTATTTAAGACGACCGGTTTTTAATTGTGTGAAAAAGTACGTTACCTTTTTAATTCTTTACAATGGATTTTCACAAAGTTAAGCCTGAAACCAAAGAGTTTATTGAAATCTTTAAGCAATGCTTTCAATTTCTGGAACCCATAATATATTGTGCGTTGCCTAAATTTATGACAGATGTAAAGAATGAATATAGTTCTGTAAAAGTGTAAGAAATTAGTTGTTTACCTTTAATTTTGTATCGAATTTGATTACATAATGTATGGAATGAGGTAGCCCGGAGCAATGTTAATTGTCCTAGTTTAGTGCTTTCACAAGAGGGATTGAGTAGTCAAGGGGTACAAGTGATTTTTTTCTAAACAAAGTTAGGTAGAGTTAATTGTTGGAAGAAATAAAAAAAAAATTGGTTGCCAAGGGTTAAGAGTGAGTCTCTGTTCTGTGTTGACTTAACAGGAAAATCAAATGCATTACTAAATATCTAAATTAACTCTGTTAATTTAGATATTTAGTAATGCATTTGATTTGTTATATTAAAATAGTTTATGTACCAAACTCTGTTTTAAAAAATCACTTATACCCCTTGAATTCTCACCCATTCATATATTATTTTCACACGAAAATTCAAATTTGTTTCTTCAACACGTAGATTTCTCTTGTATTGATACAATTTTGTTCAATTGTGTGGCAACATATTCATAACACTTCTAACGTAAAAGGGGTCAAACGGGTAACCCCAAAACGGAGTCTTAATTCCAACCTACCTATGTTATAGGTACCTATGTTCCTAAATCTTAATATTTAAGTTTATAGAATAAAGTGTCGACAAATGATGGATATCTAAGTAAAATAGATTTAATGCTCACTACAAAGCGAATCAAACACTCTGTGTACGTTGCCATGCTCTGTGTACGTTGCCTTGGAGTTGCGACCTTATGTTTACGAACAAAAAAAAGGCTTAAAATTATACTCCCTACCACCCCCTGAAGTATTGCTAAATCTTCCTGAAACAGCCAGTATACTAAATCTTACAGAAATGTTCGAACGTTCCGTTTTGGACTATTGGTCAATGTAGTCTAGCCTCCATAATTACAGAAAAAGCATATAATGTTTCAGGAGGGTTATGTTCCGGTAAATTTTCATTGAAGACTAATGTAGTTTAATATATATAGATGTAGTTATCATGGAATTTTCGCATAAATCCAACGTGTAAGACACGTAATTCATGGCGTGCCGAATGGAAACAAGATAAAACGGGGATGCTGGGGAATGAAAAAAGATGGTTGCCATAAGGGAGAGGTAGTACTGATTTTTTTCATCTGCCGAGGATACCCTATTCTCTTTCCAGCCTCTTTATTTATCGAGGGAAAGAGAACCCTTACGAGAATATGGATTTTTTTCCTCGCAAGTTGGGAACCCAGAAGGTGCCTTGCCCGGAAGATGGACCAAAAAAAAAATGAATGCAGCATATGTGAACAAGGGGTAACGGAGAAGACTTTTAAGATTCAAAGCAGAGGATAGAAACTTTCCCAGGAGCCCGACAAATATGAGATAAAGTTAAAAAAATCAAGAATACTTCGACATCGATTAATTGGTTATTGGTAGAAGTGCAGACAAGACGTGACTTCTTAAGAAGATACAAATTGACTTCGAAATGAGTCTAGACATCAGCGGTGTCACAACCGGCGTGTTGGGATATTAATTTTCGCATTTCAATATTGCGTTGAAAAAAATCAACTTCCATCCACTCAACCCAACTTATAAGGAGCCCCAAAAATGCCGATGGGCTTGCCTTATGGTCACAGTGACGGGTCTGCGGTGAAAGTTATTAGAAAGGTCGATAGTGACTTCAGAGTTCTTGATAAGGTAAACAAATTATCGTCAGATACATTGCGCGAGTATCACTTATTATTTTCTGTGAATAATTATGACATTTTAAATATAGTAAGGAAAAGTTGGTATTCTTATTTTTTGTTTTGGTGGTATTATTATTTTTTATTTATGCCTGGTGAGGTATATTATGTAATGGACTGCGACGCATGCTATTTGGTACATAATATATATTAACCTTCCAGTATTTCCCAAATTAAATGTGTGTTTTCATACAAGCATGTCAAATAACAGCCAACTTTAAGACCAAATGATGCGCTCTGCAGTAAAAAGATGTCTGATTTGACAGATACAGGCGATACTTGTGTGTTTCTGAAAGAGTCAGTTCGTCATATTTACCGCTATTATCTGGGAACCTGAATTTGTAGTTATTTTTTGTAGATTAACTCAAAAAACAAGGAATATGCCTCAACTTAAACAAACCCATCGTCGTAGTCAGCAAAGCAGATTCAACAGATAAATCACTGAGTAGATTTTTGCCATCTAAATCTTCGTCTCATGCACATAAGCCGACAGACCTCTCGTATTTAGCTCCACTGAGGTACTAATATATATAGGTACTATAAAACCCACTTCCGACCACTTACTAACGGACTCACGCACTTACAAACGTTTGGGGTGAACGAGACGAAATACGACAAAAAGTCATGCAATCGACCCCCTCTAAAATCATTTAATACCCCAGGAGATATTGCCAAAACACTAAATTTTCCATTTACTCCCTATGACAGTGCTGTCAACTGCCTCAATGAAGGTCTCTACTTGCATTTGTGAGTAAAAAAAATCAAACACTTCGTTTCTGCACCACCACTCCCACATAACCTGGAAGAGGTGAGGAACCGGATCCGTACTGCTATAACATCTTGTTAGTGTAACAACAAGACGAGGGTTTCCATTAGTAGGAACGACTTGACTTTAAAACGAATGATTGACAACCATCCTCGCTTATATTCGAGGCTAATGGAAAAGTAATCCATATCAATAGGCGATCGAAGGCAATCGATAAAAGCAATTATCTTCGAGCTACGTGAATAGTGGTTCGTATGGGGTACTGGTTTTCACCAACATATTCAGCAACCAAGCAACAACGGGGGAATCCAGGGTCCCCAAAATGAGGACAATACAGAACAAATCAATTAATAGTGGTGCGACGTTTAATATGTCCCCATTTGGAATACGCCGCCAGTGTTTGGGACCCTCATGAAAAAGGCTTAGAGCTGCCAGAACGCGTGTAAAGAAGAGCTGCCAGGTACCTGAAAGGTCGTTACGATAGTCTTGTTAGTGTAACTGACCTCTTAGATAAACTCGGATGGGAATCTCTGTCGGACCGTCGATTGAAAAATAGACTAAACCTTTTGGATAAATTCAAGAGCAGTGTCTTTTCTAACGAAGTTAGACATATCTTACGGACGCCAACATAGTACGGAAGATCAGATCATATAAATAAAATAAGAGTGATAGACTGTAGAACAGACAGATTCAGAATGTATTTTTTCCACGATCAACAAGAGATTATAACGGCAGAGTTAGAGCACATAAATAGATTCAATGACTTGTAGTGTAGCCTACTAACTTATGTAAAACTTAATGCATGTTTTTGAATTTTATTATTATTTCTAACAGCATATGGGAGTATATTTGGTTAGTATACGTGACGTAGGCATCAGGGAGTCCAGTTGCATGCAGCATGCTGGTGATTGATCAACCCTTGCCAAACACCCTAGAGATGGCTCGCAGGGTATTTTGTAGATGCAGATATAGAAACATCAGCGACGAAGGACATGCTTGCCCCAGTTTGGGAGGAATGTAAGTATGTACGTATGTGATAATTTTAGTGTCGCTGAAGGAGGACATATTGAACATGTGTAATCTGAACTTGAGAGGTTCGTAAATATATGTGTCAAGTTTTATATTCGCGTGTCTTAAAGTTTAAGAAATATATACATTCGAAATACGAGTATTCTTACTTAAACACCTTATAAATATAGATAGCTTTTTAAAGGTGAAACTAGAGGAATATTCCATGGTACCATAAGCGGCGTAAACCGTATCTCGGGTTCTGCTCGTTACTTCTTTCCCCTCTCGTTTCATTCAAGGTTTCGCAGGGAAAAATTTAATTCGACTCCTCACCCCCACACTTTCCTCTTCATTCTGTTTTAATCTTCTTGCTCTTTTGCACAGCACAGTATTCGGATTTCAAAGTGGCTCGTCCTTATGCCTTTCCGACTCATACCCAAAGCTCTCGGCCATCTCTGCAATATCTTCTTTTCCATTCCTTTTGATGAAAGGGAGAGCTAATATTGCCTTAATATCGCAGAAAAAGTGAAATAAAACATTTTTTTGCTTTTTGCGTAAAAGTCGCAGCAATTTCTCATGAAAGGCGGAGATATAACCGTACATTTCGAGCAATATTGTGACTACCAGCATTTGGATACCAGAATGATAAAAAAATGGCAAAGATCTCAAATCAACGTAATTGTGTTTAAGTGAGATCGGTTGGTCATGAAGATGGTAAAAATACAGCTCCCTTTATTTCCAGGGCTCTTCGAGATGCGACGCATTGAGATTTAAAAAAAAAAGTACTTAAAATGGGATTTTATTTTGCAATTTCCTGCCAGTTGATAGGTATCAACAATGGTTTATGGGAATAAAGGTTGCAAGAATATAAGGGTGCTTCGGTATAAGAGTGAAAAAATTGAAAAAGGTTGAGAGAATAATTGACAGTGATGCAGCATATTACTCGAAGTTCAAGGAAAACTGCCATAAGATGAAAAAATGCGCACAACATCTCTTATATGATCTGGGTATATGGAGAATATTAATGATGAAAAAAGAAACAAAATCATTGACCAAACGCTCGGAAAATAACAAGAGCTGGAGTAATTGAGGAAAAACATACATGAGCAAACAATAAAGGTAATGCAAGCTAAAGGCTTGCTCACCAGTCTAAAAAAAACTGCCTCACAACAACTACTGATCAGCGCATGTTGCGGTATTTTTCGTGGTTATACGAGTACTCAGGCGTTAATAAACCTTTGACTTCAGTATCTTCAACAGTTTTTAAAAATTGAAACGATTTATTTTGAAAATAAATTTTTAAAGTTTCTGGATTGAATTATTATAGATAGCTATGAGTAATCCCCATTTGTTTCGATAAACTTTACGCTGTATTCATAATAAAATATTAGAGTGTTGTAGTTTTGATAGATTGGGATACAACTCATAACCTACCCAAATTGGAATGCCGTATTCATGAGGACAGCTTAATATTTATACTAGATAAAAAATGTGATAATGATTGCAAAAACTATACGTGGTTTTATATCCTCCCTAGCGAGGGGATACCTACAGCTAAATTAACTTCAGGTGTTAGAGTGGAGATGCTTTGCAATACTTGAACAATACTTCTTCCCCAGCCTCTTATTTTGTTCATCCTAATAATTGTTGACGTACGTGCTGATACTTATTGCGATCCTTCGAATGAAGACAACGTTTTGAAAATCTAACATGGCTAAGGAGGTTGAACGGAAAACGAAGGTAAAACCATGTTCAAGAATACTATTAAATATACTCCTTTGATATTAATTCATTGACTGGAAACTGGGATAATTGCACTCTTCTTTATAGTTTCTGGAAACTGCAAGGAAAAAATATGAAGTTACATAGACTTCTATAACGATGATTGAGTAAGAATAGCAAAAAAGTTCATTGTTAATTGAATTCAGAGGTAGTTTGCGGCGAAAAATGATGCAAGTTTTGCTATACCATATGAGTCATGGTTAAGCAAGACTTCTTAATTTTCGCAAATGCGAATTTTCGTGATTAAATATTGTGCGGATTGCTCCTTACACTTTTATTGCTGGTGACGTTATTTTAAAATTTTCCACAATTTATGAAGATTGAAATTTCTTGCTTGGTTATTTATGCTAAAAAATATTAAACCCGTGAAAATAAGGTGGCCTTATTATGACTTATTGACAGAATACCACGCTATAATTTGAGTTATTAGCATATTAACCAAATGAATATGTTGTTCAAATGTATAGATCGTGTGAATAATGTTGAAATCGTAAATAAAATTGCATTAGCCTTCTGAAACCAATCGGGTGGTTTCATGTTTTTTTAATTGGCTAAATCGAAGATTATTACTCCTGGAGTACGAATTTCACGCTTTTACATTTTAAAATGACGATATCTATTTTTCACGATGAAAAGTGAAAAATTTCCAGCGCGCGAAAACGCGACGGCTAAGTAAGAATGCTGGGAAAATCCCGTGTGACGTCATTCTGGTTCCAGCTGCCGTCTTTTGAGGCTACCTCAGTGCGAAGCTATGATAGCGCCGCTAGGATGCAGGCTGCTAGCAGGTAGCGCTTGTCTTAAGCAAGGATTATTAATACCCTATCAAACGAAGGAAACTTTCCGGCAATAGGCAATTTTAATGGGTGCTTTTAAGAAATGCTTCCCTGAGCTCTGTGCCTCATGCATGCATTGGTAATCTCAGACAATGTAAAACTCCCGACTACTCGTAGAGCATTTGGGTCCCTGTGACGTCACGTGGAGTGGCATCGCATGGGCGCCAATCTGGCCTTTTTCAAGCATCAATAAATTTCACCAACGAAAGTAAAAATTCTCTTAAAAATGTTAGCGATAGGTTTTCATTTTAAGCTTTTTAGTCAACATGTATCTACCCACATTCTGAGGACTTAAAAATTTTATATTTTCACATCAATAAATTTTACCAATGAAAGTAAAACTTCTCTTAAAAATTTTAGCGATAGGTATTTGTTTCCAGCTTTTTGATCACCATGTAATTACCCAGATTTTAAGTGTTCAAAGATTGCAGTTTTGTCAAAAACTGACATATGTTTTGTTGTGTCATAAGAGTCATAGTCACGCTGAACTTCTTCAGTTTTGCGAGTGCGAATTTTTGTGATTAAATATTGTTCGGATTGATCAAAATATTTTTAGTGCCGCTTATTTTTAATTTTTCCTCAATTTTTGCAGACTGAAGTTTCACGCTTGGTAGTTTATCCTAAAATATAGTAAGCCTGTGAAAATTTAAGTGACCTAATTTTGAATTTATTGACAGAATACCAAGCTATATTTTGAGTAATTAGCATATTTAATAAAATGAATATGTTGATCAAATGTATAGGGTTTACCTCGATGAATTTCACCGATCGTCTCTTAAAATATTAGCGATAGGGTTTTGTTTTCTACTCTTTTGTAACCAAGAATGTTACAAAAGAGGATCCTCAAGTAGGCTTCTAAATGTGTTGTCAACCACCGCGCATTTAAATGGGTTTACAAAAGTCACCAATCGCGTCACTGACGGGAAAATTGATCATACACATGATGACGTGATCTATCAAATTCATAACTCTTCAATGCTATTCCTCGCAATTGTAACGACCATACTGCGAAATAATGGAGAAAATGTGAATCGCATTGCACACATCACCGTTCTGCGGACATTTTTGAAAACCGAATAGAGTGCGGCCGAAGTGGCAACAGAAATCAACCTTCTGTTGGACGGAATTGGGCCTCCTCTATGCAGTCCATTTGTTTGTAACCATGGGAACACTCGCAGACATACAAGGTGCTACAGGTGGAGAGGGAGAACAAAGTTAAAAAAGAAATGAAATTAAAATGTGGCATTGGAGAGACAAATGAGCTGTAGCCATGGAGATAACGAGATGGGAAGAATAGCTCCGAGGTCATTGGGGTTGACAGTGCGGAATGTAATCATGACTAATCGTGTCGGAGTGAATGTGGAATGCACGGCTGGACGCAGGTTAATTGTTGAGTGGAGAAGAGGGAAGAGAGAGTACTTTAGGCCCATCGCGAACAATGCATTCCCAGATGAAGGTCAAGAGGTTGAGAGAAGGGTGGAATGCTTTTCCCTTGGCTGATGATCGGACCAAGTACGCGAGTGAAAGGCTCGGAGTGCGCGCTATTTCACTTCATTTTCCCCAAAGTGCGCGAGGAATTTCGGTCTGGAGCTGAAATGCGTTTCAGAATGACTAACCACTCGGTGGGAATATACAGAGGGTAGAATATGAGTATTCACCGTAGTTAACATGTGATAGGTATGATTTGCTCTGGGGAAGCCTACTGACGATTCATGCTTTTCAAATAATTAAAGTAGGTGTTTGGGCAAGCATTCGGTTTGATGTGAAATAATGACGGCCTTTACTTAAGGAATAACGAAATATGAAGTGGAAATTAACTTTTAAATTCCTCAATAATGCTGCAATACAGTTTCCTTGATTGATACCTTGACATGATGGCATGGTATCGTCAAAACCAAATCTGGGAATTTTGTGATTCTAGTATAGCGTGAATATCCAAGGCCATAACTTTACGGAGTCGCTTGCAATGCACAAATCTGCGAACTTCCATGGAGGAAATATCTTTTGACTTGACCGGGAGTCGAATTCAAGGATTTTTGGTTCGAATCCTGGTCAAGAAGAGCGATTTTTCCTCAGTGGAATTTCGAACATTCGGAAACTTACGCATATGCGCAGATTTTGGCTGACGCCAACGCGGTTGGATACCAGAGAAGAACTCACCCGAACCATTCCCCGGGAAAGCCTTAGATACTTTATCAAAGGTGATCGAGTACAAATGGGCGAGTAAGTGATAGATGGATGATGAACCATGAATTAAAAGAATGGGAAAAAGATACCCAATGGGAGGTTACCCTGTGTTGCAATGCCTTCAAATGGAAGGTATTTCGGAGCAATAGAGTGAAAGGTCATGTATCGTCAAGTGGAAGAACTACAGAAATTCGTTTTTCTGCTTTTTCAACGTGACGGACGCTTTTCAAAATTTCCACCTCTTCCAACCAATGCAGCGTATGACACTAACTTTTCCTGTTAGGATACTCTGGTACTTAAATTTGATTTTTAAATTTGCCATCAAGCGATTAAATTTTTACTGAATAAAACGTAGGTGCATTTTTCCACAGTTATTTAATGCGTAAGATGCGTTACGGCCCTCAGAGCCAGAACCTAGGACAAGGCATCATCTGGTATATCTTGTGCTAGATGGTGTACCTGGTAATGGTCTTGTAACAGATGATGACTCTGTTAGTCGGAACGTGTCGCAAGAATTAAATTATTGTGGAAAAGTCTAACTACCTTTATTTCAATACGTTGAACTTTCACTATATTACGCCTGAATCGGTTTGAACTTAATAATTAAAGTTTTAACTTTCGATCTCAAATCGAACATTATTTCTCTAGCTGCTTGAAAATGTTTGATACAAAACTGAAAGCTTCCGCTTCATTTGTTTAATTTATGAAAATACCCACCAAGCTGGTAAACTTTTCTCGGTATTCCCACCGGGTTAACGTTTTTATAACGGCCAACCACTCGGTGGGAATATACAGAGGGTAGAATATGAGTCTTCATCGCAGTTAACATGTGATAGGTGTGATTTGCTCGTGGGAAGCGTACTGACGATTCATGTTTTTCAAATAATTAGTGCCGTTATAAAAACATTAACCCGGTGGGAATTCCGAGAAAAGTTTAGCCACAGTATTCGCCGGGAAAGCATAAAATCATACCCACCAAGTTGTTGCATGTATAATATTGTAAGCATCGCAAACAATATGTATTTCATCATTGCACTTTTAGTTTGCCATTTGTTTTTTTTTGTATTTGTGCTGCCACCTATAGTAGCATAAAAGGAGTCAGTCGAGTGGTTGTTCTCACATAATGAAGTGTATTAGTTCGCATCCTATTTACCCTGTAGTTAATAGCCAGTGAAGGGCCATTGGGGGGTATTGATTCAGCAGAAAAATAACGACACAAGTTCCATCTGACAAAATCATCTACTCACCGATCACATGAGCTGCAGCGGCCGAGGAATAGAACAGCAAGGTCACCGGTGGAGTACTGGTTCTCTTCCTTGGGGACTGGTACAACGACAAGCACAAGAGAGGATGAAGTCCGGAATCAGAACCAGTGAAACGCCTCTTCCAATACGGTGGGCCCCATCCTCCATAACGTTCTAACCACCGTAACCAAGGTCCACCAATTCAACTAGCTTCCATCCACGCAAGAGCTTCGAGATGGGAACCCTCTAGGAAACCTCGTAAGGAGCTTCGAACTCACGCGTCTTTGAATGGAGGAATAATCATCCCCTTCCATTTAGGCCCATCTGGTTAAATCACAGAAGTAGCGGTCTCTCCAATAATGCCCTCGCTGGGGAAAGGTGGGATAAAAAAATAATTTAAAAGAATTAACAAAATAAGAAAGCCTCAAATGAAATTAATTGGTATATCATCGTATATATCGGTTACTATGGTATTGATTCTCTTAAAAAATGCAATAAAAATAAAATTTCTACATTAGTAAAAAAATCCACATCTGCACAGTTATTTTCATGAAAAAAGATAGATGTTTTAGAAGGTGATAAAAATAAGCTATTAAAATATCAATTAAAATATAAACTGGTTCCGTAGATAAAATTACATCCTATTTTAAAGCATAATTCATCATATTTATCGTTTCACTACGGGGAAATATTGGCAGTCGCTATATGTACCGTAACTTCATTTAGAACTAATTACTCAAGATGAGCAGCAACAGAATATCTTCCAATTCCGAATGAAGGCACACGAATTAGATTAGTGCAGCAATATTATTGAAACACGCAACAAACACTGATCTTCGCTTGTTACTTTGGCTACGGATATATTCGTATGTGAAAAGGGAAACTCTCACTTAAGTAATACCATTAAAGACGACTACACTATAAACGGGAACGGTAATTTCTCACTTCTTTGAAAATAGTGGATATCTGCTATTTCATCAAATGTGGATCAGATTTACCATGCCAGTAGAGATACTTAAGTTGACATTGCCGATGAGGTTGTCACAATACAATCGTGAAATAATATATAAAAAATAAGAATTCCAGTATAATTGACATGGATACATTAATTATGGATAGGAGAGAAATATGAAAAAATGTCAAATTTGAAGCTTTGAGCGCAAATTAAGAAAAAAATAATAAAAATAGAGAAAAATATGGTGTACTTTTAAGGTTTTAAATTATATTATTCTCCAGTGGCACTGAAGAGGGATGGAAACATGCTCACTACTCACAAGAGCGCGCGACGGATTAAAAACGTTACACACATGTCAAGCGAATTAGGTTGGGAGCCGCTAGAGATTCGAAGACTGCGCACTAGACTTAGATTGCTTTGCCAATGAGAATGGATGTCTCTGAGAGCGACACAAAACACATATCATTGAATCCCTGCTACATTTCGAGGTCCGACAGAAACGATAAATTAAGAGAGATATTTTGCCGAATGGATAGGTATGGGAATTAACTATTAAGGACTATAAAGGACTTTTACTTAATGTTAGGTGTGATTTTGCTACAGCATTTCCTTTTTATGCCTAAACGACTGGTGCCCTAATACCCACTCCTACGCGCTCATTGAGATAGCTTGCGGGGTTGAATGTAGATGTAGAAAGTTTTGAATGCCAACGCTAACATGATTGATTTTGGCCTCCCCGAGAGCCTACACTTAAGAATTTGAGAGTTTTATCTATCGTACTCAAGGGCTATTGACTCAAGCGAGACACAGTCTTATCGGGAATGGAAGTTTACCTCCGCAGTGAGAACGGACAACCCACACCTTGATAAGCACCTCAAGCCACGGCAAGGAAAGGGTAGATCCGTTTAACTCTCACGGTCACGACCGCGGAAATTTTAACTTGGAGCAACAGTATTTGCTAAAGCTTGCGGCGACGAATATTATAAGACATAGTTCATAGATTCAGTCGACCACTCAATGTGTTGCCACTTAATGCACGTTAAAATGGGTTTTCAAAAGTCTCCACTAGTGTCACTGACAGACGGAGCGCTCCGAAATTCACAAAGAAATAAGTTACAACTAGGGTTGTGGATCGAAATTTACATTTTGAATTTCCTGTAGTGAACAATTTGAGGGCACCAAATAGGAGCTTACAGACAGACAGACAGACAGAAAAAGCCGGTCAGCAGTCGCCCATTGCCACTTCGTATCATGACAACCAAGCAAGTGGTCGTTTGACCGGTTAAAATCCGGCGTAGATGCAGGCAGCGCTCAACCGATAAAATATGCAAGGTATGGTAGATGTGCAAGGAGCATTATCTCATGAATATGATGATGATGAAGATGTAATGGCGACTATTTTGAAGGCGAAAAAAGTAATGTAGACGAAAAGTATGTGTAAAAAAATATTCTCATAACTTTCTAAAAACGCCTGGAATCAATTGTAAATACTCATACATATCACTACGCTGTAGTTTGGCCGACCAAAACCCTCGGGTAGGTAATTGTGAAAAGATCCCCTCAGCGACTTACGGACCGTTATTCACTGTTACGAGTAGCTAGGACTATTCAGATTGATTTGGCTTGGAAAACATAGTATTTTGAATCAAAAATCGTGAATGGTAATGACGATGCTTCTCTTTTGTCAATCGCTTTTTAAAAAAATATATAAAAACCTATCAGTATGTACATAAGGAAATATGTATTCAAAGGGAGAGGGTGGCAAGACTAGTGTAAGGTTAAGTTAATATTTTGAAAGACGAACGCCCTATAATAACTTTAAGTAAGTGTGAAATTAAAAAAAAAAACAATTACGTTAGTCCAAAAATGGAGGGAAATGCTACGGTAGCTCTAAGTGGCTTGAAGTAGACGGCTTTAATGGTAATTTTTCTCAATTTTGGGGGGGGGGAGGGTGGAAGCGTACACCCCCATTTCTCCTCGATGTCCAGCTTTAATCTTAACTACGCATTGTCCTAATTTCGTAGGATTCACGGCGACGATACTATACAATTCTTGAGGATTATTCTTGAGGGTGATCCCATGGAATACGGGAAAAGGTAAGATGGGCGCAGAATGTTAAGAATCACTTACCTAAGGTATGACCAGCAGCTGCCGTGGATAAGTGGCGAAGGCTCCGGCAGCTCCATGTCCTTCCTTCGGGAACTCGCGTGACCGACAGTCGAGAAAGGAGTGCGCCTCCAAACTGAGGAAGTGCATTTTTCAATACAGCTTCCCTTGTACTCCAAAACCAATTCAATCGGCCTCCGTACACGTGGGAGTTATACCGAAAGGGTGGACATCATTCCAAGCTACCCCGCGTGGAGCGTCGAACTCCGAACGAGCCAGCGTCCCCGAGTGGACGGCACGCTTTATGCCGTTTAGTTTCACTCTGATGCGGCTCCTGTGTACCTACTTCCGTTGTTATCTTAACTCGCTTATCGCGGAGGAAAAGGTAGCCATTGAAGGGTCGGCGTGGAATATTGGAGCGGCTCAGGAAAGCAGAACTTACATGTGGCAAAGCAGTCACCACCTGGGGCGCAGCTAGGGATTAAGGCTAGGGGGGTTTCAGGCGCAACTAATACTGGGAGGGTTGAGGGTATTGCATACCCGCCAGGGTAAGCGGGAGGTGCGTAGGCCCTTCGCCGGAAAAAATTAAGATAAACGGTTCAAAATGGTGATTTTTACGGCCTTCTGAGGGATATTTCATTAATCCTTACACCATTCTATAAGCAATATTAATCCAATTAATAAGTAAAATACTTAGATTTAACTTAAAAATTTCTATGAGCTCTGGGGGGGTTTTTATCCCCTAAAACTCCCGCCCCTCGCTGCGCCACTGGTCACCACGAATATTACAATAGAGGAATCTTTAGTACGCTTCTATACGTGTTTTCTACAATCGTGCATTTAAGTTGTCCAATCGTCGTCGTCATGCTCCAATCGTGCATGGGCTTGCGAAATTCACCGCTCAAGTCGCTGGCCCTGTGGACAGTGCGATCCGAATTTCTCGGAGATATAAACCATAACTACGGATACTGACCGAAATTTAAATTCCTGATCAAGAATATTACAAAAGAGGATCCTCAAGTTGGTCTCTAAATTTTTTGTCACCCTCAGCGCACTTAAATGGGTTTACAATTGTCCTAACCCGCGTCGCTGACGAACAAATTGATCGATTGAGTTTCACGGGAAAATAAGGTATCGTTAGGGTGGTTAAACGGACTTTTTATACATGATGATTTAATTTATCAAATTAATTACTTTTCAAAGCCATTACTCACCCAAAAGCATTAAAATGTGAATATTGGAAAAAAGTGGATCGCATGGCACTCATCACCGCGGCGCGGGCATTCTTGAAAACCGATTTAAATGCGACCGAAACGGCAACAAAAAAGCAGCCTTCTATGGGATGGAATTGGGCCTCCTTTATACAGTTTCCTTGCTTCAAATGGTGACGGCGGAAGGCTTGGCGGGCAAAGAGAAAATCGCCTAGGAAGGGACTGTTTTAAGCGGCTTTGGGAAGTTGAAATACCAGGCAATTACTCATGACGAAGATTATTTCGAAGATTTCGTGTTAGATTTGGGCAGTTATGAGGACTCAACATTCCCACTGGACAGGTTTTTTTTTCCACCAATTACACGCTTAAAACTTATGATAACTCACTCAGTGAATCGACACGAAGGTTGGTTGGCTATGTTCCGACTATCGTGCCGTTAGGACTACCGGTGGATTTAAAGGGGGCATCCCCGTGACACTTAAAAAAATTACAAGATATTTAATACGGTTATAATTACGTTCGTTTTGTTTTGCGTATTACGAACCCTCAATCATTAAATTTAACATTATTGAATTTCATATAAAAATAAAGAGAATATTTCGTACTATAATTGTTTTACGTTGTTTATAATCTGAAAAATGAGATGATCGTTTGCTTTCCAGGCCCTTGCACCCTAAGAAAAAATCCTGGATCCGCCCTGGTTATGACGTCAGCGCCGCTACGAGGAGGAGCGTTTGGAAATTTTTCGCTCCCCTCTGAACCGCCCAGGTGATACACAAGTCGAACCGGTTGGACAGAAAATCCACGGAGTATCTCTTTTTAAATTTAATTTAGATGGTATTCGAATACCCCTAAAGCGACGCTTACGCTGCACGTTCGTGCAATGCTGGACGAAAAATCCCTGTGTGTGAAGTACACCGTGCGCCGCACGACGGGTTAGAAATCTGGACTAGTAAGAAACTTAGGCACGACGAGCGCTGCCATCAGTCACGTGTAATGACTAGTGTGAGACACGTGCGAGAGTGATCGTGGTGATGGGACAGTTGTGACTGCGTTTTCGATAATTGTTTGTGATTGTGCAATTTTTTATGGAATCATGGCTCACTCAAACCCATTTATGTCAGTAAACTTTTTGCCTAACTTTATCGAAGCATACAAGAGTCCTCTAGGTAATTTCTGTAGTCCTATGGTTTTTTTACAGCAGTTCCCTAAGTTCACATCTGAAAACCCTTCCTTTTTTATTAAACAACCTTCACAACAAATCTCCCGTTTTCTTCTCCGTACTTCACTATCACATACGCAATCAATTAAAAAAACTACCAATATATTTTATTTGCTAATTGACATTATCACTTCACGGCAAGACACATTAGACTGAGCAGCACGACCATTGGAAGACACTTGTTTGGCGTGTTCACCGTGCAGTATATAGCGGTCAGAAGGGCATTTTCACTTGGATACTTTATCAGATTACCTTTCTGCAATGGGCTATACTTGCGAAAGCGTAAGTGGTTAAGATGGATATCAATTTTCCCTTTCTAAATCCTATCCGATTCTCCGAGGCTTTGATGGATGAAATGGAGCTAACTTTTCTCTTTGGAAAAACGTATCAGATTGCTTTTCCTTACTGGTTTACATTCCCAAGTCGGGAAGAGTTACATATCTTCCTCTAAAATGGTTTTATGTTACTTTTACGTATCGGATTTCATTTTGAGTGAGGAAGGTGGACGGTTTTCGTAAGACTTGGGTGGGCGATGTACTAGACACTTACTTGGTTCATTGTTCAACCAATGAGCGCCAATTTTTGTCCACTCTGTCCACTGTTTTGCTGTAGTTTGCAAGTATTTATTCAAGAGAAAAGCTGAATAAGTAAATGTGAATCTGCTGAAATAAAAGAAACAATCGCGATTTTATCGGAAACACCATGATTCATTCATTTCTTCACGGCTTGGAATTGATTAACTTTAGTCACCTTTGGTTCATAGATTTTAAAATATGTATTTTAGGATTTACAGATAAATTTATCAAAAGGCCATATACATGCATCCACAGTATTGGGACCCTTTAATATTTTCTTTTAATATACAAACAATTCGATGTTACAAATTCTTAATATATACTAAATTATTCTTATTTTACATCGGGATCGGCACATATTGACAAACTCTAACAATTGAATTACTCAATTGGAATCCGACACATTAAAAGGAATACATTTACAGATAACAGTAATTCTTTTCATAGTTTGAGCACGGCCAAAATCTAGTCCATGAATTGATCAAGTTTGAAGAACTATTTAACCAGCCAATAATTTCGGCGGATTAAACAGATGATTCTTTTTTAATGATAAATCTCCACCAGCCTTGATTTTCCATAGGGATTTACGATCTGCCATTAATTGATACACATTCACATTGGTTGCACAGTTAGTTTTGAGTGAAAGCAAACGTAAATAAGAGACAGCGGATTGAAGCAGGAAATATATGAAATTATACTGCAAAAAACATCCAAAATAACTTAATTTTTACCAAAAAATGCACAAGGTTAGTTCATAATTTTTTTGCATTCTATCTTCATATTTATATATATTTAGTACATTCCAAGAGTCGTCGTAATTGACTTTCATGTCCTTTACACACGGTTTTTGAACGGAATAATCTTTTCATTAATTAGCAAAAACAACTAAAATCATGCGTTTTAAAACGACAGACATGCCATACGGTAACTTAAAGAATAGATTTTCACTGGAGATGAAAGGATTTTTGCCTCTGAATCCAAAATTGAGTTATTTCGCTATCTTTGTGTCTCTCAATGCACACTGATACTTCCACCATTACAGCCATTCAAAGCACCAATCAGAACCAATTTTCATTTTTAACTGATTAAATATTTTTTTGCCAATTCTCAAATTCTGATGGACGGTGAAATCAATAGACTCCAATGAACTTTTTACTTCGTGGAGACAAGTCAACTCCATTGTCGCACTTGCTCCGTTGCCAAAAATCCGTAGATGGATCAATTTTTTTGTCAGCAACAAATACTCTCAATTCACAAGTAAATCTACCTTACCAGCACCAAGACCGCGGAAAAAAGGAATAATAAACCAGGTCAATTTTGTGCTTGGCAGTGCGAATCAGAGATCATTCTACAATTTCTTCTTCATACTAAAAAGAAATTCATCCAACCTCATATTCACGACACCTCAAGAGGAATGTCGGCAAATATTCTTTGACAATTGAGACCTAGGAGTCTCAGAATTGCATCCAAGCATTGTTGACGAGACGCTACTAAGACATGGAGGAGAATCTAAAGCCCCGATTAAATTAAAATAAAAAAGACATTCACCACATAAATAATTTAAAAATATCCCTCACTCTTTTCATTCAGGAATTTATATCGGTGTAATATGCACCGCATTGTGGAATCCCAGCAAATAATCGCTGCGATATTTAGGCGTTTCGCTTTATGTCTTTTTGTTCACCGAACTCTAAGCTACCACCCAGTAATTGGCGCTCGGCTTACTCCAACCGCTACCAACGCCATCAGTCAGCACGTTTATATATAGCGCTCGAGTCACTTCCAACTCATAAAATCCTTCCGTCATGAAGGGAGCACTTCTGTGTTGAATTTTCGGGAAGGATATTGATGTGTAAGTCCATCTCATCTGTTTGAAAGAGTAAAACAAGAATGTTCCCTCGAAGGATTAGACACAAACAGGCCACCTTACAACTTGGTGTGAATGTTCCTTTTTCTTTGGTCTACCTTCTTTTTTTCACCTTTCAATCCTTCTTCCGTTTGTTTTTTTCCTTGGTATGCTAAGCGTTTCCTTCTAAGTCGTAGGCCATCACCTAAAAACCGCGGTCGATCTGCTGGGTCTCCGAAGTACAATGCTGCAGAGGAGAAGATGGGCGAGGGCCGTGAACAATGCCAGGCACGTATTCCAACCTCCGATCCGGTTCCCGCAACCATGCTGCATTGCCGCCGGGTTCTCACCTGCTTGAATGGTAATGAGGGTAATTAGACCGGCGCTCCTAAGTAAAAAAAAATTAAGGCTGCCAACGCCTCGTAAAGGCTCCAGCAAGAAGGGAAATAAATGGCATTTGCGTGGAGTTTGTATGCTAGAGTTTTTTTTAAACGTTAAACTGGAATTTTCTCATCCATTTTAGGAAATGACAGGGTGATCAAAACATAAAAATGTTAAAATCCGTTGAATTTTATTTGTACATGTATGATGGTACTGCTAGTTTCAACAAAGACTTCATATTCTAATACCCAGGCGTCTAAGTATAGTATTAAAAATGCAAAGAAAAATTTAATTTTGTTTTCGTTTTACATGTTTATTTCTTTTTAATTTAATTTATCTTTTTCTTATTTAATTAATACCTTTATATTAACAAGAAACAAAAAAATGGCAACTTTATGGAGTTTTGAATGCCCGAATTCTTTTATAGCATACTGAACTTTTCTCATCCATTTTAGGAAATTACAGGAGAAGGAAAACAACAATGTTGAAACAAATATATTTTATTTGTATTTTAGTTGATAGTTCTAGTTTCAACTGAAATTTCACATTAATACACCCAGGCGTTGAAATAAGTACATAATTAAAATGCAGGAAAAAATTATTTAATTTTAAGTTTCTAGAGTCAATCTCTTTTTAATTTAACAAGAAGCGAAGTAAATGACATTTGCGTGGAAATATGCATGCCGATTAAAAAAATACAGACTTGGCTTTACTCATCCATTTTAGGAAATTACTGCATAGGGCAAACAAAACGATCTTTAAATCCAATTAATTTTATTTACAGTCTATGATAATGTAACTAGTTTCAACTAAGGTTTCATATTCAAATAACCTGGCGTTGAAATTACCTTACGTACTTTATGAAAAATTCAAAGAAAAATTTAATTTTGCTTTCCTTTTTCATGATTCATTTCTTTTTAATTTAATTAATCTCTTTTTAATTGAGAAAATGGCATATTCGTGGGAAATTGCATGACCACTTTATTTTTATGACAAACTGGACTTTTCGCCTTGTGAAGGCGGGAAGGAAATAAATGACATTTGCGTAGAGGTTTGCGTGTTCGTGTTTTTTTTTTTTAAACAAACTAGACTTTTCTCATCCATTTTAGGAAATAACTGTATGAGTAAAACACATCTGCATTTAAATCTACTGAAACGTACATATCTATGGCTAAGTTCTAGCAACACGTATCTCAAAAATAGCAAGTATACACGGGAGCAAAAAAACAATTATTTTTTTAAATTGCATGTAATTTTAATTGAAAAAAAAACCGAAAATACGTAAAACTAAAGTAGAAGCCTACATTCGCAAACAAGGAGTTGTTTTTATCCTTGAATTTTATTTTTACTAACAGTATTACCTCATAAAGGCCAAATTTTGAGATACCTACGTGTTGTTAGAACTTAGCCATCGATATATTTTATCCTGAGACCTCTTATTTCTACTAAGATTTCATATTGAAATAGCCAGGCGTTGGAAGAAGTACACCAATAAATATTGAGAGTTACATTTTAAGTTGTTTTCCTTTTTCATAGTTAATTTGAAGAATCTGAAATTTTCCCGGTGAATATAATGGATGCTAGATTCACGGGTTTTCAGTCGGGTCAGGATGTGTATGGTGCAGGCCGACGTTTCGTTGAAAGACTTTCCCAACATCCTGAGGGCTCATCAGAAACCCGATAAGTTTTCATCCAAAGCTAATTTCTAGCTTTATGATGATATATTTAAAACTTTAAGTTCGAAATTACTGAATATGGATTTGCATGCCACAGTCCGAAAATAAGGTCAGGATATAGAAACTTTAGCTTCTAGGACCCAGAGGATATGTCTATTACAATTAAAATGTGAAAAAATTGAATTACAATTTAAGCACTTTCATACAGTGAGTGATTTGAACAGAGAGCGATACCGTTTTGAGGAAGTTTCACTTGATAAATAAGTAGGAAGCCAAGAGCAGTATTAGTGAAAGATTGGGGAGAGATTCCAAAGAAAATTTTACCGAAAATTTAACCTTTTTTAAATTAAATTAATTTTTTAAATTCAAGTACTATTCTGAAGATAATGATAATAATTATCATGACAAACTGCAGTGCCTTCTGGTGTCAATTTTTCTCAGATATAGGAATAAGGTAGTTAACCTGAGATACAGTTGCTATAAACATTTTGTAATCAATTAAATTTTTTAATTTTTTTCATTAGAAAAAATTCGATGACTTTCATTAGAATGGTTTGTTTTCAAAACAAATTTCATTATAAACGGTAGTATTTATATAAAATTCTAATTCGTGAAAGCACATATTAAAGTTTTACAATTTTTTTACAAAAAATTTTGGAATTTACCATTTGCGCACGTTGACTCTATAAAGGCCGCGGAAAAATTTGTCCCACTTCTTACTCAGGAAAAGTACCGTTAATTACTGTCTACCTGGAATTCCTCAAGAATCTCAGATGGATCATTAAGAAATCAATAATATTTAAAAACGCCGCGCAAGTATCACGTGAATGAAAACTTATTGCCGTTGAATTGTAGTGAGATTGATACGCTCAAAGGAACTATCAGATTGCTAAAACATTTTGGATATGGATTTTTCTTGGAGAAGGATACGATGAAAATTTGGTGATTTTATTTGTGGCTTTGATCATGCAAGTACATCGCAACCTATGCACAAATCCTTCATTAGAGTAGCTTTTGGTTTCAAAAATAGTAACCCGGTAGTAATAAGCATTTTAGATAAGATTTTGGGATCTCGGTGGGAAATATACAAAAAAGGGAGGTTGATGGCTTCATAGTAATCAAAAGCAGATGAAAAATTCCAAGCAAAACCTGTGCTATTATGGAAGAAAATGTTTACAATTAGTAAAGAGTTACAAATAGATTTTTTTTGGCAATGCAACCTCTACAACAATGAATTTTACTTTCAGTGAGAATTAAGTTTCCAATCCAAGTGAAGAATTACGAAAACAAACGATTTCGTCGTTGTCAACCTATCAGACACATCAGATCTATCACCTGACCTCTGATTTTGTCATTTATATCTACATATTACGCTTAGTGAGTACTTTTGTAAAACTATATTACCTCTACCATAATTTACTTCGGCAATATATCTAGCAAAGCCCAATTTACAATCCCTTGTAAAGATATTTCTCATTCCACGACGTTTCGGGCACTAGCCAAGTCTTTGTTACAATGTTTGGAGAAGTGATCGCACTATGACAGGCAATACCAACCTATGAGGTTAAAATTTTCATGAAATTCATAAAATTGCCAATTTCACTGCCTGTAAGGGCGTTTTTTCTCATCAAAGACATTTCGCTGAAGATGACGCATGCTAATAATGATCATGACGAACTACTGTGACTTCCGGTGACAATTTTTCTCAAATATGGGAATAATGTAGTTAAACTGAGATAAAGTTACTTTTTAACAATATGTTACCATTTCAATTTTTATTATTTTTTCATTAGAAGGATGCGATGAATTTCATTAGAAAGGTTAGTTTAAAAAAATGTCAATAGAAACAGTATTATTTAGAACAATTTAGTTAATTATTTACTGATACCGAATTTCCTACCGTAGAAACCTGGACAAAAACCAGAAAAATTAGGTAATTTTTGATTTGATACCACCGAAATTTTCAAACGCAATTCGGCCGGATCAAATATTGTGTAATCTTTTTCGGTAGTTTTATTCCTAGGGAAACTATAACACAAAATTGAACCGCACTGGTAAATTGCAAAAAAAGGTTTTTTTCTCAGCCATCCTAATTTAGCATAAGAATGATCATTGTTTGCTGAGTAGGAGTTTTTAAGAGTTTGATTCAACCAACCGTTGAGGACGTGGACGTAGACCGTTGTCTCAGCGACGTCCGCCAGCGCACAAGTGTAGTTCCCGGAGTCTTGCTTGTTGGCATTGGCGATGTACAGACGGCTCATAGCACCTCCCGTGAGAATGTCCGTCTTGACGCTAAAAAATGGGAAATATATTCATGAAATGGAAAAAAACACAAGGTCCTTAGTAAATTAGGATTCCGTTAAACATGCCCATATCAAGGACATATTTAAAACGAATATGGAACATATATCCCTCTTCCAAAATGTGTTCGCGTTCAATATTAATTACTAACTAAACAACAATAATAATACGCATGGAAATGTTAAGTAACGGTCTGGTAGTATGGGAGTTTCGGTAAAGCATATATATTCGGTAGAACCTCGATAAAAAGTGTCTAAATGTAACTTAGGCTATCATTTGTGTTATTGAGGTGAATGGAATCACTAAATATCTTATATAACTTGGAAAGCCATGGAAATTAGCTTGTTTTCGTTGACATTTGCGTTTTTATGAGGTCAACAGAAATATGAGAAAAGCAACGAGTGAAACATTACTCTACTAATTTACTATATCAGGCCTTATTCTCAAAGTTTGCGCGGAAACAGTTTGTTTGTTTGTTTGTGAATTGAAAAAATATTTGTATTATTGAGGTTGTTTAAATAATAATAGTGGCGTAATAGAGGTTAATTCAACATGGGATTTGACAATTGCACTCGAAAATGAGGCTTTCGTGTTACCGAGGGTCGTGTAAGTGAGGCTCAACTTTAAATATAAATTTCAGCATTATTTAGACAACATTTTGTTTATTTGATGAAATTTATTTTTTTCCGAAGCGTGGAAATTGAAAAAAAAAATAAATAAAAAAATACCAATATATGCAACCAGAATACCAGCCAAGCACCCCACCCCCTGGACCAAATTTCCGCCTACGTGACTGCTTGGGGGCGATTAAAAGCAGTGTGTCCAAGGACAATGAAAGATATTGAAAGCAGAACAAACAAATGCGGAAAACTAAATGTCAGGCCTAAAACATTTTGTATCAAGAAATGAATTACTAAACCATGAGAAGCGGAATGAAAACAAAGATCATTATATTATTTTGATTTCATAGCATAAAAAATATAAATTAATTCACTTTATTTATTTGCGCTCTAAGGATGAAAAATGATTTTCAATTCAATTTACATGCGTTTGGAAAATAAAATTTAAAGAGCGAATGCATGCAAAATATATTTCTCTTTCACAAAAAAGTGTAATAAATCCAAAAAAGTAATTTCTATATGAAGGTAAATTAAATCCATATTGAGACTAAACTTTTACATTTACGGAGCTATTAAGCTTATAGATGTTCGTTTATGCGCTTTTCAGTTCATTCGCTTGTTACGTATTAATACGCATCATAATATAAAATACCAATATTCCCTTTCTGTTTTAAGCAATTCCCTTTTATTTTCAGTCATTGACTCCAGGAAACCCGAAGCCAAGTCTTTAAATATTACCCTACTCTTTGTGTGCTTGATTGCTGAAGAATTATAATACTAACATGTAATTATGCGTTTATATAAGAAAAATAGTTATCCTTGTCCAAATATTTGAAATACGTTTTGTAATAATGAATGCAATCGGCAATAGAACAAATAACTGAATACAAAGAAATTTTACTTCTCATGTGTGCTAGCACCAGACCTATGTAAAAAGTTTAAGATGGTAGCCCCAAAACTACTCAAAGGGGTACCTATACATTCCAAAATTATTTAAGTATGTTCTAAAATGTAATATTTGATTGTAAATGGAATAAATTATATATATTATTATTATATATTAATTATTCTTTGCTACTGGATCAAATATATGTGCCAATAATTGGCGATAGGTTCAAATTCTAACTTCTTTTGTTGGTTTAATTATATGTTACTTAAAAGAAGAAATAGATACTGATTCTGGATCTCCTGCAATGCTCCATTTTTACTTACTAACTGATAGAATTGTACAACGTAGCAGTGATTAGACATAGAAAAAAGTTTCACGATGAAAAAAAAACATAAATGGTAATTTTCACACCCTTTTAATTGCAAAAATCAACAACCGACCCAGGTTTCAACACATTGTTTCATTTTCAAGGCACATTTCATTTTGAAAATGACACATTGTGTAAAAAACGGTCGGTTTTTGGGTTGTTGAGTGTGACCCATTTGACACATCGTGTCGGTTGTTGAGTTTTGGAATTAAAAAGCGTGGAAATTACCATTTATGTTCTTTCAAACTTCCACCAAATGAAGCCTGAAACGATTTCATAAGACAGCAGATACTTTTTACTATCAAGGAAGTTATACGCGTACAATTCAACGAATGATATTTATTGAATGTGGGCTACTGGAGTCTCCTCTGTGCTGGTAGGTTTTCTCACCTGATGCCTCCCCGCGACGTGTCGTAGTTGAGCATCCTCTGCCCGTGCTTCCAAGTGACGTAACTCGATGGGTGCGGCACTTGGCTGATCACGCACTTCAGCTCAATCGTGCTCCCCGCCTTGTAGAACTTGTCCACGATCGCCACACCACGCTCATCCACTATTTCCACCTTGGGAACTGAAAAAGAAAGAAAAACAATAAATAGTCACATTACAACCAGAAAGGGTATCAAACCACGTAATGCCAAACCACTGGGGTTAAAGTGATTAATCAATTATTTTTGCATAGTGGTCATTAGCACAAAACCTAAAGGAAATAAATAAAAAAGCGCCAGAGGATTATACAGGAAATCACCTGTATATCACAAAAAATTAGGAAAATATGTGACTCAACCTAATATAGAATATAAGTAAACTTTAGTCATGGAAACGCTGGCCGATGAAAAAATAGTATATTATTCTAAATAAATCGAACAACTAAACCATGTGTAGCAGGTATTCCCTTCGGGTAGGTGATATTTTGGGCACTAAACCTCTAAAGCTCTAATGAGCCAAAATTGTTGATCATTTTTTAATCAACGTCTCTTCGCTGCAGGTATCGAATTTTCGTGAAGAGTGAAAATGCAGATTTCTGCTACACGATATTTCTCTGTATAATTGATACTACATCGGATTTTAACGCAAACTCCGAGAGTATAAATTAAAGATTGTACTAAAACTGTGGATATGATTATTATATCAATACAATAAATAGTCACATTACAACCAGACAGGGTATCAAACTACGTAATACCAAACCACTGGGGTTAAAGTAATCAACCAATTATTTTTGCATAGTGGTCATTAGCACAAAACCTTAAGGAAATAAATAAAAAAGCGCCAGAGGATTATACAGGAAATCACCCGTATATCACAAAAAATTAGGAAAATATGTGACTCAACCTAATATAGAATGTAAATAAACTTTAGCCATGGAAACTTTGGAAGATGAAAAAATTGTAAATTCACCAAAATAATTCGAACAAGTGAACCATGTGTAGCAGTTACTCCCTTAGGGTAGGTGATTTTATGGGCACTAAACCTCTAAAGCTCTCATGAGCCAAAACTGGTGATCATTTTTTAATCAACGTCCATTCGCTGCAGGTATAGAATTTTCGTGAATAGTGAAAATGCAGATTTCAGCTACATGATATTTCTCTGTATAATTGTAAATGCATTGGAATTTAACGCAGACTCCGAGAGTATAAATTAAAGATTGTACTAAAACTGTGGATATGAATATTGTTGAGCTAAATTGTATTTATAATTAATATTCACGATAATTCGGTGTCTAAATTTTGCTACTTGTAAAATGTAGGGGATCCTCGGAGGTAAAGTAGTTGACTTCCGACCGAAAGGATCTGAGTTCTTTATATCGGGTTGAAATCCCGAATGAGGATTTCGCACATCCCAAAAATATCTTCGAAGTGCCTAGCGACGTAAGGAAAGCAACAGGCCTCACACCCCATTACCTTGAATCAATGAAATTCACTCATCTGTGGCTTCAACTCTGAAACCACAGATGAGTGGATAACCTGAGAAAGATTATACTTCGAAGCCTTACTTCTTCATTCATCAAAGAGGAGGAAACAAAAACCACTAAAAACAGCTAAATTGTAATCGAACTGTATCTTTCGGTAGAAGATATGCCTTAGGTAGAAGAAAATGCAAGGTAAGAAGCTTTGAACTAAGTATAAATTCCCTTCCGTCTAGAGAAAGACGAAGGCTATGACCCACTTCTCTGACATAGGCCTAGAAATTTTCAAAGCAGTACTAGAGACTTAGCTGGTTTTAGAATCCCTTGCCAAGGCCTAACGTGATCTTAAGCCACAGGGTAAACCCAAGAAGACGAACAAGGAGCCACTTACCTGCTCGACGTATAGCAAAGCCACCGCGAAACTCTAGGCTTAACTTTTCTTCGCATGTTTTCAAGACTATTTTTCACAGTGTCTTAAAGAGAAAATTCATATGCCAAAGGTTAAATATTTGGTACGTTAAATGTACCCATAGAGCATAGGACTCTCTTAATTGTAAGGTTTTTCGTTTATTTAACTTTTAATTACACCACTATTATAAATATAACTTATAGTAATCCACCAAGCAGCCTTACATTGCTCTACCATTTATTTATTTAATATAATGATAATATATTTTAATGATAACAATAAATAAAAAACAAGATTATTCCAAAAGGATACCACGGATTTAAAAACATGTATTTAATCAAAGAAACGGGATAGAAATTTGTATTATTAATCATTATAAAGAATATTTAAAAAGGCTTTTTTACATGTGAAAATAAGTTCGCAGATCTTCAATATGACCCCCCAGACACATGAGCGATATCAACCCGATAGGCACTCAAACTTGTTCCACACTCTTAATAGCATATCGGGCGTAACAACTTGGATAGCTGCTGCTATTAGTTGTTTCAGGTCATCAATGCTTAATGGTAGATGTGGTCGAAATACCACATCCTTAAAGTAGTATAAGGAAAAATGTCAGGGAACGAGTTCGGGGTTTCTTGGACGCCAGTGATGAACTGCATTGTCATTGGCTGACGTCAACAGTGCCTCAAGCGAGCAAATGAGCAATGAGCATAGAATTTTAGAACTTTTGCGCTTTAGAATTTAAGAGCTTCCTTAATTAGACGACGGATAGAGCTTAGCTCTCCATATATTCTCTGCAGAATTATAGATTTTTAAAGTTATTTTCTTTTGGAAACACCGTGTATATTAATCCACCCAGATAATGTAATTCATGATTTACTCTGCACCGAAAATAAGGCATTTCGATAAATAGGGATCATTTCATTAAAAATATTGTAAGTACATGTATATAAGAATTTTAAGAATTAGCCTTACAAGGAGTGTGTCACAAAACTGGGTTGAAGTGCAACTCTACCAAATTCTTTTGGCGGTTTAATCTCTAACCTTTAATTGGCCGTTGTTTTCATAAATTAACATTTCATTATCTCCACTCCAATCATCATAACAGTATTATTGTACTATCGAAGAAAGCGATTCGATCGATGAATTTTTTTTCCTCATAGGAAAATCCACTAGGATCGCTAGAACATTAATTGCTTATGCTTGGTTTCGCTAATAGTAGGGCCCCCTTCGCTTCTATAGCGTTGGGGTGTTTTTCCCTCGTCCCGTCTCTTCCGTACCTATCCTTTCCCAGAGGCGTCGGCGGGCTCCCATCGCGGCGGCGCCTCTATCCTTTTTCCTTCCCTTCCTTCCCCTCCCCGGGTGTCTGGGCGTATAAGCCACAGTCTTGGTTCCCGGCCCCGGTGCGTTGTATCCTTCGAAGGGTTCACCTCGAACCCTCAAACTCTCTGTACTATCGAAGATCTAACGATCTGATCGTTGGATTATTCCTCCTCATAGAATAATCTTCCAAGGTCGTTAGAACATTAATTGCTTATGCTTAGTTTCGCTAATAGTAGGACCCTCTTCGCTTCTATAGCGTTGAGGTGTCGTTCCCTCGTCCAGTCCCTTCCTTCCCTTTCCTTTCCCTGAGGCGTCGATAGGCTCCTATCGCGGCGGCTCCTCTATCCTTTTTCCTTCCTTTCCTTCCCCTCCCCAGGTGTCTGGGCGTATAAGCCACGGGCTTGGTTCCCGCCCCCGGTGTGTTGTATCCTCGAAGGGCTCCCCTGAGCCCTCATTGGTTGTACTATCGAAGAGTCGTACACCGTAACTACTAGGCTACATTTCAATATTGCCTATGACCTGTTTCCAAGGGAATATATATTAGGCCTGTAAATGTTTAGAATTTTTGAATATTTTCTCTTATTTGTATCATTTACACGCATGCCACTTCATAATGTTCCTCAAATTTTATGCAAATTTTACATCTATTTCAAGATATCTAACAAAAAATAAATAGTGTAAAATCGTACAGCATTTTTAACATCTTTCGCTCATTTTAACAACCAAGTATTTTTCTTTTTATGCCATTCTGGGGCTGGAAGTAGGGTCAATTGTGTATTAGTATTTATTACTCTTTGACTGTCTATGCGTTAAAATGTTTCTAAATCTCTGTTATCGGTGTTAATACTCATTAGATTTGTATGACAGTTTTTAGAGAAATTGGCACACATAAAAAATGCCTTTAAGGCTACAAACGTCTCGCCAATTGAAATTTATATCATACTAGATAGTACACAAATACCGTTTTGATGATTGCAGTGGAGATAGTGAAATGTTAATTTATGAACACAACGGCCAAAAAAAGGTTAGAGATTATACCGCCAGAATAATTTGATAGATTTGTATTTCTAGATACAAACCCTAATTTAGATTTTTATTCAAAGGATAATACTATGTTATAACTGTCCACAAATAGCTACAATTACGAAGAACTTTTCTTATATACATGCACTTACCATACTTTTATGAAATAAATGTATTTGCTATTCATCAAAATACGTTTTTAGGTAGAGAAAATGATTGATTAAATTATTTTGGTGGATAATTATATTTTTTATTGATTTCCTCATGATTTTTTGATCTCGTAATGGCTCTATGAGATAGATAAATTGTAAAGCAATATAGGTGGAGACAAAAATGAGTGCCTTTTTAAACAAAAGAACATCAACAGGGAAACTTCCCCAAAGAGGATGAAAGGCCCTGAATGCAATCATGAATAAAAAATGCACGTTTAACCTTTGATACAAAGGAGAGAATGCGGGGAAAAAAGAATTACACCGAAATCTAAATGAAAGAATGCCATGAGATTAAATGATCCAGGAACGTAAACTAAGGTACATAAAGTAGCCGAGCAGATTTCATAACGTTTGAAATACACTTTGAAATATTTATATTAATGCCTTCTGATAGGTGAAATTCATTTGAATGGGTGAAGTGAATTTTTGACTCGCTTAACGTTCAAAGCGTTCTCTTTGGGGTTAACCACATGAGTATCCGATAAAATCAGGTGAAAGGGCGAAACATGAGGGGAATTTATCGACTCGAATTCTGGTTCATTTGGCTTTAAAAGTGGAAATTTTACTTTCAGCATAAAGGCACTTAATCTGCAGCACCATAATTGCATATTACAGGCCACGCTGTTGCTGCACATCGGTTCCCAATATCGTGGTCGAGTTGAAAATATCGACCTAATTTATCAAAGGCGTCTGTGGCTGCAGTTTAAACATTATTGTACGTCCGTACTATATTGATGGCTATTTAATAATTTAGTTTGCCATGCATTATGGTCAAGTAAAATATCAGCTATGTATAAATATATAACTGTAATAAATTCAATGCCTTGACTTGCTTTTAATGAACCGTCAGGTATCAAAAGAGCTCATTACACATTTATTTTTACCTCATTACCACGTTAATTCTTTTCATATCTACATACATATTTTTTTCTAATTATAAAGACTAATTTGTCCTCTGTATCCTTTGTCTGTAATCATTTAGATTAAGAGATTTTCCTGAAAATTTGAACCTTTGTCTCAGTGAATGCTGCAATTTATTTTGACTCAAAATATTAAAAAAACCTTACTTTTCAGGAAGAAATCGCCAAAGTTAATGTGAAATGATTATTTCTGAAAAGTCATGCCACCAATTCCACCTACGTAATCCATTGAAATGGTAGCCTTTGAAGAGGAGATTGTCTTTGTCGCAAAGTTCATGCCAGTTCCACGTCAAAACAAGACTTTCCTTTCTAAAAACGCGAGTGCTTCGAGAATTTTCATATGAAAAGTTAAAAGAAAAATAATGACTTTCTAATTCAATTACCAAAATAAACTTTACACATATTTCAATGTTTCACCCTGAAATTACAGTAATAATCATATTTTTGGGAGTAAAAATAGTTTTATGATTTCATAGTTAATAATTTTCCCGAAGTTCTATGTTCCGTTGGTATTTTTAAAATGTTTTCTTAAAGAAGGAATTGATGATTTGTTAGTTAAACATTGGCCAGCAGTTCGATATTACGTTGATATTAACCATTAATATATCAACCATTCCCGCAGAAATAGTCGCCAGCATTCGTCACGATATGTCAAAAGAATTGATAGCAAGGTAACACCGAAAACGGTTGTTTAAAATCAGGGACGTGCTATGGTAACGGCGGTAATATATTCGGATGAAGCCAAATGACACGTTCAATCTTCTACACATGGCCGACTTAGGTGAAACGTACCTTTCGAGAGACAATGCTTAAAAGGCGATTTTTCACGTATTATAATTCACAGGGTGTTTTAAAGCATTAATTAATGCTGTCGCAACCACCTCACCCTAAATATGCTCGACGAACAAATGGATTTTCCCTCAAAACTTTGATGTTGCGGAAAATAAGGTAAAATGTTTTCGGGAAAAATATAACTTCCCTACCGAGAAATTTTACAGCAATATTGGAGTTAGTAGGTACTCCAAAATTGCGATAGCGAAGTTACTTGTAAATTAAAATATTTCATTTGCATTTCAAAAGTTTTCCCCGTATTTGTTCGGTGAAAGATAGAATTTTATGAGTGATATTGTGGCATAAATATTTTTTTCAATGTATGATATTTATTTTTATTGCCATAAATCGTATGTAAAAGAATGTAGTAAACTACCAAAAGGATTTGTATGGCTCTCGGCGTACATGATTAACAAAGACGAACTTCATAAACGTAAAAACTAAATTTTTCGATATTTCAACTTTCATTTCAATTCACCTTTAGACATGACAAGTGCATGAAACTAGACTTTTTACCACTACACGAATATTATAATGATGATAAATGTTAATAATAGATAGCCTTTGAATCGGGGTCATGTGAAAAACATATTTAAGTAAAGCGTTAATAAAAAGCCAAGGCATTGAAATCTTTAATGTTAGCATTTCAAAGCAATTTAATTACAAGAATCAAACTTATTAGCGGGCAGTTGTTGTTTAGAAGTAAATTATCACTTTAGAAGATTTTTCTTTCGTGCTAGTAGTACGGTAATGATATCATATCTTGCATTTTGACGGCCTCCTCTACCAGTTAATCTATTCTGGAATATTAAAAACAATAAAAAACTTGCCATTTCCACCTTTTTACAACAATAAAAATTTCAATACAGTAATCGTGAAGTTACAATGAATCCAACTGTCGAACAAGTAAATTTAACGTGTGCTGAAGGGCACAAAACAACTTCGCCGACCCACGCTAGGCACATCGGGAAATGGTAAGAGGAATAGATGGTACTACATTGAAGCGAAATCAGGAGTAGAAGATACTCGATTTGAAGTGGATTCTGTGGATGGATAAGTACGCGATTTTGTATTCCCAGAGACTTCACTGGAGTTATAATGCGAATGATACACGGAATCTGCTCACAAAAGAGAATTGGCCAACCCGCAGCTCGTGGTTCGACACTGAAAAACAGGTCTCTATGGTCATTCGGTAAATAGGCATGCTCCCGAAGCGGGCTCTCCGGTGCACCTTCCACTACTTTAAAATAAATCCTGCATATGAAATGGAGTGGACGGGGTATCTGGCCAAGATGAAAGCAAACACCGGCTTTCACGCTTCAGAGTGTAATCCCAGGAAAGGTTTTTTTTTCACGTTCGAGTCGGATGAACGAATGTGGGTAGGCTGTTGCCGTCGAAATATTTAGTTCAGGTGCATACTGATAACAGATAACCTTTGAATCGAGTTTATGTGCACAATCTATTTAAGCAAAGCGTCGATAAAAAGCTCAGGCATTGAATGATTTACAGTTAGCATTCCAAAAGAATTTCAATGTAAAACTCAAAAGTTATAAGCGGGCATTATAGCTTGGAAATAAATTATTATATTAAACTGTAAAACATTTTACTTCTTGCTATCATTACAGTAGAGTTATCATATTATCTTGTTTTATAACCACCTCCTCTGCCAGTTTATGCTTTATAAAATATTAAAAAAATGCAAAACTTACCACTACTACCTTTTTCCAACAACTGCCACATTTTTTTTTACCACTGCCACCTTTTTTTTTGTATGGTGGTACGTGCAAGCTCCTTTCAATAAAAATGGGGCACTGGTCCGCATGCGATTGAGTGGTTTCTAGGAAACATATTTTGGATTCATCGCATTATATTTGGTAGATGAAGTGGAGAAATACTATACACTATAGAGACTCAATTAAAAAAATCAAAGTATAAAATGCAACGATGCGTCCAAGGTGAGCTCGATAGCAGTATGCAAGATACACTGGTTAGATATACGCTATATTAATTATGGTACGTGAGTAAAGAACAGATTTAGTCAAAAGCAATAGGGCGTTTTCTGGCTGCGCAGATCACTGCTCATTAATAAGAATGTTTACATAAAAAATGAGGCGTGCACCTGTCTCATCTGCATGCATCTAAGTGCCTTGAGTGAACGTATTTGGAATATAATGCTTATAATTTACATAGAAAGTGTAGCAATACGGTGAACATGAGCAATATTTTAACAATTCTAGTCATTCAAAATCAAGATAGCCCTGCTACAAATAGGCAAAATAAGTTGTCATTGTAATATACGAGTATAGAATTTAATTAAAATGTTTTGGCTATTTTCTGTCAATGCAGATTGGAAAGTTTATAATGAATTTACACTCATCTACCATGAAAATCGAATTTTAATACGCAAAAATTTGCTTCAATCAAGCTACCCCAAGGTAAATATGAATGATCGACCAATACTTGACGGCGAGTGCATATAAAAATACAATCATCCTAAATTCAATACAGTTCACTTCGGTGGTAGGAGCTAGATCAACGGAAAATAAATCTAGATCAAGGAAAATATGGTTGATGCTCAATATTTAACGGCGTGTGCATATTGAAATAAAAACATCCTAAATTCCATGCAGTTCAACTCGGTGGTAGGAGTCTCAGAAATCCCAGGTTGATACGTAACTCTTTTTTAAAAGAGTTTTCTTGCATCAGTGACCTTCAAGGGAGTACTGCAGTATAAACTAGTGGTACTAAGCAAGAGGGGCAAAAATGGACAATATTGAACCCTACGTGAGCTAGGAAGGTTCAGTGAGTGACTACGCGTTTTATATCCGAAAATAAAGCCCTCTTTAAATTTAAACCACAACTGAGTGAGAGAGGATCATCAACTGTCCCAAAATTTAAATGAAGTATTATATTGTGGTTTTCAAAAGATAATTTTATTACGGCCACCGCATATTTGGATTAAAAGTGACATTAATATGCATAGCGATGAAGTTTTTTCTTCGACGATATGAGTCGGGCAATTGAAGGTTACGTTGAAACCGAAGCGATTAATCACCCTTTCGTTGATTGGTGCTGAGGAACTAATTAAATTATTTTTATTCAAATGGGACGGATAATTTCATTTACATTAATGTTTTTTCGATATAAACCAATGTAAAACAATGATGAATGGACAGAATCATAAAACGTGGAGTCTGAAACATTTCAATGGATTTAATAAGTAACATTTGGGGTGTGAAAAAGAAAAAAAAATAGAGCAAAAATTATAAATCAGCTCAGATAATAAAGCTCTTTAAATAAAAAATAATAGAAAACCTAAAACCATACTATAGTCAAATACCTAAAAATATCATTGAAAAGGATTTTTGTAAGATTATCACGACCGATCAGTTATCACCGATAAAACAATCTGTAGCAAAATACCTCTGATCTGGTGATTCACGATAAAAACCAAATACAGCATGCTTGATAGATGCTACTGTACCTGATACACAAAAAATCACATAAATTATTACACCAGAATGGAAAAATATGATGAGCTTAAAGAGGAAATAAAGAGATTATGGAAATCAGAGAAAGTATACATCACACCAATTATTAACTCTCCCACAGGTGGAGTGCCTCACTTAATTCATCAAGCCCTCAAAAATATCGCATTACCGAAATACTCGTTCCTTATTATACAGAAACCAGAAATTTAAAATTCATGTCGAACAGGTGAATCAAACTGGGTTCTCAAATGCCCGTAAAATTTGACACCACACGTCAAAAAAAAAAGGCTGTCAAACCTCGCTAAGGTGACCCTGGGTTGTAACCTGGGACCCTTCGTAGAGATGGATGATCTCTACTAAGGATACCAGGTTATTAGCCTTGCGAAGGTGTCCATTCGGGGGTGCGCTTGTGTCCCTGGTAGCCCCTGGCGTGGAAGTAATTCCCGTAAACTGCCACAGGAGGGTATTCTGGTTAAATTTTTTTTTTGACGAGTGGTGTAAAATTTTACGGACATTTGAGGACTCTGTTTGATTCACCTATCTACAGAACAGTAGAGATTCCCCCGTGATCTATCTAACAGGTCGAACAGTCAAAAAAATTTTAAACTCAGAGAAAAAAAGAACAAAAGTGCTTGGTGCCTCGTATAAAACCAGCAAAAATGCCGTGAAAAAATAATAACATTATTAGTCGTATTTATAGGGCAAGAGTGGGACTAGAAAGTCCCATCTTCCATCTCATTCTTCGTCATCCATTAAAAAGTTGCAGAGGAATACATTTTAAAATTACTCTTGAAATTAAATTAAGTCAAAATACAACGAGAGAGCCAGAAATATTCTTTAAATAGCAACAAAAAATGTTAAGTGAACAAAGTCACATTTTAAAAAGTGTAATAAGATGTGAACTAACGTTGGAAAAACCTAAGGATATTGACTTTTGTCCTTATCGGGAAAAACCACTGTGGGGGAACGCCAACAGAAGAGAATTTTTAACCCACATAAATGAAACATATGTTGCGGATAAAGTAAGCTGCAGTGCATCTATTAGGGAGAAAGCATAGAGCCTACTACGGCAAAAGGTAATTGCTTACGGACGGAAATAGGAAATAGGGATGGTAATGTCTTCGAGCTAGTAGCGGCGGTTTCAGGGACTTAATCACCTCTTTTGCACTCAGTGAACCAGGAACATGATTCCAGGTCACCCGAAAAGCAATAATGCCCACGCTCAGTAAAGCAATTTACCAATTAAAATGCAAGCATGTAAAGAAGATCAACGCACCGGCACAATTCAGTCTGCGAGTTGCGTAGGCCACCGATTGATTCGAGCACGGACCAGATCGCAATTACGTCATCAAGCGACAGGAAGCCAAAAAGTAGAAACCGATCCGGAACCGCGTGTATCCTCATGACTTTCCTCGTGCTGGATTTTTTACTCCTCCATTTGTATCATAAGCAGTTTCATTTGCTAAGCATGAATTGGAATCATAGTTGCCTATGGTCAGCAAATCACGGGATCGGATTGACTCTGCTTCCGTCCTAACTTTCATATCAGCTAGTCTGTTCATATCTACGTCAACTAGGTATATATCCTTCACATTTGTTCCACATCTCACGCCACGCCGAATCACATTACTTGACGCGGCCGAGGTGCGTTATAAGCTTTCTCTTTATCCATGCTCAAATCATTCAGCCAGTAAGCTATAAGAAAATAATCATTTGGCGCATTAGTCTGAGTTGTGCGAGTAGGGGGCCTCCTATAATTATCGGAGATAATTTAGGCAATTTTTGAACCCTCCCTTTCTCCCTCAGTGGGATATCGTGAGATTTGGCTCGAACCCCTCCCTCTCATCTAACGTGGGATTCTTCAAAAGGCGTATTTTCTGAATTAATGCATTAACCTATACCTAATTGCGTTGGATTTGTTAAAAAAAAACAATTTGTTTCACTATTTTTATTTCATTGGTTAGGATTACTATTCAAGATTACTAATATCGCAAATACACTCTATTTCTGGCGGAAAAAAATACGTTATACTTGCCAGGACCCCTCCCTCTCCCACATGAGATCGGATGAGAATCGGCTTAACCCCTTCCATCCTCTAAACGCCTTCTGTAATTAATGGATGCACCCTTGATTGATGTTATTATTTATCAATATATAAATAGGTGACGAATAGAGTAAAAAAAACAATTACCCGAAATTTTGATCTCAATTACTCACAGGAAACAATCTGAATTATTAAAAAAAATCATATATTTGTCTCAAATCTAAATACAGCTTGCAAATAAGATGCTAAACCCCAATTTTTGCGAGTAGGGAATTTATTATTCAAAATCAACGTAACAGAGTACTTTTAAGGAGTTAGCAATGATTGAATGAACTAAGTTATAAGGATAGTACACTCACTGCTAAGTGAGATGCTGAAATCATCCGCGCGTCAGAAACACAATGTAATGGAATTGCTATATCTTACGTGCTATGAACTACGTGCATTTATACACCTGTGAAACGCTTACATATTTTTGTTTGTTTCCGAAAGCCATATTTTACTCTAATTATTATTAAATAAACATTGAATCTCAACAATGAACGCTAAACGATGACTTCAATAATGCGCAACATCGTAGTGGATAGTAAATTTAGGATGTTCATTAGGATTTTTTCTCAATTTGGACTGAAGTTCACCATCACCAAGCAAATATCTGTAACGTATATCCATACCTTATATTTTGCACTCATGCCTTTAAACAATTCTGGTGTCATAAAAAAACTAAATTATCTGAGCTTTCATCCGCAACTTCAGTGCTTAAGTAGAAAGGAAGGTGTATCATGAAGTACTTTCTTGACACTAGTTTTCTTGCAAAAATATACAAAACATATTAATGCAATACAGGCAAGGGAGTTTGGTACCATGGTCAATTCCCGTTCATTATAATTCTTGATTACTTTCAACATGGTATTTTTAATTTTTCGTGATACTCGTTACCTTTTATGTTCCTTGCACACTATGTCTCTTATTGAGAACGTCAAACATTCTTCATACTTCTTAGATTTTATTTTTAATATTTTTTCCTGCTAATGTTACGTTTCCTTGCTCTAGTTATGGATTTAACGGTTTTTTTCAACGTTTATTTAAAGTTTAGGATAAAAAAAATGTGTGAAGTCAATATACAGCGAGCGTGTAATCGACATGAAACAATGGAAACTTATAAGTCGAATTAATAGTTAAATAGTGAAATTTGAAATTGAGATTGTATTTTCCGTCAGAGCACCGCCGAACGAGCCGATGATTCAACGTTTAAAATGATTAGTCATTTTTCACTGTAGGTGCAGTATAAACGGATGATATACTCTCTGCAATAGAATATATGAATTTTTTACTGTTCGAAATTTAACCTGCTCCTTACCACTGCACTGGTTCAATCCACCACTATATTCAAATGACTTATATGGTACGAAGGAATGGGATTCCTCACACTGACGTCGTCGGATACGGTGAATTATATAGGTGCACCACTTTCTCCCTTCCTTTGCCCTAAGGACCTCGCACACCTTTAGGCATCCCTCAATAAGATAAAAAAAGGGCCGAGCTCCGTCGCAGAGGTGAAGCCATCAAGGTACTCGATCACGGCCGTCAAAACGGCAAGGTCACTTACAGGAGCATCGAGATAAAATGCCTTTCCCTGACAGGAAGGCATCGCCGGAAGGGACCTAGGGACACATTTTACACGAGAAACTCCAGGATACCGGAGGGTAAAGGCTGGTCGTAAAATGGTCCGCAGTGGACAGCGATAAAGGATACTGGGAGAATTCGCTGGTACGAAACCAAAATGCCGTGAGACGCCGACGTTATAGTTGGAAATTTTTTTTCGTAGCCAAGAATGTTCGGCTTCATTTTTTATCATTATAGACTATTTTTTTCTACTTGTCTTCCGTTTACCCATTGTCAACAACCGTTGCCATATGCTAGGGCGGATTCAGGATTTTTTCTTGAAGGGTGGGAGGGGAGGGCACTAGGGTCTGACAGGCAAACGGTCTTCTCATATTTGGGATTAGAAACTACATGCACCAATTACTCTGAACTATTCTACTATTTAAACTATTAATTTCAATATAAAAGTTGTTGATATGAAAATAATAATATTAAAAAAAATATAAAGTTAATATAAAGTTTATAGATATTTGTATTAAAAATCTCGTCCATATTTTAAGCGTCCGAGGAGAAGGGGGACGTACCCCGTGTCTTCTCCGTAAATCCGCATATGGCAATACGGCTAGTTCCTACTATTCTGAGCATATTAGGCTTTGAAAGAAAATTCCTTTTTGCTGTCAACTTGCCAAAAATATGTAGTTGAAGCTTGCAATTACTTATTGGTAATTTGGTATGATTTAGTAAATTTATTGAATGAATAAATAATTGCTTATTACTTTTACTTTTACTTCTTACACGACGTGACAAACATTTTTAAAACGAACTATAACATATAGATACGTATCAAACAATGCGTAACAGTGGCGTAGCCAGGACTTTCGTTCGGGGGGGATCCAAAACCATGGGGGAAAATGTTTGAAAAACAGGGTACAAAGTAATGTTTTTTAAGCTAATTTTAAGACTTTTAACTATTGAAACAATTTAATTGTTAAAGAAATTATTTTTTTTAATTCATGATTTTTCAATATTTCGTTTTCTTATAAATTAAATAAATGTGTTTTTATATTTCGGGGGGGTGGGGGGGCTCCTGACCCCCCGGATCCCACCCCTGGCTATACCTTTCATGCGTACCTTGTTGCTAAAATAAATACTCAAAGATAAGTAACAATTATGAATTCTTAAGTGATTATCCAATATTACGTAGTACACTTAAAAACACAAGTAAATAGGAAGTGGATTTTAACTTTCCTTCATCCGAAAATATTTTTGTCCTCAAGGTTCATCCTTTCTATCAAGGTAACACGAAGGAATTAAACGAAATTAGATTCTTACGGAAATGAATTAAGAACGAGAACCAAGCAGCCTTTTTTAAGATGGAAAACCGTCAATTTAAAACGTAAAACTTAGATTTTTTTTCACAAAATCTCATCACCAAAAAAGCTGGGGAAGAAGTTTCTGCTTTTCAATAAAGCAATCAAAATTTTTTTTTCTGTGGAAGCGTCAATCAATAAGTGAGGCTTAATCAGCAACAGCGTCAAGATCAAAAGATACTACGTTCGCTACCGACGAGGCGGAGGCGAGTAGATGCCAACGAGGTCTGATGCCTTAATTTAGAAAAATCGAATTTGTAAATAAAAAAATAAAGGAGGCATTATGCTAAATTTAAGCTAAATTTTTAACGTACAATTGAGGCATAAAGGTGTAAACGTCAGCATAAAATATTATCCGTATTTTTTTTCTCTGCAACGAAGGCTGTCTTTTATAATTTAAAATTTAAAATTGCTCTTTATAGTTTACCATTGATCTTGCATCTACGGAGATTGTCGTAGATTCTCTAAGTTAAAATCGTTGATTTTTAAAGATAAAATAGTGATTTCTCACATTATTCGAGAGATAATTCGTTTTAATTATTGAGTTCGATAGAGCAATTAAAGAGCGTCTGGCTCTGATTGAACGATCAAAAAGAAAAGTAGAAGCAGCAATTGCTTCATAGCGGACCCTAGAAGCCAACGGGTACAAGTGCATTGCTTTTAATTTTGGAAATATGAAGGAGTAGTACACGATATTTTTAGTTTAAGAATACCTGGAATAATCACGGGAACTTACGGAGTCACCCGCAATGCGCAAATTGTGCGAAAAATCCACAGAGAAAAATCATTCTCTTTGAACAGGATTCGAACCCGAATCTCCCGATTTCCGGTCGAGTGCTTTAGCTAGTAAAGCTACCGAGGCGTCATTCCTCTCTGTGAAAATTTGAGGACTTTAAAAATATCCTTATATACTTAAATTCGTCTAGAACGAACACCTCATTGTGGTCAAAGTTCGGGCTTTGGTCTCAGGCCGCGGGGCTGTGCGAACGATTTGGACTATATATATATATATCCATCCATCAGACCCATGAGTCTATGAGATGCTTCATTAATGTTTCATGCTCCTCACATAATCAGAGTGGTTGGACAAAATAACATCGCAGTGAAGTTTGAAAGAAATATTTATTAAAATATATTGTACACATTTGTGCACGTTGGGATTTTACGGCAACATTTGAATGAATTACGATAATACAAAGAAATTATTCTCGTCAAGAATACTTTATTATCATTCATTATTTTCAATTTATACGATCTTTATAAAAATTAATTTTTTATTAGTTTAAAAACTGATTACATAGCTTCAGTGGCATAGCCAGGGATATCGTTCGGGAGGGGGGTCCAAAACCAGAGGGGGGGAAATTTTTAAAAAACAGGGTACTTGGTAGTGGGTTTTAAACTAATTTTAGCACTTTTCACAAGCGAAATAACTTCATTTGTTGAATAAATATTTTGTAATTCCATGATTTTTCGACATTTATTTTTCTTTTATGAAGGAAAATAATAGTGTTTTTATATTTAGCGGGGGGGGGGGAGGGTTCAGACCCCCGGACACCCCTCTGGCTACGCCACTGCATAGCTTAATTAAAACACTTGACGACGCATGCTCATCTTACTTGCCGTTGTGTAATCCATCCTGTTTTACGGAAGCAAATCAAAATATATGTGGCATGTAGTGGTAGAACCGTGTACTACAAGGCACAATGAAGTGCAGCAGCGGGTTTGAACCTCAATAAATCACACTTGAAGAGTTATGAAAAAAAGGTGGTGGAGCACGTGTGTGTACTTTGGGTATGAAGACCAGTGATTCACTTGTTTCCATTTGTCACAATAAAATTGTGTACCTCACCAACCATTATATTTGTACTTACTTATTTCCAAAATTACGAAAATTCTACTTATACGCCTTGGATTCTGGAGTCCTCCATTATGAAATGTCAATAGTTCATACCCCTGCCAGGGAGACAATATTTAGAACTCATACTACGCTAAATGAACAACTTCATAAAAGATTAATTTTTCGGACGCAGAATAATTTGGATTCCTGGACGGATTAAATATTATTGCGACATACTACAAATGAAACGCCCCATACATTTTTCAGTAGCAAGATAAGTCATCTTTTTTGATTATTTTTCACCCACTCTTGTTGCTTTTCCCTCACAAGAGGGAGAAACAGCTTAAAAAACTTCCCCACGCCACCAAGGGGTCACAGGAAGTAGTCCTGGTGGCGCTGAGGACGGAGACAAGATATATTTCCCACGGACCATCAATTCAGGTTTAGGGTTACTCCTTGCCCCCAAAGGTTATCACCACTTAATAAGTTAAGCATCTCAAAGTCCGATATAAATGGGAACAGGGTCAAGAGTTGTCCACTTTCCACCATTAATTCCGGACGTAATGAAAATAACTTAGCAGTTGTCAGAGTATTCCACAGATTTCGCGAGGAAAAAAATAATAGGTGCCATTAATTTAAGCTGATTACGGTCAAGTCCTATTGAAGAGAAACCGCGAGAAAGTAATGGCGTTTCAATTCAGTGAAGGCCTTCAAAAGGATGTAATTTGATGTGATTACGTCTTCACCAAAGCATGGAAAGGGCCGATATAATGTGAAGTATCATTGAATACAGTGTAAAAATCCATTGAGAGGAAAATTTTCAGAATACATTAATGACTAGCTCAAAAGGGATTTAAAAAATATTTACCCATAGCTGAAACTAGAAAATCATTTGAAATGTTAAATGTTTGAGTGCCGGAGACTAATTGAAATTGGCAATGTAACAGTTGTATGTATCACTTTTAAGCAATGATTGTTTACTTCAAATTCAAAACTAGAATGCAGAGCAAATAAGATAAATTGTACACTAAAATAAAGAGTATTTAATGTTCAGATCCTGTTGCACCTTTGGCTTGTCAACATAAATAAAACGTCGTAGATTTAAAATAGACTGTATTTTTGGTTTTTTAAATCGTTGTTACAGCTGTTTTGGAATCGTTCGTACATTCGTGGAGTAGGCACCATACACCGGCTGTCGCTCTGTTGTGACTGTTGCTTGTGCCGTCGTCCCTTCCAGTCCCTTCAAACACTATTATCGCTTCTCCCTTCCCCTTCCGAGGCACCCTTAACAGTACAACCCCCCTCCCGGGCACCTTAAGCACTTTCCATCTCCTTCTGGGGTACCACTCAGTCACTCATGTCTCTCCAGGCATCTGTATGCCATCTTTCGCCCCAAGATCAGCTATTTCATTGCTGTAACAGATTCATATTAATTGTAATACAAGTTTTGATGGCCAATTTACAAAATAATCATTGCACCCAATATGTTGATATTACTGGGATTAAACTCAGATTTGTTCTCATATAACCACAGCTAATATATAACTAACTAACGATATAATCGATGCAGTTCTCGGTCCCACGATATTAATGCGCAAACCGATATAGTTACGAAAGTAAAATATTTTATATCCACGAACGCTCATGTTTATAAAAATGAATGGACATTATGAGAATATAAGAGCCGGAAAAGAAGTAGTAATTAATTAAATACATTTTTAATAAAAGTTCCTGGTTTCATTAAACCAAAAAGCAATTTTGCATGTGATTAAACTGCGGAAACTGAATGTGTGACAAAGTCAATTCCAGGAATCATTAAATATGAAATCTGGCACATTATGCATTGATTTTAATCACCATAGAATTTAATATACGGCTCTTATATAAAAGGAAACTAGTGTGAACAAGAGGGCTAATTATCCGAGCGTTTTCATGACGTGTAGAGCTTGATTTATTCCATAGTATCGCATTCATTAGACGAGCCTCTCTCAGAGATATTTTTTTAAATTGTTGTACTCAATAGGAAATGACAAGTAGGGATATGCATGTTAAAATAATTGACCGATGGAGTTTGGGAATCATGAAAGTGTGACATTGATGCTGCAAAAAGTTAGGGGATGATTAGCGAGTTACGAAAATCCTGGTTTTCAAACGCTCTCGTTCATTCACCAACGGACAATACGCCACACGGAAAAAGCTCACGTGCCGTATTTTAATGGTGCAGTTAACTGATATTATTATCACATAAAAAAAATAAAAAACTTTGACATGCATTACTGCACATTAACAAAAAGATTAATAATAATTATCATAAATCACACTATTTGCATACCGAACTCGAACAAAATGATTTACCCGAATTCCCAAATTCGTTGAATTTTAACGTAAACTGCACATTGCAGCCATTTTAGGCCTTGCATATAAATGGCCTGAAACAACGATATATGGCTGCCGCGATGGCCCATGCCCTAAATGAAAAAATCCTACCAGGGCGGGACACGAACACGTGGCCTTTCGAGTTGACGGGTGAGAACTTAAGCCAACGCCCACTGGGGCTGCTATGTCAGGAAATAACAGAAAGAATCACCAGTTGTTAAGTTTATGATAATCTATTGATTTAGCATTCACTGAGAATACTAAACTGAAACGACTCTAAAATTGCTATTTAACTGTATAATTCGACTGATAATCAGTCACGTTGGAGTGAACAAATACGGATAACACAGGCCAACAATGAGAAATCTTTTTTACTGAAAATACCTTATTCTTATGTTTTTGAAGTTGCTGAATCCAAATATGATGGTTTTAAAGTTGTATCACCCACCATTTATTCACATGTTGCAGGTATATTTATGAAATCAAGCAATATTTTTAGAATTTAACAGCTTTTTTATAGTTTAATAAAATTGAAAAAGTAGGTCTAATGAACGAAGATAATGGGGGATTACTGTTGGTACTTATCCGAGAGGTTTAGCAAGCGATTCATCGCAGAAAAAGCTACACAAGAAGCTTCAAGGAAAAAAGGGAAAGAAAATGTGGGCCAATTCCATTTGACAAGTGAACCCTGTATTATCACGCTGTGGTATATATAAGCATTTTTATCACGATGTAGTGAACATCAAATAAAAACAATTTTAAGATGTAACACAGTGTTTCATTGATCTTCCTGTGTACCATATAGGGGTATTTGACTAAATATTAAATACATATTGCTTGGAAACTATGGGTGATACAAAAAAACTAAGGCCAGGTTTGGATTCGGCACATAAAAATCTATAAAGATCAGCTATTAAAATAAAAAAGGTTTCAAACAAAATATTTTTGTTGGCCTGTATTATTAAATAAAAGATCAGCTGCAAGTGAGAAAGGAATTCCGACAAGTTTGGTACCATTCGCACGCCAAAATAACTCGCTTAATTCATTAACATTTTTCTTGGTTAAGGAGAAAATTCTGAAGGAAGGAATGAATACTGGCGATAGAGAAGACTTGAAAGAACGTGGGGTGACTACAGATAGGAAGAGAAAAAGGAAATAAATGACTTGATGGCCTAATGATTTGGCGATTGACTAATAAATAGCATGAACCGTCTCTTAATGAAGCTAAAATGAATACAAAATTCGAATCGAATAATATTGCCATTACCATAGAACCTCTTAGCTATTGTTCACACTTTCAGAAAGGGCACAAGGCTGTTTTAAAATTCTAATGTGATTTTAAATAAAAATACTATGCGATATTAGCTGCAGCCAACCGCTAGCGTCTACATAAGCCATTGACGTCGCAACTAAAATGGGAAGTAGAAAAAGGACTCAGGGTATAGAGATACCAGAGGAAAGGCAGAAAATCTTAATTATATTCTTGAATTCTTATAATCTTGAATATTATTTAGCATGGCCCGTCTTGCTCTGCACTTAAAATTCGTAAAAAATAGAAGAAAAGAATATTGTTAATACCATTGAACTTGTTAGCAAGTGTTTACACTTTCAAAAAGGGTATAAGTTTGATACAGCCTTAAAATGCAATTTTAAATAAATGTTAAATGATTACTGGCAGCAGTCGACCACTAACATCTACTTCAACCGTTAATGATACAACTAAAATAGGAAGTAGAAGGACTCAGGCCATAGGGATCCAAGAGGAAAGGGAGAAAATCATGAAGGCCAGAGTCAATATTGGCGGTAGAGTTGAGACTTGAAAGAACGTGGAGTGAATAGAGTTGGAAACAAAAAGATCAAATAAAATACTGTATGGCTAGTGATTAGCATGATACGCCTTTTTATAAAGCTAAAACTTATCAAAAATTAGAAAAAGTGATTACTGCTATTACCATAAAACCAGTTAGCTAGTGTTCACACTTTGAGAAAGTATATAAAGCTGATATGTTATTTGACGCTACGGGATTGAGGCATGGACAATGACATCCTCTGAGAAATCTGGGTTAGAGGCCTTGGAAATATGGTGCTACAGAAGAATGATGAGGATGAAATGGATCGACAGAGTTAGTAATGAGCAAGTTCTAAGAAGAGTAGGAGATAATAGAAGCCTCATGAAAACCTGAACAAGAAGGCGAAAAAACCTTAGAGGCTATAACTTTTGATGTGGTGAAGACAATCGTTCAGAGACAAGTAGACGGCAAGAATGGAATAGGAAGGCCTCGAACGAAATATATGGAGCAGGTAAGAAGGATGTGAAAGATAAGAAATAATTAGGTGTGATAAGAGAATTGAGTGGTGAGCTACGTCAAACAAGTATTAGGATTGTTTTCCAGTGATGATGATCATGATGATGTAATTTGAAACAAATTAATGATTAATAGCACCACTAACGTCTACTTTAACCATTAACTCTGCAACTAAAATGGGAAGTAGAAGAAAACAGGGTATGAATCAGCAAGGGGATGGGGAGAAAATCCTGAAGGCCGGAAAGAATGCCGGTGGTGAAGTTTGAGTTAAGAATTGAACTTGAGCGTGGATTGGCAAGAGTTGGGACCAGAGAGATGAACTAAATGTCTTGAATGGCTTAAAATATTTTATAGAGATACAAGTGTAAAGGGATAAAATCTTAAAGGCATGAATTAAAACTGGCGGTAGAGATAAGACTTGAAGGAACGAAGAGGGATTATAGTAGTGAACAGAGTTACGATATAAATGGCTTGACTGCTAATGATTAGCGCGTTTTGTCTTGTTCTGAGGCTAAATGTATCAAAAGTCAAAAGGAAAGAAAGATAATTGGTTATATTGTAAAAAAATAACGTCGAATGAATAGAATATAGCGACTGAAAGGGAACCTGGAATATATTGTTATCACCATAGATGCTGCAAGTAACTGTTCACATTTTCAGGAAGGATATAAAGCTGATATGAAATTAAAATGTGATTTGAAATAAATGTACGTAAATTTAAGTGATTAATAGATCCAGAGGACCATAAGCGTCTACTTAAACCACTGATGCCGCAATTGAAATGGGGAGTAGAAGAATATAGGGCATAGAGAAAGGAAAAAATATATCTAAAGCAAAAATATTTCAAATATTAGAAGAAAAAATATTTTTACCATTATATAACCTTTTAGCAAGTGTTCAAGTTTTAATAAAGCTAATCAGAAATTCAAACGTAATTTGGAAGAAATGTATGTAAACTTAAATAATTTATAGCTGCAGTTGACCCATAAAGTCCACTTAAACCATTGACGCGACAACTAAAATGGGAACTAGAAGGACACAGCACAGAGAAGAAGGAAAGGATTAAGAGAAAATCCTGAGGACCGGAAGGAATGCGGGCGGTGGAGGTTGAGTTAAGAATTGAAAGAGTGCGGAGTGACAAGAGTTGGGAATAGACAGATGAAAGAAATAAGAGAGGGGTGAGAGAGGGGAAATAGTATCTGGGGGGGGGGGGGGAGGATTTGCCACTGCAGTGACCTACTTTCACGAGAGTGTTTGTTTGGTATGGGGGCGCCGCTGCCATATAATACTCCCCAGGATTTATCTTTTTTTACCCCCTCCTCCCTCAATGAAGGAACACTAGACTCAAATAGCTTTCAACCAAATTGAGGAAATTAAAGAAGAGAGAAAAAAAACATCGCACGGAAAAGCGGTAATGAAATAACGGCGGTGATGAAGAAAATTTTTATAATTGATGGATTAGTCGGTGCCTTAATAAGGAAAATTGCTGGCAAAAAACCGCCCTATCCGCGATGATATACACAGAGAGGTAACGGTGCGAAAGAAAACTAGGGACATGGAGAAGAAAAGGGATATAGGGTGACCTGTCTCTCTACACACTTTCCAAAGGGGGCACTTTAAACCGCCGAGAGGGCAGTACTTCAGCGAGAATAAATTTCTACGTCTCCAAGCACTCCTAGCACAAATGAGATCGTGAAAATTCTTTGCAACTGGTGAGAAATATTAAAATTTTTTACCTTCCTTTCCAAGAGGTGCTTTCGGACCGGGCCCACTTGTATTTATCCGGCTTTTTCCTACGCCTTTGTGAACATATCCTTTCCATTATTAGAAGGGCGGACTGATAAAATGATTAGCTGCGCAGACTATTGTCAAATGTCCGCTAATGAATATTACAGTTGAATATCTTACAAAGAGAAACCCAACGTTGACGAGAGAGTGAGTTGAATCCACGTTATACTAATTAAAATGATTTTATTTAACCAAAATTCGAACGTCTGACATGGAAATTAAGTTTTTGATATTAAAATATTTTTGTTATTATCGATAATATAATCATATTAATTACAACAGGCTGTATTTAGTTCAGGTTCTAATTGCGAAGAGTGTGCCAGAAAGCTTTTTAGCTATTTTTCCTTGAGAATGCGTCCGAGAACAGAAAAAGATTGATATAAAAATATTATAATTACCAATTCATAAAAATTGAACGTGCTTTTATCGGGAGGTGTTTGTTCATCTATGAAAAGGACAAGCAAACTATGAGTTAGCTTTTCAAATAAGTTACCATCCATTTAGAATATGGAAAATATCGCATTGAATTGAAAAGTAATCCAAGAACAAAAAAGGCCTGCTTTGAGTAGTGGTATAGATATATGACGAGCAATTACAGTCTTACAAGTATTTTCGTTGTAGGATTTCAATTACAAAAAAGAAGCCTATGTTCCATTGCATCAAATGAGAGGAAAAAATATAAAGATCTACTATAATTCAAAGTTAAAATATATCTTAACTCAGATTTTTTGAAACAGTAGTGGAAATTTTATGGCAAAAATTTGCTCTTATGCAATTTTCCACTTAATATCTTGAAAACAATGTAACCATATTTCCACTTATGCATATTTCAAAGACTCATTAGTGACCCTTCAGAATTCATCTGGCTTGAAGAATGGACGTAATGGTACCGTTGCGACACAGTTAGCATATATATACACTTAAGGACAAAAATATCACAAGTCTTCAGCGTTTTTTCCTATTACGAGCGAAAAAATAAGTGATAATGGAGTATTATTTCGAAATATTAAGTACTTCCGGAGAAAATGGAAGGTATTGACAGTTGTGCTTCATTGCACCGTAATATACATATATATATAATAATATATATATATATATATATATATATATATATATATATATATATATATATATATATTTTTGTGCGGCTATGGATTTTACATAAGGCAATTTAAAATACAGCAGTTACGAACAAACATGTAATATGCGTTTGAAATGTACAGATCATCTCATCAAACGCCAGATGCTGCTATCTTATGTCAAAACCTACCAAACTGTATGCATTGCCAGTTATTTTGTTAAGGAAGTGGTATATTATTCAGTTTTACTGAAAGTATTGATAAGTATTATTAATTAATTTAGTGCCCCTCCAGAATTCAACTGGAAATTACGTACCTAATTAAATATTAAAAAAATGAGATTTAGGAGACACTATTTTCACGTAGATTGATGAAATTATATTGAAATATACATATTTATGTCGATAGTGATGGTGTGCTGTGAAGTTATGTATACACGCATTACCACACATCATGTTATCTCCTTTATTTTATTAGCTGTAGTAAAGCCAACTCGCTTCTCCACAAACCCTATCTGAACTCTTCCACCACCTCGTTTCTTATGACTCGTATGAATTGGCGAAACTCTCTTAAGCCTTAGCGTTTCATTCATACATTCCCTTCATTAAATCGGTAAAGGAGACTGTCAAATATGCTTTGCTGCAAGATCTTCAACCAATGAAATCCCTCACAGAAGTCGTAAGTTATAAGCTTCTCAGTGACATGGTATATCATGCTATTAAAGCTTTCCTGTTGCTTTGTATGAGATACAGACTTCATGGAAATGAAGCACTCAAGGGACCAAGGTTATCTAAATAAACATATATTTAATGATCATTTCAATAGTTTAGGGGGATAACCCAAGTTATCTCTGCTGAAAACATTAATCAGAATGCTTTTAGATGGCTGACTCTAAGAAATGTTATTGGCAATTATTCTTAGTACCTACCTTAGATTTACTGCTAGGCCGAGAGAAAATACCCGGGTAATATAAAAAGAGTAGAGGGGTTTTAACACGCAACAATATTTTTCACACGTGTAAGCTATGCATAATATGAAATAGCAGCTAAACAGTTTTATTAGTTGGCAATAATGCAAATGTGCAGTTAATTTTTCTGCCGCCATCCGTTAAGGCCTGTTTACACGATACATTAACTCGTACGAGTTAATGTACGTTTGCGTGAATGATTTTTGTGGACCGGAACGGAACATGTACGAATGCATGAACCAAATTAGAACAGGTTCTATTTTCTGTGCATGCATTCGCACAAGTTGGGTGGTTACAAGGTGCATTTTGGCGTTCATTCTCGCGTTCATACATTTAGGCATTAACCCGTACGTGTTAATGTACCGTGTAAACAGGCCTTTAGAAAACGCCAGTGGCAAAGATGGCGACTATTGAGCAGAAATTGTTTTGTTTTACAATTTGCAAAACGGAATCTATTGTTACTGTGCAACATGAGTTCCATACGAAGTAGAGTTTTAATCCTTACGGTGATAATAGCATCAACTCCACCGCTACCAGCTGACCTTTCAGAATTAAGAAAGAGGATTGAAGTAGCTGTTGCAACAATTACTCGAGAGACACTGATCAACGTATGGGAAGAACTCGCATATAATCTTGACGTGTGCTGTGTCACTGGTCGTGGCTGTGTCGAATGGTGCTCACATCGAACACCGGTAGGTTTTTTGTAAAAAGGTTGAGTTGCTCTTTCATGTCTCTTGATGCATGATTTCTAGATTTAAGTTTATCGTAGAAAAACTTAGAAAGCCAGCAGTTAAAACCCAGCTATTCATTTTGAAACACTCGGTGTGAGGGTAGCCATATAAGTGTCGGGAATAGAACGTTCCTTATCACCTAGCAACTATAAATGGTGTATATAAGCAACTTTTTGAGTTGGTTAATGTCCATGCAAAGTTTTATTAAGATCGGCCTGGTAGTTTTAAAACGGTGGCGTGTCAAAGTTCTCAAGTCGCCTCACGAGATGGAATTAAGTCATGAACAGTACCGCACCATAATTTTCTATAACTTTCGAAGGAGCTTCAACCAGCAAGAATGCGCTTCTGAATTTTTTGCTGTTTTTGGCGAAGAAGCACCATCAAAGACAACCGTTTATCGCTGGTATGGAGAGTTTCAGTGAGGACGCTCTAGTCTCAGTGACGAACCGCGTGAAGGGCGACCAAAAACTGCCGTCACTCAAGAAAACGTGGATGCTATGCGTAACATGACTATGGAAGATCGTCATGTTACATACCGTGAGATTCAAGCATCATTGGATATCTCAGAGACCTCAGTTCAAAGGATATACACGAATAGTTAGACACAGAAGAACAGAAATCAGCTCGTGTCAAATGTTGTCGAAATACTCTAAAATGATTTAATTCAGGAGCGTCAAAAAACTTTCACAACATCGTAAGTGGTAATGAATCATGGATCTATAGCTACGAGCCTGATTTAAAACGCCAATCTTCAGTATGGGTCTTCCCAAGTGAGCTCAAACCGACAAAAGTTGTTCGCTCTCGCAGTGTTTCCGAATATGGTCACATCGTTCGTAGCCAAATCAGAGCATGTAGCGACGATTTCTCTTGAAAATCAAAGAACAGTTAATGCTCAATGGTATACGGCGAATTGTTTGCTGGAAGTGATCGCCGCGCTTCGGAAAGATAAGCCAAATCGACGCATTAAACTTCATCATGGCAATACAAGTACACACACCGCTCGAGTCACAAAGTCGTTTTTGTAACAGCAAAACGTCTAAATTCTTGATCATCCTCCATACAGCCCGGACTTAAGCCCCAATGTTTTTATATCACATTCCCGAGAATAAAGAATCTACGAGGAAAGCGCTTACAGACCTCTGAAGAAGCGGTTGATGCCAAAACACAACCATTTTGACTACCCCTACTTCGGAATGGAATTAAGTCCTTAGCACTGTTATATATAATTAATATATATAATTTGTTATAACAACTGGTTCCATCGAATGCAAAAGTGCATTGATTATCGTGGAGACTACTTTGAAAAACAGTAAAAAATTTCTTTATTGTACCTCTTATGGTTTTCCTCATTCCCGACACTTAAAATGTTACCCTCGTATTTAAGGTTATTCCAATGAGTAATGCAACATAACTTCAATGAAAATTACTTCAAAGGACATCAAAATTAGGTTTGGAGGAAAGGAAGATCAACTTAGGCGATTTTCCGGAAGTATACCATGCGTTTGTGAACTTGCGTAAATTAGATGTCAGAAACAAGGATAAAGTTAATTAGTGCTAAAGAAAAACAGTACTAAAAAGAGTAGGTCATGATAATTGAATTAGCATAAAGTTGAGTGGTTTGTTAATTTCATGCTTAATTAATATCTTTGAGATTGAGAAGGTAATAATGTGTTAATTAGATTTTTACTGGTTCTGTATAAAACGGCAGTGCAATGAGAACTGCAATACACATTTTCAGACATTCTTTTTCTAATCTATATAATTTCTAATTACAGAGGACAAAAACTCTTCTAAACAGAATGAAATGATGATAATATTAGATAATAATAATAATAGAATAAAAATAATAAAAATTTAATTATAATAATGCATAATAATAGTAATGTTCTATTAGTTACAAGCGTAAACGTAGGGCTATAAAATCCGTACAGTTTACTTGTTCCACAACCATGCCTTGGGTGGTGGGAAAACCACTAATTTGGGATTCGAATCCGAGAAATTCACTTTGGCAGACGTGAACATTACCCATCTGCTATCGAGTTCTGGTAGAATGATTATGAAAAGAGAAAAAGCAGCCTTGAATACACAAGGAATTCGACTGTCCAACTGAAAATATGTTAAAAAGGATTCAACATACGAATTGTTATTTGATCAACCACCTGATAAAAAAATCTCACCGATTAGCTATAACCATCAAAGAAATAGTTATTATAATGTAATTAGAAATAACATGAAAAGTTTGCCAATATAAATCCGGCACTAGAGCTATGCCAATCGACCTTTCAACAATAAGACGCGGATATTCAATACTTTTCAGCGCTGTCCGTCCCTTTCAATTTAATAGGAGCACCAATTTTCCGACGAAAAATTTATTGATCGCTTTCGAGGTGAGTATCTATCAATTTACAAATACCAAGCACTTTTAATACTTGGACACGTTAGTCATAATCATTGAAATAGGCCACAGAAAATTCACAACCTCTGTTTGGAGTGAACATTTAAGTATTTCCGAATCGATATATACTTTCGATAATTCATATTTCGATATATATTAGATATTTTTTCGGTATTCCATATTTCGATATTTATTCGATATTTAATATTTCTACATTCGATATCTCATGTTGCGTGACTATTACATTCGCTATATTCAAAATAATAGTCACGCATTATGGTCTAGATCAGGCCTCACACATAAATGTTTAAACTGTTTAATTTATTTACTTTTCATTACTCTCCGATTTGATGAAAAAAGTTCTAATCCACGCATTTTTTATTTTCTGAGGGAGGATTTGGAGACTAAAAAGGAAAAAAAGGGATGAAAAGGCTGTTACGTTGGGTTGGTAGAGGTCGGACGGCTATTTTTGCTTTTATTTGTCCGAGCACTTTGCGAGCAATTGTTTCAACTCCCTCAATCTGACTCATTCTTCGCCTTCCTTTTTAATCACTAGTCCCCCGGTCAAAGCCCTCCTCATCCCCCAACAAAGCGATCTAAACGGACCGCCCTTCTGTTTCAGTGTACACGTACAAATTGATCTCACAATTACACCACGATTGCTTCCGGACATCCTGAACAATTTCGCCCGCTTTCATTCTCTCCCAGCAGCGAACTATTTTCCAACAACACGCCTCCCACTCTATCCAAACCTATACCCCTTTTCCCACACTACAATTTTATCCCATTCTCCCAACCCTACCGCGAATACAACAAGATTCAAGGCATTACTTTCCGTTGCGCTTGATAGAATCTGACCGCGTCCAACAATACCGGCGAGTCGAAAAACGACCAATATTACGGTTGATCCGCATTAGCGTAAAACTAAAAAGGCATCAGCTGTTTTGGGGTAAAACCGAAATCATTCTATCGTTTATTACGTTCCTTAGACAGATATCTCCAGCGATAGGTTTACAGGAGCCAAAACAGTTATCGGTGGACTCATCATTTTCTGAATCGCATCGCCATTAACTTATTGCCAATGGAAAAAAATAGCCTCCCAATCTATCCAAACCCATAACGTATGATCGTGTTAAAATTTATATTCCCATGCTACAGTTTTATTATTTTTTCCCACCCATCCCGCGAATACAAAAAAGTCAACGCATTACTTTCCGCTGCGCTGGATAGAATCTGACCGCGTCCACCAACATTGGAGAGTCGAAAATCGAGCAGTATTACCGTTGATCCGTATTAGCATAAAACTAAAAAGGCATCAGCTGTTTCGGGATAAAACCGGAATCACACGATCATTTTTACGTCCCTCAGAATGATAGTGACAGCGATAGGTTTTCAGGGACCAAGAGAGTGATCGCCAAACCCATCATTTGCTTAACCCTTATTTGGTCTCGCCGGGACATATTGATTTACTTGGACAATTTTTTAAAATAAAATAACGTCCTTCGAGGTTGAAATTTTTTTCTGGTCTTTATTATTATTTCTTGTAATTCTATCGCTGAGTTGAGTTGGATTTTCAAAATATTGCTTTGTTTCGCTGCTGATCCGACGCGATCGTGAGCGTATCAGATTTTTCCCTTCTTTTACCCGACGCTTTATTCTGTTGTGGTCTAATGTAGTCTGTTTTATATCGCAGGCTGATTTCTTCAAATGTTGTAAAGCTGAATACATTTCCCTCCTTTTATAAAATCCAAGGTTTTACATAAATGTTCTTAGCATAAATATTGATACCGTTTTCTATGCATCGGCCATAGTTTATGTAATGTGTATTGTGTATGTAGCTGCAAATTTAATAATAAAAACGAATAAACCTTATCCGCACAACTTTCATAGTGAGTAGCAGTAAAATGACACCAATATATTCACGAAATATTTTTGTAAATCGCAATAAAATATTAAAATCAACTCGGGTCACAAAGACCCAACGTGACCAGTGACATAAGTAATTTTTCGGGTGCGAAAAATTAAGGGTTAATCACAGGGTCATTAAGTTATTACCAATGGAAAAAAATGGTTTAATGAACAGGTTGCGACATTAGCTCTTTGTATCACTTCCACGTACATATGAGGTGTGCAAAACCTGGTCATCGCAGAGTTAAGATGCATTAAAAAGTAGGTTTTTATCAACCATATAATTTTGTACCCAAAATCTACAGAGAATATAGGTGAGCAACTCGGCGTATACCCTTCATAAAACGGGTAATTTCATACCACTTGCAATATGTCGCGCAGCTTTTTGATACAGTAAATATTGCAATATAAAATTGGCGATAAAATATTTTGAAGTTTACTAGAATCCACTGCTTAACATTAGTGGATAGAGAGTATCATTATGGGTGCTTGGTACGATGGAAAAATAGCTAATTCAAACTAATTCAGGAAGGAGGAAATGGAAAAGAGTGTATAAAATATTCATCTGAGAGTTAATTTGCAGTATTATTTCACAGTTAAAATGTCATTATAGGTAACAAAACATGCATTCAACTCGTATAGAACTTGAAATTAATAAAAGCGGTAAAAAACAGCCCAAAACATAACGTGGGTATTTTAATTACCTAGCTGGTAATTGTGTCCTCATTAGAGTACTTCATTTTCGAGTGAGCTAAATGTTAACGGATTTTAAACTCATTACGCCATGTATTTACGCAAGCGTTATCAGAAGGAAAAATTTTATCGCCATTGTGGCAAGGAAATAGAGTTCAGTATAATTTAATTATTATAAAAATATAGTGTTGGACAAGTGGGTTTCATAGCCTAATGTCTTTCACTGAAAAAAAAACTTTTATGGTACCCTTAAAATAGTTTTTATTATTAAGAGTAGGATAGTGCGACAGATGTTTAGCATATCATAAGTTCAGTTTATTAAAAACACTTGTCTGTTTCCACTATCTTTTATTTTCACCGACCATGGTTTCGGCAACTTGTGCCATTATCTAGTTACCGAAACCATAGTCGGTGAAAATAAAAGAGTGTGGAAACATACAAGTGTTTTTAAGAAGCTGTATATCAAAGATTTCCACCGTATCACGCCGGACACTGTATCTTTTATCATATGTTGTCAAACTTACGGCTTATTACCTAAGTTTAAGATCATTTAGCCATTTGAATTCATACTAAATTAGGGTTGTCGACTATGCCGAAGCGGAATCTGAAACGGACTTTCTGTGCTGTGCCATAGGAAATAGGGTAATAGCTATCTGAAATGATGAAATAACTGAAATATTTGGATCAAATATAAATAGAGGGTAATTTATATGGCTTTAAAAACTCTCCAGCCAAAATGTGTCTCACATTTCTTAAGAGAGCTCTCTTAGGCTTTTACATAGGCCCTAATTATTAACGTTGATACCATATCGTTACGTATCAACGCTCATTCCAAGCCATAATGACTAAAGAGCTCCTTCTGCGTGGATTTGAAAATAACCCCTCCCGATGACTAATGAGGTGCTCTGAGAAATGCCAATGCTTTCCGAAACCTCTCCCATATTCCTCACAAAGGACTCGCGCTCAAATAAAATAAGAAATTTGTCAATTTCACGCTCGTGAAACACATCTTAAGAGCTAGACCCACTCTTACGGTTCACTGCATACCAAATGACTTGAACGGCTTCATTCTCGAATTGAGCCAAGTGACTTTTCAACCGCGCAAATTGGGCTGATCGCGAATCATCCTATATTGTATTCTCGTGTCTCGATCAAACACATTTGTGTACGGGTTGAACGCATTGCAAGTTCAGAAACGTGGTGGAAAATGCTGGTTGGAACTACGTGATACCAACAGTTAAAGGTCAGAGGACGGAAGTAACATTCTAAATATAGAGATTAGGGTGAGGAGATATCATGGTTTCATCCTACTAAAATCACTTTTCACAAACAGTTGCTACAGTAGTAGTTTCCTATTTCCATAGTTAATTCTAGACAGTTGCCACCTGAAATGATGTATTTGATAAAATCAAGTGTAATTATTAGTAAGTGTAACATTAGTAAAATTAAGAGTGAATTGATTCCAATTAAAAGCAACAACTCAATGAAAGGGTCACCATAATAGGTCTTCTATCATTTCCATATACATTTGAGGCGAAAAAATGTGCATCGCACAGTATAGCCTTCCAAAAATTTTTAAATCCCATATATTGTTGTACCAAACGTCTACTAAGAATGGTAAGCTACTCGGATTCAGCCATTCATAAAACGGCTAAATTCAAATCACTTGCAATTTTTCGAAGGAGTGTTCTGATACAGAAAAAACTGAAATAAAAATATGGTAATAAAATTCGTTGAATGTTACTAGAATTTGCAACATAACATGAGTAGATGGTAAGCATCTTTATAGATGCTTTATGGGTAGGATGAAAAATTGCGAGTCAATTAAAACAAATTCAGGTAGGAGGAAATGGAATATACCAAGCGATGTATTTGATAAATTTAAGTGTTAGGAACAGTGAGACTTAGAGTAAATTATTGCCAATGAAACGCTTTAGCTTCATGAGCAGTTTACGATAATTCTTACAAAGCTATAGGACATAATTTTATGTTTGTTCACAAAGGTAAACGTTTAATTGAATTCTTATCCCCAGTAACATTGCATTATGTGGTAATTACTTCGAACAACTGGAGTCCATTCAAGCTATGCGCATACTTACGCTTTTTTGAAATGACAATGTAGTTGAAACTGGTCGCATTTTAAAAAGTAAGAGTGGATTCTTTTATGTGAATATTCATTTAGGCAATACTTTCGCATATTCTCACCATTTTCACACCATATCATAAAATTTACACATAAAATTTTTCATAGAATCATCCGAAAAGACTAATGTTGCCTGCTAGAAAATGTTATCAATGTTTTTTTTTACTATTGAGGCCACTATTCATGCCTCTTTGAAAATTTGATCCCCCTTCAACTCTAGGACTATATAAAAATCCTTCAAGACTGTTATTCTGATTCCTCCATCATGGTTTTCAAAAGGATATCTTTTTCGTCATTCCTCTATTTATTTCCTTTTTGTGAGCATGAGTGAATCCATCGGTGTTTTTTCACCCAAGATTTACTTGTGGTTTCTCAACGAGATGGAAACCCTTTATTACTAGTGTTTGATACTCGTATTTAATATTTGATCAATTTCAGAACCTCACATATTCATATACCTGATTTACCAGCCACTTGTTTTATTTTAGAGGCAGAATTGATTTGGTAGAGTTGATTTTGAAGTAATTGACCGTATCAATCTACGTTATCTGAATGAGGTCTCCGTAGTCTAATTGGAAACGTCATTTCAAATCATTATGGCCTTGTCTGACGCTTAAACAAAATACGCTCATATCAGTGCGGCTCATTGGAAGCCGAGTATTCTTTTGATCCTAAATGTACCTGTATGAATTTGAAACGTAAATAGCGTATATTGGCGTAATTGCTTCTGAAGTAATATACGGACGCTGTGTAAAATTTCCGAGACCTGATGATTCCTCAGATAAGATAGATATGAATTGATTTTCCACTTTCAGGAACATAATTTTTCAGCATTGCACAAGTATACAATTAAATAAAACGAAGGTGATGTATTACTCACTTGGGTTGTTTATACGTTTTTTATTACCAAATGATAATTCTTTATTGATAAACAGTAAAAATTTCCATAAAATCGCAAAATAAATAAAAATATATCTAAATAAAGAACTAGACTGATATGGATTAAAATGGCTCTTATTCGTATACTTATGCCTGAGCTTGAGTGTTTAGGTAGCGAATTCTTATGTACAATGAATTTGAAATGCTATTTATCCAGTATTTTTAAATTGATAAATGTCCTTTTACAAAGTTTTGAGTCTTGATGAGATGATGTTTTTAATTATTTTAAAAGGGAAGAAACATATAATCTGGTTAAATCACAAAAATATCAATAACGAGTCCCTACAGATCAAGAAATAGATTTTGATGAGATTGCATAAAAAGTTGAAAGCCTAGAATGGATATAAAAGATGATCAAAAAATCAAATTCGCTATTTTATTGTTCCTACTAACTATTGCATTCTCCCTAATGTTTTTGCCATTGTATTAAATCAAAACAAAAATGGAGAAAATTGAAAATAACCAATAATAAATTAAAGCCAAGACCGCTCGTGCGTTTCCAATAAAAGATATAATCATTATTCCTCGAAATAGGCGTCCCTTGGTTATTTCGCGGTTCGCTCATTTTGAAAATTCAAACCTGTTTGGAAACAAAATCCAATATTTCAAGGGAACCATTCTTCTTTGAAGCCGATAAAGCAATTACCTATTTATTCAAATATATTCCAATTTTCAGAGATCACGCAGCAAAGTTACCGTGCGAAGCAAATTTCGGGATTCATGATTATACAGCTGCCGTTGCGCAAATTTTGACGGCGCAAATAGAATGATATGGACCTTTGGATGTTGGCTACTGCTCGATGAGGTCATTTAGTGCCGTGTGGATGGTGATCGTAAATCACAGAATCAAAACACAGCGGAAAACTTCAATACAAATATGACCCACAGGGTTATTCGCTGTTTTGGCAACCAAACACGTCATGCATCATGAAAAAAGATTTTCAAGCAATCTAAAAAGTATGATCAATACGTACATAAGACCAGGAAATACTTATAAACACATATTTTAGAGATTTATAGACAGTCAAATGTAAACTTTTCCTGTGGGGGAAAGTGGAGCAAAACCGACCGGTTAACCTTTTTTCATTTAAAACTTGATCATTCTGTTGCTAATATTATTTTAAATGTGGTTAATAGTAACATTTATTCATATAGGGTGTAGAATATTAATGTAAATGCATTTTATGATAGTGATTACGTATATTTACGATTTTTTTCAAACATTGACAAAATGACGATTTTGACCCATAGGTGGGGCAAAACAGACACCCATTGAATTTGCATTTACAAAACCTTTATTGTACCATTTTGAAAATTTTTTTTACAAACACTCTTTTAACACGTGTGTGATATTTCTCAACATGAAATAGTAAATTAACAATATGTGAGGTTGGATATGATCTGAAGTACATTAATCACAAATGACATTGTCATCTTCTTCTTCACAATTTGAACACACCTCATGAGCCCACCCTTTGCAGTTCAAAGATTGTATTCAACCCACTTTATTCTTGGAACTGGAATACAACTCATTGCAAAATTTCCAAGCCTCCTCGTCTCCTTCGTCACAATCATCCCTATCTTTTAGAGAATCCAACTTCTGTCGGTCCTGCCCCACTCTCTGGTGACGGTTTTGCCCCTCAACACACAACATCAGAAATATGGCAATACAAGCGTATCCACAATCAACTACTCAGCTACACGGGCTTAAAGCACAACTAAAAACACTAAATTATCATATTAACTTACCGTGGGTAAATCAGATCGGCAGTATAGCAGCCAGATCCAAAACAAACGTAATAAAAATTCTTAAGAAAACTGTATACAATTTGAAAACTTCACAGAAACTAAACGGCGGCCACTACGCAAACGAAAACAAGCTCGATCTGCTGGTAATGGCGGCCACTTCAGCTAATTTATAATATTGCTGCTTGAAAGCAACAACTACCGGGTGATTTTAAAGGGGTCGGTTTGACCCGCCCAGTCGGTTTTGCCCCACTCTCCCCTACCTTAATTATTAAAAAATCTCGACGTTAAGATTTGCAAAAGATGTACTTTCGACATTAGTAACATTGTGATAATTGGGCAGTTGGACCATGCTAACCGTTTGTATTTTTTTATTAAATTTTCCCATGAAGAGAAATAATTGCATGAGGAATGTGGTTTATTGACCTTTCTAATTCAATTTTAATCTGCTATTCAGTTAGGAAAGCATCTGCAAATACGTGATTCAAAATCGATGGAACTCAATTTATATACACTTATTATCATAACGGGTATTTTGGCTAATTATCCCAAAGGAAAAAAAGAAAAAAACCGTTATCATTTCACTTCAAAAAATTATCTATTTTGTTTTAAGTTGTAACACGGAAAAATCAGAATTTGTTCACCCCTAAATAGTTTTACTCAAGGTGATTTGATATTTGCGTAGCGAAAAAAATATTCTTTCCCTTTGAACCTCTCTCTATCAATTTACTTCAAGAGAAAGAAAACATACTTCTCTCCGAAAAGTCAAAGTTTCCTCTGAAAAGCGAAATAAAGTACTGGGAAAATTATCAATCGAGCAATCCAACACTGCCACTCAACTGCGGGCTGGACACAATAATAAACGAATGCAGCGTGTCTCCCAATGTTTGGTTGGGCATCGAAATTTTCACAGGAACCAATTTCAATCCAGCTAAAGAATTCCTATGTCACAATTATGATGGAATATATATGCGCTCACTCGCGGAAGTGAGAAGAATCAATTAATCTATTTTTCATCGAGCTTGAAAATATTTTTCTCCTATACCAGAATTCTTATTTGCCTTTTGTTATAAAACCAGTTTACCCCAAGGACTTACTCAATATTGTTGCTGATAAATTAGGGATTTCACTCTAAAACCGAAACAATAAAAGCGTTACAGCACAAAATGGTACATACATTTTTACGCCTTTTGCTAATAAGACTGGAAATCAAACATTTTATTTGTAAAAATAAAAATAAAATTTGAACGTTTGATTTGGAATGACACAATTTGCAATAGGTTGGAATAATATGCTTGCCTATGGGAACAATATACATACCTATACATGTTCTCAAAATATGAGGTCACGGAGTCAGAAAACTTCAAAAGCCTGAAATCAATGGTTCGCGGCTTCGTGAAATAGTGACATGGCATATCATCTTCTTACAGCTTTAATATCCAATATAATGTGCAGTAAAATCACATGGTGAGTAGCAGATGACAACTTTTGATGAATAAGACATTATAAATATCAATATTTGGAAGATGTTTACAGCCAAATAACGTAGTCTGTAAATAACGTAACTGAATGAAACGTGATTTTCGTAAGACTAATTAAATAAGAAATATCTATTATTGCACTTATCCTCCATATTCTATTTTTCACTGCCTTTGATGCACCAGCTCACGGATAACATGGCGCATTAAAAAGTATATTAACAGAAAAAGAACGTAGACAAAAATAAAACGTTACCGCCATCACAACTAATGCAAATTAAAGCATTTTTACCTATCTATCTCTTAAGGAAGGTTTTTATCTTCTTTACCAATTTTTATCCTTTGGTTTGCATAAACAAATATGCTGCTATGATTATTTGTTTGTATCTTCCTTCCAATGATAGCCGAGCCGCCATGGAATTTTGGTGGCCATTTTTTTAATCTAATCCCCATGCAAAAGTTTAAATGAATAGACTGATAAATAATGGAAAATTTACTGTTTCACAATTTTTTCTGGGGTTTCAGACAATTTTAGAGGGGGTCGTCATAAGACTTTTTGTCGTATCTCGTGTCGTTCACCCCAAAAATTTGAATGAGTGAGTGAGTGGTCGTAACTGGGCTTTATAGTATATAGATGTACCTTGACGCTTAGAAATACACTCTAAAATATCGGTGGACACAAGAATTTTTTGAAAGAGTGCTGAAGCATTAATTGATGCAGGTAGGTAGGAGGATAGATCCATATTACTTGTTTTTTGGGTTTCAATTATTCAATCTGGTGTCGTAAGACCTTTATTTTTTGCCTTTGAATAACAAGTATTTCATAAATTTAGCAATGTTCAAAATTTACTGCCAAGCGTTTTTCCATTATAATTACCCGAAGAACAAACTTCTATGCCTCTAGTAATCATTTCTTTTCCAGTGTAAATAAATTTCGGTGCAAAAACTCCTTATTATTGGGCCAAAAAATTTTCAGTAATATACATATATTAATTCCTAGCTAAATTTTGGACGCCATTACATTACATACTGAAGATATACTAAAACCTTGCCTTGGAAGGAAAACATCGCCTGAACTTAGGCGAATGTAAAATGGTGTAAAGAATTACAGGAAGAATAAAATAAATGTAGTTTTCATTTACTTCTGAGTCTTGAATTAGATGCGAAATACCTCGCTATGAAAAGGTTAGTGGATTGGACAGAGGAATGGAGAGCTGTGTTAAACCAATCGTAGGATTTTTTAATAATGTTGATAAAAATAATGGGTCAACAGGATGCATAAAATTTTTCCCCTGGTGTATAAAACAGTTTCCACAATGACTCTTGAGGTAAAAAACGGAAACAACAAACGCAAAGCCAAATATATACACATGATTCGGCTTCACAATGAAGAAATCTATGTATACACATAGACAAGGGACACAATTTCTTCCTTACACAGGAGGAAAGACTCCAAACACTCACTCCACGCCGATATCAAGCTAGGAGAGTAAAGGATTTCCGGAGAGGAATACGGTCCTAGATGTTTTTCCGTAGGGGCTGAAAGCGTGTTAAGTAAGAGCATGGTCCCTGGGGAGAGGGTGTAGGAAGATAGAGGAAGGGGTATACAAGGGTTTGGAACGACAGGGGTTCAGTCGCTTTGCGTCCTGAGAGAAAGGAGATGTGTATAAGCTCAGGGTTTAGAGATTGCATTGCCGTCAGGAGCAGTAGTTGGGATGGGGTTGAAACTCAAGGGAAGAAGGTTATTCGCATCTTCCACCATTTGCCTTTCGGTCGATGTTGTCGCTGTTATCGGCTCTCTCAATACAGTGCGCTCCCCTGGAAACAAGCAACGGGATTGTGGGGTGAGCGTGAAGGCTTGTGTTACGGAGAAAGCCGGTTAGGCCGAAAGATGGAATGGTAGAGTTAAGAGAATTGCTTTTCTCCTAGGAACACATCACCACGGATTCAAGTGAACAGCTCATTTCTTTAAAATTGATCGATGAAAAAGCGATTAATATTCAAGCGAGTGGATCTAAAAAGGGAGGTAAAATATTAGAATAAATAAATTTTCATAATAAATGAGGGTCTACCGTATCATGTATTTAAAATTGTTAATTTACAAAAGTTAAAGTAAAATTCATCAATAATAATAAAAAATACCTCTGCACCATTCCTTGCACTTTTAGCACAGGTTACTTACGTATGGATCATGGAACGTCTCCTTTGGAATATGGTTACAGTACGTATTGAAATAGAAAAAGATGATAGAAATTTTTTTATCGTTAGATAAAGCTTCAAATTGTCTGACACAGCAGCTTGTTTATGGGAATATATTTCAGAGTACTATAAACTACGTAGGCTGAGTTTTCAGGAGCAAGAATACCATCGAATTTTCGTTGTTGCTATTGATAAGAGAAAGTCCGGGCATAATTTAAATTCAATTGACTCTTTCCACGCTAATGGGATAAAGGCAATGAATTGAAACCAAATAAAATTTCTTTAATGATGAATAAATACAAATGATGCATATTTAATAAAAATAGTTCTTCAATTTTCCACAACTAAAATGAGAAAATCGGATACATTTCGTATATTTTCCATACGCGAAGACTATATCTTGAATCGGTATTCTAGGATTAGGGAACCACGATTTTGGTTATTTCTCTGATCACATGAGATATAAGTAGACATTTTAATAAGATATGAATATATGGGGGTTGAAGGCGTAGGAAGGTCGTGACACCGCAGACAGGAATTTAGGTCGGAAGTCATAGTGGGATTCCAGCCGCACCGATCTAGGAAGACCTTTAGCCGGAAAATCTCCGAAAACACTCAACTCGGCGTACTGTTGAGTTCGCTCAGTGGGATTGTACACTGAATATGTGGTCAAGTGGTGAGTAGAATGTTTCGAACCCAATCTTGGCCCAAATCTACGGAAATGAGAATATATTTACCATGGGTGTTTCCCATTATTGCATGAAATTTGACTTTCTCCATTATAGTCAAGGCGGTTGTAATACCTGGAGGCGTTCTTTCCGAGTTTTAAGCGTAATCAAAGTTCTGCCATCTTGGTTTGACAATTTTTGGACTTTGTCTCCGAATGATATTTTTAGGTGGCTAAATTTTGTTCTTGAAATGAACTAAATTAGTCGAAAAATACTACCATAATCATTAGTACTTCGACGGTGATTGTCATCGGATTTTTCCCATCAGTTGCGATACTTCTATTAATGTACAAAATTCTGCGTCTGTCACCCACTTCACTGGTGGAGATATCGTTGAAAATATACTTTTTTACGCTAATTGTTAGATTTCCGTTGGCCATAATAAAATTAAATTCCAGTACAAGTCCAGGTAAATGATTAGTTTACTTTCGTAAAATTTCATTTTCAGCTGAGCTGGTTGCAGACCGTTACCGTGGCGATTGGTAATAATTTTTCCTCGGAAAAAGATGTTTGAATCATAACTTCGCGACGTCTACCAATGAAGTAAGAAAAGAAAGTATGCACTATGCGTTCCATAAGTTATTTTAATGTATTAACGGGTTATGACCAAAAATTTCACCTATAGGGTAGTTTCCTTCATCAAAGAAAACAAAAGTCATTAATTGCGATTCGTTACCCACCATTAGTGTATTCATAATATACAAATTATTTGGTTTTAGAAAAACGGGTTTAGACGAATGGCAATGGTCAATTTTATTCTCATTTGAAAAAGGCCAGGTTGGCGCCCATGCGATGCCACTCGACGTTACGTCACACGGGCCTAGTTTCTGTACGAGTAGATAGGAGTTTTGCATCGTCTGAGATTACCAATGCATGCATGAGGCACAGAGCTCAGGGAAACATGTCTTAATAATCACCTATTAAAACTGGCCAAGGTCGGAAAGTTATCTTTGTTTGATAAGTTATTAATAATCCTTATTTAAGCCAAGCGCTATTTAAGCTAGCAGGGTACTCGGCTACCTGCTCGCATCCTGCGTCGTATCAGCGCTCAAAGTCTCGCCCCAAGGTCACCTCACTTGTGGCAGCGGGAACCAGAACGGCGTCACACGGAGATTTCCCAGCATTCATACTTAGCCGTCGTGTTTTCGCGCGCTTGAAAATTTTCTCTAAAAATCTATAAGCGTGAAATACGTGCTCCAGGAGTGATAATCTTTCGTTTTAGGCAATGAAAAATAATAGGAAACCACCCTATTAGTAAGCTTTGACTCTTATGGGATTGTCAATGTTTTGATCAAAGTGGGCGTGGCTTGTCCTACCCAAGCACCCCCATTCCGGCAACACTTCGCTCCACGCTCGAAGCCAGTGGTGCCCCCTCCAGATATGTACAACCTCCTTGATTATTCTATGTAATACAAAGGCCACGCACATAAGGTATTGTAACACTCCATTCACGCAACCTCGATCGTTACCGAGATTCGCACCGTGGTGGCCCCTTACCACCTGGAGTCCTATCCACTAAGGCAATCTCTCGGATATTTCGTGGTTGGTTCTCGGAAAGACGTCATAATTTCGGAATGAGCTATACACTGAGGTGCATTCGATCTTTCCGTCACGGAAACTTGTCAGAGAGCGGCCGAAAACACGGAGGGTCTCGGAAAATTACTTTCCGTTTCTCATATTCGGGACGTACAGGAATGGGCGGATTCAGCTTCAAATTTGGGGGGGGGGGGGGGGTCATGACCTGGGTCCGGGGAGTATACCCCTCTACAGAGAGACATTTTAACCGCAGGGAGTGGTATACTCTACGATTAATACAAATCAAACTTTTCTCACGTTTGGGAATCTAATGCCAAACATTTGTATATATCTAATCCTTCACTCCTTTAAAATCATACAAAAATTATTAAACTAATGAAATTTATAAAATGATAAAATTTGCGCGGTCGGCCTTCACTCTTGTGACCCCCCCGAAATCCGCCCCTGCATATTAACCAATAAATAATAACTCTGGGCTTAGACGTCATGTCACAAGGAATAAGGTTGAGGGAAGGTGGAGAAGTGCATTGAGGTGAATTTATTGGGGAATGGAGTGGGGTTATGAGGCAGGTCTACGTCAAAAATAGGGGAAGGACTGCATACTCATTTTCATTTAGTAATTCAGCATTCTTTCTTTTCCTTTGAACCATTTTCCACTGTTCGGCTGCCTCTAACCTTGGCCCGTTTTTCTGACAACGATGAATTGTAACATTTAAAAATGGAATCGTGTTTTTTTTCCCATTAGGCTCTTGGCGAAGTAAGATTTGGGGTAGCGGTTCGCCAAGCACCTTTTGTGCTCGGACACTCAAGTTCAAAGTTCCTCCCAGCTTGACCTACACTCACACCTCCACATGAATCACATTTTTGCTCGTAAATATTTCATTGAAGCTTGGGGTCGTGTGAGTCCTTGGCATTGTGGAAACGAGATCTTGAAATCCTTGGTATATAGAAACGTAGTCGGTACTTATTGGAAATGCTTTTACATGCTTCATGAGAAAATTCACCTTAAAAAGGTAGCCGTACCCACTTATGTTTCTTCTTTCTTGTCGTTTGTTGATTTTTAGAGAGAGAAATGCACCAGGGAAAATATTTTTGGGCAATATTTTATTGACTAAATTTCTTCGCAGCCGTTACTTTTGGCTTGGTTCGTCTATTATAATTACTTATATCTGGAGATTAGTTGAAGACATTTCAAAGCTCTATCAATAATGTAGATAGAAGCTGAGATTTTCCAGGACCATGGGTGGCAAGAGTCAGACGATATGACATGATCAGTATAAGACTCGGAGTATAAGTGGTTTAGCGGATAATTGAAAATTAATGTTTGTTATTTGAAGTGGATGTAATTAAGTGAAGAAAACTGAAAAGTCCACTTGATTCCATCTACCAAGGAAAATTAACAAGTTAGTGTAATGAATCAAAAACAGTAAAAAAATGTAAGCTTGCTTTTAATCTTATCCCAATGTCATAAGCACCTTAAAATGGGAGGTACAAGGGTTTTATCTAGGGCATGTTAATAATTTATTCAAAACTTCATTCTTTAAACAGCACTGACACCTAAAATGCCTTGAGTAAATAATTTTGGACTCTTAGTCGTAAAATAGATGAAAACAGTGGCGTTATGTTGATACCGGGTGGTAATATTAGTATTTAACACGACAAATATTTAAAAAATGATACTCTCTATAACTTATTTATCATTTATTCTCATTTTTTCAGAATGAAATTTGGCTGAATGATAAACCACAAATTAAGTCGCCAGCGTATAAAATAACATGGTTACATAAGAAATGGAGGTAAAATCAATAAAAAGTATTCAGGAAAAAGCCTTATCACATTCATATGGAATAATCAAAGCTTCCTTGATCTTTTAAGAATACATTCTTACTGATTAAACCTCATTTAAAAGCAGGTAAACTAAGGGATTGAGATCGTGGTAAACACGGAGTAAATCACCAGTTTTTATTAAAATATTTACTTTGAAAAATATCCGGAAAGTTCCGGTTTTGAGAGCATAAAAATTTACTGGACTTGCCACATGCGTCAAGGCATATACTGGAAAAATTATGGTTAATATTAGCATTAATTTCAATAATGCGTTCCCATCAAAACTGGACAGAATTAATAAATGTCAATTACATTCATTTTTCGGAATATTCGATTACGTTCATGGAAAAACATACCTGCCAGCGGGAAAGTAGATTTAAAACATGACATTGCGTGTGTTCAGCTGTCTTTGTGGGAAATATAACATGCTGGAAAGTTTACGTATGCACACAGGCAATTAATATTTTATCAGTCGACCACAAAGTGGCGTGTTTTCCTGCTCAGTGCAAGTTCAAATTTCAACAATAAAATACAAATAAGTGCCATAGGGTGGGGCGGAGAGCAAAAAAGGAAGAAGAGAACGCTTGCAGGTATAATATATTTATGATCCAGGGATTCATACATTGTTTCACAAAAAAATTTGAAAATGAAAAAAAACGTTTGTTTGGAAAGCTTCCCCTGATGCAGTGAACATTCTGGAGCCTATATATTATCATCACGGAAAATGGCTCCTGCGAAATATTGTATCGAACATCTTATTAAAATTTGTTTTTTGGTTTAAATTTCACATATTTTACCTTCGATGAATAAGGGTTGAAGAATTTAAGAATATATTATAATATTTATAAAGTTGTTACGCTATGAGAAAGTCCTATGACGTTTGTGTCAACATGATGGTTGAGCCAAAATATAAGAAATGTTTATGGAGAATAAAAAAGGGATCTTGTAAAAGAGAAAATTAATTTATGATCTCATGGATTTACATTTGGTTTCAAAAAAATTAAAATATTACAAAAAAATTGTCCAGAAAACTTTCTGAAATACAGTAAACACACAGGAGCCATAAATTATCATAAAAAATTTGGATACCGTGAAATATTCCATTTCAAAAGTAAATCGGAGTTTTTGTCGGTTTATATGTTATTATATTTTTTAGTTTCGCTGATTTATGTAACCATGCCAAGAGTTATAATAGTATTCTCAAGAGCGTGGTGATGCCTACAATAGGAATTTTTGACACAGAAAGGAGAGTTTTGCATTATAGATGGATAAAATTTTTTAATTATTATTAATTTTCAAATTGTAAAACGTCTACGTTTATGTTTTAAAAAATAAAAGAAGTTTCTAGGATTAATAGGTGCGGCTTTGTTAGGTATGGTTATTCAAAGAGGCTATAGAGAGTTTAGGTCATTCATGGTGTGAAAAAAGAAGAATGAAAACCTGGCGTCAGAATGGGCTTGCGAACTATTTTGTATTAATTTCAAGAGTGGTTGTCTTTAATTAAATATGGAGATCCGTATTTTTCCGTTTTACGATACTCTTACCTGCAAAGTCGATGACGTCACAAAATCTTACCAAGCGGGAAACCACTAATTGTCTTCTCCTCTGACTCGTGCATTAGCTTCACTAGGTTTTTCGCTGTTTACGCCTTCTTTTGCAAATGCAACTCTTTCCATGATATCCTTTCAGCTGCGTCGGTTTTCCTTTATTGTGCTACCCAAATGGCTAATCTCATTGCTCAAGTTTGTGATTGCCTAATTCTATCCTGAGCCCCACATTCCTAGACCACAATGCGTCAAAAACTATATCTTTAAGTACTAGATACATTCTAAAAATATTCCTCCGACTGATACATGACGCGATATCCCATAACACGTTCTATTTTATTAGCTCTATCCATGCATTCCATAAGCAGTAATCGCATCTAAGAAAATTATTTTTAGTAGATAATTATAACAGCAAATTATTTATCTAGAGAGCTAAAAGAGCATGAAAACATTAGGAAACTGAGAAACCAGCTTCATTAAGGAGAAGTGATTGTTGTCTTAAATGATTTAGGTACAGAAATAGATAAAAAGAAATATACACTAACTTGGTGGTCAAGGGATACGAGTAAGTCCCTGATCTATGCTGACATCGAGAGGAAAATCAAATTCACTACTAAATATCTGGTTGATCTCGTTTTTTTCCTTCACCTAATTTCTATAACTAACTCTAATTATAAAAAAATCCCTTGTAACCGTTGGCTTCTCACCCCATAAATTACAATAGTCTGGTTGAATGAACAATAATGATAATGATCTCTGCATTTCTTCAGGGTTTCATTCCGCGTCAGTTTATTTGGTCTACAAACAAGCTGACGCGGAAGAAAATCCTGAAGACATGCAGAGATAAAACCATCGCCGCAGAAAACTACGTTCTAACCATAATGATAATGGTAAGCATGTGAGTACCTATTATTCAACTATTGCAGGCAAATTGTTGTTGAAAATGTTTTGCTTATATTATAAAAAATGAATGTTTCCCGAGGTCGTCACTAGGACGCCTGCTTCAACAACGACGATCTCTCAACGTCGTCTTGAAGACGAATCGACTCGGAAGACAACCCGGAAGCCAAACTAAACCTACAGCACCACTCAGCGGAAGCCTCCATCAATATGCCAATCTCAGATTATAATGTTGTTGTATTCTGATTGGATGAAGGACAATTTAATAATTGGTGATAAAGAATAACAGATTGGTTTCTATTAGCAAAAAATTGCTGGCAAGGAAACATAATCAAAGATACGCCAGCAATGTATGTTTCAATTGCGTAATTTTTTCTAAAACTTGATTGGGTGGATTGCGATAATTGTTGGAGCCATGTAACAGAAAACATGATCACAGAAACACTGACAGTGTATGTCCTACAACATTTTTAATGGTATTACTCAGGTTTTCACACTATCCATTACGTCATTCTCAAAAGTGAAGACTACGATAAAACGTTATTCTAATCGATCGTTATTGCTATTCTCTGCCGACTCTATACATAGTGTATAGCAGTGATGGATTCAGAGCGGGGATAGGTATCCAATTAACAATATATATACTATATATACACTATATAAAACGGTATTTTTCAGTTGTTTCATATTAATGAAAGGAGAGCCCCGTAGTACTTATGTCCATATCCTGGATCCGCTGCTGGTGTACAGCCCTCGAGCGGGCGCGCCTGATATTTTTACTAGACCGAGGGCGCGGCGTACTTTGTCCGCGATATATGCATTTATATGATAACACTCGATTTTTGTTAAAACTTATCTTTATTTGTAGAAATTAGTTCAAGCTTTTATATTTATAGGTGATACAAATACAATGGTATACAGGTGATACACGGACGGTCGCGCAACGTAATTTATACGCCACGGGTGTCGGGTTCCTCTTTCCAATCTAAAGCTAAATTAACCACAATACTTGGAGCTGCTATCCGCTGCTGGTGTGTAGTGTCAACACCTGAGTCAGGCCATAAACCTTTCGTTAGGCGCAATATTGGAATTTCTAAGTTTAGACGCAATCGGCCTGACAGGCACAGATGTGAAAAAAACATTATTTACTCTTAGAATGGCTCAGCGGTACACCTTTAAAGTTTAAAGCAAAACTATTTAGGCAGTCGAATACTTACATGATGCCTTATTTGCTGTGTATATAGACACACTTTCTGTGTATTTACACACCGTCATACGGCCCCGGACCGGTCCAGCAAAGTGCGATTTAACGCACTCTTTAGGCTATTAAGTATCGCTATATGTAATGTATTTTAGCCTATGAATTCTATAAGATCAGTGTTTTTTTCTAACTGATTTAGCTAACAATGCTTTCCTTTTGCTTTATTGTGCCAGTATTTTGTTTAACTATGCTAAATTATCCGTCACTGATCTGTCAGCATAAATACGAAAAGCGAAAGGCTGTACAAACAGCTAAACTTTTTATAGTGTGTATACCGTAAGTTGGCGCTCGGGCCCGCGAGGTACCCGAGCCGTGAGCAAAGGAGGGAAGGAAAGGACCGACAAAAAAACTATATGGGACCGGCACAGGTAGCTGGCGGGTCCGTTCGCCCGTCCCTTTTTCCTCCCCCCTACGAAGGCAACTGGCACCTCTAATAGAATATTTAACACTCTTTTTTTTTACTTTATCATATTATATCAATCTAAACAGCATATTTGTAAAGTACTAAAAAAGCTAAGAAGAATGATATAAAACACGAAGTGCTCCCATCATAAATAACGGAATGGTCGAAAGCTAAAACAAAACATACCGTATAACGGCTAAAACATAACTTAAAAAAGTAACTAGTGGCACGGAGAAACGAAAAAAAACTCTCGCGCTGTGCCTGTCAGATCCATTGCGCCCGATGGGAGGTTAAAAAATTTAAAAAAATTGAAAAATCTAACAATAAAAACATACAATATTAGTGTATCTGTGATTACATTTTCCGTAACATAGCTCCAACAAATATCGACATACACTCTTAAATTGCATACAAGTTGTAGAAAAAAATTCGCTCCCTAGCTAAAAAAAAGTTTCACGGGGTCGTAGCCGAGGCATTTTTTTTAAGGTTTTCCTGGATTATAGAGGGGTACGGACGGATGTAGAGTGGCAAGGGGGGAGGAGTTTTGAATGGACGTGGGGTGGTTCTGCAGCGGCGTAATCTTTGCCAGGCACAAACGGCGGTCGTCGACGCGTGTAATGCGTCGTATCTTTCGGACGCCGCGGAGTGCGGATCCGTAATGGGCTGCGAAAGTTCCGGATGTACCTCGCGACCGTGCTAGTCACGGTAATTAATAAAACAAAGAGAGAGAGAGAGAGAGAGAGAGGGTACTCGCCGTGGGACGAAAAAGGAGAGGTTGAATTTGGAAAGGTTTCCGCGTCGGCTCGGGTTTTTTTCTGGTAACTACAGCCCCTGAATAGCAACGACTTTCTGTTTTTAATTCTACGTCAGTCGAAGTCGAAAAAAAATTTCCCTCGCTTGGTTTTTCAATAGTTATATCAGTAATACAAAAGTTTGTGGTAGTATATGTGATATTTTTCCGTAAACTTGAGTATCTGTATAGAAATTTTTTTTTAAAAAACTTCTATGACACTCAAGGGCGAAACATAGCCCCAACTTGGTTTCTTAATCGATATTTTATCAATAAAAAGGTATGTGGTAGTAAATGTGCTATTTTCCTGTAAACTAGAGTATCTGCATAGCAATTATTAAAAATTCCATTACACTCGAGGGCGAAAACTTGCCTTCATTTGGTTTCTCTATTGATGAAATATCAATTCAAATGTTTATAATAGCAAATATATATTTTTTCTGTAAACTACAGTCTCTGTGTTTCAAAAACTTTTTTTTTCAAAATTACATCAGACTAGTGGTTGAAATATAGGCCTCGTACATCTTCCCAATAGGTAAATTGTCAATATAAACGTCTATAATAGTAAATTTATTTTTTATGTACACTGTTATCTCTGAATAGCAACAAATTATTTTTTAACTTAAACTCTATGGCAAATCAGGTTGAAAATAATTGGCCACATTTAGTTTTTCAATTAATAAATAAAAAATACGCATGAATGTGCTGGTAAATATGCTATAGGGTGAAAAATAGCCCTGATTTCATTTCTCATTGGATAAATTGTGTCGCCAGTGTTAGTAAATATGCTATTTTTCTGTAAAATACAGTCTCTGAAAATAAAAAACTTCGTATTTTAAAATTCCATTTGACTCGAGGGTGAAAAAATAGGCCTCGTTTGGCTTCCCAATTGATAAATTATCAATAAAATGTCTATGGTAGTAAATATGCTATTTTTCTGCAAACTGTAGTCCCTGAATAGCTAAAACCATATTTTCAAAATTCTATGAGACTAGAAGGTGAAAAAATAGACCTCGTTTGGCTTTCCAATGGATAATTATCAGTAAAAACGTCTATGGTGGATAGTAATATGGGAATTTCATCTGTGTGGTAATTACAGCCTCTGAATAGAAAAAAAATTCTTTTCAAATTTCAATGCTACTCGAGGTAAGAAAGGAGCCCTCATTGAGTTTCTCAATAGATAAATTATCTATTAAATCATTTGTTTTTATAATTAAATATAAAAAGGAGATATAAATAGCTCATCTAATAAGATATGAATACCAGAAAGGAAAGTCGGACGCTCCTGCAATATTAATAACATGCGGTGATTATTACATGGCACAAAATTAACTTGAATTTCTTGGAAGAGGAGAAGAATTATTAAATTCTACGCTCATTAATAAGTATTGCTAAATGATTGACTCATTGAAATCCAATTACCGAGGAAATTTATTTTAGTTAAAACAAGTAATTATTACTATTTTTTTTTCTTTTCTTGACCTTGTTTAATATACGATATAATTTTTCTTGGAGTTTAGGTCATTTGACCTAAACTCCAAGAAATATTATATCGTAAAACAAGTGATACATCGACATCAAATTAAACGAAATTAAATTAAAATAACGTTGAAAAATCAACACAAACTACCAAATTCCTTTGAAACTGTTATCAACATTTCCGTGAAGCCTTCTTTGAATCTCCACCTATTTAACGCTTTGTATGCCACTAAAGTTTCAACAAACTTTACGGATATGCTCTAAATAGTGACGATTATCAAGGGACGATTATTGTTCAGTCAAACATATTGATTCACCGTAATGGCAATGGATACGAAACCCTTGGGCGGGCTCGCGGGGTTACTCTCCTGGGCCGAGGTCTGAAGCGTTAGCTTATCACCTCTGCACCGCAGAAGGGGGAGGACTGGAAGGAACAAGGAAGGAGGCGCCGCCGCGATAGGAGCCCGACGACGCCTCCAAGGAAAGGACGGGGAAGGAAGGACGGGACGAGGAATCCTGCACCGTCACAAAGGCGGGCAGGTCCTACCACTAACGAAACCAAGCTATACGCAATTAATATGCTACCAATTTTAGTAGATTTTCCTATAAGGAAGAAAAATCTATCGATCAAATCGGTAGATTCACCGTAATGGCAATGGGCGAGTCGTCTGTTGAATCGTTGGCGAAATACAAGGATTTAAATTAGTTCAGATCCCAAAAAGACTTTATGCAAATAATTCGCCGCGAAAAAATTATATCAGATGTTATCAATATATTTATGACAGCCACCATCGCTGATAGCTGGTAGAGAGATAGCTCACATGAACCTATTTGTATACCTACCAAATTACACAGAATACCACTTCCATCAACTTTTTATAAATGTAGAGCATCAAGCATTAGCTTCCATTTTCTCTGAAATTAGCTAAAAGTAAGTGTGGTTTGTACACATTTCAATAACATGAAAATTACTTTCATTTCATCATATACACTAGTGGCATAACTATGTGGGGGATGAGTGGAAATATTCCCACCCAAATCCTCAAAGAGAAAAAAAAAACATTTACAACTTAACGTATCAAAGCGATTAAACACAAGGAAAATATCACTTGACACACTGTATTTTAATCTTAATCTTAATATCGATTCACTTCAAGATGGCTTTCTGCATAACAATAATTTATTTATCTCTCACCACCATGGCCACCACCATCAAATCAGCAAAAAGAAATAAAAATAAAAACAAACATGCTCACAGGCAAATAAAACAAACAACAAATGAACTCAAGAAATGAAAACAAACTAAAGATATTCAAAAGTGATTTCAGTCATAAATACACATACATCAAACTATTGTCTAGATTTGACGTATGATAACTGCATCTGCTTAAAGATCAATTTTAACAGTCAAAATGATATAAAATGTATTTACAGGCATGTCATTTTCCAAACATTTCACCCGATTTTGCCTGTGGGAGGGAGTCGCCACCCCAGGCAATCCCATTCCCCTCAAAGCATATTACTAGTTACGCTATTGATATTCACCATTCTATGAAGCGAAATGAAGGAGTTTTCTTACTCGTAATGCTTTTTTTTACGGCTCGCGTTTTCGTTTTAAAGGAGAATATTTCTAATGAGCACTGCAAGGAAAATAGGTAGCTATACGAGTCGTACGCTCTGAAAAAATAGTGATGCTCGAAAGAGCAGAAATAATAACGTTTATTGCATGGGCTCTATGCACCAGCAAGTTTCTAGTAAGAGAATTAGAAAGGGTCATCGCCCCCATATCGATATCCTGGTGAAGCACTCCAAGGTGATACAGGAAATGAACACAATAAGTTTTCCTGCCTCGGGAGATACATGCCACTCATGAGTGAAAAGATAAGACTCCTATGAAAGCACTGTAGCGTTATTTTCGAATAAGGAAGTTCTCTGTACGCGTTCGCATAAAGCATTATCTATCAGAGAGAGCAATGTCCCTTATGACGCGCAACATATAAAAGAAATTTTGAAGTCAGTACGAGATCATATCATCCATTCAAATAAGATGCGTATCATCCACATTTGGGGCCTTCGATGGTTACAAAAAAGAAATTTAAAATCTGACTTTTATAATGTAACAATTGAATAAAGGTAATATCGTAGATAAATAAAATAATTTTAATAATAAAATCGTTGGATTCCTCTCCATTCATGAATTTGAATAGAATTCCGTGGACTTCAGGCATGAAAAAAACAAAATGAATGATGGAATATGTCCTTAGAAATATTTTTAGTGATCCTATAAGCATAACATTTTCATTCTAGGAAGGATTCAGTAGGGGTACTGGTTTTGTACTCCTTGCTTAAAAAATTCCTAGAGTTGAAGTATTGATTACATAAGAACGTAATGAATTTATTTTGCCAAAATATAGCAGCTTCTTCCGGTGATTTTATGAAGTGAAAGCACAATAAAATTTACATACATGTACGATGTAAAAACTATGACAGAAAGATATGGGCTAATTGTTTGTAAATGGTAAGATAATTTAATTTCTTGGTTTACTTTGTATAGTAAAAAATAGGTAAAATATTGTACTAAATTTATATACCAAAATATTGAGATATTCCTCACCGCCCACTCCAAACTTCGGCGATGTTATCAAATCGAAATTAAACTGACAAAATCGATGATGTCACAAATAATTGATGCTAAAATTTAACTAATTATTATCACCAAATCATCAGAATTTATCATTTTCGATTTTAGTGGGGATAAAAGAGGCACTTATTTCAGAAACCGTTATTTAAGACCGTTTTTTTAAAACTATTCCAGTGAGTGATATCCAGATATTTTAGGCTAGAAATATCAGTCAATAATCCAAAGATTGGTGTTGTTGAAGTATCCCACTATAATCAGATAATCTTTTAACGCAAGCACAATGCTTCTTTTCCACACTTTTCATCACCTGCTGCATGCATTTCTGACTAGGCTTTCTTTTGTCGTTTTCTCCTTCCAACTGTCTTTCAAGTAGAAAAGATACTATGGGAAATAAAAAAATAAACTTTGGTTTACTAATATATTTATGAAATCACAATCCGAGTTTAATAACATCGTTAAATCTTCAGCAAAAGATCTTAGAAGAATGCAAAATTGTGAGAAAAATATCCATAAAAGAATGAACTTCGCAATATTCACAGTTATAATTAAAAAAGGACCACCCGGATTTCATAACATAGTTAGGCATATATTCAGGTTACTATACAATGAATCCCAGGGCTTGCTTTTTTAAATGTATTACCAAGCCTTAAAAATTTTATTCTTCATTTTCCAATATGAAAAGGTTTGACACAGTTTAGCCTGCTGTTATCATCTATATAGATATATAATAAAAGATATTGTTGAGAAAAAAATATATGTACCATATCGGCCATTAAATTACACTTCTGTTGCATGTAGATAACTATTTTTCTTGTCATGTGAAATAGAAAAAGCACTTAACAGACTACTTACTAGAAAACCTGCAGCATTTTAACAATACTTTTGCAGCTTTAGCACTCTGGAACCCTTATTTTTACGACCTGATATTGTTGAGAAAAAAATATATGTACCATATCGGCCACTATATTACACTTCTGTTGCATGCAGATAACTATTTTTCTTGTCATGTTAAATAGAAAAAGCACTTAACAGACTACTTACTAGAAAACCTGCTGCATTTTAACAATACTTTTGCAGCTTTAGCACTCTGGAACCCTTACTTTTACGACCTGACGCCATGCTCACATAAACGCCTTCGTTCCCTTTTTGCTCCTACTATTTTCAGAACAACGCCCCATCGCTGGCTATTCACTCCGACGCGACGTCACGCCCTGTGTTCTATGAGCGCTGCGTGGACGGACAATATATTTTTCCGCGCATTTCCGTCTGAACTCTCTCCATGTGCCGACGAAATATCCATAAATCTCTGTCGCCATTGGCCGAAACATATGGTGACCCTCTGGTGCACTCGTGATTCCCCGGTTCAAAGTTCGATAAGCTTCGGCAACGGTTTTCCTGCGATGCAAGCCGCTCATGTCGACAGATTCCGCGCGGTTAAATTACATTGTGAAACTCATCGGAAAATTGATCGGATAAGTTAGAGCCTGTCTCTAAGCACCGTAGAGGATGTCAACCCGATGGGCAGAGTGTAGCAAATCCGAAACCTGGACGATCGTGTGATGGGTGAAAAGCGTTCACTTGCGATGCAATGTCGCGTGATGTGGAATATTGAAGCGCCAGCCATATATGACGGGAGCGAGGAGTAGGTAAAATGATAAAAATGAAAGGAAAAAGGGAATTTACCGAGAGCGTCCATCCGGTATACGACTTTATGCAATTTTAAACGTCTCGTTTCGCGTGGGAAATAGTCAGAATAATAATAATAATTCGTCTATATTGGGCGACATTTGGACCAGAAAGCCCTTTATTTCATCTAACCCCTCGTCATAGATTAAATATTTGCAGAGGAATATATTTTCAAGATAGTCTTGAAATTATAGCATTAAATCATTGAGGCCGCTATACACGGTGAATGATCATAGAATGATTATGCTGAACGATCACACGGTCATTCACAGGATCATGTGAGCAAAATAGAACATGTTCAAAATTCCACAATGCTCCTTTTACATGGGTTTTATTATAGATAAGGGTACCTCATGTGACTGAGAATGGCTACTTGCGAAATTCACACGGAAAAGGATTTTTTGTGGTCATCCAGCTTGTGAAAATAGCAAAGAAAATAAACGCTGGCGTTGCGAATAATGACTACTACCTCGGTACGTAGAAATGAGAGAGAGTGAATGTGAATGGTAAGCACCTCACAGAGAATGCTTGCGTTAAACACCGGTAATCGAGTGTTTAATGACCCACAGATACACAATGGGCTTAAGGAACGAACGGCCGATAAAATACTTGGAATGGAAATTAACAGAGTACGAAGTGAAATTGCTTCGTCAGTAAAAGCCACTTCGAGGGAAGTTAAAGGAAATCTAACATACATTGTAATCAAACTCCATTCAATCTCCATAGCAACCTCAAATTGTTATTTTCATAGTAAATTTCATCAATAAAAATGTATGCGCTTACATTTTTGTTCTGGAACATAGGAATTAATCGCATGAATAAGAAATGCATCTTAAAAGGATAATGTTATTCCTTACTTTGAGTGGCACATTTTTTAAGAAAAATTACTCAACGAATGGTTGTGAGATAAGTAAAAAATTTAAGTCATTCGATGGGTTTATTACAGTAATTTCAACATATGTTGTTATATTGGAGTTAAAATTTACTAAACCACATATTTCAGGAATTAGATTTGAATTATTATCTCGAAGGAATGTAATAAAAAATCGCTATAATCAAATATGAAGAGGAAAGATTAAAAAAAAACATTGGTTCTTACCGATGTCTTGCTAATTTTCATAAAAATGCCATGAATTTCAGTCATTATTAGTTGTGAATGCTAAACCAATACATTATGGTGTTACGGTAGAGCTCCGATTTAATTCCTGATTGAAAACTCAGGTTGCTGCTGCAGTTCATACTTTTTCTACACGTATGCACCAATACTCAACCATTTTCAACTTCTATTTGTCATATGCTAACTTCTATGATGAAATATTTCGCGTTTTTACCTTCACCACCAGACTTTGCAGGAAAATTCACACTACACATCCACATCTTTTGAGTATTAAGCATAGGAAGAGCGTATTCGCCCCGAAATTCAATGAGTAAATTTTTCAGCTCCTGTAATATTCTTTGGAAAATCTTCACTTTCACTAGCAGGAAACTCCGTCAACATACCAGCTTTTAACACTTACAAAATAAACCAGGAGCAATTGATTCTAAAAAATGTGATAATTTAAAAAGGCCTTCAATTTATATTTTCTATCAAAATACCACCGATATCAAAATATTTTACAACTCCATTCCACTCCTCACCGTAATATTCAACTAGCAATTATTCTCTAGACACATGCTGCGGCAATATTCTGAATGGAAGGATAACAAGAACATATTCACGCCATTAATTCATTAACCATCGGCCTTAACAATGGGTAAGTTGAACTCGCTGCCTGCCTCACAACTCGCCACGACCAGATGAAAACCCGTGCTGCCTTCCATCACGTATGCTAAACACGCCCTAGGGTGCTCATTTGTCTTGCCTCTTGAAAATGCCTTGGCGTTGCCTGAGCGATTATGGGGCACTCAATTTTAATCAGGCGTCGAGGCCCGAGTCTCAAGTGTCTAGGGCCAACATATTCGCTGGCACAGACTTGGCGTATGCCCTCCAGGAGCGCCAAAGCCGGCGAGCAAACCAGCTGGAGAGTGCTTAGTAACATGGCGCGGGGCGAAGCCAGCGTCGGGAGCCAGATCACCTCTGACAAGGTCGACCTCGTAGGCGTGACTTAAAAACCACTCATGACCCACAATCGAGGTAACCGAGTTTGGGCTCGTCTCTATCAAACTATGCATTAAAATGCGACCTATTAATTTTTCAATCGAAATAAATGAAATATTTAAGATATATCTATATATAAAAGTTTGTTTGTCTGTTTGTTTGTCCGGTATGCATTTTCACTGCACAGATTGCAACCGAAGTTAGTGTATAGGTGCATCACATGCTTCCAAAATCTAATACGTTACTTGTGATTGCCTCCGACGCGTTACCGTTAGTTACGTCACGTCATACAGCTTCTTTGGTGGGACATCCTGTCGGGTAGGCACACCTCGTGATTCGGTAAAAGGGGGGAAAAAAAAATTAAAAAGGGCTAATTTTTTTACTGTGGTATGCGTTCACACGATGATACATAATAATTTATGCTGTGGAGCGGGCTGTAAGCTGTATCCGGAAATCGTTCTTTTTCTTTCGCTTGCAATAACATATGCATACCATCATCATTTATTCTTTGCTCCTAACCTAAAAATACTACCATGTGACAATTGATTCCGAGTTCTAATTTTCCCCCTTCTTTGGGTACTTTATTTCCCGAGCAACCCCGGGTGGCCAGCTAGTATTTCTTATTTTTGGTATGAATGCTTGTGCATTCAAAAGGTAGAATGCTTAAATGTATTCTCAATATTTAAAGTTCACATTTTTATTAATATAATGCTTTTTTAGTGTTTTGCATATCATACTTCAATCTGCCGCATGGTGTGTATGCGTGTGGAACGCTCTGAAAAGCCTTGCGCCATAGAGGGACCGTGTATGCAATGCATACATATTTCGCAAATGGTCTTTATTCGATTAAATAACTAAAAACCCAAAGTTTTTAGTAATACGGGGTAAGTAATGAAATAGTTTTGCAATATTTGCGAATTATGTATAAAAAACGTATGTACTTAAAAAAATATTAGCCTCTTCTCATCACTTAAAAAAAAAACAAATTTCAACCAGAACGTGAAAATGTCTATTATGCCCTTAATTTAAAATTTTCACATTGTTTAAAAATAGTTTTTACTGTTTAAACTATCTTAAAATTTATCATTTAGTAACATGAGTATAAAATTATTCGAATTTCCTCTCATTAACTTGATCAAGTTAAATCCTATTTGACGTTTTGGACCCACGCAAGAAGCCATGTTTGAGCTAAGCATAATCAAATCGACCTATTTAGACCGATCACAATATGACCTACCCGGAAGTAATCATTTGGAGACATGATATCATAGCAATAGCGACTATATTTAAAAAGCTTTGCCCAATATTTTCTTAATCTATGAAAGCATTTTGTTATTAAAACGGTTGATTTTAGTAGTTTTAACTCTTAATTTAGTTTTCATTAATTTTCCTAACCTGGAGTGCATTTAAACCCATCAGCTGGTATGATATAGAGATCCAACTGCTGCAAGTTTATCGTAGAGTGCAAAAGCCGCGTTGGATTTTGAGCGTAATGCATGTAAACATACATCTCAAAACAAAATGACAGGTATGCGAGGAAAATGGAGTAGCAGGATAAATTGAGGAAAATCGATAGGGCAGCTTCATGGTCCAAACTGGATTTATGAGTTTGAATTTGTTAAAAGATGTCATAATTATATTAAAATTAGTAAATTGACCCATTTAATTTATTTCTCAATGCAAGGCATTTAAAATGAGCCTCTGAAAGTAGCTTACCTTTTTTTATTAATAGAGATATGGCGTATAAAGCGAAGAGCCGGAAGCCACTGCAGCTGGAGGCCAGTATTGAGGCTTCCTTTAATTTTATTTTCATTCATTCCTTGAAATATTACCCCTACCGAAATATTACCCCTTGGCTTGTAGAGGAGGGTTGAATCTACTGCATCAAAAAATGATAAAAATCGAAGGGCTAGCTACATGGTAAAAAATCAATTTGAAATTTGAATTTGTAATAAACAATATTATTTTTGTTTAATTTCGTTAGAGAGCAATAGTAGTCTAATTCAATTCAGTGCCTTAAATTAAGACTTCGGATTTATTATAGCTTCCTTATTTCCTGAGACATATTGTTTAATGCGAAGACATTTTCGTAGCATTGCAGTTATACAGCATTATAATATCTTGTAAAGCATGACATGAGTTACAAGAAGGCATTTCTAATCAAATGTTGCTAAATTTGGTCGAAATATGTGCTCTAAGGGGCCAAAGCCTGGTTGAGTTGGGGTGGAATGACCCAGTTGTCGTCATTAGTAATTCATCTGCCAATAAATTACTCCTCAACGGCTTCGTTGAAATGTATCTTGGATATAATTTGTTGTCCACTGAAAATCGTTCGAAAAGTTACATTCTCAAAAAATAGCACATGATATCAATGTATTTATCATACCATAGGTTTTCTGGGTCACAACGAGATTTCATGCGTTTTACTAGAGTAAAAGCTAAACTAAATCTGACATACTTTCTCTACTATAAGTTACATTATTGATACCTCATGCAGAAAAAAATAAATGGATTTAATAATTAATAATTATAGAGCTGATCCAGATATAAAACTGTATGAACTGACATCACCAATCCTTACCATCTACCGCTAACACATCAAAAGAAAAAATTATGGGCTTTTATTTTTTTTTAATGCTTTTATGCGATGGCATTGTTCAAGTATGCCTTTACAAAACTGCTACGTGGAATTCGTTTTAGAAACTGAGAATTCTGAGCACTAATTGTGGTAACTATGCGTTTTAATTCCATATCAAGTAAGAATTTTAGTTTTTATAGATTTGTAACCCCCTATAGTTAACATTTATTGCTAAAAAAGTATGATATAAAAGCAAAGAGAGCATAAACGATGCCGCGATTACGAGACTGAGCACTGAACGTACATTTCCATTTCCAGAAATTCTTTCCAAACAGTATACTCACACATGAAAACCACATTGAGTGTACAATTCGACATTCCAGAGCAGGAAATAGTTCTCTCAATCCTTTAGGGAATAAATGTTAGAAATTTATTCCCCGGAGATTCGTAATAATGGCATCAGAATAGGATTTTCTCCCTCACGAGATACAGATAGGACGTGTCTTTCGTGGCGTGGATGCAAGCAGAAAGGATGTATAGAAATCACGAAGGATAATACCACGGGAAGTTTTGATATTATCTTCACTTCCTGACACACCATTTCGTTCCCTTTTCCTCGCGATACTTTTCGGGCCTAGCTTTAAAGGTGTTTGCCTCGGAAAAACTCAATCACAGGGTTCCCTAAACCTATCCTCTCTTTTCCCACGGTATCTGCGAGTAACCTGACATCCAATCTCGTGGATTGGATGAGACGACAACGTTTGGGCACTTCCCCTTGAGGATATTTCTTTCGCACACACATAGATAGACTCGCCAGCCAGCCAGCCAGCAAGCCGCGCTATCGCCACAGTTGTTGGTGGCGGCGCTAGCGTCGGCACGGGGGCTAAGGGAGGATGGAAAGAAAAAAAGAGCAAGTTTTGGCAGATAAGAGGCGAGAGAGGAACCTTAGGGAGGAGAGAAATCCCTGGGATGCTACCTCTCTCTCTCTCTTTGGCCAAAGCCGAGATGACAGAGGTTGTCGTTCTTTGAGTGAGACAACAGGCGGCGATGAGTGGGAAACGGGGAGTGGGTTTAGAGAGAAGAGAATGGAAAACTGGAGGGTGTGGGGATGAGCCGGGAGAAAAATAGGGTTTTCAAAGACCTAGGAAAGGGTGAACACTAGTACTACAGGTATTACTCCTCTAACTTATGAACAGGGTACGCTCCGGCGACTTAAGTCTTTTAAGACGGAAATAACTCATATAGATCCCTTGTACTCTTCGTCAGTGCTGTCACTGTCTTTCAATGCTCTTTATTTCCATCCGAATTAACACTTACCATACTAATCCTTAGTATTGCAGATCTGTACCCCAGTACTGGCCATTTTAAATATTTTTGTGCTTGTTCTTAACAAAAAACCTTTGACCATACTTATACGTACGTAATCTATTCACAACTTAGAACTAATCGTATCAGCCTCCTATCCACATCCATTGAATGGGTAGAATGCTAAATTGTTCTTTTTCCTCTTTGTCTATCTCACTTCCTCCAAGCCCATAAATGATATTTATTTCCATCCGAATCAACACCGTGCTAACCCTTAATATTGTACACTACCCCAGTGCTGGCTATTTTCAATATTTTTGTGCTATTTACCAACAAAAAAATCTTTGATCCGAAGAATATGTTTGGTATCCTTTTGAATAGTACATTTCGCTTTAATATTTCTCATTTCTTTATTTAGAGGTTATTACCACTTTGTTCAAAAACGGAAAACTAAGAATTTTTCAAAAAAAGTAGGGCGTAATATTATGTCCGTAGCAAAAGTCGGAGGATTTCACGTGGAGCAACATTACGACCTCATTAGTTCAAGTGACAAAAATTGAAATAAATACTCTCTGTTTTCCACGTTTAAAAATTTTTTGAGGACCTAGACTTCAATGCTGACTAGTTCAACTAAAAGTGGCACAAAATCGTTTTCGTCAGATATTCTCCGGAGTCACAGCCGGGTAGAAATTACTATACGAGAATCGGTTCTCCTAATAGGATGAAGTTTTCCTCATGCTAAAATTTTCCTTGTTATTCTAAAATATATTTACGGAGATAAAATCTCTCTCATCTGGAGTATGTTATGACTAATGGCAAAAGTTTTAAGTATATATTCTTCCCTGTACACGGCTCATGGCAGGTTCTTCAGAAGAAATTATGTGCGGCTTATATACAAAATGCATAAAGCTTTTATAATCGAAAAATGGTTTGATCAATGAAACATTTCCATGGGAAACGAGACTTTGATAGCATCACATGCACACAAGCATCACCTTGAAGTTGATGTAGCAATTTTGAAACCTACGTCGTAATTAATTATATAATCGTGGATTGTAAGTATCTATTTCAATATGGAAAAATCTCACTCCATCAGGCTTGAATCTTCCGATTGCTTTGTAGGTACTTTTCTGTGGCGAGTGAAGTCGATTAGCTCTGGGAATTACACGCAGTCTCTACGCTAGATTCTTACCTCTAAATAAACTTTTATAATTAAAATTTTATTAAACTATGTTGAAGAATGCTTGTATTCCACTGTGCAGGTAAAATCACTGCTGAGAATAATATGGTTATCGGAACACGTTGCCAAAACATGCGGCCGATTGCTGAGGCATTTTAAATAAGAAATTTCGAAGATTTTTCAAAACTTATTTTTATGCATAAATTTTGTCTTGACTCAGGACGTTCGTAAGTCGTATGGTCATAAATCGGTACGTACATGTACTGTACTATCGCATTGATATTGCTCAATGTATCTACTCAATCAGTATTTATGATTAAAATCTTTGAAAGAATTTGTAGTTATCCCTTACGTGCAAAATTCTTTCCAAAGGAAAAGTTAATGCTCAAATTTAATGCCCGTGGGATGGCAAAAGCGGCATACTTTCACGAAGTCACGCGAAATTACACGCGCAGTGAAAACACTTTACAGGACTTAAATAATTTAAATTGACCGGGATTTGAAAAACCACTATGCACAAAGACTAAACTAACCATCCTTCATCGTTAGTGCGATTATGCAAATCGGTTGGTCTCGTGGAACTTGTACTTCTACGTGTTGGACAGGTCAGGTTGTACGTCTTTTTGGGGTTCCACGAAGTAATAAATTTCGTAATGAAAGTTTGGCGGCTTAAATTTTAAGATAGAGGTTAAGATACATCAAATTTGTACAGAATTACTGGTAGTTGTTAAGAAAGTCACGGCTTTTGCAGCCATGCGAGAGGGAGCAAAGGAAAATAAAACTTATTACACGCTAAAAATTAGGACGAGTAACCATTTACCTATAGAAGAACGTCAATATACTATGAAGAGATCTGTCAATGTCTGTACTAATGATACTTACTGAAAAGGAACTTATTATTATTTTGAAATTTAAAATGTATGCACCAGGAATAAATTCGTTATAATATAAATTATATATTGATCTGATGCTTATCGGACGCAAAACTGGCACCAAGTATAGCCGTAATAAAAATTTTATTCAATCATTAAAAATAATTTCTAGAGTGACCGCAACCCCGAAAATAGAAGAATCTCAGAAGAAACAATCTACAAAAACAAGTACAAATAAATGAAATTAATAAGTATACTTATGCATTGTATTGAATTAAGCACGTAGTTCCACAAAAAAGCCAAGCCTCGAGTACACCTTGTAAAAGATATGAACCTGAATCTTGTTCTATTTCTTATTATTTTTCTACATTTTCTCTACTTCAATTACAATTTCTATTCTGCGTATTCAAAATGAGGTCTGATCAAGAAGTGGTTAAGTCCTCGGGCGTAATCTTTACACATAGCAAAAACAGTATTATTAAAAAATCCAGAACTTGACTCTACCTTGATTCCTCACTCTACTTCAGGGTTTGCATCTCAGATTGAAGCTTAGTTAAGAGTTCGTATTTTAAAATGAAAACTCAATTCAACAAAATTCAACTACCGTAAATGTCGTAAAATTTTCGAAGCAATGTATTTACCATAACCTTTTTTTTCAATCATGGTCTCCTGCTCATCAAAAACTAACATTTCTGGAGTACGATATCACTCATGGTAGCTATTGATACGCCGGCATTGATTGATGCCATATTACACTGCATAACTCAGGGGCTCTACAATTTTAGTACTCGCCGGAAAATGTCAAGATCTTTCTGACGTTTTTTTTAGTTCAAGTGCACGAGCGTAGACAATACCCAGTTCTCTTTTTTCCTTATCTTTTGCACCTCTATGATCCATTCTACCATCTTTGCATAAAACTTCAACAGTCTCCTTCCTGTTTTGCTTTCGGATGTCTAATATTACACAAAATCTCCTTTGTCAGAATAAGTGGTTGTTCATGAGTATCTCATGTTTGTCAATCATCACATAAAGAAATCACTATATATGTGATTATTGGTGCAATTAAAATCAGAAAAATGCGTTATAACTGTTATTATCATTGGAATTAGTTATTTTTACGAGAGATTTCGTTTTTAGAATATGAGACGTTGTAGCTCCGCACCGAGTTTAAATCCAACTTTCCCAAGCTTCCATATCATTGCCAAAATAATCAAATTGTCCTCCTTGAAGCCAGCGCGCTCTCTCGAGTGTCTCCTGGCTTACCCAAAATAAACAACTTTCTCCGCTCTGTGTGTCCCCCTCCAGCTATACATGACCTAAGGTGGAGACCCACATGAAGTCGTCCTTTGTGGAGGTAACCTTCATGAAGGGTAGGTTGTGGAGAGACAGGGACCGTTTTGTGTCAGAGGAAGGACAAGCGGGCTAAAGAGTGGTCATGGGAAGAGAAAGAGCTGTTGAATTCTGGGAGAACAAGGAATGGGCGTGCGCGAGTTTGTATTCGGTGTCCCCACGTAAAACTCTGAGTTGCACACCCTTTATCCCGGGATGAACCATTCACGGGCCTGCTGAGCTTCTTTCCCATTTTCCCCAAATTATCGCACGTTCTCTCTATTGTACCTATCCCATCCACTCTCTTATCCCATTCTAAATGCCAACCTTATCTCCCAGCTGAGCCTCCAGGAAAAAATAAAAAAATAAAAAGAGAAAATGTATCAAAATATCTGGATATTTTTTTTCAATTATTCACCAAGTTTTCATCTGCATCATAATGAGTTTTTGATACATAATTCAGCTTTAAAGCGGCGGAAGAGGTGACCTTTTCATATAAAAGATTAACTCCACAATTGCAAATTGAGAGAGAAAGGGAAGAAGAAGTATTTTTTTCCTCCTCTGTTTTCATTCGTTTGAAATAATCATCATCATTTCGTTTTCCGCGGTCGCTGGCCGAAACGACTTTCTCTCCCAGGAAGAATGAAAGAGACAGAATTTTTTTTTCCACACAACTAATACTCAAATAAAAGTTTGTGTGTTTCAAAAAGGGGAAAAATTAGCCCAACCTGACTTATTATATCCCTAGGGCAAGATATTATCAAATTTATAAAGAGAGAGTATAAAAGAGACGAATATTTATACCATGCGTTTTAATTATTGACTCCGAAAAACATGTTCCTTAATACTGGTAAGTTCTTTCGCAAAAGTAATATTACAGAGGATGACAAAAAGGGCAAAATGTTAACACAATAACAAAGCTATAGCCCACGTGACGTTATTAAAAATGCAAAGCAGCGAGTACCAAAATATGACTGATTTATTGCAGGTTTTCCATAGATACGGTGATTGATGATGGAGTCAGCTCGTGTAATTAATTCGGGCTAATTAAGAAAATTTTCAATGTAATGACGCATTAAAAACCTAGTAAAATGCAATTTATCGAAAGAGATATTTGGTCATTCGTGATAAATTCGTTTCAATTTTTGACAGGTAAACAAAATTTACGTTGACAACAATATCAGAAGAATCACAACTCAATTCCATAGTTACACTCGAAACCATTCCATACCTCGGATCCGATAAAATGTTTGCGTAAAGGGTTTCATCATTTCTTCCACGTATGTTCTAGCATATTTCTTGCTGGGAGTACAGACAAAAACAATTTATCCAATTAAAAGATTAAATAAATTAATCATCCTTAGAAATGGTAAAAAAAATACTTCAAATTATATGGTTCATTACTACATTTCGATTCGCATCGCAATAAGTTTCGTAATGATATCCAGTCTCACTAACTCATAAAGTATTTTGCAAGTTCGAGACGTGAGATCTCTCGGAACGTTTTCATTTTCTTTTCTACAGGAATACAGGATACATACATAAAATTTCAAGAGCTCTACACACTTATTGTTCAAGCAAGTTAACGAGAGTGAGAGAAATTTTGAAAATTTCAATGTGAGGTATTCATAATTTTAAAACCGCAGCTATCTCTCAGGTCACACGTAATCGGTTTAGAGTTTCACAACTAAACGTGGAAGATGGATGATATCAATGGTGTGAGGTGATCTGTTGTTGAACATAATGATTCAAATGCAGTACTAAAGAATATAGTATAAATACTCTCACAACCCGAAAACATGAGTGCCGGGAGATGACGTAAGAATGACCCAACTAGTTATACATGAAAATAATAAAAGGGACCTCATTATTTACGTATCTCATTTAGAGGATAATGGCTGGAAATAGGGCTTACTTTGCTAATATTAAGCTCCTGAAGTCAACTCTTCTATCTAAGGAGATGAAATTCAAGATCTATAAGACGCTTATCAGACCGGTCGTGACATATGGAGCAGAAACGTGGAGCATCTCCGCTGGAAACAAGCAAGCTCTGCGGATATTTGAACGAAAGGTTTTGCGAAAGATATATGGTCCCGTGACAGATGGGGCAACTTGGAGGATAAGAACAAACAAGAAAATAGAAAATATTATCCGAGGCGAAGACATAGTGAGGTTTGTGAAGACCCAACGGCTAGCTTGGCTAGGTCATGTAAAAAGAATGAGTGAAGAAAGGATGCCTGAGAAGATTCTACATGGAAATATGGATGGAAAGAGAAAAAGAGGAAGACCGAGGAAAAGATGGATGCAGGATGTGGAAGAAGACATAAAGGCTATGAGGATTGTCAGATGGTGGGAGAAAGTGCAGAACAGGAGAGAATGGACAGGCGTCTTGAGGGAGGCCAAAGCCCATACCGGGCTGTAGTGCCAAGGAAGTAAGTAGTAAGTATTTAGAGGATACATGCATTTTAATCGTTTTATTGAAAATGCGTATTGAGGTAATAAAAATAAATGAAATTATGACGGATAAAATCATAGTCAATGTGATAGGAAAAGTGTTTAATCAGTTAACTATTTGGATTTCCTCAAATCAGAAATAAATAACATATAGCTTCATGAGAGATTCCTGGGGTAGTTCCCGATGATGTGATCGATCGATTTCGTTGCTTAAAATCCTATGTTTATTATCATTCCTTGAATTCACGAGGATCGGCATGCACTTGGTAGTGAATGCCAATATCAGCTGTTGAGACGTCGGTATCGATCAATGCCATGTTCCGCTGCATAACTCGAGGGCTCTAGAACCTGAGTACTCGCCGGAATATGTCAAGATCTTTCCGTGGTATTTTTAGTTCTAGTGCACGAGTATACGCAATATCCAGTTCTTATCTTTTTTTCCTTATCTTCTGCACCTCTGTTATCCATTCTATCATCTTTACATAAAACTTCTAAAGTCACTTTTCTGTTTTGCTTCCGGAAGTCTAAGATAGCACAAAATTTCTTTCACGGTTAAAAACGGGTTGTTTACGAATATTTTACCTTTGTAATACACAGTACCAAGGAATAGTCTTCCATGTCATTATTGGTACAGTTAAAACTACGACAACTGCATACAACTGTTATTATCCTGCAATTGGTTGCTTTTGGGGGTGTCAATACTCTTTTAGGCAATTTCAAAAACATTATGACCTGTAGATATTATGATCATAATTGGCACTAAAACCTTCTTAATGTTCTGATAAAGTTGAACTAAATGGTAATCAATGATATTTTTCAGCGTCAAACGCTTCATTATCACTATCAAAACAAAAAACTCATTTTTTCTAAAATATATATATTATCAAGCCTCTGGTCCCATTTTATTGTTAGGTGTTGAACAGTAGATGATGATTTTTTTCACTAGAATCTCAAAGTGATAGCTGTGTTAGAAAAATTTATAAATACGCTTGCTTGCTAAATAAGTGAGGGATCTTTTCCATAAATTTTAATGTTCTAAATTATGTTATAAATAAAATTCTAATTTCCATAAATTTTAATGGATTCAACGAATTTTAGGAACTGTAACCCTGATAGACCGATACCTTTCAACGAATTGAACAAATTTCAAAAGAAAGTATCGAAAAGCTTTGCTGCAAAAACAGATTATAGCATCTTACAGGAGCAAATGAATCTCTAATGCATGTTTTTCAACATCTAATTAGCCAGAAAACATGAAATTTAGACAAAATATATTGGCATATTTCCCGGGACTGAGGAGGTTAAAGTAGAGGGATCACATCTCCCTTAAAATGCTTCTGATAGAATGCGATAATTGTTTGATAACAGAATGTTGTTAAAAATAAAAGGCTAAAGCTTATGTGATACCCTATGATATTAATGTGAAATGATGAGCCTAAAATTTTCACAAAGATTAAAGAATGCGCAAACACGAAGAGTGTTTTAGTATCTCAACATATCTTTAGACTAGGTCATCTTGGCAATTCGTGACTTGAGATTTTCTTCCTGCTTTGAAATCGAGTATTTATTAAATTAAGAATGAATGCCGACTAAGAAATCTTAATTTTCTTGAAGACTAGGCCTGCAGCTGTGAGTTGGGCAATGTTAGTAGATGAAACTTAGGAAACTAATTTCAAAGAAAAGACACGAAGGCAAGTTACATCTACGAGTAAGGCAATTTTATATCATTAGGAGGTGCAGTCACCTGCGTTAAATCCATAAAGGAAACTTAATTGAGCATTTTAGCAAAAGAAAGATGACTAGTTCAACTAAAAGTGGCACAAAATCGTTTTCGTCAGATATTCTCCGGAGTCACAGCCGGGTAGAAATTACTATACGAGAATCGGTTCTCCTAATAGGATGAATTTTTCCTCAAGCTAAAATTTTCCTTGTTATTCTAAAATATATTTTCGGAGGTTAAATCTGTTTCATTTGGAGTATGTTATGACTAATGGCAAAATTTTAAGTATATATTCTTCCCTGTACACGGCTCATGGCAGGTTATTCAGAAGAAATTATGTACGGCTTATATACAAAATGCATAAAGCTTTTATGCTCGAAAAATGGTTTGATTAATGAAACATTTCCATGGGAAACGAGGCTTTGATAGATTCACATGCGTAGAAGTCTATCAAATATTTGATCAATGAAAAGCACACGACGATCGATGGTGAATTAAAGGGAATGTCGCCGGATTTTTAACAAAGAGTTTAACTTCTAAAAATAAAATGTTCTAAAGCATTGGAGGACGTGAATTCCAAAGCAGTAAAAATCCATTCAGCAAAATTTTAAAGCTGACTACTTTGCCAGCAATGCATCTCCAAAGCTATCAAAGCCATTTCTTAGAGCTTACCTTATTAATAGATACGCTAATCTATGTACTATTGGTTCATAGAAAAAAAACCACGTAACATTCTTGGTAGCCCCATAACCTTAAAAGGAAGTATAACAGGAACTAAATGTTTACACATTTTTGTAGCTCTCAGTTCTTGGAACAAGGTATTAACTTAAAAGAGATTCATCATCTGGAGTTATTTTAAGCGCGAAATAGATAATTGAATCAATATATTCCAAATCAGCGTAAGTACATGGAAAAAGTTTTGAGATCAACCTCTTCTTATGTACATCTTCAAATCTATTACTCTTCTAATTTTTCGTTTGTATGGATATGTGATTCTAAGGATTTAGGATAATTATTGGAATAATTCATGTAGCAGATTTAGTAGTTCCACGGACAAAAGGGGTTGTGAAAATCATGGCTTAAGTCAATGGGATAATGAGGAAATATTTACTTTGTAACACGAAAATGCAGGGAATTAGTAGATTTTAACCCTTATGAATGAGTCGACACGACGTTTACCCATCACTTCTGAAAAAAATGTAGTTGGAACTCTTACTTTTGACTGATTGTGCAACGAATATTACAAAAGAGTATCCTGAAGTCGGCCTCTAAAAGTGTCACCAACCGCGCAATTATATGTATTTTCAAAAGTCTCCACTCGTCTCACAGGCGGACAAATTGATCCGTATTTCACGGAGAAACTAAGGTATCATTAGGAGCGTAAACGGAAATTATGCACACGATGATGTTATCTATAAAACTGATTAATATACAGAACTATTCCTCGCAATGACAAATGTTATATCGCAAAATATTAGATATAACTGTATGTTGTACCATAACTTGCGATGAGTGCAATGCGAACACATTGCGGACATGTTTTCAACCGATTTCAGTGCGACCGAGGTGTAACAGAAATCGACATGGAATGAAATTGGGGCTCCTCTTTGCAGACCCCTTGGATTTTGTTCTTATTTGCCATTATTAGATTTTCTCCTCACCAAACTGACTAAAAAAAATGGAATTATCAGTTAGACGGACTTAATGTGCACGAGTACATGAAAATAAACCACCGACTTCGAATTCCAAACGCAGTTGCTTTAATAGCCACGAGGAATAAATCTGATTTGCAGAATCCAAACTAACTTATCTTAACATGATTACCAGTTGATAGCAACTCAAAAGTCACAAAATGTTCCCTTATTCCTATAATACCTGTTCCTAGAATCCACATTACTCTACAATCAGCAGAATAAATTATGAGCCTTATACAACAAAGCATTAATGAAAACAAAAAAAAAATAACTGGACGAAAACACTGAACGCATTTTAAATGAAAAAGCTGCTGTTACTCTATATTTCGGTTCTATTTTAAGTTTGAACAATATGGATTTGCAGAAAACCGTTTTGCGATGAGTTTGGCTGTTAGTTTTAATAGAATAACTGATTTTATAGCAGGTTCAAACATTGAAAATAATGTAAACAATCATGTCTACGCTTTTGGTCAAAGCATATTGTGCCGCAGTCACAATGGTTACATAATGATCCAGCTTCAGGCGTATTTATTCGGGAAGAATTATTTCGTGTGTTACTATGAAAAAGTTTTGTTGTCCTTTTTTATTAGATTCACCATCTTAAATGTTACACCAAAGGCTTGGTTCGTATGGATGAAAATAGAACTTACCGTTGTTTCAATCACAATCGTGAGAATTTCAAGCATTATTTAGGACGGCTCTGTATATTACCCCTAGCCACCTTACAATTTTCATTTTTATTTTGGTATTTGAAACATGGTATATTGAAATGCTAAAACAATTAACCATATGACCGCTGATATCTGTGTAGTAAAGGTATTGACTTAAAACAAAGAAATCCGCGATTGATCATGCAGTAATTGAGCACGCAAAATATATAGCTATCCTAAAAGAGGTTTATCCGCGGTTTCAGGATAGGGACAACGAGGGGGATAGTTGCAGGGCCTGGAGGGTAACCTACCAGCAATAGGGCTTACGGCGGTAGTGAAGGCTCATGAAAAACAACATATGGAAAAATTTTCAAGATCAACCTATTTTTATGTACATCTTCCAAGCTATTAAAGCCATTGATTTTCCGTATCTATAGACATGCAATTCTATGAACCGGAAAGAATCATAGGAATAATCCAAGTTATAGCTTTAGCAGTCCCAAAAACATTCACCACGTTAATCTAGTACAAAAGTTTTCAGATTAACCTCTTTTTTGTACATCTTCAAAACTATTTAAGGCATTTCATAAAATCGTAGTAATTTTATTACGATTATAATCTTTTAGTAATTGTATATTAACCATTTTATCTACTGTAAATTGGATACGCTATAGACCACCCTAGCCTCTCTCTCGATCCGCGACTGAAGTGGTCGAAGTCATGCCTAGGAAGCGCATCATAAGATAAATCCATAGAAATATTTAAAAGAATATGACAACGAAAAATGCGAAAATCCACAAGAATTTGGCTGTCAAAAAAAATTGCACAACCCCTCCGAGATAGGTTTGACGAGCATAATATAATAAAGGTTCATTACAAGGAAATGGCGGCCGCAATTTGCAGCACCATTCTTAACTCTAACCCCATTCCCCCGTTTTTTTTAAAATAAAGCCAATAAAAATTACGAGATATAAACCCTGTGACGCGCCAATATTTTCTCGAGGAATCACCCCAGTGGGAGACTGATTTGGCATTCAGGATTGGGGACCGAAAAAAAAGAACGAAGAAAAAAAAGAAAGAGAAATTACTCCGAGGAGGAAGGACAAATCCGATATCCCCACCACAAACGTCCTAATTTCGGCCTGGGCGCCGAAGCGAAGCCTCAACTTGCCTACATCCTAACCTCCACACACTCCAAACAATTCCCCTTCCCCTACCATTGCCCCGAGGCGATTGTCATTTGGTTGACTGCGCCCTCAAGCGGTAGCACAGCGGAACTAAATTGCGCGTATGATGGTGGCGGAGGCACTTGGGGAGGGCTGCAAGCGAGGATAGTACAGACTGTGGGTACCGTGGCGAAGCGTTGCACATGAGATGGAACCAGTGCACTACAGAGGTAGGACAATGTGTGACAGATAACGATGATTGTTGGTGTAGGTGATTCACAAAATTAAGTCGTTAGAAAGGCGAAAGAAAGAAGAAGTGGGCCGTGAAGAAGATATTTACCAATCACTAACAGATAATTCTATCGGTCCAACATTTCAAAGCTAAACGTTGATGCACACATATGACATGTGAACATTTTAATTGCCTGAGGAATTGATGAATTCATAAGCTGTCGCTTTATGCGTGAATTATAGGAACTGTCTAACTTCAGGGTCGAAGAAGTAGGCTCTGAAGAATATATTCACCAATCACTTACGGATTTATATTAGTCCAAAATTTCACGACTAAACGTTCATGCACACATATGGCACATTAAATTCTCATTGCCTGTAGAATTAACTGATTCATATTTAAAATATCGTGATCATAATAAAATGATTATTTTCAACTCTCAACCACCAGAATAGTCTTTTGGCAATGTTATCGATTTTTGGGTGAAATATAGGAGCTGAATGAAATTCAGAAGCAAAGAAGTTGGCTGTTAGGAAGATATTTACGAATCACTCACGGATTTCTATCAGTTAAACTTTTGAAGACTAAACTTTGCCGTACACACATGACCCGAGATGTGATGAGCAATTGTATTTCTTTCAAGGAGTAATGCTTTCAATCTAAATTTGTGGTATCCATCTTGTTAACACACCTTTATTTTTTCATTTCCCCTGTCATTTATGAATACGATAACCTCGAACCTCACGTGGGGAACACATATAAAGAATATTTGCGGCATAGCCCCAAAGAAATTAGGATTCGTCAAGCGTATTGTGGGAAGATTTTCGGATGAGAAAGTAAAAGAAAGGTGCTATTTCGCTCTCGTCCGACCGCACCTTGAATATGCAGCGAGCGTATGGGATCCGGCGCTGAAAGACTTAATCCGCGAACTGAATAAAATACAAAGGAAGGCTGCGCGTTTCGTCAAAAACGGATACGGGCGTACATACAGTGTTACCCAGATGTTAAGCGAATTAGGCTGGGAGCCATTAGAGACTCGGAGGCTGCGCGCTAGGCTTAGATTGTTTGAACAATTAAGAATGGATATCTTTAAGAGCGACACAGAGAGCATAATATTAGAGCCACACTGTATTTCCAGGTCCGATAGAAACGATAAATTAAGAGAGATGTTTTGCCGAACGGATAGATATGGGAATTCGTTTTTCCCCCGAACTATAAAGGACTTTAATAAACGCTAGTCCCAACCTCGTTAGAGCACTTCATTTTTTTTCTAGGTGTAAACGGCTGGTGTCCTAACACCCCCTGCCACACGCCTTTTAGGCGGCTCGCGTGGTATTATGTAGATGTAGATGTAGAATTCAAATTCAAAGTATCGTAATCATAATAAAATAATTATTTATAACTCCCTACCACTAGAATTTTCTTCTGCAATCGCCAAACGTCAATGTTTTGTGCGTGAATCAAAAGAACTGAATAGACTTCAAGGGTGGATATTGATCGTTGTTTGGGGGTGTAAATCAATTTCTCAGGTGCCTTGGTGGTATACAATACCTTCCAGCGATTATCCGTCTGAGCTCTTATATGCGTAGTCAAGTTTCTTTTATATATTTATTATTTATTTTTGAAAACTGTTTTTTCTAATGCGATTGCAAAAATTTCTTTCGAGAAGTGCCTTCGTTGAATGATATTTGTCAATTTTTCCAGAAATTAAGATGGGGCAGCCATATTCCATATGAATCTACCGCTGATGAACTTGAAATGAAAAATTAAATGTAACATGGGCTATTATGCAAAGATAACTGAATAAACTCGAGGGAAATATAAAGATAAATTTTTTTGGGGAAAGACTGAGAGACAAGAGATTCCATCTCTCATCTTACACCTGTCATCCTATCATAAAAACATGAAATTATTTCATTTCCCGGCAAATAAGGTTTGCTCTAAAGGGGTATTAAAATTTGCGAACTCTATGGACACTTGCAACAATTATTGTTGGTGGCTGCATAACACAATTGTCGCAAACACAAAATAATATTTTTGGGGTTGATAAAACAGCCCTCCAACAAATCAATATCGCAAAGCGAAAAAAATATATGTTTTTACAAACGCTATAGAAACAATATATTCTGTTTTATGTAGAGGAAGTAACAGATAGGGCCGGTTGTATAGTATCTGGTTAGCGATAACTAAAACATTGTATTGAGATTTATATTAAAATTGAGACTTACAGAAAAACAAATTAGATCAGAATAACTTTTGGATAATCATTACACTTTGAATGGGGAAAGTTTTTATCTTCCGATTTCATACACCAAAAAGTTTTAGTTATAAAACTGACCCATGGAGTCTTTTGCTGTATAATATATGTCATATTACGTTCCAATGATATAAATGTATATACTTAAATTCTCTCCTGCAAATAAAATTACGTAAGAATACATTTTTAATACAGATAGCGCTACTAATTAAATGGGAATTGAAGGTAGAGGGAAAAGGAAAATTCGCTTCAAAATTGTTTTAAGAGTAGCTAGAATAAATTTTCACCCTGGAAATATTTCTTTCATGACATTGAAAGCAACATAAAAGGATAAATAACGAAAATTTGGGTAATAGAGCTACTAGAAAATTTGAGTAATAGATAACGGTAGGAAAATTGTACTACGACAAAGGGTGCTTTGAACGTCAGAATTATATTGGAAACCCCAGTGCACTGCAACGAGGCTTCTACCAATTGGACATTGGGATAGCTTGCGGCAATAAACACGTAAAAAATGATTCGATATAATTCTTCAAAGTGTGTGTTCAAGTCAAAGCATTACAGTGAGAGCAATATCAGTATCAATCTTCAAGCTTATAATTTTTACTCACATATTTTGATCCCATCAACGAAGAGCCTGATTAAGTAGAGTCACTACATAAACGAATGACATTATTAGTGGAATGAAAGACAGTCACAGAGGAAATGAAATACATTTAATGTCTCTTGTAGATGCTGCATAGGAGAGTACAATAATCTTTGGCCTATGAAATATCATCCGGCGAGAATAGGGAATAAAATGAACATAGAAGAAAATATAGCATTCTTGAGAGCGGAGTTGCTATCAAATGTGTTTAATTTTATTTAAAGATATAATCTATTTGTGAAATATATTTATGACCCTTTGCTCAGGGGCACAGCAAGGAATTAAGGCTAAGGGGGCTTTAACGGGGGTCAGGGGTATGTAGTATCCACCAGGGTAAGCAGGAGGTGCGGGGGCTCTCCCCTAGAAAATGTTTAAGATAAATGGTGAGTTTTACGGCCTTCTGAGGGATATTATATTCTTACCCTCTTCTATAAGTAATATAAAAATAATTAAGTAAAATTAATTTAACTTAAAAATTTGTCTGAGCTCTGGGAGAGAGAGGGTTATCCCACAAAACCCCCCTCACTGCGCCACCGCTTTTGTTATCAGCTGTAATCACAGATTTATACTCCATTAAATATTCAGCTTCTTCAAATTTTACCTAGAATTACAAACCACAACAAATATACACCACGTTGAGAGTTAATGCGATTCAAACTTACATACCCGAAAAAGAATAAACGTAATAAATAACGAAAAGTGTATTAAAAACAGGTTTATGATATTACAATCAACATAAATTCTACATCATTTTTAGACTCAAAGACTACAAGGAAAACTATTCCTTCCAGAGTCGAAGAATAAAGCAAAGCACATAGTCAGAGACCATGCTCATGTTCTCCCACTCGAAATACGCAAGCAAACTGAATACGTTTAATATTATATTACTAGTTGAAAGCATCATAAAAAAGTCCAATCGTATCATAGCCACTTTATGAATACACGAATTTGTAAGATTAAATTTACACTGAATATCAAAGAACGATGCTATCTGGGATTGACGGTGAGAACGAATGTAATTTAGCGCGATGGCTTGGCTAAGCTAGCTCATTCAATTAAGTCACTATCACTCAACGTTTGAATTCCTTCCCCTTGATTTCATCAAGTACTTTCTTGGATATTTTCTGGTATTGGAAAACCTGAGTTCCATCTAACTTTTATTACGAAACCTTTGATTAAAGTAATGGATCACAGAAATTTTATGACAATAATTGACTATTTATTGAAAAGAGACACATTTCACTTTTATCGGGCCTTATTTGAAACTGAACATGCTAATGGCAATTTTGAATACTCACTTCCGGGAGAGTATGTCACGATTGAATGAAATGAATTGAAGTGATTAAAATTATTACACAAAAATATTTTAAGTATTTGCTAATTTATTTTCCCGGAAAACTCGTCACTAGAATCAAACAGTCATTTAAACATCATTTATGTATCATCATTACAGACACTCAATCATACATATTTCCACGTAGAGTATTTAAATACTTTAATTAAAATAAATAAAAGCATGATACGCGTGCATATAAAATAGCTTGGCTTAATAAACTATGCGTAGACACATTTCAGCAATGAATTTCTGCACATACGAGTTGATTTTAATGTTGCTCACTAGCTCTTTCCATTTTTCCCTTTGTCAGCCCCAATATTTCATCAATAGAATTGAAAAATGTCAAAGAAAAAATGTATTCCTCTCACTCAGGCCTGGCTTACTGGGGATTTAAAGATAACAATAACTATGCAACTAACATATTTCTGTCAACACACTCTAGACTGATAATAACCATATAGGGACGTAAGGTCATCTATTCACTTGTTTTCGTACGCTTTAAGTAAATGAAGTTCCAAATTTTGGGGAAATAATTGCAACAAAATTTCCTTTTGTAGGATATATGTAAAAATTATAATATTTTGATTGAATGTTTTATAAAATCACAACATTTTAAGATAAAAATTTTTCCATTATGGCTACTATGCGTTTCAAAACTGTCCATTAAAAGTAAGGAACCAGACCGCGACCATGGCGTTACGGAAATCAATGAAATAGAGCTCTATATCAACAGAAACCCCAATATCTCAAGTAATAGGTTTACTATCAGTAGTGAGATTAATTTTCTAGGAAATTAAGGTAGAATGTTGGTCTCCTGAGATAACCATCTGTAATAAAAAACACACACATAAGTGTTAAGCCATTTATTTTCATAGTTTCATATCGTCGAAGTTGAAGAAGCTCCTACCATTACATAAATAAAATTTTAATAAAAAATTCAATGAAATTATTACTTTTTGCGATAACAATCAAGACCAATTCTTCATCCGGTGGAAAATGTTCCCATTTTAGTTCCCTCGAAGTAGCTAATGCTACTAATCGCGCTCCCAGTTGATATTATCGTCGCAGGGCGAGTTGCGCCTGGGCGCAGCATTGTCAATCAACAGTAATTGCTTCAAGTTTGCTATTTCATGGCCCCCATGACTTAATGTGCCCAAGTGGGTATTCTATTCTGTACTCTCGGTAACCTGTGTGCACTACATTTGCCCATTTTAATGAAAGATAATTTGTGGTAGCATCACAAAGCAAAATCTGGAGAAAATGGAGAATGAAAATGGAGAGTGGAGAGAGGACCTGGTTGGAATTTTTTTTCATTATCGTATCTCATGCAGTTTGAGCTTCACTGGGAAGAGCATAAAAGGATCAGCTATGTACGCCTGCCTCTCATCAGAATGAACAAAGTCTTTAATCTAGATGCTGGGAGCACGTAGGACTCCTCACGAGTCCACTCGCAGATAGCCCTTACGCGTTTCAAAAGTGTCCACCAGGATTCAGGATCCAGACCGCGACCATGACGTTGCGTTGATCAATGAAATAGAGCCCTGTATCAACAGAAACCTCTTTCATTAGCGTGATTTTAGGTTGACCATCATTAGCGAGATTAATTTTCTAGTTAATGAAGATAGAGCGTTTTTCTCCTGAGAATTTTTGCGGCATAAATACTTCGAAAGAAGGTAATTTTGACGTTTGTCCATTAATTATTTATGGTTACTCATAGCTTTCAAAGCAGTGCAACATAAAAACTTCGAAAGACGGTAATTTTGACGTTTGTCCATTAAGTATTTATGGTTACTTATGGCTTTCAAAATAGTGCAGAAAAATTAAGCAATAAAATTTTATACCTCTCTTGAGTCGTCGCTTCAATTTAGACGACAAACATTACCTTCTCCATGCTCAGTTGACGTAAATATTCAATTTAGACATCTTGAAAAGGCAAATAAGTTATCAAAAGTAATTTCCGAGTCTCCTAAGTCCTATAGAGCTTAGGATAATTTATAATTTTAATGAATGTTTTACTTTATAGACTTTAAATTAAAGAAATCCACCATGAGCATAAAAAACATCTGATGCACAGTTCTTTTATTCGTCAATATAGTAAATTAGTATATTTTTATTAGTCTCCTATTTTCATCTACTAATTCCGACGGTAATGCTTCTCATCATTGCCCAAAATTAAGGATGGGTAAGGATTAATTTCTGCTCTATGATACTTGTAAAAGGAAATATATACAAGCTGCTTTCAATGGCAATATTGCATAAGTAATATTTTCAAAACATCTAAAACACACTCTTTAGTCAGTAGCAGTCGTAGGTCAGCGGAAACAACTTTTGCTGGATTTAATGATTTTAGATAGCATTGGCAATTGATAGAATGGTTCACGCACTGATCGCTGAAATGAAGTATCCCGGATTGCATTGTAAATTAATCAGAAAACGATTTCGGGCCTCCAAAATAAAGTCAGGTTAACCAGCAAACATCCATCTTACTTATTACGACAAATTAATGTTTCTTCAGATGAAGGTGCATGTTTAAGATGGATATAAATTTTTGGATTCTAATTTGTGCGAGTTTAAATCTATTTCAATCTTATTAAAGGATTGAATAACAGGCGTTTTGTTTTCTAGGGTGAAACTAGGGGCTACGTTAGGCATAAATGTATTTCTTAATGAGCTACTCACGCTGAAAGCTTGATCGATTTCCCACAATTTTCTAAAACACTGGTTGACGATAGGAAATTCCTTTTTAAAGTAATCAAAAGTAAGGTTGAGAAGGTAGCAATAAAATCTAATATTGATATCAGCATTAAGTTTTAAGGAAATGCAACTATTGTGCTTATGGACGTAATTTCAATAAGGAAGTTCAGCGTTTTTACTGCATTGAGAGTAGAGTAGCGACTCAACGATGACTAGAATTTGAAAAAAGACGCATTACTGGCTAAAGAGAGTATATCCAGGATTAGTTCCATACGTCCGCTCATATTTCATAGATTTTTTTCCACGGAGATACTTCAGCAGGATAATTGAGTATCTATATGGACACTAAAAACTCCAAGCAAGGCGAGCTAATAACATCCTATTTTCACAGCAGTCTTTGCTAGCCATGAGAACAAAAATGAAATAATATCAGAAATGATTCCGTTCTATCCACGAAAAACTCCTAATCAGACCGACACACAATATTAAAAAAACGTATTTCAGGAGTTATTTATACAAAGCAATAGCGGAAGAAGATTATTTCTTATACGACCTGAAAAATTTCCTTCGTTTACCGTTGTACTTTGATAGACAAGATCAAGAGTTGAAAATAAAGGACTCGAAAATAGAGGGATTAAAACTGCCATTCTTTCCTCGTTCCGTGAGAGATAGCAAAGGTGTTTCGCTTAAAAAAATTTAACGGCATTACTAGGTACGACGGGAATATATTTTTAATTTTTCCATTGTTATAACTTGAATGGATTTGCTATAGGAATAGGAAACGCTGACGAGTTCACCCTTTGAGAGTATTTTTTGTTACTATGTATTATATTTTTATTACTGTGATATGAATGTGAGGACTGTATTACATGCTGCATACTGGTTATTAGCCACCCCCTATCCCCAAAATGTGGTTTGAAGAGTTTATGTTGATGTGGATGTTAAAAAGTAGAGAATAAATTTGCAAGGAGAGATACAGATTTTCGTTTTTTAATTAATTATGATACCAAAGGAGTTGGGAATAGAAAGAACGCGTATGTGTTCGTAAAATGAAAATATATGGATCAAATCAAAGGAGAAATAATATTTTTCTTAGATACGTGCTTAGAGTATTCATCATTTTATTCGGCAATAATACATATTGATGCCTATTTTAATCAAGGAAGGAGTATTTAAAGATAAGAATTGATTTTAATGAACAAAATCCCATCTGCGACATTAAATGAATCTACTTTATATGCAATTAATATTTATTTAAGGCATTCTTCTGGCCACAGTAGGTTTGCAGTGGTTTTTCGATTCAACCAGCCTGTCTCTTGCGTCCCTGCCCAAATTAAACTTCCCTCTTCAATTCCACTAACTACCCTTTCATTCTATCTGTATTACCTATTATCTTCCTTCCACTTCCCAGCTTACATAAAATTAGTCCCTTTTACACGGTGTAATCCTTTGGGTAATGACTCCAAAAAGCATCTATCTCCTCGGTATCTCTGATATGTAAACCTGAGATGGCTTAAAATAGAGAATAGATGCCTACTTCATAAGGCAAAATTCATGTACAAGTCAATAACGACAGAACTTCCTACATATTTACACCAAAATGCACAATATCACACTAAATAAAAATGAGTCCAACACTCCGTATGGAAGAAATTTATGCACCACAGCAGTGGCGTAACTATGGGAGGGGGGGGCGAGGGAATAGATCCCCTCCCAAAGCCTCAGAGAAATAAAAAACGTATTTAAAATTATTGTCTAGTTTATATATTTCATGACTGCATCTGCTTAAAGCCTAATTTTCATTGGTGAAATAATGTAAAATGGATATCAAGGCACGTCATTTTTCAAAAATTTTCTCCGTTTTCTGGGGGGGGGGGGTCACCACCCCAGGCTATCCCATCCCCCCCATAGCATATTCCTAGTAACGCCACTGTACCTCAATATCGAACATCTGTCTACGCTAGGTCTTTCCATATCACCTGTCGCGAAGCTTGGAATCACTTATCTGACGTCGAAAGCCTATCGAAAAAGAAATACCATGAAATATTAATAAAAGTGAAAAAAATTTTAAGTGAACTAAATTCTAAGCTACACTGCAAAAAACCAGATAATTGTGTCGCATGTTTTGATACTGATGTATCATTAAAATCTTCTTATTATGAGTAATAATTGTTGCCTCTAAGGTATGTAATAATCATAAATGTTCCAAAGAGACACACTTGTATCGGAATAATACATTTTATATCTATATTTTATTTTCTATCTCATCTGGAAGCATCCTCTCCTCCACTTCATTGTCCCTCTTCGTATTTGTGCACTTCATCTTCTATTTCCTCGGCCTCAATCACATCTAGAACACCTTCAGTCTTTTTTCTCGTAAGTAAGATGTTCATTTCCCCAAAGTCTAAGCTTCATCATCGTTAAGCGCTGAACCCTAGACCAGTCTTTTCACTGATCAAAGGGTTTTAATTTATCCAAAAATGGTGATTAGAATCCGCAAGAGGAGAAAAACAATATCATCATATATTTTCGGCCATGAAAGATGAATTTTGGTAAAATGGTTCAGTAACCGATGCCTGCTGTAAGCTCTGACCTCCAGTATAAATTTTAACTGCTTCGTGTTCCTTTTTTTCAATAATTATAGTGGTTTAAAAGTTAAGGTTGCAAGGTAATGGACCCAATGAATTTTCCTATGATGAATATATCCTTCTGGTAACAACATGAAAAGTCGTGGCATAACTTAACATTCTTATATTAACTTATGAGTCGTTGGCATAACTTACATCAACCTTTTATTTCGTGCATAGATTGGGAGAACAAAATTCTAATTCAGGCTTAACATCTCTATCCATTTATAAAATTAATTTTTTTTTGCCTACACCGACGTCATATTCAATAAAAAATAAAGAGATAGCGCATAGGATACCCTTGCATAGGATAATAGCATAGCATAGGTAGGTACTAATGCCCTTCCTATATCTTCTTGAAAAAAGTCAAACCCAAGCATAGTTGGTGAATATCACGCCATCTAATGGACGAAATCGGCTAATATGTCCCTCAGGGACAGATGTCATGTTCGGTAACTCAATGGAGAGAAATCATCTACAATATCCCTTAGGCTAAGTCCCTGCCACAGATGTCTCCCAAGCAGAACCATAAACAAAGCTAACTCTGACCAATATTCCACGAGATAAAAATCTCTATACAGGAAAGGCCTCACGGCCAAACGACAATTCCTGCACGTAATCTTGAAAGCCATTTAATGAGATGCCAAGCAAGAGAGTGGTTATGCGAGGCACATCGAGGAGAGCGCATCTTTCGGATGGGATAAGGTCGCCTGTCTAAAGCCAGTCCCTTCCCAATCCCCTCCCTAGAACGATGAGCCGAGATAATGCAGCTGCCGTGGGGGGGGGGGGGGGAAAGGATCTTACCTCCTCGAAAGACGAGGAGCTCTTCTGGGAAACCCGTGGAGTGCCGGCAGAAGAGGAACGCAAACACGGGTTTCGTTGATGTTTGCAAAATACGTTTGAGTTTCGTTCAATTCAATTCGATTCCCACTTCGGTGTGCGACGCGTGGGGAAGGAAAAAGTTCTCGTACCTCCCACTACCAGAGTTTCACGGAATTCAAACGGCAAACATTGCTATAAGTTTCCTTCCTTCCCCACCACGCGCGATTCGCGGGAGGCTCTTGGCTCAATTTTCAAAACTCTTAAAATGCATTTCCATCACCGTTGGGAGTCGCAGTTGAAAATGGTGCATTCATATTTATTGCCACTAAACGGATAGTACGCGATTCGAGGCATCGTGTTTGATATTCCATACAGTTTTATGAATAGCCTCGCTTTGTTTTTGCGCTTCTAAGTTTCTGCTGTCTCCCCTTCCAAATTAAGGGAGATTTCATTTGTCTGTCCATCTCGAATAAAACGTCAATGGAAAATTGAGCAACTTCAGTGGCGTACTTAAAAGAGTAGGATCAATGTATTTTATGCATTTTTAATAACAAGACACCCATAAGGACGTTCATTCCTGATATGTTTTTATACATCCAATGAAATTAACATAGACGTTTGCAGCTCTCTACGTTATATTTTGGCAATATTCTCTGCCTTCAAAACTGTAAGAGAGAAAAATCTAATGATTCAAGCAAAACGAAATTTCGATGTTCACGTTAAAAGGTGGTGATGTTCAAAATGAAGAGGCTGATATAATTATTTTTCTCCCGGCAATTACGTGCTTAGGATTTTTTTTGGCACTGCAATCCCTCGAAACGATCAAATCAGTTTTACATGTATAATAGAAAGGATTAATGGTGTATGTAAATGAGATATTGTTTATATATAAATATATAGACGATAAACAAGAAGAATTGATTGAGGCCAAGAAATAAATTTTGGGGAACGATATTTTTAGGCAGAAGGGGGAGGTTTTAATATCCAGTGAATTGGTGAAAAAATATTATATTCTTACCTTCCGACGCTAATAATCATATTTTCCCAGGAAATGCGCTTAAGCTAAGGGAAAACACTTTAGGGGCAGAAAATCAACTATATTTCTAAGTGTCCACTTACCGACTACCGTGAGAAGAACGTAGAATATCCGAGGGGGATGAGAAGACACTTGGCACTCGTAGTGGCCCTGGTCTCTTTGATTGGCGAATTTGATCTGGAGCTTCCAGTCGTTGGGATGCTGATAGTTGAGCGAATACCTCGAGTCGCTGCTGTAGGTGTGTAGGCCGAAGGTGAGCAAGTGAATATTATCTCCCTTCCGCCTCACCCAGGACACCTACCGGAAGAAGGAATAAGTTCAATGAATATATAACCTATAAATATAATGTTACCATATAAATACATAATACAGAGGGAGGAGAAAAATTATGTCTCGTATATTTAACCCCTGATAGCTGATGCCATTAGGAACCAAATTCACTGGTGATGTTTAATTCAAAAACGCACAATTTTGAAGCTACAGAAACTTTAAGCCAAGTACCTACTTTGATTGACCACGTGGTTGCTGTTGCCTAATGTTCTATACCATGGGTTCCCAAACTTTTTTGTACCACGCCCCCCCCCCCCCACTACACATATCAGCTTTCCATTTTGCAATACCCTATTTCCACGGTGCCGTACATACCAACCCCTACTTGTACAAGTACTTGTACTCGTACAAGTATGTTCCTACTTGATACGGTGAGTAGGTAGATTTTTTTGTTCACTGTTGAATGCGGTAACGCAGAATGGAAAGATTCAATAATTGTACGTATGATGAAAATTAAAACAAGTATTACATGAAAAACTGACTGACCGTTGCGTCTAACAGTAACTGCTATGGAGGGGGACGGTTTTGAGAACCTTGAAATCTTGTGTGTTTTGTAGTTTTAAAAACTGTAACCTTGGGTGTCATGCCCCCCCTGGACTTTCTCCACGCCCCCGTAGGGGGGCGCGCCCCCCAGTTTGGGAACCCCTGTTCTATACAAAGGGAAAGGCAAATGCAGGTGAAGCTTTCGTAGTCATGTGTTGTCCAGAGCGTGGTCTGACCCCGGCCAAGGCAAATAGTTATTCCTATGTGACATACACCAACGGATGAAGTTCGCCATGAAAAAATATTTGACTTAGGCGGGATTCGAACCCGAATCTCCCGATTGCCGGTCAGGTGTGCTAGCCACATACACCACCAAGCCATTTTCTCAGAACGAACTTCGGGATAGGTTTTACCGAACAAGATTTTGACGTCACAAGTCCACACTGTGGCACTTGGGGCGAGGGTCGTGCTTACTAAGCCACTGTCGTGGTGATAACCCCTATTTTGCCGCTGGTCTGCGAAGACGAATTTCATAGCACTGCAGGAACAAGCGACTTTGTACGCAGTCACGCGCACGGGTGCAAAGTTTAATGCACCAATGGATGAAGTTCGTCATGAAAAAATATATGACTTAGCCGGGATTCGAACTCGGATCTCATTTTCGCCCACTTTGCTCGAAATTTACCATTCACAATATAAACAGAACATCAAATAGCAAAAATAATAATGCATAGGCAAAAAAAAGAATGCATTATGAGTAGCTTCCGTTCGCTGTATGCCGCGCACTTTTTCAGCCAAATTGTTACAGATTCTGAGGCCATAAGGGGAGAGTGTAAATATTGAAATGTGAGCGATTTTTAGCTGTTTCCCATGTAATAAATGTATAAAACAGATCACCCGATGGGTTTAACTGGATGTTGTGGACAATAAGATTCGTTAATATATAATTTATTAGATTGAAAAACATATTTATATCAAATTTAAAATTCACGAAGAAGGATATTTACTAGAATTTAAATAAAATCCATTAATGAGTATTTCGCTTAATTTTTTTAAATTTCGAATATTTAATTTGAGGGACTCAATAGTAACCTCAGCTTTTAGCGACTGTGCAACCACTTTTCGCAATGGACTTGCAAATATGAGGAGAACTAGTGAAGGTAAACAAGGACAACAAGGAAAGCTAGGAGGACTAGGAAAGAAAAATAGCAATTTTAGCCAAAGCAAATAAGGAATAAAAAAATAGATTATCGGAAACTATAAATGAGCAAACCATTCTTACGCACAGTATAGCCTCTCATTTTCATTATTTATTACGACGTAATATTTATATTTCATGTTATTTTATCATCTGATATCTCTTTCCGTTTAATATTCCATGATTTCCAAGTTAATAGGGTAGTAATCACATAACGAAAGTGACAAACTATTATTATACTAAGCTTCAACGATGTTATATTGTTGTTATTTTAAACCATGTTTTTTGGATAGAAAAATGAAAATTTGCATTCATTAAAAAATCGGTAAACATCATGCGTCTTGAGTAATGTGCTGAAAAGGTCAACTTTCCCGCGCACACTAATCTAAAGGCGCGGGAGTGGTGTAATTAAAAGTTCAGGGCGAGATGAGTTTGCTTAGTCTATGTACTCACGGTGCATTCGACGAAAAATAAATATCCTCAAATATTCCCGGCACTTAAAAGGATGCCAAGTAATTTGCTGGTGACCAAGGAGCCGTTTGTCAAAAAATACTGGTCTATTTCCAGTGGAATGGAGTTCCTCAAATTGGTAGGTTAATTCAAAAATTAAAGTGCCACGCGCATTAAGGGCATAACATTCGTAGAAGTGCTATGTTTTTAATTATATGTATCTAACAAAGAAATATATTTCCCATTTAAAGAAGGGAATAAATGCATAATTTGGGGAGGATGCCATAAATAGATGTTTCTTTGTAAATAGATTGAAAACATTTTAAAGAGATAAATGAAAACAGTAAATCAAACGCAGCCTGCCTCGACTCAAGTAATCAAATATTTTACTTTAATATTAGACTATTCAAACTTTCGTACCTCTGAACGATACGCCATTCGCCATATACTCGTGAAGTCATAATATTGTTTCTAGTTTTCTTTCATTTAAAATTTCATTAATTTCAAAAAGAACTTGTAATACATCACTAGAGTTAAATGAAAAGTATGTAATATTCCTACATCATTAAAATTTATATCTTTATGCGAAAAAATGAAAGGAGTTATTTTGTACATAGCAAAAGTCATTTATTTGATCGATTATCGGAGAATAAATATATTTTTTGGATTACGAGATAATAGAATTTGTATTAACTATTGACAAATAAACCAATATAGCCAATTCTAATTAAAGCTCGGTTTATTTAGCTCGGAGTTTTTATCATAAACCTATTATATTGATCAAAAGACCAGTGCTAAGTTGATATTAATCCATTTCTCAGTTTTAACGTTAAGACTAAAACCTGTATATTATTTTCCAAAAATAATAACCTAAATATAATTTTTGATGATAATTTTTTGACTACTCCTATTAACCGAATATACATCCTATATTTCTGTTTATCTCTCTCTAATGGCAATATGTTTTCAAGGAAAAGACTCATGTTATTGACCGCACATTAATATTGTTATTATTTTTGGATTTTTCAACTCTTTTATTAGAATCACATAGAGAAGCGAAGTTATTTTTTAATCCTCGTTTCAAATTAAGTTTCCTACCTCTAGTGATCTAAAACTACAATAAAAACTTTATGATCCTATTAAAACATAATCTATTCTCCAGATATAAGACATAAACGATATAAATAAAATTATCCTAAAGTTCAAGTCAAACTAAGCGACATTTTCCATAAATTTCGACTAACATACAAACAAACAATGACAATACGAAGAAATATGAAGGAGAATTTTAATGGAGATACCAACACTGCAAATTATAACATTTTTTCGGTACTTTTTATCCAATGATGGAGAAATGACACCAATGTCCAACCTTATATCTATGAAACAAAAAAAAATATTTTTGCTCCCTTGACTTTGCCAGTCACGTGCCAAAACAATAGAAATACGAAACAAAAAAATCAACATTATAACGGCGAGTTACATGGGAGCGGCCGTAATATGAATTTTTGTATGGAGCCTCCAAAAAATCTATTTTTATGGAAACAAATGAATTTAGTACATTCTATTTTTATATGTAAACTTTATAAATATAAAAATGCTCTTCCTTGTAGAGCATACACTTGGCTTTTATTCACAACTGACTCCTGCCATTGTTGGTGGGTTTCTCAATAAATATCCATCATTTGTTGGCATTTAACTTCTCTGTTGGAATTTTTCTTGACTAAAGGCCATTATTTGTTTTCATTGGTATTTCCATGCACATAGTTTTAAGTCTCTATGCATTTTTCAAATTTCGACGAATTAGTCATCTCCCTATGGTCAAGGACGTTTACTGAAATTATAAAATGAGTGCCGTACCACTGGGGATCGGATCTCCTCTGGGAGCTAAGCTGACGACAGCGTGAGAAAAAATATAGTTTCCATAGCGACGAAATTAAGAGAAAACAAATGACTGCCGTTTGGGGGACGTATTCCGAACAAGATGAAAAAAATCTGAAATTCAATTAAACTCATGCAATGCATGCTATCTCTCCAAAGACAACTTCTGCCGATGTATAAAAGATTGCTTTATCGTGCTTTGCGGCTCTGCTTACTTTGGAATGCCTCGAAGAAAAAATGTGAAAAAATTGTGATTTAATGGAGAAAAAATCGGTTGGTTTCGGCAACTGACCAAGATGATTAATTTCCCTCCGTATGGAAAATTGAGGCTGTAAATAATCCTCTTTCATCACAGGATATTTTTTGAATTTCCATAATAAATATCGGCGAATGACGAATATCAGGAATATTCTCAATACATGATTAGCCACCTCAATTGGTTAAACAGTTGCATTTGTGGCAAAGTTTTAACACCATTTCGCTGCCAAATACTCAAGCCGTATATAATATTTGATGAAGGTATTTTGTACTGTAATGGTTAAATACACTTGTTCAATTCGGTGCGCGCTTATTTTTCACACTCAGCTTAAATTCCCGTCAACAGAAATAGTTGGGTAAATATCTCTGCCTTCAAGTATATTGATATGGAGAAAATAAGTTCAACTGGTTACTAATTGCTTACCTGGATGGCATCGAGGTAAAAACCATTAATTCATCTAATTGTTTAAAATTAGACATGTAATTGGTAAAAATATAAATGCTGTTTTCGTCGTTATTTAAAGCCTACGGATTAAAACAATAATCAGCAGAGGATATTTATTGGTTTGAGAAAAAAATAACGTAACTTAAATCGGGTAGGCAAGATTTTTCTGCTATCACAATTTTATATCAAGAATAAAAAGGGGCAGAACGAGGAACCCTTGAATACAGGGTTAAAATAAAAGGATGGTACCTACGGTTTCAATAACTCATAGAAAGATGTTAGGGATAGAGTGGCAGTTATTTTTTATAGGCAGCCCGATCCTTACTTGAGTGACTAGAGAGAGCCTCTTCAAAGGTGTCCGTTGGATGTCTGTCGGATAGGACGTTAAGCCGTTGTCCCCTTGGCACTTTTCGTTAGGAGTAAGTTAACGTCTTCGTCGAGTTTCTTTCCTTCGAGCGAATAAAGGCCCTCATATTGAAATACATATATTACACAAAGAGGTTGTTTGTGATGACAAATTCGAAAGTAAAAAAATATATAGACTGTGATTGGACACTCCAAACTTGTGAAAAATTGAAAAATGTTATCCCCGCTATTTTCTGAACACACCTCTCACTACAAATTTTCAGGGTTCAAATGGAGGAACCACTTAAGTTGTAAGTGGAACTATTTTATTTTAACCCATGTTCAAATCCACACCAATTAACTCATCCAATTGTTTAAAATTAGATATGTAATTGGTACATCGAGGTTATAATTTCAATATTCATTATGTATCATCTTGCCTTCCCAAGAAGTACGGTCACTTTTACAAATAAAAATAAATAATAACTTAATCATTTTAGTGATATTCGATACAAAAATATGTTCCATTAAATATCAGTATAATTATCTGAAAAATTCAGGTTAGATTAATATCAGTTAGTATATATCAATTAAAAAAACAAACTTTAAATTTCAATATGGGTTTAAAAGTTTTACCGGTCATAAATATAGCTTTACCACATGTCCACGAAAATTATTCTCTATTATGATTTTCATAAAAAAATATAAAGACAGTGATCGGACTCTCCAAACTAGCGAGAAATTGAAAAATGTAGTCCCCGCTATTTTATGAACGCGCCTCGCACTACAAAAACAATCAGGCTTCAAATTGAGGATCCCCTTAAGCTGTAATCGAAACTATTTTCATTGAACCCATGTTAAAATCCACACCATTCCATGATGACGTTTCGTCGTAAAAATATAATTAACAGAAGATATTTGCCGATTGGAAAAAATATTCACAAAATATCGATTCGGGTAGTCAAGATTTTTTCTGGTAGTACAATTTGTACCGAAACGAGAGCAGCGCCCTTATATCTGATACCTACATAAGGGGTTTCTCCGCTTCGTCAAACCCCTTTCACTACACGGCAGCTGCTACCACTCTATGAATCTCGCACCCTTTAAAGCCACCAAGCTGAATCACACCCGTTCACACTCATGATCCTGTCCCGCGATTAAGGCGGCAGACAGTTCCGTGGCTGGAAAGGTTGTTGCCCGCCTCGCGCCGGTAGGGAGGGTCCGAGGTAATGTCCTGTTGCGGCTGACCACTCGACGGTTCAATTGGCAGAGGGAGACTGCGACTGGGCAGACATCAGGTGGCACATAGCACGGACCAGAAATATACACGCGGCTATTGTGAACAGAGGCGGAAGGCAAATGTGCGCTTGTAACCCTAGTCGCAACAGATTGTCACGTTCATGTTCTCTTAAGCGTCTGTCTAGCAGCTGTCTCTATATTTTGGTTCATGGTTCAATGGACGGGTTGCACTAACTAGATTCCTTGTTATCAATACACAGATGAATTTACACATAATATATATTCTGTATAAACTCCCTTAAATGACCCTTAATAACATGACAATCTCAATTTCATCATCATAATTAGTAGAAATATATGAAAATCGCACTTTCAATAACAGTTCATCGCATTTTGTAGCGTCTATTTTTTATTTTCATTATATGGTAGATGACGATAATATGTAGTGAAACACAGTTATATGACAAAACCACTTGTAGTTTGCGGCCACGTAGAGTCCCAGCCAACCAGCAGCTGGCCAGTCGCTCACATGCTTTAAGCGATGAGTGTCGGTGGAGCATTTAAACTGCGCTCGGCACAATATGCACGAATTTTGCCGTCGAAAAGGCAAATTTGCGTAAAAATATCATAAAAGTCCAGTCATCGCATCTATGTCGCATTTATGTGTGCACATCGCATCTATATTGTATTTATCGGATTTGCGATTGTCACGCATCTCTAATAATTAGTCAATAATCCTAAGATTGGTTTGACGCAGCTCTCCATTCCTCTCTCTCATCTGCTAGCCTTCCCATAGCGACGTATTCCTTCCCTTTTACATCCTTTATAACCTATCTAATATAACTCATTCGAGGCCGTCCCTTGCACTTCTTACCTCTCACCTGTCTTTCTGGAATTCTACGCCTTCATATCAGAGCATTATGCCTCATAATGTGGCCAACTAAGTTGTCCCGTCTTCTCTTTAAGGTTTGTAGAAGACTTCTCTTTTCTACCACTCTTCTTAGCTCTTCCGCATTACTTATCCGGTTGATCATACAAGTACAGTTTTCAAATTCCCTTAAGTTTGTCGTAACTCATAATGTTAAATTAACCTCTATGACGCAACTTTTATTACCTAAACGATACAATATATCAATAACACGGATTTATTTCCATAGCAATGAAATATATGTTGTGCAGGGATTTGGTGATTCCATTACCCTCGACAGCACGACTGATAACCTTAACAATATACCTTGATAACACGACCCTCAACGAAAAGGGACGTCGATAACACGACTGTATCCCTTTGTGACACTTCTTATCGAGGTTCTACTTTAGTGGTACTTAGCAGGGGCGAAGCAGGAATTAAGGCAGGGGGAGGTTTAGGTGCAACTAATACCGAGGTGTGTGGGGGTTTGGAATAACTACCAGGATAAGTGGCAGGTGCGAGATTAATAAATTGCGGAATTTTAAGATAAATGGTTCAAAATGGTGAGTTTTACAGCTTTATGAGGGATTTTTTAAATTAATAATTACACTATTTATTAGCGATATCAACCCAATTAAGTAAAATGGATTAATGATAAAAATTTCTTTGAGCTCTGGGGGGGGGGGGGGGGTTAATCCCCAAACCTTCCTTCGCTGCGCCACTGGTACTTAGCACAAATAGGTGTTACGAAATATTCATACGGACAATTAGAGGAGGTAAAGTTTAGAAAATATTTATTTTCTTGAAAGTTAGTACTTGAGTTTATTTATTTATATTTGTTATTCCGAAAACAGCACTACTAAGCCCTTACGTAGGGAGCTAAAACAAATAACAATAAACTATCACAAACATCCATGGCTTGGAGAGGAGAAAGCTGCTCAGGCGGGACTCGAACCCGTGAACTTCGGTTTGGCAGTCAAGGATTGTAGCCAACCAACTTCGAGGCCATCAAATTTTCACTGTCTGAGTTTTAATTTTTGCGGGTAATTTTGCGAAATGAAGTCAAAATAAATTATGCAGATAGCGAAACTATGTTTATATTGTGAATAACATAGATTGTAGGACCTAATATTCTGCAGTCAATTGCGGCAATTTCTTGGCAATTAATTTTAAAAACCTCGCAAGGAGAGAACGGAACAAAGAGAATCCTCGTGAGTGAGTGATCCGAATTACAAAATATTGACGAACTCGCGCGGATGTGAGATTTACTGGTGGTAACTATAAGCAGTGTTGACCTATACTCTTCTTAGTATACTTCTGGTTATTATATTTCTTGTGGCATCGGATCGGCATATACGTGTTCAGGTCAAATACCTTGCATCGTTGCTGCTCCCATATTTCGGTGTATGGTGTAAGTAGAAATTTACATTTCTGCGAAGCCTATCAATGAAATAGGATAGTAAGGTTACGGGAATCATGTAACTAATGGTTTACGTAGATGTGAACAGAGCTTGCGATGCATCGTATAGGCGATTCAATTAACTGCAGAACCTCTTACATGAAAGGCAAGGTACAAAGTAGATAGAAGCGGTAGAGATAGGAGACGAACTCGCGCCGGTCAAATATATACCCGCGTCGATCTTGTTAACAGCTGAGGAGGGCGCTTGTAGCTTTAGTTGCGACAGATTGATGCACTCATGTTCTGCTCAACTTCAAGTCCCGTAGCTTTCTCTACAAATTTGCGCTTGATACAAGGGATAGGTGCACTAAATTGACAGAGTACTGAGTACTACTTGTCATGAATGCATCATGCGATTGACAAGTACGGAAGATACCAAAAAAATACAGCGTTGTTTCAACTCCCAGAATAGTCGTTTCTAATTTTCAAGCCTAAATTCTCGTTAAATACTAAATTGATGGATGACTCTACTATCAACTTGTATGATATTAAGGAGAAACGTAAAAGCGTCATTGTTTTCATAAATCAAAATCTATTCATTTTTTGTGAAAATTCATACTTGACCCCACGTATAAAATAGGGTGAGAAACTTAAGAGGATTGTGATATCAAATGGTTAGATGATAAAGAACATTTTTTTTCTTGTTATTTTTTCACATTAATAGCCCGGCCAAATTAGCCCAAACAATAGGGGTAACCCTTACATAAATTCACAACAAGCTAAAAATTTGCAGAAATCTTGGGGATACCACCCGTATAAAATCCAGTCAAGTGTCCCGTACGTGCGAAAAAAATTTATTCAACGTCAAAGGTGACAAAAGTGTTCTTTTATAATTGTTTTCGCCAAAGGTTTATTTTTACGATAAAAATTGCTCAGACATAAATTGTAGCTAAGATCTACGAAATCGGCACTATATTTTTTTCCCCTAAAATTTACCATTTCTGAGAAAATTCCATTCGGAAGTGAGCTGTATTCTCCGTAATAGCAGGACCACATTGTTGCGCTCTCTGAACATCATTGGTCGCGTTACACCCGTATTGGTTACTAACTATGTATACAAAAAATAATCATAGTATTGTTGTAATAAAAAAACAGACATCGATAACCTCAGCAAAATTTAGTTTTATTTAATACATCAAAATTTATGGTAACCTAGGTTGTGGCAATACCTTAGAAACAAAACATAAATAAATGTGTTCAAAGTTTAGAGGTATGTCAAATTTTTTTGTATATTACATTCTGTTCTTATATATATGTTTTTATATACATATTTCTTTAAATTATATTGTATTATATAAAAAAACTAATTGTTCCTTCTTTATGTATAAATATTGTGTATCGTTTTATTCTCTGTATTTTATATTGTTTCACACTTTTTCTAACATAGCCCTGAAGATGATTTAAGAAAATAAATCGAAACGTTGGCTGCTAACTTTTGTTTAAATGACCTATACTCCAGGAAATACCATATTATATTTCATGATATGCACACGTTTCCTAGCCACCCATGTGGTATTGTACGAGGCGCGTTTTATTAGCGTGGTTTCCCCGCAGGCTTACTCCACGGCCTATTTTATTGGTAAATCAGGTCTTATTTAGCTTCTTCTTCTTCTTCCTTCAAATTTTCAGCTTGTTTGGAATTCATGCAATGGTCAATGTCTTTTTTGACCGGGCTGTAAGGACACTGTTGAGAAAGGACATTTGTCCTTGTCGGCAACAGGCAGAGATAGCTAATTAACTCGCGGGTCTTCAGTAAAAAAGGTCCTCTTAGAATTGTCCAGGCGGCTAAAGGAAAATATACAAATGAAGATCTACACGTGCCATATGAAAATGTGTGGCAAACATCAAAGGGTTTCACATGGCGTAATATTACCGTATAAAATCGTATCCGGCTCGAATTTGTGGAAGTTCTTTATATCCATGATAAAAAGAAGGACCTTGAAAATGACACTTACGTGTTGAAACCATGGTCGGTTACTGAGTTGTAACATTAAAAGTGTGGAAATTACCATTGTGTTCTTCTTTTTATCATGGCGTAATATTACGGTCATAGTATGCAAAGTAGAGGTGAGAATTTCGGTTCATTTTTTGAATTCAGTTCATGGGATTTGATTTGTGGCAATGAATCGGTTTTTTAAATTGTTCACAATTAACCGAATGAACCTTGGGAACTTCGAATCCATTTGAATATCGAATACATATGAATATCGAATCCATCTGAATCTCGAATCTTAAACCCATGAGAATCTGTCAGCTTACTTCATTTCAAATATTTTGGCAGATAGCAATTCACAGTGATTATTATTTTCCATTTAAAAGGCATCTGTAATAAATTTGTATCAGATTATAAAGATTCTTCAATTTGTATGAATATAATGCTACGCAAAACTAGTTGTCCACGTAAAATTAATTGTGAAATGCTATTACTCTTAATGTAAATAACTCTAAAACGAAGTTCAATCCGTCAGATTACAGACATTTTTAACTGCTCCATTGCATGACTATTTCTCAAAGACTTTCATATTGACTAAAAATTTTAATTGTGAGTGAAAATTTCATTTTAATTCCATCTAAAAAATTCCGGTGCCTCAAGAATTTTCATTTCACTGGTATAGGCAGTAGAATACAGAAGAATACTTTCTACGAAATCAGTGTATATTTAGTTCCGTCATACTAAAATACATACGACATATACCTACTAGTCAAATCAATAGTAATTATAGTGAAGAATTCATTTTTATAGCCAAGGTGTATTGTCATTAGCCAGAATCTAATGATGATTCACCGCCTTTCATGGGCAGCAGCATCAACGTAGTGACGCCGAATTCAAATCGTTTTTATTGAACGACTTGGATTTAGAGGATTTGAATCTTCCACGTAAATCGCTCATTTTGAATGATTTGGATTAGGCGGATTTGAATCTTCCACATAAATCGTTCATTTTGAACGATTCGAGTGGAAAACGTGGATTCAATTCATTCGGTTCATGCCGTTGAATCGTTCATTTTGAACAATTCATTCATGAAAGGCACAGCTTTAAAGCAAAGTATAAATACCGACTAGTGGTGGGGTCTTTAATATCACTCACCGTCTTGTCCCGCAGGTCGTTCACTTTGCAGTGCAGGAAGACGGTGTTTCCGAGCTGCGTGGTGATGTTGGTGGCGTTGGCGAAGTCCTCGAAGAAGGGCAGAGGCTCGGGCGTGGTGCTCTCCTCCACCGCCTCCTCCTCCTCGTCCTCCAGACGTCCCATTCCGCTGCGCACCCTCGCCACCGGACCGCCCTCGTCCTCGTATGCCTCCGTGAACGGCGACGTGAAGTCGTGCCAGTAGTTCTTTGGGAAAGCGTCGAACGGGTCGCTCGTCTTCAGCGCTGCAAAAGAGAAGCGAAAAATATGAAAAATAGCGCATCGAAAATCATATCAGAAAACGCGAGTACTGCATGTATGTGGCCCAATCCGATCACATAGAAGGCTGGTTTCTGTTTCCATTTCGGTCGCATTTTAATCGGTTTTCAAAAATGTCCGTGGCGCGGTGATGAGTGCAATGCAATCCACTTTTTTCCAATATTTTACAGTATAATGTTTGTAATCACAAAGAACTGTATTCGATAGTTATGAATTTGATAGATCACATTATCATGTATTTACATTTCGGTTGAAACCCCTAATTATACCCAGTGATGTCATGGCAAAATTAGCAGTGACGGAACGAACTTTCCTCAACTTTTTTTAGAAAAATTTTTTAAGTGAAATATTATTCTTTACTTATGTTTCTATGAAAAATTATTATATGATTTATATTTTATTACCAAATTTTTTCTTTGGTTTCGAATGTACATTGAAATTTTGAGGCATTGATAAAAGTGTTATTTAACTATTGTGTCGTTTGTCAACCAGTACCAGAACGGCGCGGCGTTCCGGCACCATGACACCTTCATTATTCCTTATTTCCCCTTGAAACTCGGATCAATTTGTCCGTCAGCGACTCGAATGGGGAATCTGTAAACCAATTTAAATGTGCTGTGGTTGACAGCAAATGTAGAGGCCGACTTGAGGATCCTTTTTTGTAATATTCGTGAGTACTGCAATGAGGCCACTAATAACTTATTGGGCCGAGTGTCTGTTACCTATCGCGCCTCTAAATGGGTTGAAAATGATCGCTACTCGCGAAGCCGAAGTTTAGAGCGACCAGTACTCTACGGAAAAATATAATTATGGCAATTTATACCCAGGATAAAATTAATCATGTCTTTTCATAGTAAATTTTATCGCGTCGCTGTAAGCGGCTGTGTTCTGGTTGGCCGAAGTGCGGTGCCAGCGATGGTTTCAGTGACGGAAAAAGGGACGTGCCGAGTGATGGAAAAAGGGATGGGAATCCCAACCCTCGAGTCAACGTTGAAAATGATCGTAACGGTCATTTTTTTGTCATCATTGAACATGTCCTTCCAATACGATCGATTTTTTTTCAGGCTCAGACATAATGCGTCTGTTCTATATCCTGTATCACCTGCTCCATATATCTCATCTTAGACATCTTGTCGTTCTTCCATTCTACACGTCCTTAAACGATGGTTTTCATCAGGCCTCATGATGTGGCAGAGTAAGCTGTCCCGTCTCCTTCCCAAGGTTTTTAAGAGACTTATCTCAGACTTAGATGGAAACTCAATCCCTCGATCCATCGTGGCTATTTGACTACAAGCATATTGCACATTACTATCTTGTCCGTCTAAAGTGATTAAAATCCTTACGGGAGAAGTTTAAGTTGTAGAATATCTGTCTCTAGTTCGGAAAATTCGGTTAAAATATGATAGCTAGAAACGGTAACTTTTTCCGCCATCCTTGGAGCGATAGCTAGAGCTGTCCCTCAAAAAGGTTGTAACTAATGATCGTGATTCAGGTCATAGAGATGGGAAGATGCTATGGAGGGGAATGGGGTGAGTAAGAGGAAGAAAGGGATGCTTTCGCTTTCCTTACTTTCTTTTTCTTTCTTCCTTTCGAATCAAGCTTCATGAAAGTTTTCTTTTACGATCGCAGGGAACACCAACCGCCGAAGTGTGGCCTTAACTTACAAGGTCATGAGGCTAGTGTATGCGTCCCCTATCTTGTTACCCCGTCTAAGGATTGGGAAAAACGTGGGGGGGAGTGCAAGGCCAAAAAAATGGAGGCTATGGAAGGATTTCGCACCTCAGACTTTCCTGCTTCATAAGCCCGGTTGTTTCCCGTGGCGCTCTTATCGCGAAACAGCAGTTCAAACGAAACGGAGTGAAGACCTTTATTCTTCGGCCTACTTAGCTGAGCATAGGGCAAGGAAACAGGATAGTTAGGGCAAGACTGGGTTACTCGAAAGTAAGTCTTCATATGTTCATTATAACATTTTCCCAACCTTATCCCGGGAAAGGGCGCGTGGGGTGTTTCTGACACCCATACTTTGACCCATTATACGTGCATCGTGGTATCTACAGTGCTGTTCGTTCTTATACCTTCAAGTCTCATACATTTTGAAAAAAATAATATCAGTAACCCAAAAAAAATTTTATTCTGCTTCGGGATCTAAACGAGTTAAAGTGTCCTGGGGTGTCACCTACACCCCACGTGTCCTTCTACTTACCTCTTCCCAGCCATAGAACTTCCCTTGAGCTTTTTCCTTTCATGAGAGCTAATTATTTTTTTCTCTGTTCGCACGAAGAACATTATATTCAGCATATTTAATAAGACATTTCTCGCATTGAAATCCAAAGCTTTAAAGTTGTAAAGTATGTAGCCGAACATCAAACAATGTAAGTAAAAACTTCAGTTGAATAAATTTATCCCATTATCAATTTTATGGTAAAAGTGTAAAAGTAAATATTTTGTATTAATCTAATTTGGTGGACCCATTTAATAAAAAACACAACATTACGGTATCATTCCAAGTAAAGAGAGGAAAAAAAATCTTTTCGATGACAGCCCACGCGCCTTCTAACGTTTCATTTCGTCGCACACCCTCTCCCGGGTTACATGCGATCTACCGAATCCAAATCTTCAGAAATTGAACCAATTATTCGATAACTTTAACTACCCCTCTAGGGATTTTTACTGGCTTTAGAGGACAAGATTAATATAAAAATTAACTTTAACGTTTAGTGCAACAATGCCAAAGATAAGCTAAGAATGAAACCAATGAAAATGCCATAACAACTTAAAAATTACAATTTAAATTAAATGCATACACTTTATACAAATTTGGTCGTTATTTTCAGTTTGAGAAAGTCAAAATTTATTACTTAAATGATAATGAGGGTGCATTTCACTCTACGGGAAATAAAAGTGCTTGAAAAAATGTAAATTCTCTTATGTACTACATCTGTTTGCAGCCTCACTGTATATTCTAACACAAAAGATTGTTTACAATAACACTCTCCCATTTTAACTATTCCCTTATAAAAACCGAATAATTTTATAACTATCCTTCCACTATTAGACAACAGAACACAATTTGAAAAAATGTAAATCTCATAGTTTAGAATGAGTCAGGAATGTTTTCAGCATGTAAAATCGAAAAGAATTGTATCTAATAGTTTTCATTAAACAATCTACCGATAAGAAATAAATATACTTACTTCAAATTTGAACTTAACACATTGTAGACGGGTCTCTAGTTACATCGTATTTCCCACAGCCTGTAATTATATGTCACCTGTAATGATATATCGGAACTACTTTGTCCAAGCACTAACTGCATTGGTAGACAATGAATTACACTCGATTGCCTTTGGGTTTTCGTAAGTTATTTATTAATTAAATTAATTTTGACTGCAAAAAAATACTTCCGGGGAAACATATCCGGCTACAGGGGTAAGTTCGAAAAAAACATTCGGTCTTTAATATGTTAACATTGTTTTTCTCATTTTATACCCGAATGAGATCAGGCAAATATAGAAACTCTAAGAGCTGAAGATTCCAAGGGATAAGAAAATATTTGGGTCAGGGACAAGCGATAGAAGACAAAGACTCGCATTTTCCGTTCCTTCCATCCAACTGAGTCCTTCACCTGTAAGAATCCATCGCATGAGCGTCTACGGTATATTTAAAGGTGATGTTCAGGTACACGGCTACGGAAAATTTCAATAACCCATGATTCATGCTTTAACATACCAAAGGACGAATACTTAAACATTTGTATGAGTATTTATATAATCCAGTATCAGTAATGACCGAAGAAGGCCAATAGTGTTACATAAGAGTGTAATTATGCATCTATAGGCTGCCATGTATACTACTTGAAGTAATTTTACATGCATGTTTGGTAAACATTAGTACAGTTTTACATTTTTAACATTGTATTTTGACTTCAATTCCATTTTTTTAAAATTAAGTATTTCCAAATTTTTGTGCAATTCTTTCTTTATTATAAAGGTTTATAAAGGCTTTTGAGTATGATAATGGGTTTACTCTCCTCGTTTAAAAATTTTTTCTAAACTTAAGAAAACATTAAAATAATAATTGAAAATAAACGTGCGTAATACAGCTGGATTGGTGTTAATCTGATAATATATGAATAATTGGGTAAAAGCAAAACATTAAAATATGTATGCAGCACAGGAAAAATCAAATTTTAAAATTTGGGATTATTTATTGCTTCATGAGTCATACAACCCAAGAGCGAGGTGGGTGTCTCGAAAGGGTGTCTAATTCCACGTCACCTTTTATTTTTATTTCATGCATAATTGTATTATGAGAAATTACAATACTTACTAAAATTATTAAAATTTATTCTTAAAACTGGGATGAAGCAGTTGTATAAAAACATTTACCATTGGTTCAAAATCCGCAATTTATCAATGGAGGAGTAGTTTTTTTTGCGAAGTAAAGCCATGTCCCAGAGGATTGTATTGAATTATATGAAAGGTTTGTTAAGATTAGAGAATTCATATTATTCTCAAATTTGTTTGCTGGTAGAGTAAAAAACGATAATTAAATACATGCACCTCACTTTACGACTTTCGTACTTATATTCAAGGAGAGATACAGAAATTCTAAATGTGTTAGTAAACTCATACTGACGCTGAAATTCACTCTGCCAGGTATATTGAAGATTGAGTATTTTTATTATGCTCTAGGTAAAACCTATCAGAGCAAAAAATAGAAAATACAGGAAATGTTCTACTCTTAATAAAAGGCATTTTGACAAAAATAGGCATTATGGAGATTATTGCAAGGCTAACAAATGGTAGATATTTATACAAAAAATGTAAAATATTCAATACTAATAACACAAAAATATAAGTTTTAACTTACACAGTAATGAACACATGCATACATATACACATTTATGTAGAGAGTTTTGATAACATCACAACTTTAAGATGATAACTGTAATGAGCTGAGGAGACTGAATTAAGCCCCAGACTTCAAACAGGAGTGCAGCCTTCTTTTAAGCGACTGAAGTGATTGTGACGTCTTTATATTTGGTGGAAGAGAGTTCCAGAATCTAGACGCAGTTGGATGAAAAGATTTATTATATTTGGTTGGGCATACAGATTGAAAAAAAATTAATTGACGTATATGTATGTAGGTCCATCTGTAGATAAAACAAAACGGGAAACCACTTTATTTCAGAATTTCAGATGTGGTGAAATAATGCAACTTGCAATTTATAATTCAGGGAAATGAAATAAAAAGATATTCAAATTCCGAATCAAAGGCTGAGAACCAGCTTTCAATGCCTTTTAATCCTATGCCGAGGTCGAAAAAAAAGGTCTCCCGCAGGAAAGCGAAAATTCCTCCGTCCCGGAAAAAGGATTTGAGAATCCATCCGGATTCGCGGAATCTCTAATTTCGGATCCATTTCGACCTTGTGCTTTACTCTTTCTCTGTCACCTCTCGCTTCCTTCGTTAGTCACCCTCGCTGATCCTTCCGTGGGATCACCACGAACAACCTTTTCTTTTCCCCCAAACCCTTACGACATCGCCGCCTTTCAACCAACCCCCATTCCTTCCCAGGGTCTCCTGGTTACTCTACCACAAGGTGGATGAGGAAAAAAAGATGATAAAAAAAGATAAGACGAGACCCACGGAGCCGTTACGGCATCCGGATCCTTTCCTGCGAGGCTTAAAAAGGACGATCCGCAATCCTCATCCTGTAATTCTCACCCCATTGTATTCGAGTCCTCTTCATCTTAACCCTCCTCGACCTTCTCATTTACGCTTCTGAGGCCTTAGTCTTCTTGACTGAGTGCTCGAAAAATGCACGGCGAATCGAGAGGAGTTAAAAGCTATACGTACAACAATTGAATGAGGACAAAAGGCTACAAATAAATATCAAAGGATTGTTTCCTTTTCGCGACTGTTGGAGTCTTCATGTCAAAAGCGTCCTTTCAATTCGGTGACTCTATATAAGAGGAGAAAGTTTTTCTTCAAACTCCTTCATTTATTTATTAAAAATCAAGTACTCAAAGCGTGAGTTGAAATTATTTAGGAAAAATCAAATTATATCCCAGTTTTGAAACTTTTTTAAGCCTAAAACAGCATTAAAATATATATCGGGAGTTAAAGTTCAAAAAACTGCCAGACTTTTGCTACTCTGATAGTATATGAATAACTCATAATCTTAGATGAAGCAGTTCAGTAAAGTAATTTCACAATAGCAAAAAACCCAAAAGCCTTTAACATGTATGGGGACTGAAAGGAAAAATCTCGTATTATTTCTAATGCACTTCGGAGTTAAAAAGTAATCAAGATAATGACAGTAGCTATATAATTAATGCCACAGCTTTGCTGACAAATTCGGTTTTTGTGTTCTAGTGAAATTATTTATCTGAACTACTCCTTCCAATTTTAATGAATTTATCATATATTATGAGAGTAACAGCTGTTCGCGTGTTGTTTTTTACGTTTTCTCTAAATAAATAATTTAATGTTATTTTAGGATTTCACAATTTTCAACTCTATTGCGCGAGCGAGAAATGTTTAGCGAGTCAAGAAGAGTGTAAGGTACGTAATAAATTGAATGAGGACAAAAGTCTACAAATAAACATATCAGGATTGTATCCTTTACGTGACTGCTGGGATCGTGTCTTCTTGTTAAAAGTCTCTTGACGGTTTGGTGACTCTATACAAAAGGAGACACACACACTATTCGTCTATTGCATTAAAAATAAATATCTAGCAATGTGATTTAAAATTGATTCATGTTGGACAGCACGGAATACTCACGTTTCTTTGAATATACTTAAGGAAAAAAATGCTTGCAGTAGCTCATGGGAAAACGCCGCAATATTGCTTTAGTGCTTCGGTTTTTGTGTTGTCATGAGGAAAATCTCATGTTATTTTGTATATTCTTCGAAATGAAAATACTAATGATAAAGACGATTGCTAACGAACAAACGCCATAATATTTGTAAGCATATTGTTTTTTTCCCGCTCTTATAAAACTAGTTCTCTGAACTTCTTTATTCATGTGTTGTGTCTTTCATTATACCCCGCAGTTTTATTCATTTTACCTGTCAATAAATATTTTAATGCTGTTTTAGGTTTAGAAAATTTTCGAAACGGGGATAAAACCTATACTTAAACGTTAAAATGGACTTCCTTTTCTTATTTTCATCACTTTGCCTCGTTAAATCCACTTTTAGGAAAAATTGGTAAATTTATGTTGAATTATAACTTTCTTGTGTCACTGTTAATTTAATATAAACCCTAACAAGATTCAAAATATGATTTAGAAATATTCATTCATGAGAATATATATTCAAAAACATTATACTATGCATCAAGCTATACTTTGCGAAATCACAACTAAGAGAAAATTAAGTTAGAGGAAAAGCCGGAAAGCACTAAGTACAATCTTCAGATTTCGAAAGTTTCTAAAACAAATTTGGATTTTGATATTCTTTTTCTATACATACACTAAAAAAATTATACACTATCAAACTAAAATTCCAATGAATTAATTAAATAGCCATACTTAACATAGAAAAGCTGTGAGGTTTTGGATTTTAGTAAATTATAATGGATATTATGCAAAAATATTTACACTATTAAGGCTTTCTCTCCTTGTTTTTGGGAACTTATCTTGCAAAATTATCTGGTAAGAATATAGCAATTGACATAAAGATGGCCTTTAATTAAGAAAAACCGTTTCTCTTTCCTATTCCACTGATGTATGTTAAGTGACTGAGTGCTACATGAAACAACAACAATTTCACGCTTGACTACAAGGAAAATCTTCCTTCCTTGTAAAAATTCGGAATCATTTGGAATAAATATATAAAAGGCACCAAAATGAGGACATAATCCGAATATAAACGCCACGGAACGTCTTGTATTTCCCGGCTTTCGAGATATTTATCCATGGGATGTCTTCTTTAAAGATAATTTTCTTCACATTCAAAGAATCGTTTTAATTATTCTCATCGGAATTTATTTGAGGAAGCATAATGATACTATATACAGTACATTCCGGTAATTATTCGCCCCCTTTTTACCGGGATTACGGATATACCGCAAATGTACATACATTGTTCCATAGCCATATAAAAATTGCTCAACTATTGCTGATCGAAAATATTTTTATAGACTCGAACTGGCAAGTGTGTTTCATGGCTAAAATATGGGCAGGTATGTCATGATATAAGTGAAGTGATGAATAGATTGGAGAGAGAGTGATTGTGATCATCTTCATATGTTGCACTTGCAAAACATTAAAACTTATGTGACAAAGAAACGCCATAAATTATCGCGCCAAAAGAAAATATCCGGGTATAGTAGTAACTCCCGCTAATAGTAGGCGTTTTAATAATAAAAAATTATTTGATATTGTATTGTGCAAATATATTGATATTAATATATTGATATTGTATTAGTGGCAAAAATTAGCTATTATGATTTCTTTATTGCTTCCCACGCAGTTTCTCGTATTATAAACGAAATTTATTTTACTTCAAAGAAGAAGAAACAAGAGTCCTATTTCTGAAAAGATTTTATTTGATTTGAAGATTTGGGATATATATAATGAAAATATTTGCAAAATTATTCCAAAAATAGGTCATGTTTTCATAGGAATGAAAACTAACGAAACGACCGCATGTTATCATCATTATGTAAGACTATCTATTGAGCTGTAAGAAAAATCTATTGAGCTATAATTACTGTTTGAGTAGTATTTTACGCCATACATTTTTTGTGGCACTTATAGCAATTTACGAGAGAAAAAGTTGGAAAAAAATTCTTTAGCCTTGAGTTTTTGAATTTACTTTTTAAACACACATATCACACCCACATGCGTAAGTTACACTCATCAATTTTACTCCTCCACCTTATTCGAATCACCATCTGAAAGTTTGACCGCCCAGCATTTCAAATGTATGGAATTGCAATGCAGCTTCTTGGCTTGTACTTTGTGCCACTCCTATCACAGATTCATAATTCATTACCCGAGTTGTGATGCCTTGGCAAGGCTCTGGCTGAGGTGTTTCCACAAGCTGGCATTCTAGGTCAAATTCCTTCTTCTGTGAAATACTTTGAGCATAGAGTATTTTATTTCACCCTTGCAACAGGTGATATTTTGCGTAGAAAACACATTTTACCGACTTAATCTCTTAATAAAAGGCTGTGTATCAAGAGTTAAATCGCTCTAAAAATTCATTTAAACATTAGTTATCCACTATTACAGCATTTACCGCATGTTATCATCATTATGTAAGACTATCTATTGAGCTGTAAGAAAAATCTATTGAGCTATAGTTACTGTTTCAGTAGTATTTTACGCAATACATTTTTTGTGGCAATTATTGCAATTTACGAGAGAAAAAGGTGGAAAAAAATTCTTTACCCTTGAGTTTTTGAATTTACTTTTTAAACACACATATATCACACACACATGCGTAAGTTGTGATGTCTTGGCAAGGCTCTGGCTGAGGTGTTTCCACAAGCTGGCATTCTAGGTCAAATTCCTTCTCCTGTGAAATACTTTGAGCATAGAGTATTTTATTTCCGCCTTTGCAACAGGTGATATTTTGCGTAGAAAATAAATTTTACCGACTTAATCTCTTAATTAAAGGCTGTGTATCAAGTGTTAAACCCCTCTAAAAATTCATTTAAACACTAGTTATCCAGTATTATAGCATTAAAAAAACAAAAAAATCTCATTTGATTACGTCTCCATGAACCAGTAAATATGTCAAATAAAAGATGATTATCGACAGTAAAAATTCAGTGCCCATGTATACTACATAATTTGGAATTTAGAGGCATTTGAATTATAAAAGTTGGTGCCTTCAGATTTTACTTAAAATTAAGGAAATAATGCTAAAAAAGTGAACGGTATTCCATTTGCTTTTCATCATAAGTAGCCTTGTTTAATTATTAATTAATGTCATTTTAAATAATTGGGATAGAACTAACTTTTGAAAATTCACATTCCCGTCTATACAACGTAACGAATACAGAAGTTGGTCCTCGGTTAGGGCCGGTTTTTAATGTCTGGTTGACGCTAACCATAAGATGTTACAGCTTTTAACTTCACATGGAGGTGGTTGAAAGTTCTGGTTATCTTATCTTTAAGATCAAAGTTCAAGCTAACCAGAATTTTAGCCAAAGCCATGTAGAGTTGAAATCAGTTGTCTTAGGACCCTTTCACTTGCACCAATTTTGCACGGCTGGCAAAATATCGGCTTACATTTTACCCCTTTGAGCGCTGCTTGCATACACGCTCTTTTTTAACCGGTCAAACGATTGTTGTGTGATGTTGTGCTGGCTCCGGTGATCCACAGTGGAAATGGTCGGTTAATAACCGGCTTTTTATCAGTGCCGGTGCGCGGTTGGTCAGTGTGCAAGGCCCCATGCCCTCTGTGTGTATGTAACGGGCCTTAAGGTTAGCAATAACCTGACACTTTACAAAGTGAATTCAGTTCCAAGGCCTCCATTTTTTCTCTAGACTGGAAATGAATAGAAACGTGAGTATTGTTTTAAAAATGACAGTGAAATCTTTGTTACTACGTGACAGAGATGGCTGAACTGTAAGACAGATAGAAACTCTTTCGGCAGTGTCTAGAAAGAGAACTGTTTTAGATACGGAAAAAGATGATGTTTTCCTTACGCGAACAGCGTGCAATCATTATTATTCTGAAATATCATGGAGTGAAACCATTCTAAATTTTTCTTTGGTTGATGGAGACTTGTGGTGATGATGATATGGAATTGTCGTTGGTTCGTCCATGGGTACGACAGTTTAATGAAGGCAAAACATCGAGTGACAATAAACAAAAAATACATACTATTTTCCAGCTGTCATAACAGACATCTAAGTCTTCGCCGCGGCCATGGAATCATGGTGTCGAAATTGCGAAAATGTGTACGCCTGCAGGCAGGGTTGGTAAGTGAAACGAAACGAAAGTAAAAACCACTAAAATTGCAATAGTTACGTTCTAGGGAGCGGAATGTAGAAACGAACGAAACGGATTTAAAACCCAGGGAGCTAAACTTAGGGTCGAAACGAAATCGGAGTCAAAACCACTTCGGGTCGAAACTTAACTAAAAATCTGGGACGAAACGAAACGCAGGTAATGTTTCGCACTGGAGGGATCACGTGCTTCACCTTCGACCAGTTTAGCTTCGACCCGCGTACCGAGTACGAAATATGGTTGAATGAAGTATATGTTCTTTCTATTGCCATTGGATGCATGTGGCACTTATATTTTTTACCACGAGCAGGGGAACGGTGAACACGAACAAGCCATTCGATAATTTAAGCTCAGTGCTTTAACTGCTCTATATTCTGTCATGAAATTTGTCGAAAATATTCCTTCTTATCCCCCTCCACTCAAATTCTGGGATCAAAACTTAACTATGAGGAGCGAAGTTTTTATTAATTTATTTTCGTTCCTGCGAGTAAAGTTTCGTCCCGCGTCGAAACTAAACGAAATACGCTCATTATGAGTGTTTACATGTCCACTGAGGTGAAAGGTCGATTCATCACTGAAGACAACATGATCCAGAAAATCATCATCGTCATGAAACAGCATTTCCATGGTGAAGTTGGCTGGTAATCCGTGGTCTGTAGGTTTAGAGCCCGTAATAACTGTAACCGGTAAGGACGTAGTTACAAACGTTTTCTTAAAACTTTCCAAGCAGCCGACACTGGAATTTCTAATTCACGACTAGCCCTCCGAACTGATTTCTTTTGGCTACGAGTGAACGACTCTGTGATTCGCTCAACAGTCTCATCGCTAACTTTTGGTCGTCCCGTGCTCTTCCCTTTACAAAGGCAGCCTATATCTTCAAACTGATGATACCATCTACGGATGTTATTGTCACTTGGAGGATCACAACCGACTTTTAATGCGGAACGCATTTTGCATTCAGTCTTTGCACTCTGTAAAACACATAACTCTTTCTGTTCACTAGTCGCCATCTTTGCTTCTACCGCTTTCTTTCGGATCGCGGCGGAAACTTTCACGCACATGCGCATTGTTGCTATTAAACAAACTTGTTTGAGTTGCTCTTTCATTTGACATATAATTTATAACTGTAAGTATAAAGTTATATACCGATTCGATCGATTCTTCCTCATTGGAAAATCCACTAGAATTGGTAGAAAATTAATTGCGTATGCTTGGTTCCGCTATTTAGTGGGCCCTTTTCGCTTCTATAGCGTTGAGATGTTTTTCCCCGTCCCCTCCCTTCCGCTCCTATCCCCTTCCAGAGGCCTCGGCGGGCTCCCATCGCGGCGGCGCACAGTGGTCCCAAATCGAAAAAAGCTGGCAAGAAAGTAGAAATAGTCGATTTTAGGGAAATTCAACTTAATAAATGACTATTTTAATTTCATGGGATTCATCTGTCAATTTTAATACGGTAAGTTTGCATATTTTTTCTCAGTATTATAGTATTTTTTGTTCGTTTCAGAATTTATTATAACAATATTTAATTATTTATAATGTTAGCTATTTTTGGGCCTATTTTTAGTCAAATGTGTCGATATAGTTTTGTGCCCCTCCGTGCCCCTCGAAGACTCCTATGCTGAATCCTTAGGAAGAGTATGTACAACAAGACGAAGAAAAAAAATCTTGCCTATACTAGCCTATCCGACATCTAGAGGTTTTTTAAGTTGAGCGGTGCACCGCTCCGCTGAGGGCGGCTGGCCGGCGGCCGGCGGGAGACAGTGACATTATCGCTCAAATATTCCTGTACCGGTGGTCAAACTTGCATGGTGTATACTTAGCATAACTTTACATCCTGTACGATTTCATGAATCAAGTGCTTCACGCCTATCGTATGCACACTTCTCGTTTGCACACTCACCTTCAAATATTCATGAAACCAATGAGGGCCGGTTTTCATGCTCTTAATGAGAAACATTATGAGTGATCAAAAGCGACTACTTAAGTCCTTATGCAAGAGCCTTACAGTAACCACAAGATGCTTTTCTCTGCAAAACTTTCCTCATATTTTTATTGAGAAGAGATCCCTTACATGCTGTACAGCGTTGTCAGCACGTTATTCCGAAATAAGGTATTGGCGCTAAGAGAAATAAATGCTCCCTAATGCCAAGAATTGTTCACTGAATCATTTCAACAGCCCATAGACGTAGATAGGATTGAATTCGGGGGGAAAAATTCGTCTAAACCCACCAATGGAGCGTGAATCTTGCAAGTGCATTTTTTAATAATAATGGAATGAGGATGACGGCCTCCCTCACCATTGCCATTGCATGGATGTGGGGAATATTTCCCACTCAGTTTTACTTAATGATTTTCTTAGTGAAAAAGTTCTGTGCCCCGAACTGTGTTAACACGACCAACTAGAGAAACTTCTCCTGTCCAGATAATTAAAGCACTTGGTTTGCCAATGTTTGGCATTCAAATTTTAGGATACGCCGGAAACTCAGAGGCAAGTCTATATAAACTTGTATATCTTTTAGTCAATGTCAACTCATAATTTCCGGTTGGTTATTGGTTAAAAATGACAACTTTTAGATATCACATTCATCATTTCAGCCGTAAATACTCCTGTTAAATTCGAATAATTGGTGCCGCAAATTTTTTCGTACCTTGCGGTGTACAATAAAAATTCAGAGAGAAAAGAATATTAATAAGCGAAGAAGAAGGAATATGTCGTGAAGTATTTGAAAACTAGATTTCGACTGAATAAAATCAAGCATGCAAAAAATATTATGACGCGTTTTGTGCGGAGAATGTTTTCTCGAAATACATGAGAAAGTGGAATCAAAGCTCGAGGGCAGATGAGCATTTCAAAGAGATGTTCAAAAGCTGGTTGCAGAAGGAAATGAAATTCCCTCCTGAAGCATATCAATATCTCCCTCTCGCATCTAGTGAGTGCAAATGATTACCGTGTATGCACAGTCGGTGAATATATGCAGCGTATAAAAATAATCACTCATTAATCTCAATCATCATATTTTTAAAAGTTAAGTTCTAATTCAGGATTTCATTTCAGACAAGATGAAATTACGTGTAAATATTAAATTGTAATCAATAAGTAAGAAATATTGGACCCGTTTCCATAATTTTGAAAAATCTACGAATAAATGCTTTATGTGTATGAAATGTAATTATTAATGTGATTTGTAATTTTCACGACAGGTATCGATGAAAGACTTATTCATAGACTTTCAGTGATATTAAAATCTCTGTCCTGCGGCTATGAGATAAATAATGAAGCCTTCAGCCAGTATTGCATTGAAATAGCTGAGATGTGCATCGATTATGGTTGGTATTATATCCTGCTCATGGTACATAAAGTGCTGATACATGGAACAGCAATTTCCAAAGAATCCTTTCTTACAATTGAAGTTTTAACGGAGGAAGCATTGGAGGCCAGGAACATAGACATGAGGAAATTCCGAGAGCATGGCACAAGAAAATACCCAAGAATGTTAAATTATGAAGATATCTTTCGAAGACTCCTTAAATATCTGAATCATACATTTTAATTACACCTGGAGTTACAAAAAACGAGGTCAGCCTATCAGGTGAGGTGAAAATTAGCTAATTTTAAGTGATTCGCAGAGCGACAATGAGTCCGATGGGGTGACATCGGACGACGATTATTTTAAAATTTGTTCTTTGTGATAAATGAAAGCGATTTTATTGCAATTCGAACATTAATTTCCTCAATGTTCTTAATATCAGCCATTTTATTTCATCTTATGTGACTTATCAAATATATGGGAGCCAAAAATGAGTGAGTGTATTTTTTTCCGATTTTGGTATCTCACCAACTATGCTGATGGTCACGGGGTCGAATCTCACCAATTTCATGTCGTAAATTCTATAAAGGGTTTTAACAACAATTTATACATCATTTACCTAAAAATTATACTATTTTAAACTTTCCATGAACACCAAGTTATCACCAATCGCGATGACATCTATATCGAGATTTTCTAAAAATTGTTTAAATAATAGCAGCTCAAATAATTATAAAATGAAGAGACATCGTAAAAATAATGCCAAAATCAGATTCAGACGATCAAAATTAGTAAGAGACATCCACTTTTCTTGCTGTTTTAGCTAAAATTACGACGTTATTAATTTTGGCCAGCTTTTTTTGATTTGGGACCACTGTGCGGCGCCTCTATCCTTTTTCCTACCTCTCCAGCCCCTCCCCGGGTGACCGGGCGTATAAGCCACGGGCTTGGTTCCTGGCCCCGGTGTGTTGTATCCCTAAAAGGGTTCACCTAGAACCCTCATGCATTGTAAGTATAATGTAATAAACATTATAAAGTGTTAAAACCCCGATACTCATTAATAAACACCCGGAAATATCCTATCTATTCCCACAATCTATCACACTATGGCGACCTTTTTTCTTAGTAAAGCTGTCATTCCATTGGTCGGATGAGGGGATGGGAGAACGTAAGGTTTTGGAGACCCTTTTGCGTCTTGTTTCTGCCTCTTCCTCGAGGCGATTCAGTTAGACAAGAGCAGAACAAAGGAAAAGTCGGACGAATGGAAAAAAGAGGCGAAAGGGTTTGCGGTCTGAAGAAGGAATAGTGAAGGACTGTCGCCCGACTGCGTCTCTTAGTGAGCTGAGGGCGACGGAGGGTGGCAATAGGGACAAGGGACAGGGGTCGCCCCCCCTGGGAACGAAGATCATCCACCCTTGCGACGATCCCTGGATGGGCAGATAAAAAAAAATATATATCGGAGTGAGGAAATGGGTGAGACCTTTTTTCGACTGGGAAGGGACCAGAGATTGGTAAATAAATAGGAGAGAAAGAGATTTTTGGGAATCCTCATTCTGCTAGCTTTACCCGAATCCACTTTCGAAACTTCTTGCATTGGACATTTTGATTTTTGATCATCTTCTTCACCCTGCAGGGAAAACATTCCGGAATGACGTCCGAAAGGATATCATCTTACTTCTCATTCAATAGATATAGAGAAATGTGCAAAAACAAATGGATGGCAATGATTACAATAGGGATTGCGATATTAATTCCTGAATAAAAAATGCGGTAGCAAAAAAGTAATTTTCCTATAAAAATATTGTTTAGGAACATATTTATGACACACGTATTGAAAATGAATTTAGTTCGTCAAATGCCAATAACAGTAATAAAACCAAAAGTGGTAAATAGGCAAGGCTTTTGCGTTCTCTCAGATATTTTCCTATGAGTCATATGAGGTCGACAATTATTCTGAAATAAGTCACTACTTTCCGTTCAGTAGAACATAAATTAAACTGATATGAAAATGAAAATGAAACAGATAAAAATATAGCTTGGCATTGATGCTAAAAAATTATTTCCGAATAACTTTCCGTCTGTGCATCTGGTTTGTGCAAAAATGTATACGTTTCTTGTTAATTATGCTATCCTCTAAACAATAGCGTCATTAACTTGAAGGAAATGTAAAAATTCTTCACGGTTGAATACATCTCCTTAAGCAAGGCAAGAAAAATAATTCAGTGTTCGAAAAATGAGGAGCACGCTTACGCCCTACATTTTCGAACGGTTCCAGCATCCATGTTCATCCGAAAATGCTTTATATTTTTGATTGAATGGAAACAGACAAAAAATAATAAAGGCAATCAAGCAACTCAAATTCCTTTTAAATTGGGTTACTTGTACGGATTGCTGTGGGTGAGACAATTTTTCCCAGAGGTGTACGTGATTCATAGATGATAAATAATAACATCACAATTCTATAACCAGAATGAATTTTATTTCGCATTACTGATAAAGTTTTTGAGTAGTAGGTAAATACATTTTCAAAATAACCTATCTCTTTTTAACTGTGAGAAAACAGTTACAGATGTGAACTAGTGTCTCACACTTTTCAGTCATAGAAAAGGTCCCAGTTCGGCCTTTGCTCTCGCGTAATAGACAAGACTTTTCCGTTCTGTCAGATATTTTTCTATGAATCATTTAAGCTCAATATTGATTATTAAATATGTTGCTACTTTCCATTCAGTAAATAAAACATATATGTAGCGTATGCGTCTGTGAATCTGATTTGTGAAAAAAAGTAAAGGTTCCTTGTTAACTATGCCATCCTCTTTAGATTGGATTCAGATATGAAATATAATGTCATAAGCGGTGGATGGAGCGGATGGAAGATGATTAATAAGCATACGTGATGTAATTATAGTCCAGGAATGAAATCGGAAAAGTTAAACTGAATTAAATTGTGATGAACTGAAGTATAACTAAATTTGTGATATTATGAGGTCATGGATGCTCTCAAATTCGAAAAGAATCCTCAAATATATCTATTAAAGATTATAAAATTGTTCTAAAACAGTCTTTTTTGATTTAATCGGGCCCAAAACCCATATTTTAATATGCTATACTCTGCAGTAAAAGTCAGTTAACGTCTTTCTTCACATTTTTTACCATTTTGAATATAACCCCTTTTGGGCCCTTTGAACTGGTTAATTGGATCTATGTTGATAAAAGGCACACTTACAAACGTATTGAATCGAATAAAATATAATAAAACTGCACTCAAAAATTAATCTCAAATACCCAGATTGAAAATTATATTTAATTGTCTTTCTCATTTTTTAAATATTTTCTGTATAGATTTCGCTATTTTATTGGAGTTGATTCCATTTATATGGATCAGAGTAATTATATTTATTTGAAGAAGGTAGTCCTTGGGACTCTAGGTTCAACAAATGTTGCATTTATGGAATAAATCCACTCGCCCACTTCAAAAAATGACACACTAACATTTCAATTACAGAAACGGTTCAGAAAATCATTACAGATATAAGGAGTGACATAAATATATGAGCTAATGAATGAATGGTTGGCTATGGTACCACAAAAATAACGATGCCCGTCATAACATCCCGCAAACCTACAACCTAATATGCGCTACTTTCTTGGTGAAATAATACGCACGTACGTTTTGGAAACTAAGATGGATATTTTGGCAATTGTATTAAATATAATATTTACTTACTTTGCGATGACTCAATTTTCCTAATCCTGAAATAATGGAATGTGTAAAAATTCTTTTTTTTTTAAAATAAATTGATGGACACAGATATACACCACCAGTATAGTCAGAATATACATAATGGCGGATGCGAAAATCCTTCTTGACATAAGAGAGTTCCTTTCTACATCGTCAATGAGTTTCTATCCAATCCTTCAACGAGGGAAAATTAAAATAAAAAATAAAAATACGATTAGGAAACTGCGACTAAAATACTTTGACCTTGACCTTTGTAACTTTTGACCTTGATTCAAGCACGGATATCCTGAGTTGGAAGATATGCTAACGATATGCAGAATCGGTACCCAGTGTACCGACAGCGCACAAATTCATTCGATCGTGCAGAGCTTTAAAATCGATTTAGAAAGAAACGATTCCCTTAACGACACTGATTGGTGCTGCAAATTGACGAATAATTCCACGCAGTAATTCGCAAACTGACCCATTTTGAAACGGAAATTACCCCGCCCGTCCTGAAACAGGGTGTTCAACTCTTTCTAGACATTAAAAATTGGCCGTTTTAGTCGAAACAGCTTTGAAGTCCAACGATCAAAGAGGACCCTGGAACAGGTCGTTAGATTTTAAAGCTCTCGAGTAATCTCCAGAGACGAATGCCTCACATACTGTACCGTGAATGGACACAAAAAGACTGAAAATTGCCGGGCGAGAAATCCTTTGACGGTTTCGGTCACTCAAAGCAATCAAGCAGCCGAACCGAATTCATCACATCACGCCTCTGCCCTTAAAGTTCTTAGGGGAAAGAATGAACCAGCCTCCTTTTCCATGCGAATAACATATATTTGGGGCAGTTGGGTAACTATGGGGGGATGAGGGATAAATCCCCCCCTAAGTCTCAGAAAAATTAAAAAAATGTCCTCCTCTTGTCCCTTGACACCATGGCTGCGAGAAAGAATGGTGGTGAACAGGCTTAGTAACGTCAGCTTCGTATCTTATAATAGATGATATAGTGAACTGATAAAGGCGAGATAAGATGATAGCATTATTTTCGAATAAGTAAAAATTTAGGAAAAGAAGCTGGTCTAGCGGTATGGACATGTCTTTTTAAACCATTCGTTGAACCTTCTTCACATAACTAGCATTATTGATAGTTTATTGCGTGTTTTCGTGGTTGTTAAAAGAAATATTGAATAAGTTTTCTCCGTAGGTGGGTAGGTATTCGGAGGAGGTGACAAACAGCTGACGTCATTTGCGTCGTAAGGGAAGGGTGTGAAAGGAAGGGTGGAGAGAAACCCGGCGTCGCGAGAACTGTTTAATTGGGTTCACGTTGATATAAGATATATTTTAAACATTCTGAATCGAATAAAATATCCAGATGAGTCATAGTTTCATTTCGTTGATTCGTGTTTCATGGCATAGTTACGTCATCAGGTGATAAGGTTATACCGTCAGGTTACATCGTCACGTATGCTATGAGACCCGGATGGTGCTTTTTCCAATATATTAGTGAACCTAACAATGTTAATTCTTTCATTTACCAAAATCGCGGCATTAGCCTTCTCTTAACGGAAGGCGCCAAGGGGACCACGGCTTAACGTCCCATCCGACGGACGGAGTGTTGCCCTTGAAATTCCCTCCATGCAACATTCAAGCAGTGATCGGGTGGTCTCTGAAAATTCTCTGCCACCGCCGGGATTTGAACCCGAGACCGCTGGGTGGGAAGCCAACACTCTAGCCACCACACCAACCCGATCTCTAACTATGACCTAGTTTTGACATTTAATAATACATTTAATATGTATACATTCTACGTCGGACACCAAAAATCCTACGTCCGACACCTTAGAAAAATATTTCTTGAAGTAAAACTACTCAATCAATAAAGGTGAAATTGGTCCCATTTTGAAGCTTATAGTCCATATAATAATCATGTTTTTGATTTGAATAGGCATTCACAAATCATAGAGTTCTGAATAAAAGTTTGAAAAAGAATAAAGTAAAACTTGTACACTTTATGTCCGACACCAACGAAATTATATTTTTCCTCTAAAAATTAAACATATTTTCGCAATGTTTTATGTGTAAAAATGTTCCTAGGAAAGTGGTCTTTCAAGTGATATAACTCACAACTAATTTTAATACTTTTAAGTAATTAAAACATTACAAAACAATGAGAATATTTGTATATATTCTACGTCCGACACCATGGAACTGCCCAACAGCATCTGCTTAAAGTGAAGTGAACTTTTAGTTCCAAAATGATGTAAAATGTATTTCCAGGCATGCCATTTTTTTTAAATTTTCCCGACCCCGTTTTCGCCACCCCAAGCCATCCCACCCCCTTCCTCCGAAAGCATACTCTTATTTACGCCACTGAGTTGGGGTATGAACGAATCGCTTCACTGGTTTGGGAAGGTAATATCTGCGGATGGATCGATTTCAATAATATCAACGTTAATGGTACTTCTAATGATTTCAGGCTTATTAAAAATATTAAACAGGCAATATTGGAAAAAGCGCCATCCGGGTCTCATAACATACGTGACGATGTAACCTGACGGTATAACCTTATCACCTGATGACGTAACTATGCCATGAAACCCGAATCTATGAAATGAAACTATGACTCATCTGGATATTTTATTCCATTCAATTTGTTTAAAATATATCTTATATCAACGTGAACCCAATTAAGCAATTAAATGAATCCAAGCGGGGCCAAATTTTGAATTTTGAAAGCATTTACCATATCGAAATATGGTCGTGCTTTTTCTAATGTATTTGAGAACCTAACAAAGTTTAATCTGTCGTTAAACACTTCATTTCAGAACACAAAATTCTAATTTGGTTTAGGAAAGCATACATTTCTGCGACAAATATTTGATGCTTCAATTACCTTGGATGCTTACTAAGTTTTTCTTAATTTTATAGGGAAATATTTGTTCAATACCTTTCTTAAAATACGGATATAGAGTTGATAAACCAATAAAAGTCTTTCGTGCATCACATCCAGCTGCTCTTAGGAGCCCTCTTTTAATTTAATATGCGGGCGTAATATAGGTGTAGTGGAAAAATCGATACTTTAATTTGGATAGGTTCTAATTGTAGATACATCATCATCATAAACAGTCATCAATCCTAAGGTTGGTTTGTCTCAGCTATTATCCAATTGGATAATCCTTTAACATCATCCTAACTATTCTGGTCTTCATCATTCATACTTGCTCCATGAGCATTGGCTTACTACGGCCAATCTTTCCTTCCAGCAGCTGTTAAACGATAATTTCCATCATTTCTTATTATGTGGCCTTTTCAAATTGCCGCCTCTTATAATTCCCCTCATATTTCCTATTTTGGTTAAGCCTCAAGAATAAATCGATGAATTCATTTCCAATGATAATAAAATGGGTAGAATAACAATAACATTTAGGAATCAACAGATCAAGTTTTCCAGTAGTTTCGCTAGCGTACTTTAGAAAAATATTCGAAAACAACAACAAGATCGTCATTAAATGAAAGATGAAGACTATTGAGTTCAGCCTTTACATAACTTATGCCACTTTCTGCAGCGTATTTGAACGTGACGGGATATTTCGAGTTTCTAATGAAATTTTTAAATATAGTTTTTTAAGTATAGTTTTTAAATATCAATAAATATAGTATATAAACACGTACTTGTTTACATGATCATAATTCCATTACATACGAATTCCATTATATATAGGTTCATAAATGATAATATTTCAAAAGGGTTTCATTTGATGCATCTTTAAATCAGTCCCTATAAAGGGAACACCCGTCATATGAGGCATGTGAGGTTGTTTCGACTTTTCCTCGCAATAAGCGATGAATTACACTCAGATTTGCAAAGGCAGCGTGAATGATTCGTTCATGCACATCTCCTGTGGCTGCTCATCCGCGGTCTTTGCCAACTGCAAACCCACCGTGATATAACGTGTCGCATTCTATCTCTATGGTCACCCTCGATGTTGAATCATGAATATTCATTCACCAGCGCGCATGCCGCGTGCATATTTACAACTCAATCGGAATGGAATCCACAGATGGCGTTGCGATCAGCTGCAAAGCGCAAATCGGAAAAAATGGGATTTGAAGTTTGCTTGGAAATGCTTGCAAGCCTTTGACATCGCGAGCGTAGGTATGGCTCTCATTTACAAATACTTCGGTCCAGGAATAGTGACTGCGCCAAACACTGTCACGCTACATTCGATTATTTGACAGATCTTTCAAATCTATTCGAGTCTAACTCGTGAGTCTGGCGCAATATTCCCCGAAAAGGCAGTTGAAAAGCATTAAATCAATAGGAGAAATTATGAACTTGAAAACAGGATGCCATTGAGTAATCAATAATCTCGAAAAATTAGTGGAATGTATCACTCGATTATTTGACAGATCTTTCAAATCTATTCCAGTCTAACTCGTGAGTCTGGCGCAATATTCACCGAAAAGGCAGTTGAAAAGCATTAAATCAATAGGAGAAATTATGAACTTGAAAACAGGATGCCATTGAGTAATCAATAATCTCGAAAAATTAGTGGAATGTATCACTCGATTATTTGACAGATCTTTCAAATCTATTCCAGTCTAACTCGTGAGTCTGGCGCAATATTCACCGAAAAGGCAGTTGAAAAGCATTAAATCAATAGGAGAAATTATGAACTTGAAAACAGGATGCCATTGAGTAATCAATAATCTCGAAAAATTAGTGGAATGTATCACTCGATTATTTGACAGATCTTTCAAATCTATTCCAGTCTAACTCGTGAGTCTGGCGCAATATTCACCGAAAAGGCAGTTGAAAAGCATTAAATCAATAGGAGAAATTATGAACTTGAAAACAGGATGCCATTGAGTAATCAATAATCTCGAAAAATTAGCGGAATGTATCACTAAAGACAAGGTTTAGGCCTAAATCATATTTGTAGCCCCTTGAATTACAAATTAAGGTTAACTAAAATGTATAATCCAAATATTTTTTCACTAATATTGACCATAACTCATTGAAGTTGATCATTTCCATGCAATCAATCTTCAGTTCCCAACAATATAGGGTAAGAAAAAATTTTATTTTTATATTATTATAGTTTGAGTAAGCATACACGATGTTACGGAATTCCAGAGGTATGACATAAAACTGAGTATTTGAATTTGATTCCGCCCATATTTACACCTCAATGAGAATGGAATCGACAGATGGGGGTCTTTATCGGTTGCTCGCGCGAAGCGGAAAAAGGAGAAGTTGACAGCAGGTTTGCCATTCTTGAAAACCTTTGATATCGCAACGCATCCATGACTCTTATTGAGAAAAATGCAATCCAGATGTACAAACTGTACCAATGAATAACACACCGGTGATGATTATTTGACGAGTCTTTAAAATGTATTTTACTCCGACGCAACAAGCACTCACAAAGCATTGAAAAACCAACCGTATGACTTTTAAAAATAGGAGTTGGGGTAAATCTGTTTTCGATGACACGTAACTCGAAGTATCACGGAAAAGCAAAAGCAGATATTGATTGATGACAAGTCATAAAGCTTCAGAATATTAACGAGAAAGCTCGAGAACTTTCAGCAGGATTTATTTGTATTTGTTAAAAGATCTAAAATTGTTTTAGTGTTATTGTTCAAACGTTTCTTCGTCAAATCTATTTAATACATCCAAATGAATAGATTAATGCCACTACGAATTTAATTGATTATTTATAGGCCATGAATAAAATCGTATATTTTAAATAACTCTTTTGGTTAAAAAAACGTGCACTATGAATAGGAGCACTAAAAATATTTGTCAGAAGAATATTGCTTTAATTTTTTTGCTATTCCCGGATACCCTATTTATATCCTCAATTCTACCCTTCAAAGTACTACGATTCTTCCAAGAGGCCCACGTTCTAGGAATCTCAATTAGATGGTGGCTCATTACTGTTAGTCGAAGGAATTTTTAGAAAATAAATTCCTAGAATGAAAAATAGAATTTTAAATTAAGATTCTCGGAAAATTATCGGTAATATTAAAAATAGTTTAATAAAATAATAAGAGGTTCGACTTTCCTGTTCCAGTACGTTGGGAAATCATGGAAGCAGATTTTATAAAAAGAGTTTGACAATGGGAAAAATTATTAATTAAAAAATTATTTTAAACCACATTTTTCTCCTCATGTGACAAAAACGTCATCACACAGCGTGTCATATCGTTCTGAAGAAGGGATCGTTCACAAATGTTTAGGCTAACTATAGCTTTACCACTTGTTTCAGTGTTGTTGCATGGATAATTTAATTGAAGTAGGTATTTGTTCATTCATATGCATTCAGCAAGGGAAATATAAGTGAGCTCAATAGATGAAATGAAGACTCGTACCTAGGAGAGCTGTGATTATAAAGTAACCTCAGAAATATGAAATGTGATACCGAAGGTAAAAAAAAATTATTTATAAACCAAATTTTAATCAAATTGGCAATTTAATAGAAGTAGGCATATTCCTGCTGCTGCTGGAGAGTAAGAATTGCCACTGAAAAATGCACTTCAAATGACAACATGGGATATGCAGCAAGGAAAATAAAAAAAAATGCTCATTATAAGAAATGATCAATCGTAAATAGAAAACCTGTGACCTCGAATATATAGTGAAAATTATATCGAAGCGTGATAAATATATCCTCGAAAACGTGAAATATGTCTCGATGTGTAAAATGAATCATGACACCATACCGTATATAATAAACATTGCCCCAAACGAGGGAAATAGAGGTGAACTCAATACATGAAATGAACAATCGTAACCAGGAGACTTGTGATAAATAAACTCAGATAACATGAAATGTGACACCAAAGGTAAAAGAAAGGCCTATATAATCCATCTATCTATTCGATATATTTCTGAAACACAAAATAAAATTTTAAAGTTTCATTCTCCGAAAGTTACCGGAAATATTAGAATAAATTTTAATTCAACATGAAAGCGTTCGACTTTTTCCGTCCCAAGAAAAAGCACTCAGTTCGATAGAAAAATCACTGACGTAGATGTTTTGTGGAGCTCTTGGCAAAGGATAAAAATTATTTAAAAACCACATTTTAATTAAACTGGCAATTTAATAGAAGTTGGAATATTTCTATTTACATACGATGAAAAATGAGAATCGGCACTGAAAAATGCTCATCAGGCGACAAGCATGGAATATATAGCAAGAGAAATAAAAGTGAGATCAATAGAAGAACTGAAAAAAATCGTAAATACCTAGGAGACCTGTGGCCTAGGAAATCTACTGAAAATAATATCGAAGAAAAATAAAAATAGCCTCAAAAACGTAAAATGCGTCGTGATGTGCCAAATGAAACGTGAGACTGAAGTTAAAAGAAAAGGCGTATAAAAGGAATCTAAGTCTAATCAAGGGAAATAGAAGTGAGCTCAACAGATGAAATGTACAATCGTAACTAGGAGACCTGTGATTAATAAATAACCTAAGAAAACATGAAATGTGACACCGAAAGTAACAGAAAGGCTTATATAATCCACCAAGCCATCTATCCGATAAATTTCTGGAACAGAAAATAAAATTTTAAAGTTGGATTCTTTGAAAATCAGCGGATGTATCTAAAATAATTTTAATACAAAATGATCAGGTTCGAATATTTCCATTACAAGAAAGAGCACTCACAATCAGTACAATGGAAAATCACAGCAGCAGATTTTTTCATAGCCACCTGGTCATGGGGAAAAAATTACTTAAAAATTTATTTTTATGTGTAATTTAGATACGTCAATAGATTTAGGTATTTTTTCCATCCATATGCATTGATGAGTAAGAAAATTAGAACAAAAAAAGGAATAAAGATGATTAAAAATACGAACATCATTGAATTTCAGATAGGGGAATAGAAATGTCGTAAGTTGATGAAAAGAACAATCGTAAATAAAAGACCTATGAACAATCAATAACGTCGGAAAACATTGAACGTGGCACCAAAGTTAAAAGAAAGGCGCACATAATCAAGCTAGACATCTATCTGATAAATGTCCGGAACACGAAATGGAAATTTTAAAGTTTGATTCTCTGAAAATTAGCGAAAATATCAGAAATAATATTAATTCAATGTGACTTCAGGGTTCGACTTTTTCAATCCCAAGACAGAGCACTCAGTGTGATGGAAAATCACTGAAGCAGATTTTTTGTGGAGAACTTTGCAGAGGGCTGAAACATTATTTATAAACCACATTTTAATCAAATTGGCGATTTAATAGAAGTACGCATATTCCGATTTATATAGTTACGCCGAAGAGTAAGAATTGGCACTAAAAATGCATTCTAAGAGCACTCAGTTCGATGAAAAATCACCGAATATTTATTTTTCATTGAGTCACTCGGCAATGGACGTAAAACTTATAATAAAAAAACGCATTTTTATATTTTTGGGACTAACATTTTATCAACCAGAGCGTTATCGGTTTGAATAGAAGGTAACATCCTCAAATTTCTAGGTCAAATATAAATTTATCCCTCGTTTCAGCATAGTCGTATGGACATTTTAGTAGATGTACGTATTTTTGTCCTTCATTTGTATTCAGGAGTAAGAATTAACACGTCCTTTGGCTTATAGCATGGAATATGCAGCAATGGAAATAAAAGCGAGGTCGATAGAAGAAATGAAAAAACCGTAAAAAGGAGACCTGTGACCTCGAAAATTTACCGAAGATAATATCGAAGCATAATAAAAATAGCCTAAAAAAAATGAAACGTGACCCTAAACTTAAAAGAAAGGCGTATATAATCAACCTAGTCGTCTATGCAATAAATTTCTGGAACACAGAATAAAATTTCGAAATTTGATTCTCTGAAAATTACCGGAAATATCAGAAAAAGTTTTAATCCAATATGAAAGGGTTCGAATTTCCCGTTAACCGTCCCCAAAAAGCAAAGTTCAAAAGACCGAAATATGTGAAACAACAAACAGAGGGAAATTTGAATGGAATAGGAAATTCTCCCGATCGATATTGCGAAGGCGATGGAATCAAATTTTCGCACGGCGGAGAGTGAATAGAAAAGAGTTGCGGCGTGTTTGTGTGCGTTCTATAGTGGAACGCCAAGGAAGAAGAGACTAGAGGGAGGGTTGGGAGAGAGATAGTCATTCGGAGAGAAAATTTTAAAATAGAATCAATTAGAGGGTTGGGGAATAAATATTCATGAGGGCGAAACCGGATTCAAGGGGCCGTAAAATGGAAATGGGCGCAAACTAATCGCCAACAATGGATCCTGAGCAGGGGAGAATATAAAGGGAAATCATTCGGATGGTTCTTCTTGAGGGGAGAGATTTGTTTTCTAAGAGCACTCAGTTCGATGGAAAATCACCGAAGAATTTTTTTTCACTAAGCCACTTGGCAACGGACACAAAAATTATTAAAAAAACAAATTCTTATATTTTTATGACTAAAATTTTATCGCCCAGGGCGTCATTTGGTTCAGGAAAATGTATTAATTCTTAGATATTTAGGTCAAATAGAAATTTATCGCTCGTTTCAGCATAGCCATATGGATCATTTAGTAATGGTCGGTACATCCATTCGTATGCAATGAAGAGTCAGAAATAAACTGAAAAATGCTCCAAAAGTTGACTACCAGCATGAATAACACAGAATTCCAGCAAGCAAAAGGGAAAAGAGTTCAATAGACAAAATAGAGAATCGAAGGATGTTTACTGATGCCTAAAATATACCTATTATTAATTAGTAACATGCAACGTTATCAGATTTCTTTATCGAGTCACTTGGCAATATTTACTAAATTATTTAATAAACATATTTACCTATATTTTTATGACTAAAATTTCACCACTGAGCACGTCATTTGGCTCAGGAGATGGTATCATTCACAAATATCTAGGCCAAGTATAAATTTACCACTCCCTTCCCCAAAGTTATATGGATTATTTAAAAGAAGTAGATATTTATACATTTATTTGCATAATAGAGTAAGAATTAACACTGAAAAATGCACTAATGCACTAGATTGAATACCGATAAGAATAATATTGAATTGTATCAAGCGAAAGAGAAATGATACCAATAACATAACGGGGAAACGGAAATAGAAGACTTATGACGTATCATTATCAGACCGCTTACAGAGACTATAGAGACCACATATCACCGCATATTACCGCAGACTATACATATAGAGCCATTTGGTAATGGACGCAAAAATTATATAAAAAACATAATAATATGTAGCAAATATAAAAAAACTATACAAAGCTATTGTGATACATATCCATAAGCGGTTTTTTAATTATTGTGGTTGAACTGATTATATAAATATGGACAAAATATTTTTACGCTTGCTGAAATAAGTTATAGCAATGTAATAAGTGAAAGAAAATTAAATAATGTATTTCTAAGAGCCAATATATCGGCCCGCCGCACTTTTAGCCCGAGCGAAAAAGCCGATATATCGCCCCGCCGCACTCAAAGGGCAAATAAAAGTAGGTATTTCTCCATTTATATGCATTCAGTAGTAAGAAACAGCACTAAAAAATGCATTAAAGAATGAATATCAACACGAATAACATAGAATGTTAGCTGGTGAAAGAGCCAATAGTAAAATAGACATAATGAAAACTCGGAAATAAGAGACCAATGATTAAATAATCACAGGTTTCGTTATCAGATTTCTTATTAAACCACTTGTCAATGAACACAAATATCATTAAAAAAACAACACATAGTCATATTTTTATACTTTTTAAGTAAATTTCATTACCAAGCAAAATTTTATCACCCAGCGCATCACTTAGCTCAGTAGAAGGTATCATTCTCAAATATTTAGGTCAAATATAAATTTATCGCTCGTTTCATCATATAGAATCTAATGGATAATTAAGTAGAGGTAGGTATTTTTCCATTCATATGCATTCAGAAGACAGAATTTACGTTGAAAAATGCACTAGAAATTGAAATCCACACGAATGACACGTAATGGACCCAAACATTTTTTTAATTGTAACGACAATAGCTCGTCATTTTGTTTAAAATAAGGTTTTATTCTCAAATAAATAGGTCAACTATAAAAATATAATTCATTTCAGCATATTCGTATGAAAAATTTAGTAAAGGTAGGTATTTTTCCCTTCATATGCATTCAGGAGTAAGAATAAACAATGAAAAATGCACTAAAAAGTGAATACCAACACGAATAACACGGAATTGCAGCAAGCGAAAGAGAATCGAGATGAATAGAGAAAATACATAATTGGACATAAGATACCTATTATTAATTAATAACAGGTATCATTATCCAATTTCTTTCATAGAAACTTGGCCATGGACATAAAAATTATTTAAAAAACACATTTATATATTATTTGATGACAAATTTAATCTCCTAGCGCCTCATTTGGTTCAGGAGAAGGTGTAATTCACAAATATCTAGCTCAAATATAAGTTTGCCACTCTATCAAAAATGATCGATAGATGAAATGCAAAATTGGAAATATGATACGTATGATAAATTAATGGCCTCGAAAAATATGAGAAATGCGACAGAAAATGTTTAAGAAAGGCTTATAAAATCAAGCTAGTCATCTGGCGTAAAAAATTAGGATAAACTTTACGGACAACAGTTAAATTATTTTTCCACAAAACCTGGACTATAATTCCTAGTTAGTGATAACAACAATAATATATTCAATATAATGAACAATATGCATTATGAAATTAAGGTCTTAAAATAAATTATTTAATGTATCAAGTCAGCATGTACAATAAGAAATAAAATGCTTTTTTGATTACAGGCTGTGATTTATAAGCCCTTACGGATCTGCGATATATGATGAGCAGAATAACATAAACCAGGTATTACCAGCAACAGAGTGAACATGCTCTATAAAATTATGAATTGTGGTGCTAAACATGGAAATGACAGGTGAATTTATGAAACAGGGCTGGGAGAAACATTGAAAAGGACAAAAATATCGCAAAAGTATTAGAAGAGATTCGAAATAAGCACTGAATTAATAGAAAATGTAAAGGTATCATTCAAAGGTAAGGATTAGGCTTAGTGATACTATGGGTCTTGAGTAACGCCGAAAGAGCCAAAAGAGCAATTAATGAGATTAGTGAAAAAAAACGGGGCAGTCGTGGGACTGGCCAACAGAAGTGAAAACTGAAATAATTATTATCCATTTATTTTTTTATATAGATTTAATATTATTAAAGAACTAATTTTTCCAGTAATACTCATTTTTCAACTAAAATTGAAATTATTTTTTTCAGCAAACTGTTTATTATTAAATATATATTAAAAATACGATGTGTATGAATAGAAAGTAACATCATTTATATATTAAAATATAATATGCTTTTATTTCTTTTATTAAATTGTACTGATTTGTATTTTTATAGCGTGTACACTCTTCTGCACGTTCATGCACGAGCTCTTTATATTTCATGAACTTATACAATATACACTATAGATTTTTATTTTCAATTTTAATATTTTTAAAACAAAAAGACTTTAACAGTCTATATATTAACAATATATTAACAAAGTGTATATATTAATCTCTATTAACAGTCTACAAAATAATACGCACTGTATAGAAAAAGTACATATGTACAGTATAGAACTAGAAGCAGACAGATACCAGTATTCAGTATGTAAAAGTATAGCGGTGACGCAACCTATGCCATTGTATACACTATACATATGTATATCTCGCTGTAGCGATCGCGGTGTCGGGTCGGTGACGCTCACGCAAATTCTATGCTTTTTCCCCATCCCGCAAAAGTGCTTAACGCCGCTTAAGAAGTTTTCACTTCAAAAAACAAAAATACAAGGAAAAAGAGTGGAAAGCTAATTGAATAAATTGCCATTAAATAAGCAATGTCAACAATGAGAGCCAGGGACTTCCAAGAGTAATCCAAAAGGCACGTAATTACTGATTAGATGTGTGTACCAAAGGCTTTAATCGCAAGGACTTTAGTCAACCTGTACTATTCAATTGTGACAAATGGAATTGATTTTGGAGATTTTGACAAACGAAAGCTTGTTGCAAAATTGGCACAAACGCAAAAAAATGCATTGAAAAACGTGCTATGAGCGGCATGACCTTTATGGCGCAAGCTGCCCTAAAGTTTAAGTCCTTTCAAAGAGGAATCTAATAATGATAAAAGCTTCAGACTTCCAAAGTCTGTTTTTAAAAATTGCAAAACTTTGTCTCGCATTCCAATTCACTGTCAAAGTCATTCAATATCCGTTGTATAAACTCAGAAAGCTTCGTGGTTGCTATTCCTCTTTTACACTGAATCATGCAAGTAACCAAAGGAAAATTTCAAAATGTCTTCAATTATTCGTGGCATAAAATCCTCCATTCAAAGGTCAAGGTAAAATACAGAGCTAATTAACAGATCAAAGGTCTTCCTATCAAAATGCAAGGATGAAGATATAAGGAAGTAAAAATGAAATAAAGATTTTCGTTAACGTTTTCGCGGTAACATAGTTTTTCAATCTCGATTATCAGCCTGGAAAAACCTATTTGCAATAAATTATTACAATTCTTCCATTGAGGCATTCTTTCTTCGAGTAAAATCCAAAAACGTCCATTTTATAATATTGTAAAGTATTGGTAGCTTAGCATACGTAAGCGGGACTCGTTAGCCTTAATGCAAAGCCCATAGATTTACTTGCATTCTTAAGGAGCTTCATTTTCATTAAACAGTGAAACCATGTGAATGAAACATACTTGCTATACATAGAAATATATTCACCTCTTCAACTTTATTTTTGTGTCAAGGTTTAGTTTCTGCTCTGTATTTGAAAATTACGAGCAGGGAATAAATATATAGCTTAATTGTATCCCATTTCCGTTAAAGGTATAAAACTACTTCTGACTAATCGTATAATTAAATTACTGCGTTTATAATAGAATCTAGAGTATAGACACTAATAATAAATGGAATGAATTTTACTCTTTACCATCATTCAATACTAATTGGACTAGGAGATATATATTATCACATTAAAGCGAAGGAATAATTATAAAAGATAAATCTATTTATTATAACCTATATAATCTGAATATTTAAACTTGTATGCGTTAATCATTGCGCCCTATGTATTGTGTGACTGTGCGATATCAAAACTAATGGATCAAAATTCATTCGCCGTTTTATATGACGCCTCTTTTTCCTTGGGATTCAAGGATAAAAATGAAGACTACTGATGCTTGAAACGCAAATCACATTAATTTCAGTTCGTTTCTTTAGTATTTGACCATTGAAGCAGATTGATGCACCAACGATATTAAGGACTGATTCTGAATTGCATACTTTATTTTGTGATACTGTTGCAGTTCGAAATTGCAATTTTCACAAAAAAACGCTTGGTAAATTCTAAAAAGTTCATTTGATGATAAAAATATTTAATTTAATTAGAATAAAACTATATAAGAAAATGTAATAAAATTAGCTCCTCATTTTGGTGCGGAAATATAATTATAATATTTTGGATCCGTGATGTGGAATTTGAAGGTGTTATTATTTCATGCTCCTGCCTCAGTATATACGATTTAATCACTATAATCTGCATATTTTTTAATTGAAAAAATGTATGGTATACGTTAGCATGGTATATCTACAGTGCCCACAGTTTTCTTTTTCATCGCCTATATCTACAGGGCTTCTATAATACGTATTAAGAGAAACAGAAGTTCTTCACTTTGAAATAAAATTTATGATGGTAGCTAGGATATTGGAATATGTGTTGAATAAAAATATATATTTAATAGAATAAAAATTCAATCTATGCAATGTGCACCGATTTTAAACGCATTCAGTATTTGCAAATATTGTATAAAATTTTTTTGGTACCTTCGAAACTATGTATTCACGTGCAGTTATGTCATTGAATGCAGAGCATTCCGCAGAAGCAACGATTCATAACGTATTATTTGGTTTGCTCTGAGACTTGATTCCCAATGGAAGCTCCCAAAGGTTATAAATCACAGGATTGTCATCACCTGGATACGGAAACGAGACTTAACTCTTACATCATGTCCAAATAGAGACTGTGCTGCCAGCTGCGGCTAAAATGTACACCTTAGAGTTGAGATCTAAACGTACATATATACACGTTCGAAGTTATTATTCTCTCATCTCAGACACTATGAGTAGGGAAAACTGAATAAAATTGTAAAACAATATCCTAATTTATTCTAAGAATTTAGTTCGCCTTGATCGGTTAGTCGGCATTATTCCACGGAGCAGCAACCCGTGCATCATAAAATAATTCAATGTGGTCCTGAAGCAAATAGCTAGATATATTATTATTATACTAGGCTAAAAATAATCACGATATTTGACACATAAATTTTTCTTGATCTTTATAAAAACGAATGTACTAAGTAAGTGGGAAGAAAATGTCCTTGTTGGTAAAGGGTTTCCCTTCGGATCGAAAGGGTTCAGTTTGAAATCTGGGCGATGATTTTGATCGCCCTTACAACACCCCTTGAGTTAACATGGAAAGGATGCGAAACTATGTACTTGATTTGTGAAATCCCCACGGCTTAGTCGGGGGTAAGCACCCCTAAGTATATCGTATTTAAAATAACTTCCAGATATCTTCCTTAGTGCGTGGTAGCCGTTTGAAACTTGATAACAGCTTCATAAATTCATACTATTGAAATTCTCAGACACTGATATACACATTTCAAGATTTCAGGTTGAAGATATGGCTGTTGATCTGGGGAAGTATGCATAATCAGTAACGTGCAAGAAAAAATGGACATTATTTCTAACTAATACAAATGACGAGTTCAACTAATTTTGGCCAATCGTGAATGTAAACGTGATAGTGCTCAGTTAACGTAGGCAACTAACCTTCAATACCGATCAACAAAGTCAGTAGTTACATTACTCCATTTAATTTTTAAATAAGGAATTGACGAGAAGTCAACATATTTTTGGCCTTTTCATTTTTGAGAAAGGTTTGCATAAAATCTGCAACGAATTTTACCTACTTGCATATCCTGCTCAGGATGACTCCAGCCTTTCATAATGCTATGTTTATTATCAAATTATCCATTAATTATTCTTCCCAGTCACTGTTTACATCCAATGATAATTACAAAAATAAGAACGTAGTTTTCTTAACTCCTTAATCCATTTCTTGAATCAAGATTTGGAAAATCACCCGCCTATAATTCCTTTAGAGTATCAAATAATGAAAGTCCACTTTTATTTAAAAATGCTTATGATTTCAAAGATGATTTTAAGTTCCAAGAGAACAATTCGATAAAAAACTGTAAATGTTTTGGAAAATATTACTTTTGGAATATTTTTCTTCCTGACGTAAGGTATTTGATAGAGAAGGAAACACTAGCATACTGAATAAAGTCTTGCTCCTCTTGATGTTTAAGATTATTAACTCACTACTATAAATCTGATTAAAATCCATAGATGCCTACACATTATTACTATTAACACACTTTCCCAAGGATATTATTTACAAAAATCTTTGTGCTGCAGAAGCAATGTACTTAATGAAATCTCTTTGCAAATGATCCCTGAAGAGCAAATTGGACAACTCGGCAAGTTCAAATGCGAATGTCTGGACTCAGTCAGAGTCACGGAAATAATTTATTCAAGGAAGGTTACGGATTTACTTGACGAACGACAACAAACTATAGTTATCAACACGAATATATATACATATGAAGAAAAATTGGCAAATGGCACTGATAGTTTTTCCACACAAATTGATTTTTAGAAATTCTGTCCTTATTACTTAATTATTACTTGAGCTCCAGCTACCGCCGTAGCTGGAGCTGAAGTACTTTTCCGGGGATGAACTCTTGTTTTTTTTACGAAATATATCAAATAAAGGTACAGATCGGAGAAGTGGGAAAGAAGCTCTTGTACCGTAAACAACCATCGAAATGGTGATGATTGCTATAAATTGCCGAAACAATTTATATTTATCATCACTTTGGGTGTTATATCCATTGTATTGAATTCGCCAGCATTGTTATATTTTATGTTCACGCCGTTTCCCTTATTTCTATATATCTTGTGCGTGTTCTCCCCTCTGAGAACTGTATTCCACGCAGAGGAGCTTCACGCAGGCGAGGGAACGACATCGTAAAAACGACAGCAATAACGCCACGATCCAGAATATCATGGTAGTCTTCTTGCGGCACAATACGTCCTCATACCAAAAGCAGCCCCTTTGGCTTAAGTCCATGAATTTGGTCGATGGACCATTTTCCATCTTTCCATGTTTCGATGGAAAAATAAGGATATAGTACTGCATGTAAATCCGAAGACGGTGCTGTATTAGAGGAGTTTATTCTAAAGCCTTTGACAACCTTCAAGAATATGTTTTTAAGATTCTAAAAGCTTATCGAAAGATTTTGGGGACGTATTCTGTCTTAGAAATCATTATTATTCATAGAAGAACAAAGCAGTTTCTGTAATGTACTATTCTTCACATATTAAACCGGTGAATTTATTGAGTTAGTCGCTGCAAGGGAGTGAAGAATCATGAAGCCGCTCAAAAAATTCGTTTCTTTATAACTTCTCTCTTGGTGGACATAATATTTTTCGCTCTGTGGTCTGGGAAAACCTAATTTCAGAGTAAATGTGGATAAAATTATTCGCAGTTTTTTTAGGGAGGAATTTACGTATTTTGGTGATTGTGGAAATTATCTGAAGACCAGGCACAGTTGTGGCTAGACGACCGTTGTGAAAAATAAAAGTATATTGGATGATACTTAATCGATTTTTAAATGTAAAAGAACCTAAGGGATTAGCTCTAGTTCTGAATTTATTCCGACAAGAATAGAGAATAGTTGAATACACCAAAACACTCTTATTAATTCCTTTCTGAAATATTCCTCCTGTTACCAAAAGAAAATTTACAGTGATATCAGTAATAATAATTTAGTAAAAATCTAACAGTGATAAAAATCCTTGAACTCTGTAATGTGGATGCAAAAATGACCCTTGCGCAAATTTGCTTGTGTCTCAATTTTGAATACCTGCCTTTTTTTCTCAGATTCGATGTTTTAGCAATTTAGACACAGGAAAATGTTGGACAGGATCAGGTTTACTTTTCTTGAAAATTTCATGCTACTTAAACAAATAATAAAATAAGGCCGGTCGGTGAGGTAAGTATGTTTCCTCTTAATTCAATAATTTTGATTCGAAACATCCAAAAATAATTTGAATAGAAACAACTTATTTTCGGAGGCTAAAGATGGCCGCTGATTTAAAAAAAAAAATTGGTGGACACGAACCTTGACTTAGTCTACACATTGGGGAACAACGTGAAACCGAAAAAATGCAGATACTACGAGGTTCAAGTTAATCATTCTTGAGTGAAAAGGAGAATATCTGCAAAAACATGACAAGCATTAGAGATAACGAAATATAGTTAACATGAGAAGGTTTCGTAGCCCCTGACGAACACATCATAAATACTTTCCCGCAATTTTCACGAAAGAGTTTAATTTTACTCAGGCCGTCCATCGACGTGAAAAAGCAAAACAACGGTACGCCGAATGTTGAAAAATGAAATACGAATATTTTAAGCAAAAAGAATTTAATATTTTTGACTGACTTTTTTTACTTGACATCATTCCCCCGACCGACTATTTTTTCATTTAATGCCACGAATTACTCGAAATAATGTTATTTTCATAGAAATTTCCACTTTTCTTAATATTTGCTATCATATCATGAGCAAAAATGTGTCATTATAGGCAAATTATAGGCAAATGTACAGAATAGTTTATTTTCTATTTCGTGATCATTAAGTTATAGATGTTTTCTGGCTTCGTCTCATCGTGGAAGTTTTAAGCCATCTTGAATGTTATTCCTCCCACCCCGCTGACGTGTACATCAAAGCCTCTATCACCATGTATCCACGCCCTTTTATATATTAGTGAACATTTTTCTACAATATGAGCCTAATGACGATGATACCCTGACCTCAAAACCAAGGCTGCTGAGGAATACATTTTCTGTAAAAATCTATATTATACAAAAGATATCTCTATTCAAGATGAGTTGCTAACGCACATAATATGACTCCATTTTCAACATTCATTCTTCAATTGCAGGAAAAAGGTTAAAATTGGTTATTTTGTAAACTCTGATGATTATGAGGTTATAGAATTATTTTAATACTATATCATCTTGTATTACGAATACAGGATAGCACTTTTTCCCCAAGTTTTACAAGCTACTACGAGTCTAGGTCATCATTGGGTTCATAATAAGATGGGTAAGATAACACTGTTGTAAGGCGTTGAACCACGCTAAACTTCTGGAAAGCTACAAAACGTGTAGACGCCAGGAACAGTGAATTAAATTGAATAATCGGTATTTGCAAAATTAATCATTCTATAAATTTTGCTTTGCATTTGGAAAATAAAGATAGAAAATAGAATTATATTATCGACGTTAGCCACTCATTTGAAAAACTTTAATAGATGTATTTTTTACATAATTGCATTCTTCCACATGCATGGTTTCGGCATCATGGCACCATCATCAGGTTGATATTGCATAAAAATGTTCACTCATAAACAAAAAGGGTGGATAGTTGGTGGTTCTGGTTTACGTATCAGTAGAGTGGGACGACATTTATTCAAGATTTCTTCTACCAACCACAAAACACGCCAGAAACTATCAATAACGTTAGTTATTTGAAGAAGGTTCAACGGATGCTTTTAAAAGACATGTCATTACAGGTAGACCAGCTTCTTTTCCTAAATTTTTTTCTCATTCGAAAAGAGTCCTATCATCTTATTTCGCCTTAACCCTTTCTAACCCAGAGCTGTTTCTGGGAGAAATCAAATTTAAAGATTTTTCGTTTTGAAAACTTGAAAATTTTACATTCAATGATAATTATCCTTGCAGCAAAATATTTCGTCATAAAAATTTACGCTACAAAATAATATTCAGTTTAGATATCTCCTAAATAGAGCTGAAAGTTTAAATATTTTTTATGTTGCTTAGAAGCAACATTTGGTTTTAAAGGGTAAATCAGTCAACTATAATATCTATTATAAGATAAGAAGCTGACGTTACTAAACCTAATGTCCACCACCATTATTTCTCGCAGCCGTGGTGACAAGAGGAGGAAAATATCCATTTCCTGCACTGCGTGCGGACAACGCACTGAGATCGATAGGACTAACACGGCCGTTGGCGCTGCATTCTCTCGCTCGACCAGCACCACTCTCATCCCACTCCCCATCCAACCTACCCCTCACCCCCGTCCCCCTGACCCTCTCCTCCCCTCACAAGCACGGAATTCCTTTGCACGCAGTTTCGCTCGCGAAAAGCCGCAAGTGTGTCCAGCCGGAGGTCTCGACCGGGTCAGCCGGAGGAATGGGACGTAGACACGAGCACTGCAATTAGGTGACTCCGCGACGCCCGGTCGTAGGAAATAAACCTGCGAACTAGAGTATTGGGTAGTAGGCGTGGCATTGTGATCCTAGTGACGTGATAGCATGAACTTATGCAACTTTTAGAATGAATTTGTATCACTTTAGGAGTGAATTTGTAGCCTAACCATGAATAGAGGAAAATAGTAGTCAACAAGATGGGAAGCCTTAAATTTGGGATAGTTGTTGACCACTTAATACTGTCTTTTGAAATAATATCAAATCGATGTCATACCACTCTGCTACCTGCTAGCAGCCTGCGTCGTATCAGCGATCAGAGGCTCGCCCCAAGGTCATCTCACACGGTGACAGCTGGAACCAGAAATACGTCACAAGGACTTTTCCCCAGCATTCCTACTTAGCCATCGCGTTTTCGCGCGCTTGAAATTTTTCACTTTTCGTTTGATTGCGAAAAATAGATACCGTCATCTAAAAGCGTGAAATGCGTACTCCAGGAGTAATAATCTTTCGATTTAATCAATAAAAAAAGGAAACCACCCTGTTATGGGGAGAGAGATAGATACAGAGTCTCGTAGGCCCTGAGTTAGTATCAGTGGAACTACGAGAGGAAATTGCCTGTCTACTTGATGGAAAGCCATAATGCTGGCATAGGTATTAGCGACTTAGTAACGTATTTTTAAATAATCTCAATCAAAATTGTTTTAATGAGAGTTCTCTTTTTTTCATTTTCGACGGTAAGGTTGAGAGATAATGATACAGAGCTCCAGAAGGCCTGGGTGAGTGCCAGTGGAACTGCGACTTTAGTAACATAATAGGTTGAACTTCTGTAATTCAAGCAAACAAGACATGGAGGAAAATGCCGGTTCAAATGAGAGAACATCTTTTTTTGACGAAGGATATGAGTATTGGATATTAAGGGTGGAAACTGTTGGTTTAATAATAGATGGAATTGAAATCTATCACGTGATTTTGAGCGGTATTTCATTACGGGATCACACCACATTTTAAATAATGTGAATGTTTCATAATAAAAAATGTAATAAATGTTTCGTTCGGTACCTCCGAAGGTAATGCCGTGGGTGTGATAAAAAGCATATCTTTCCATCAATAATTTCGGGTACTCTATAACTAAACAGTCGAATTCTACATTTTAAAATATTGCTATATTTTCCTTTGACTTTTTTTCCCTACTTCGCCGGTTAGATGAAGGATAGAATCGAACTGCGTGGGTTTTGAGCTATGAGGTGTAGCAACGTAATACTCGTGGCGTTTTGAAAAATGCAAACTAAATTATAATGTAGCAAGCATGTATCACTTTTTTATTGGAATTAAATGCAACACCCAGGAAAGTAGCGAAGCAATATTTAAAAAAATCGAGTCAATGTAAATTTTTACTTATACCATTATTTTTCCTTTGCAAAGCTCTATAGCCATCAAAAGAAATAATTCTTGATCGATGGAGAAGACTACCAATAAAATCCATGTTACCGCAGTACGTTACATTTAGCTTTCAATATCCCATTTGAAAATATATCAAACTTTTTAAGCCATTCATTTACCCCTCCTACAAATCAGTAATTTAGTTTTATCTCACTGCATGACGTTAGCATAAAAACATTTTTTTTTAATTTTCTTCAATTGATGCAAAGTATTTGCCAAATATCCTAAAATTCGAAGTACCCCAGAATCTCATTTCCCGTTCTACAAATATACCCTTAAATGTACACTGGTACGCTTTAACTTCTCAAAACCCTTCGAAGAATTTAAAAAATGCCTAGCGCCTTACAAATTGGATTTCAGTTGAAGGATCCACCTAGTTCAGGTACTTGCTTCTAGAAATCTGCCGAAGCCAGCGTAGTGAAAGGGCATTTGGAAGTAGGGCGGCTTGATATAAACTTAACGCCCTTACCTTAAAAGGATACGGGTGGTATTGGGAATACAAGCCAAGAAAGTTCTGTATCATTGGATGCTTCTAAATCTGAGTTATTTTCGTCCAGATGGTCTTGAAGGAGATACGGAAAATTATATTCACAGCTACGATTCGTGATCATTTCTTTTAAGAAGTATTTGGACTTCTTGAAGCCAGATTTAATTGGATTCTGGATGTCTTTTAAACCTTAAAAGCATCCAGACTTTAAAGAAATACGTTATACAAGGTGTGAGTCATATGTAAAGAGGAGCGCGAAAGTAAATTACATGGGCATTTTGTACGTTGTAACTATTCAGTTGTAGTGCAGCTCTTTCACAACAACTTTGCTCTTTAGCCTAACACCTCATTCAGCACATTCATTTATTGATGCTAAAAAATTAAACGATAGCAAAATAATAAGCAAACCAGACGATTTTTTAAAATTATGAAGGCATTAATTTTAACATAAATTTAAATGACCCATGCGCAATAAAAAGAAAGCTGACATATTGAAATAGAATGTAGTCGCTTTTCCACAACTATCTTACTGTGTGCGACGCATTTTAACTCACACAGCTATCTCCTGGTACAAGAAAAGCTAAATTCAGCTTTATTACGTAAATCATAATCAGAACTGATGCTTAAAACTTAAGCTCAAAGTATATTTTTAATTTATTTTCTTCACCAAAGCTATCGGGCACAAATAAGGAGTTGTTAAAATAAGAACTGATGGTTAAAACTTTAGTTCAAAATACATTATTCAATTATTTTCTTCACCAAAGCACAAATGAGGATTTGTATATCAAGTGATTACGATAGTGTTAAGGTAAACCATGCGACTTTCCAAGATGGCGCGGTTAAAAATATGAAAATAGAAAAGAAAAATTTTGGAGAGATTTTAAGTTTTAAAAATACTGGTGCGAAAATGTCTGAATTTAGTCAATAAAATTTTAGACAGTGTTAAAATTACCTTTTAGACAAGTTCCTTGGGGTTCACCACAGATAAACGGCTATGTTCTTAAGGAGCTTTAAAATTGGAGAAAATCAGTGAGAAGGCGGGGAGATGTCACAAAAACGACTGAGAAGCCAAAATTATTAGAAGTAAGAATAATGTACTGTCCGCTATTGATGGTTTTTGATTCAGATTTTCTAAAAAAACAACGTCAATAATGACTAATTTCTTACCCACGAATTGAAACAACTAAAAGACAACCAAAAAGGACCACTATCATTAGACTGAATACGGCCAAATTGAAGAAGAAATAGCTCTCAAACGAATCAATAATATTTTTTGCAGGTATTGATAAGAGATTTTGAGAATGGATGATTTACCTAATACCTATTTATTACCATACAATATTTTTAATGAATTATCTCAAAAGTTAATTAAACCGACTAAAATGTTATCATAGAGGAAATGAACATTTAGTTTCCAAGTATTAAATTAATACTCCACATTTTAATGAAAATGAATAAATTGAAGCTCAAAGTGATTGCTATATTAAAGATTCTCTCGAAATAGCTCATTGAAAATGAACTTGCAATTGATATTATAATCTCATGATATTAGCTGAAGAATGGAGGACGATGTAAATTTGGAGGAAGGAAAAAACCAACATTCTCGCCGAAACTTTGCACATGATGTATTTCTAGTATCATAAAATGCACATCCTACCATCATCATACGTAAAACAGGCTCTTCTCTCCTCAATCTTCACGGAACCCATTGGACTTTCAGTCACGTCCGGTAAGTATTCTACTCTTCATGGCGTAGGAATACATTTTCCTCTCCAAAATCGATTCCTTCGTATGACATCATGTTTTACAAACAGTGAGTCTGAATACGTAAGTCTTCTCCACTATAGGTAAATGGTATTTTTTAGGGTTCAACCTGTGGTAGTTTCTCAGCACTCCAGTGGTGTGATACTTGGATTACAAATGTTGTGGTGAGCGAGAAATGTACTTCTTTAGAATTGCATGATGCATTCTAGGACGAACAGATCATAATTTAGGGGTTAGGAAAATTTCATATTTGAAACGTGAGAACTGCCATCCTTGGATAAACTTTCATTTAACCCTCATATGGATTCTCTGCGCCTTAGCGGCGCTCGCGGTTTTAAAAGTGGTGTAAAAATTTTCCATTCCAATGGATCATTCTGAAATTTTCAGTAGTCTATTTTTTCTGCCTTCTTCGTCTACGTATAAAATTTTGTTAGCATAGTGTCGATAGTTTACATTTTATTGGCCTCTAATGGAAAAAGTTACGTCGTTGGATTTTCGGCGCCGCTGCGGCGCTCAGTATTTCCTCGTCGCTACGTCATTGACTGCACTCCCAATGTTAATGTCAAATCATTTATGTTTCGTATGAAATGCTATAATATATTTATTATCATATTATTTATATTTTTAAACATTATAAACAAAATGAAATTGTTAAAAAAAGGAAAATTTTACCATACCTATTTTGCTTTCTATTACAGCTAAAAATCAAAATATTTGCCTCAGTATGATGTTCATTGACAAAACTTCATCTTTTTACAAAATTATTCATAAAAACTTATGGCTAGTCAAAGTTGTTTTCTCATGGGCCGCCGACTTAGTTTTGCTTGGACCGAGAATTTCCTCATCGTTACGTCAGGGTCTGCACTTTCAACGCTAATGTCAAAGCAATAATGTTTCATATGAAATGCTATAATCTATTTTAATCCTATTATTTAATTTTTAACTTATAAACCAAGTGAAATTGTTTAACAAAAGGAAAATATTACAATACCAATTGTGCTTTCTCTTTTAGCTAAGAATCATTACGTTTGCTTCGTTATAATGTTCATTGACAAAACTTCATCTTTTTGCGAGAATTATTCATAGAAACTCATGGCTATTCAAAGTTGTTTTTCCATGGCTTCCGACTTAGTTTTGCTTGGGCACCTTCTCCGCTCCGCGTCCACGTTACTGCCGTGGTGATAGTCAGCTTTCGGTAAATACTAGAGTGACTCTGTTTAGAATTACTCCAAGCAGCAATTCTAAGAAAAATTTAACACAATGCATTATCCGAATTCGTAGAATAATGCTTCCTCACCGTTGTGTGAATATTTCTCGCTGAATGAGTAACTGTAACTTACCAAGAGATTCAGAAGTTTCACCGACTACCGTGAAGAACACATCGCACAGTTATTGTTATATGTCTTGTACTTTTCATTCGAAAAAAATCCCTTTGCGGCTACGATAGTCTATACAAAATTGCTGGCGTTTATATAGCTACTGATGACGTGACAGTTTACCATTGAGGTGAAATCAAGATAACTACCCAACTAATTTCGTGATAGAAAATAATTTCTCTTTCCTGACGATGAGTTTAGACTTTACATGGTAAAAATCGTTTCATTATAAATAGATGAAAAGACAATTTACCATGAGGTAAAAATTTGTAAACATATATCTCGTTTCTATGTGTACTGAAATGTACAGATGTTTTATGCATTGGGGGTGTTACTAACGTAAAGGGATGAGTGAGAAGGAGAAAGGAGAAGGAATGCCAGGAGGTTGTTTTGAGGTGAAGGGGCGGTAGTGTGTAGACTGCCAAGGATCGGGGAATACCCAGATCGTTAGGACAGGTAGAAGTAGAAAATCCTTATCGCAAAAAAGGTTGGGAGTGCAAGGAGGCAATTAGATACAAAAGCCTGCTTTTTCTTCATCCTTCTAACGCTGCATGAAGGACAGGGAACAAAAGCCTTGTCAAAACGCCCCGCGGTGGCCCTCCCTTCATTCCAAGAAGGTCCAGCTCGGTGGGTCATTAGGGTGGTGAGAAGTTCAACCAAGTTTTGTGGGAGGGGGTAAGAAGGTGGTGAATGACGAATAAGGGAGCTTAGTGGGAAAGTATGGAGAGTCTCAATGTTTGGGTCAGTGAAACGCTAAGAAAGGAAACGGAAAGAAAATGTAAGGGAAGTCCTTCCAAAGTGAGGGTATTTTTGTCACCCCAGAGCATATTATCATCAGTTTCTCACGCAGATTTGGACGAAAAAAAGGCAGCTGCTCATTCTCCTCTACCACCAATAACACATACTTCTAAGAATTTATTTTTTTTGGACTTCCCACCAATCCAGGAGTAAAACCTAATCTTATGCACTCCCACGCAAAACATTTACCCGTCCATATCTAAGGAAACCTTTCGCTTGGGCTACACGTCCCCAGTGGGGGAATGGGGCTCCGCGGTAGGAAAAGAGTACCGACTCTTCTAGCTCCATCTCCAAAGAAGCGTTGAGTTCTTTGACACGCCGCTTATCATCCCATATTATTTATATTTCAAAAGCCATAAGACTTGATTTTTTTAATTTCAGGACATAAGCTCCCAGAATATTCGTAAGATTTGTCTTGATCGCCAGAATCTTGTAAAAATCACGAAAGTTACACTCGCCTCTTCACACTTAACCTACATCTGTTCCATTATTAACGTTTAATAACTTATCCTTCTATATACACTGCAAAGATATAACATATGGGTGGACGCATTGAAGCAAAATTATGTCATATGGGCATAAACGAATTTTATTTGGTCATCATTTTTAGCATTTAGATACATAAAATTATAAACAATATAAACATTAAAAAGCGGAGTTTGCCGAGCTCTGCATATCATAAAAATATTTCAAACAACAATTACTCACGAAATTAAAACTTTCACTCAAAAATAACATACAAAGGGAACTGAAATAAAGAGCATTACGGCAAGAAATGGAAAAGAATGCAGCGTTCAATTTTTTTTGTTATTACTTCAACAATAAGGGTTTAAATCTAGCAAAACACGGTAAGAAATAAAGATAATAGATGTATTTACCATTATCAATCAAAAAACTTGTAAATTCAGGCTAACTTTGAAAGATAATAGCAAAAAATGACGCGGCGCCGCTGCGGCGCCGAGAATCCAACGACGTAACTAATTTTGTAAATCCATATGAGGGTTAAATGCATGGAGTAGGTGTAACGTTGTATATCTCCTAAGTTAAAAAAATAGGTGATTTTTAGGTGTTCAGGCTTATGGAATGGAATTCATCTTATTTACTGAGAGAAGAAAATAACCAAATGCTTACTCCTATAGGGAAATATTATCAACAGCTATTAAAATCAAAGATACCGACGTTCATTTTGATGCGCATTTGCAAAAAGATTATGCATCATGATATTGAGGGATGAATAAGGTATTTGATATAGTGCATTTGATTTTCCTCTCGATGTCAGCTCAGAACTGAGACTCACTCGTATCCCTTGGAAACCAATTTTGTGTATTTCTTCTAACAATTAACTTTGCCAAACTCTGTCGAGAAAAAAAATTACTTGTACACCTAAGCGTCTCACGCCCTTATATATCATCTTCATGAATTCAAAAAGTACCTCAGGGTGCTTGATTCGTATCGTAACAACTGCCAAATGAGAATGGTTAAACCTTTGCGGTCCAACGTCGAGGCTGGCTGTCAGTCAGGCCTGTCGAGCCAGCTTTGTGCGACCATCCCTTCCAAAGTTGAGTTGAGCTCGACATGACAAGATGCTGCGATTGTACAATGATAATCTTTCAAGTGATATCACGCATTGAAAATTTTCCAAAGAATAAATTCTTTGATTGAACACACATTTTTACAACCACTAGAATTTTACTTTTAACATTAAAATTAGACCATTTAAAAAGTAAAAGTACCAATAACATTAATTAATTCTTTTTTCTTAAAAATCGATACAGAAAAAACTACTTGAATTAATAAAACAATGAGCCTAATAGGGCAAAGATATTAAAGCTGTAGTAAAAAATGTTTGGAAATTTTAATTCAAAGACGCTTTAGAAATCTCTAAAAGAAAGAGCTGCAAAAGTAAATTTCAAAAATCAAATCATTTTACAAATATAATAATACATTCTATCATTTTGTCTTCTGAAGCACGAAAAAATCTTATTTGCCAATTTATTAACTTTTCCAGCTTTGATGGATGCCGAGATATATTTTTACGCAAAGTTTTAGTAGTTTCTTGTTTTGTATTAGAACCTGACGATGTTGTACAGCGACGAAAATGGTTGTTAATTAAATTATATGTTATATTTAAAAATTTTTCCATTTAACATTTCGTGAAGGAGGTTATTAAATTTATGGAGTTATCATACTTTACACTATCGGGTGAATCGGGTAGGTGGAATCTTGTAGAAGATTATACGGAATACAATTTTTTCTGTACCTGAGGCAAATTTGGGGTGCTACGTAACGATGAGAGCTAATATTTCTATTATATTGCTTGCTGATTTTCATGCGCGTAAATACCCAATGAAATTCTCACAGAAGGTAAGCACTGAATATTAGCGCGAATTTGTAGACAAATGCATCGTTTACCACTGAAAAATTATTGGAACTCTTCTCCGCGCATAAAATTAACAATCCAATAGCTTTTACTCGGATAAAAAAGAGAGTTAAAAAAATGAAGGGGGAACTCCTGAATAAAAATTATTATTTCACAAGGAAAATTTTTAAATTATTGTTTAACAGGAAGCCACACTACTTGAGAAAGCTTTAGATGCGAAGAAACGGTAGAAAAAATAATTAAAATTTTTTCAGCATTACTCAGTAGATATTTCAACCCTTTACATCCGCTTGATCGCAGAAAAGATCCACATTTCTCAACTGGAAAAAAAAATTGGTAAGTACAAAGTTGAAGATTTTGAAACGCATAATTAGTGTTTTTTTCCAACAATCATAATCGTAAATGAGGCTGTTTACCCTCCATTATCACGTTTAGTTACTTACTTCAAGACGTGTCCAGATCTTTGAAAACCAGAAAATACGAATTGAAGGATAACCGTTATTATCGTGGGGTTATATCAGTTCCATGAATTATCCACTTTCCAAATATCAAAATGGAGTGAATTGAGTTGCATATAAAAAATGATATGGATAATTATGTGGTTTTCCTTTCCCTCAAAACCCATAAACAAGTGATGAATTTGAAATAAGTAAATATATAATGATTGATTGGCACTTATAAACAGTAATTTAAAAATATAAATCTCTACTATGTCTGTGAAAATTAGATCAAAGGCCTTGAAAAAAATGAGAAAGAGTATATTGGAAATATATCGATAAGAACTCTGTTAATGGGGTGGGAAGATATGTACATAATTTTAGCTATTTACATAATTTAAATAATGGTTGAGCAGTGTTTCTTTAATTTTTGAATGAATCAATACTGTATTTTAAATATCTTCAGTAAATATTTTACGCTGTTCAATGTTTTCTTCGAGTTATTTTATATTTTAATTACAGAGAACAATTTCAAAATATTTAGGAGCAACAGAGTTCGGCGGATTAAGATAATATATAATTGTTCTCTTCCAGTATATTAATCATCATAATATTAGCTCCAACCAAAATTTAAATATACGTTACGTGAATCAATGTATATTTTTACTTCATTTTACCAGTACCAATCACACAAATATTTTTATTTAGGTATATTTTAAAGAAAAACATGCATTTTCCAGGATAAATTATAATCACACTTTTACTAAGCTAATTTACCAGTAATATAAATAAAATTACCAAATTCGAGTGATGTTGAATCATGCCAACTCGTATTTCTAGTTCTTCGAGAAAATTCATGATCATCCTTAGGCCAAAAGAGATGAAATATGCGGTAGGAATGGGCTACGGCTGCTAGATTAGATTTCAGTGGGTACTGAGTATAAGTTACTCAATGCCTTTTGCATCTATGAATATTCACGAAGTTTCTGGAAACTGGGCTAGTTGTTGTAACAGATGTAACCTTCGAAAAGCATACATCCTCGGATTCCTAAATATGAACGCATGGTCCTTAACTATAGTACTGGGTCAGATAACATTACTTCAAGATTTACAAATACCTAATGCCAAAATACATCGTATTTGCAAGAAAAACAGCTTCACCGGAGAAAGATAAGCGCTTGGTAATCTAGCGGAGATTAATAGGAATAACGCATCCCTGTTGGTTAGTTAAAAATTTAGTTTCTAGAAAAAAATGTGCATTCAAATTTGGTATGCTAATTAATTAATCTAGAATTGAAAAAAATAAATGTCAAAATGAAAATAAAAATTGAAAATAGTTATACATGTATACATAGGTACTCTAACAGTGCCTCAAAAATATTTGAACCAATATCAATTGAAATTAGAATGCCCGGGTTTGATTTAAAAGGATACATTTTCGTTTTAAATGTGCAACGGTACTATCTTAAATATTATACCAGGAGAATATTTTAAGACTGGGTACTCTATAAAACTGTGTCATCAATGTCGATCTATTCTATCTTCGTTTTATATAATGCCAGAGATTTATATATAAAAAAAAACTGGGTAAAAATGTGGCATTTTCTTTCTAAACTAGCACAAAATGCATTTTGTATCGCTTAATTTTATATATCCATGAATGGTACACATATATTCATCCCAAAATCTTAGCCTTAAACATTTGTTGAAGGGAAGAGTGGTTCTTATGGCAACTAAAAAATCCTTGGAGACAGTGGCATGTACCTACTTAAAATGCGATGGGTTTTCAAGGTCTCAGGGTGTGGCAACAAGGACGAATACTAGATCATTCCCTTTAAATCCTATTGATGTTCTCTGCGCGAAGACGGGGCAAAAAGCAGCACGCTACTAATTCAACCCTTGTACTCTCTTCAACGTTGACTATTTCGTTGGAATTGGGCCATCCTGCATCGAGTTCCAGCTATTTCCCTCCACCCGTTCCCTTTCAATTAACCAAATCCATCTCTTTCCACTCAGACACGTTAAAACTCCCGCTTGTCATTCCATTTCAGTACCCGCAGGTACCTTAATACTTTTCAAGCACACGTTTACTTCACAAGTAGTGCTATTAATACGTCGATCCAATTCTTAATAAGCTCAACTGATTCAAGCGTGATATAGTGGAAGTAGGACATATTGAAATAAAAGCTAGTTGCACATTCCCAATTCTCATCATCTGGGACAAGACGAGTATATATTGTACCAAATGATGGCTCTGTGAGCCGAAACGGGTTTTACGCATAATTAATGGTGGAAAGGTTTAACTGCTTTTTATTTAAATCGATACAATTACTATGTTTTGATTTAAAATTCATAAATCAAAAAGTGATATTGAACACAGTCATTCCCATAGGAGCAGCTGACGTTGCATTAATAAGAGAAAGCCCTTCAAATATTAAATATTATTTTTCAAGAATGAACACAGCACAATATCAATTAGGTTTCATGAAAATCATCACACAAAGAAATAATGACATCTTTTATCTAATCAAATCGCTTGGCAATGTATATTTTTCACCAATTACCTAGAAGTAAAAACCTCCAATGGAACAAATTTCATAATGAAACCGATTTCTTCGGTACGGAAATTATCCAATAACCATGTTGAAAAATAAATATGAAGGATAGTCATCGCTCCAAAGAATAACGTCACGAAATAAATACGGATACCTACATGAATACTTAAAGTTTGATTTCTCAATTTTTGAGCTACTTAAACTCCCAGAACTTAAATAAGATAATGAGCGCATGACTTCTTAAGTTTCCATAGAAACATTTTCTTCTGGCAGAGAAAGATAACCTTAATTTTGATAATTTTCTATTGCTCCTCACGCGCTGGACATCATAAGCATACCACTTTCAAGAGGATGGTATGCAAGCAGAGTTTAACGTTGCGGAGAAGAAAAACTTTTTCTTAAGAAGTTCTTGTTATGAGATGGTTGCCTTCTGCTGACCTGCGCTGCAAAAGTCAATGTTAGCTTAGCATACAGCGAATTAATGCGTGAGGCTAATCTGCATATATTTTCCTTACTGGCAATCGTTTCTTATCTCTTACGGGAGCACTGAGTCTCAGGTTATCTTTAATGAAATCACCATTTCATGGTCTACCAAAAGAGTTTAGTAAATGGAACATGTTTTGCTTCCCTAAAGTAATTTATATATGGTTTACCATAATAACTACAAAACGGTCGATTCCCCAAGTGCAATTTAGACTTTGCTATCGTAAATCATTTAACTTGAAAATAATTTATTACTACTCATTACTTTCAGCCTTAATTCAAATGAAATACAAACTCAAATTATATAGGTTGGTAGGGAGACTATGCTATGTTATTTAATATCCAATTTATGTGACTGTAATCAATAAAGATCTATCTGAACATGAATTATTCTATTCTTACCCCACGAGGATATATATTTTTTATTAATCGCTTATACTGTCCAACAGGGTTGAGACAATTCTTAAACACGGGAAATAAGCGCAATAGCATGGTATTTTATATTGATTTATATTACCGATTAATTCATTATTCAACCCTTCCAAAAGATTTTAGAATCTGAAGGTAGATATTAATGTTACTGATGGTGGAAGATTTTAGTGTCTTCCGACTTTCCACTCCTATGAAGAGCATAAAATCCTGCTAAATCATAAGTCAGAAGAAACCACCGTAGAACGTATAAAGACATAGTATCTTATTGATTTACCTTGAGAATTCAGAATATCAAAACCTTCTTTGTCTTCTGATCAATAAGTGTTATAAACGTGCTGCGTAAATCTAAAGTAAGAAAAACATAATTCATAGTAATCCATGTATTCACTACTATGCTATCTTGGAAACTGTGACTATTATAAATGAGGGCGTGAGAAGCCTTGGGGTACAAGTGATTTTTGTCTCAACAGAGTTAGGTAAAGTTAATTGTTAGAAGAAATACACAAAAATCGTTTGCCAAGGGATACGAGTGAGTCTCAGTTCTGTCATGATATCGAGTGGGAAATCAAATGCACTTCTAAATATCTGATTGATCTTGTTTGTTTTCTACGCCTAATTTCTGTACCTAACTCTGTGTAGACAAAAGAAATCACTTGTACCCCTTACCTTCTCACCCACTTATATGACATAGATTTGGGAGACAACTGAAGAGTTATGTACAATGAAATAGTAGTGTGCATTAGAGGAAAACGTTTTCAGAGGTGAGATATATTTGAGATAAAAATAAAATTCTCCTCATAATTTTTATTACTAATTACTCGAAAATTTTTCAATTATCGCTTATATATCTCTTAATCATATTAATTTGCTTTCCTATATTCCACCTTTACAGATTGGTTAAAAGAACGCCTACTGGGACACCACGAATATTTCATTGTATGACGTGAAAATAAAATTCCAGCTTCATAATATTAGCACCCAAATGACGTGAGGTTACATCACCTGTTCGCACGTTGCCCACACATTTGCGAAATTCCTTTGCACTGCTTTCGTTCCGTGAATTTTTTTAACATCAGTCTCTCATAATTTGATTGCGAGAAGGAACCAGTGCACAACGATCCCTGACGTGCCGTTGCACCACATGGGACAGTACCCTTGTAAAACAGTTTCAACTCGCGGTTTCCATTCCGGGCGAGCCTAGAGAGCAAAAATGAACAAGAAAGAATACTGGGATGCGGCAAGGACATGGATTTTACCGGAATACCACTCCGCCTGTATTTCTAGGTCCCGTGGCCAAAGTTTAAATTGGTGCGCATATTCCGGACGCTGTTTACTCAAAGGGGAATGTGCCCTCTGGACTTTGTTGTCAAAAGGACTGTGGCGTTCTGCTCCGTTGGTAGGAGAGGAAGTTGGAGATAACTGCGTGGTAGGAAAGGATTTTTTTAGAGGCATTTTTCCGCAGGATTTGGAGAGAAGATGGGAAAGGAAAATTAGTCTAGCAACCTTCTCCTTTCCTTCTACCAACAAGGAATATCACCGTCTTTTGTCCGCCAATTTCTTATTTCCGCTCCTCTCCCGAAGAAAATGCGAAATGGAGAAAAGGAGAATGGTCGGAATCGTGGAATGAATGAGAGAAGAAAAGTATTATCCCAGAAAGTGTATTGGAGTATTATTTGCCTCAGCACGTGCAGAGGCTATATAAAAAATATCCTACCAAATAAGAGGGATAAAAAAACATCTTATCGGGGAATAATCACAGAAAGGTCAAATACGAAAGTGCACGAAGTATGGTGTAGTATGGAAAGCAGTGTAGAAATAGAACGCGCCAGGAAATATTCATATAAAAGATTAGCTTACACCTACTCTCTAGGACACGTTCTGCGCCCAAAATAGAAACAGTAAAGCTCAGAAATTTTTGTTATTCGATTCCAAAATGACTACTAAAGGACACAACCGAATAAATCTGCATATAGTAATTTCTTTGGTGAAGTGGGGTTGCCATCTTGCGTCATCTTGGAGTTTAAAATTTTTATTTTTCATAATGCAATTAAATCACCATTCTTCAATCAGAAAATATATTCCAAACCGATCGAAAACTATTTTACCTATTCTATGTATGTTCGTTATTGTTAAATTATTTACATTTTCTAGAATTTATATGCCTATGTGCTATTTTAAATTAGCTAAATGTACGATATCATTTTTATGATTACGCTAAATTTTCTAAAAAATAAAAGTAGCTTATAATTTAGTTGATTTTTAGGTAACAAACGGTTTTTCTCTAGGTTTTTGATTTGAAACTACTTTAATATCACTCATTATGTATGTTACTATGATAAAATAATTTTGATAATATTCGCGATAGTTGAGAAAAATATATTTCTTCGAGCAAAATATTTAAACAGTGCTGTGAATTGCATCAACTCAATTAAATAAAAAGCACCGTAATACCACATCGTCATTGCGTAAAGAGGTGGGAAAGGATATAAAAATAGTATTGTGTATTGCATAAATGTCAACCCAATAGAAATCATCCAAACAACATCATTTTTTAGGAATAATTCATTAAAATATGCATCATCTTTTAAACCCACGATGAGCGCAAGCGCTTTTTAATCAATTTCAGTAACGATCTCCCACGAGAATTTTCGATTAAAAGAATCACTGAAATTATTTTTCAAATAGTATTCTAGATCCCATATTTTTCTATCCTAACTCGTATTTCGGTTGGTTTTTTGAAATAACGTGTTATGAGAAAAATTTTTAAATATGTTTTTAATTTAAACTGAATATTCTATTTAACATATTATTGTTTGAATGAGCATGGTAATATAATTTTGTATATTATATGCTTCAACATAAACGTATGTACCTATATATTAATTACAATGTAGGTGGTGGTTTATTCTGAATCAAATTTTATCAGACTCAGCGAGGAACTGTTTTATAAAAAAAAACTGAGGAAAACTCCATGATAAGCCTCATGTCAGATACTTTGGGTAGATTTAGATTGTACTCACGGTTGTTGTCTGAGTCGGCGCAGAAGACGGGTGGCAGAGGCAAGGCGAGCAGGCTGAGGAGGCATAGAAGCAGGAGGAAGAGACTGAGGAGGCGGGGAGGTTTGGGAGGCCCACACGGGGCGTCCATCTCTCAGCCTCCTTCACCCAACAATCGAGGCACAGGGCCTCTCTACCCGACAGCACTCATCCTATGACAACCAGCGGCGACCCTCAAGGCGCAAAGCTGAAAGAAAGAATAGAAAAATATTTTTTAAGTATAACGAGCCAATTTAAATTTCATAAAGCTTCCTTAGGCAAGCATAACTGTCCACTTCATTTAGAAAACATGCTGGTATAGTTTGGTTTACATAAAACATAATACACTAATATTGAAAATGACCCCTAATTTTTAGTATTGAATATCCTTCTATATTCATCCTCATGGGCGGAGTTTTGGGGGATCAGGGGGAGCCTTTATCCCAAAAAATACAATGCTTAGCATTTTAGTCTTATGTAGTCCTTAAAATGATGTTTTCAGAGACTTATTTAAACAAATTGTCATGAGACCTGGGAGGTATTACATAGCTCTTAAACCCCCGGCAGGATTGCTGGTACAACAGCAGAAAACTCCGCCCATCCTTATGCTTATCATTTTTAATTCTAGTGAAGAATCCAACTCCCTCCCTTACAAATTTCATTAGTTAATATTCCGATTTTTTTATTTTTTAGCTGAGAAATTATGAAAACTGCATAGTATTTTTTCGAAAACCTCCCTATCAAGCCTCTATCCAGATCGATGGACCAAGATGAGGGGGGAGAGTGCCGAAACCATAAACAGTGTTTGTAAAACATTCCTGCAAAACCGGGATATTCCTCGATTGTACCTCTACTGTGATAGAATAACCCTCTCCATAGCATATTTCCCTTATAAAAATGTGTTTGCTCTAACTCTTAGATGTTTATTCAGAGCAAGCCCATCCAAGTCATGGAATGGAAAAGTACGATAATATTAAATTGATCAGAGACATCTACCACAAGGATATAAAAAGTAGGATACACCATTACTCAACATTGCATTGAAAGTTCCACCATAATTCTATGAAAATTAATTCAATCTGATGAATTACAAAAATTTATTATCGTATGGAAGTAGTGACTTTACACTTTGTGGAACGGTGACATGATAGATATATAATAATGTTTTAATTTTAATTTAAAGCTTAAAAAATAAGAGCAATAATAAAAAATTGATATGAGTTTCCTGTCGATAGATTCAAGAGTTAACTTTTTTGTACTCCACTCATTATCAAGAGAATAAATGCTATTTTAAAAAACTCAACAGGTTTCCAATTTTTCAGAGTATTTTGAAAAAGAGGCCTGAAAAGATCAATACCGTTTGAGTTATTTTAAATAAATACTGTGTGGAATACAATCAAGTTTACTTAATAACCAATAAAATTAATGTGTTGTTGAGCCTTTGCGGTCCAACGTCGAAGCTGGCTAGGTAAGCTTGGTGCAAGCATCAGTTCCAACGTAAAGTTGAGCTAAATATCATAAGGTTATTTATGGAGAATGTATACAAGAATAATGCTTCAGGAGATGTCACGCATAGATAATTGTTAAATAATAAACTATTCAATTGAACTTATAGAATAATATTATAGCCGGTAGATTGAAGTTTACTTTGAACAACAAAACAAAAAATTTGAAAGGCAGTAATGAATCCTGTCAATTATTCCTTTTTTCCTAAAAAAATAATTTGGGCCCGATAATTTGAATAGAAAAAAATGGACCGCAAGCAATTAAAAGTAATTAGTAACAAAAATACCACTATTACAATCCTTTTTTGACGTGAAAGCGGTCCTCTCTTCGATCATAAAATATACAAGGTATGTGGACCAGGTGGGAAACGATGTGGAAGGGTCTCTCAACATCTCCGCTTGGTGAGAAATGAGTGAAGACGAAGGCCGTTTCCATCCACAAATCCTTGCCTCACTCCATCACTTCTTGATTACCCACGCTGTTCCTTAGCGCCTCCAACAAATTGTCTTTCCTTGTTTTAAGCCTCGTTTATGGTAGATGGCAAAGCCAAGAGATAAATGATGATGAAAAAGATGAATCATCCTTTTTGAAATTAGATCTTCCTCAATTAAACGGAGAAAATGTTTATGTGAGACTAAGATATCAGCTCACTTATAAATTTAGAGGTTAAAATATTAATAGCTATTCTCTATAGTTAACACAAATCGTTTTAAATTTATTTAGCCATCTCACTACAGCGAATTGAGGATAAGAGAATATTGTAATATTCTGCCTAAAATTGCCAGCCATATATTAGCAACTCCAGTCATAAATCGTAGGGAAAAGATTTCGAAGCATGAAATTCCTTTCCGATATTTAAAACATGACATTATGCGAATAGATGTACTTTTGCACATATTTTGGACTCGGTTCCGAAAAAAAAATAACCGCTGCATTTTATTTCTTTTTCTGACCTGTGAGTCATATATCCACTGGTATAAAACTATATTTGCTTTGGAACATGCCTACAGTATCGCTATGAATAAAATTATCTTCCAAAAAAATAACTATACTTAAGTAAAAATTTCTAAAATGTTTCACGAAATTTACGTGGGTCGAAAATAAGTTCAGCTGCGTAATATTCTAACGTAAATCATCGCAGATTTCAAGGCTATTCATAAAATTACGTAACACAAGTAAACTTCTCTAAAGTACCTAAATATATTGACTCAATAATTGGGAAAACTAAGAGTTGATTAGGGCTAATGGAAGTTAAACGAAGTTGATATGAATTGTGAAAAAGTATCTTTTAGAAAAAATCTGGTACTTACCTCATTTAGCACGATTGCGAACATCAGATATAGTTCATGCGGTGCTGGGAAATGACTCAATTTTAATTCGGAGGGTGTACTATGAAAAATTGATGTGAACATACAGACGAAAATCATGGTAGATTATGTCTTCAAGTCATTAAAATCCTGTGCGAAAGTACTTAGTCATTAACTCAATACGGATTTATTCTCGTCTGCTAATGAGGAGTAATAAAGAAGAAAACGAAATAAGATGCTTCATACAACCGAGGAAATAAAGATGTGCGGGAAAATTGGTAACGGGGAAAGAATCGTGAAAAAGTGAAAGGCAACCTGCCGTTCGAAGAAAAGTGTTGGGAAGGGACTCAAGACGACGCCGTTTGGATAAAGGGGGCTTGGTGGTGAAAGAGAAATCAGACTCCACCGTTTCACATCGACGACTCCGCGATGGAATGGGCTGTTCTCGCGGTAAGAGACGAGGTAAATGTCGCCCGAGACACCTCAAAAATCTGGGACCAAACGAGGGTTATAAATATTCTCACCACCATCGAGGAGACTGGGACGAGACGGTGCGAAAGAGATTCTTCCCTTGAATTCTTGAGGTGGCTCCATAACATCTACTGAAACGACCGTGTTGCAACCTAGAGATTTGTATAAGGATTTATGGTGAGAATAGGGGACAATAATTTGCAGGAAAATGTGATACGATAGGCATCTACTTGAATTCTTCATATTCAAAAGAATTGAAAAAAATGGCTGTTTATTTATCCTAGAATTGAAAAACGTCTTTTTTAGTTCGCATGTGATAATTATAATTATGTATGAAGTCAAAGATATTATTAATTCCTCTGTTAGTACATGTTATTTTTTCCGCTATTTAAAACAATGCGTGAAAGATAATTATATACTGATGGTAACCTAAACAAAAAGCTGCCTACTTGGAGACCTAAAGCACATGTTTTTTTGTTTCCATGTAATATGAAATTATAAACATTAGTACTATTATAACATTAAAAAAGTAAAAGCGATAGTTATGTTATTCCAAAATCATGATGCTATTTATTCGCGACCGAATTCGGAATTTTAGACCACTATCAGGACCTGATTGCTAATTAATTTTGCGTGAAATAACAAGAATTTTGCTATTATTGAAATGTTTAAGTGTCTTCCGCAAAGTATCATCTGATAAAATTAATTTATCTCGAAAAATAACATGTATTAAAGCCAGGGATGTGCGAGTACTCGAAAATTCGAGTCAAGTCGAGTAGTTAGTACTCGACTCGAGTGATTCGAGTAGTGTAACGAATGTCGAGTCGAGTAGTTTCGGTTACAGATCTGTCGAGGCCAGGATGTTCAGAAATCTGGCGACAGAAAGCTCATCATGAAACTCATGTAGTAATATCGTTTTCAAAGTCGTTCCAATGCCCTGGCCTAGGAGTTTCAGGTTTTGCATACATAGCAGTCAACTACAATTGTAGTCACCGTGGGTGCCGAATTCCTTTTCGTCAGCCGCGGCGTCCGACCGTCGCCTGCCCCAGCGGCGTATTCGGAGTAATCGGGGTTGACCACAGCATCGCTCATACTTTCTTATGTGACACTTTTATACCCTCATATACTTTCTTTACTCAAACGCCGAGGGAAAAATCTTTTAACCTTTTTGAGCACAAAGTACGTCCAATGTTAATTTTCGTTTATTCGTGCGAAAGATCCACAGATAAAAAATCAATCGCCTTGACCGCGAATTGAACCCGGATCCCCCGATTTCCGGTCGAGTGCTTTAGCCAGTTAAGCTACCGAGGCTTCTTCCCTGGTCAAGGCAAATGATTTTTTCTCTGTGGATCTTTCGCACGATTGTGCATTGCGGGAGACTCCCGTAAAAGTTATCACCGCGGCTAGTCCCGGTATACTTTGAACTTTCGTTTATTCCTTTGCTGCGTTTAGTTTCCCCCTTAAATTAACAGAAAATAGAGTCTATGGTTAATTAAACGAAATAAGAAATAAAGAAAACTTTCTTTGATCTACAAAGCTAAAGCTAAGTTCTATAGTTCGTTCGCTTCGTCCACTAAAATTCCACGAATATTCAAGATCCACATAAATCGTTGATATGACTTTTAATATAACTTCCCAAGGTTCCCAAACCTTGCAACTTTGTAAAGAAAGTAATTCTCCGGCTACAAAAGTGTGTTGCGAAAGATATTTTTCTGTCAATAATATTCTAACTTGGAGAAGTCAAAACCTGCTGCCTGAGCGTGTAGGACAATTGATTTTTCCTGCATGAGAATTTGAAAGAACCAAATATTACATGATACGTATGCGTATACAATTTGAATTAAATTGGTACTAATATCTTTATGAAGGGTTCTTCTGAGTATTTTGGATACATACATTGACATATTACAAGAAGTTAATTCATTTCGATTGTGCTTATGGAACTGTTTACGACACATTAACTTTCATTCATTTCTTAATTTTGACTCGATTACCATCAACGCTTCTCATTATAATTTCCTTCTTACATCTAGCTATGCATTCAAAAAAATAATAAAAATTCGCAAAGGGATTGAAAGAAATGAGATTATGTTGAAGCATGCGTTGATTTATTGCCTAGTTCAAGAGGTACCATAATCAAACTCGAGGTCAAAAAATACTACTCGCACATCCCTAATTAAACGTTATGAATATTTCTGTTCGCTATTAAATGAATCATGTGTGGAAAAATGTTTAACTTTATAGACAGATGAATGATTAAAACCCATGCATAGGAGACAGAGCTCACGGATACCTAGTGACAGAATTTGAGGATAAATTCATTTGGCTATGAAACTATGGAGACAAAAATATAATGTTATAAATTTATCTGAAATAATTCCTGATAGAGTCTCACTAGTATGTAGGAAAATGTTTAGAGGAGTGAAAAAACATTAGATTTTTATTAATTAAATGAATGAATGACCATATTTAGTTAGATTAATAGGAAGCACTGACAGAAATGGAGGGCTTGAACTAAAAAAATAGGTAAGGGATGACAAGAAATTCGAGATTTCCTAATTTTGGAATTGATATTCCGAGGTATCTCTGCTGAATTTTCCTCGAAAAAAAAGGAAAAAAATACAAGAGCAAATAAAAAAGACATGTGAATTACATCAGAGGAAAGGCCAAATGTCACGGAAAAATAAGGGAAAGATATTGCGAGGGAGAGGAAATACGTTAGGCTTCCTCAGAACATGACTGCATGATAGAATCAGCGAATACAGTAGATGAGAAATATATGTGTATGCTTTGGCGATAAAGGTGGAAGAATGCAGTTTCCAGCAGTTTTATAGTATTTGAAAGGATCTGCTATTAAATCAAGGATTATTCCAATAAACTCCTTAAAAATAATAAAAAAACTGTAAATGTCAAAAATAAAATTATATTTAAAAATATTTAGAAATCCATGTAGCGAATGAGGTTTGAACGGTAAACCATGCCAAATATAATTCATCTCGAAATGGATTGAATTGCACAATCGTATTATTGATGTTTGCTCAAAGTTCTCATTTTATTAAACTGAAAGATTAATTGTTTCAGAAAATTAGAGTCATACATTTTTGTCCAACCTTAATTATTAAATATCCTTAAAAAATCGAAAAGAGCATATAATGAAATGTCGAAAAAGATACCCATGATAAACTGTTTTTATGGTAACTTTAGTGCGTATCCAAAACAATTTTTGCTTCAAGCATAGCTCAGAAACTATGGAGTTACGACGCCATGTTCATGTGCAAAAATAGTCACCTCTACCACTTCCTGAAATATTGCCGATTCCATTTGAAAAGCCAATTGTAAATGATACTAAATCGTGATTGATGCGCCTAAAATGCATCACATTTGTTTAAAAATTATATACTAATTAAAAAGCGAAAGTAATTTTAGTTTGAAGGAATTTGAAGTTGACGTCTTGCTATGTAATAATGAGGAATATTCTAATAATATTTGAAGTAAATTCCCTCATAGCGGAAATAAAATTGAAGGCGTTAAAACTTTGAACTTATTCTAGAGGAAAAAATAAAGTGAGGATGAGAAAGGAAATGCTCATATCCCCAGGAGAGATTTAAAATTAACATCTAGTTTTACCGTTTTATACAAATTGAAGTTACATTGTTATTTCTTTGGGAAGCGAAGGATCTACTCTTGATGCAAGAACTATTCCATCGAAGTTCAAAAATATTTTGAGAAAAGGATTATGGTCAGAATAAAAGAATTTTTTGAACAATATTTATAAACCTATGACTCAAAAGAGGATTGAACAATTAACCATGCCGAAAAAATATTAATATACATGATAAAAAAAACACGCTTCATGTTATAGATATGTATCGCATTTGTTTAAAATTATACACTCATTAAGAAACGCATTCTCGTTTGCTATAAGAGTAAGTTGATTTTTTAATAAAGAATAATGGGGACGATTCTAGTATTATTTGAAATGAATTACATAAAAATAAGCAATAAATAAGAAAGATAAACCATTTTATATACATAACAAGATTAATATAAATGAAACGAAAACGCAATTAATGTCTACAAATCCATCGTATTTTATATTATGTTAGAATTTAGAAAAAAAAGCATTTTAGCTCGCTGGTATGGCAAGTCGATATGGTACAAGATAATAATGACAATTCTAGTAGCATTTGAAGTAAATTCCACCATAGTGGAAACGGGACTTAAGGCGCTAAAACTTTGAGCTTATTCTAGGGGAAAATATAAAGCTGAGATAAGAAAAAAATTGCTCCGATCCTCGGGAGAGATTTATAATCGTTTGTCCCCCAAAACAAATGAATGTTTCCTCTCGCCTCCACATCCTGAAGCACTCTTCCCCCCCTTACAACCTCTCCCACCTTTGCTTCCACGTCTCTCCGGGCAATTAAATCGACCTAAATGAGCACGTCCGCTTACGACCCCTTCCCACCCACAGCGTAGACCGTCACCACCTTCCATTTGAGAACAGAGTTCCAGTCTCCCAACCCACTCCCACCGCATTCCCATGGAGAACTTCAACTCCTTAACCGGCCAAACCTCGCCTGCCCTCCACCCAGTGTGCAAAGCAACCCACGGGGATTTTCTTTTTTTTTTCCACCCGATTTTACGACCTCCGCAGGGCAAAGAACAAACAGTTCCTTAAGGATCATGAGTGCTGGCCATCTTAGTGGCTCAAGAGATAGGGTATGGGGGAGAGGTGCTCTGGATGGGGTAGGAAAAGATCCTGGCAAGAGAATAAAGAATTGAAGGCGTTATTAGAAGGTAGAAGAAGATTGAAGTTGTTTTCCACTTCTAGAATTTTGGATATATTTACACTAATATTAGCTGTATTTAATTATTCCGGAAAATGTCATAAGTATAATTACCAGAAGCGGCTCGATGGAAGTCACTCGACGGGAAATGCATAATTCATATTATTGTAGTATCAGCCTATATCAGCCTATCTTCGTATTCAAGAAAAATATTTAATGACAAAATACAATCGGTAATTGAAAAATAGACAGGATTGCGTCCTACTTCCTTTTATAAATTGTCAATTTTTAATGTTTCACACTTTGCTTAGTCAATAAAAAAGCATAGCAAGACAATGAATGCTATTTTGCGTCCAATTCAACGATTTCCTCATATTTTCGGAGTCAACATGGTAAAAATTAGTATCATGAGTGGTGGCCATCGCGGCAACCACTGGTACCAGTGGTGATTAGCGGCTCTAGAGATAGGGTATGAAGGAGAGGTGCATACAGCAGGGTGGAAAAGTTGGTTGGCTAGAGAAGGTAGGTGTGGAAGATATGAAGAGAAAATAGGAGAGAGTTGAATCTTGTTCCCACTTCTAGAATGTTAGTAGGACTTAGAAAATAGTAGCTGTAATTAATAATTCCAAAATGTATCACTTAATAAAATTACCAGAATTTCATGATGGAATTATTTTGACGGGAGCTATATGAAATATGCATATTATTGTAGCATCAGCCTCTATAGCCGAGAAAAATATTTTGTGGCAAAATGTGCTCGGTAATTGAAAAATAGACAAAATTGTGTTCTACTCTCTGATAGAAACTATCAATTATTTATTATTTTCACCTTTTTTTAGGCAATGAAAAAGCAGAGTACGACAGGGAATATAATTTCGCGACCAATTCAACGATTTCCCTATATTTTCGGAGTCAACACGGGAAAAAAATATAACAAAAAGAAAAAAGGACAAGTAGCCATCATAACAGCTCAGGATGGGGCGTGAGAATAAAAGCAGTGGCATGGGAATAGGAATAAAAGGCAGGGGAGAGAAATGGAGTGTTGAGGTGCTTAGAAGTAGGGAGATGGTAGCTTACTAACGGTTGACGAGGTGGGGCTGGGAAAAGAATTGGAGCAAATGTGACGATGGAAGGACGAGAGATGCTGGCCTTATGTCGACCAAAAGTTTATAACATTATTAATCTTTTCTGACATCTCCAACCAGCTTTCCAATTACAATCATTTAATAACTATACTCCACATGAAAGTAAAAACGAAACATGGAATAGAACGAAAAATGGAATCATAAGAGAACAATAAAAAAATAACAGGTGTAATTAAAACCAGGCAGAGGAATTTCTAACAATATTTTGATATGGAAATATTTTGATAAATATATTGAAAAAAAATTAAAAATTGATTTTAAAGAAGACAAAGTGTGCTCGAAAACGACGTAGATGAAATTTTAACTTCTTTGTCGATATTCTGATCAATATGAAAAATATATTATGGACAGTATTCTGATAATTCCCCTATTTCTCTCTTTCATAATGTACTACAATTATAGTATTATCCATATTTATCCAATGATATAGAAAAACACATTCATACCAGGTTTGGACACATATATCCATATCAAAAACTATTTATATTTCCAACGTAATATCGGTTTTTTGCATCACAAACATTAAAAAACTCTTTACCACCTCATGCATGAAAATAATCTGAGTGAACAACGCCAAATTTGACTTGGAAAAAGGAACACATTCTCCTCTTACTAGAGACCTGGAAAGAGATTTTGTAGAGAGATGGAAACAAAAGTCATTTTCAAGAATTGAAAAAGATCAAAATGACTAGGTATTTATATCACCAATATTACTTCCTGTGCATACATTTATCCAAAAAGCAAATTGTATAATGCATTTACATGCAACACATTTCGCATAACTTTTTGCATTGAATATAGGCCTACGATGCTTAAAGATCATTTTATTTTAGTAGAAAACGTTAAAACGTATTAAAAAACTTGTTTTACATAATAATATACCTTTTTTTAAATAGTGATACAGTACACAAATTTTAATATCTTTTATCTAATTCGTCGTTGCAATAACAAAATTTAAATCACTGTGGATAAGGTTACAAAGAAGGATTGGCATATTACGGCCCAAAACAGTAGGTAAAATATAAACAAAATCTTAGATTAAGTTTTTGTTATTCTGTCTCAAGATAAAGATTATTTTCATCTGATAAACAACGTGAAAAAGTTAAAAAAAACAGTGTACAAATTTTAAATACCTAATGCATGTACATTGATACTGCGAAACTTAAATTAAAATTGGCTTGGATTTTGCTACAAAATTGAACCTAGCATATGTACGCTCTTAATGGTAGGAAGTATCAACAAAATCTTTCCCATCACACACACGAAAATAATCCGAGGGAACTACGTCATATTTGACATGGAAAAAGGAACCAATTCTCTTCGGTGCAGGAGATTTTGAGAGAGAGAGAGACCAGTAGGAGATTTTGAGAGACTAGAACGCTAAGTGGTGAATAGAGTGGGTAACATGACAGAATAAATAGGAGATACGGATGAAGTCTTGCGAAAGAGAAAAATGGAAATCTTATGACTTTTTTCCCCTCCTGTAATAAAACAGAGATAACCCGAAAAAGCGTTCGTTACTATTCCCAACCTCCGTTCCTATTACCTTTATCATGCTATTCAATGCACAAAGGTTTTAAAAATGCCTTATTTTCCCAAAAGGGAGCCAGTCAACCAACAGCATGTAAGTGTAAGTGCACATTTAAAATATCGGAGTTTACATATTCAAATACTTTAACAAATACTACTATAAAATAAGCAGCATTTTTTATCCTTCGATTTCTGACCTTTTCTATCTACGATAGCACCGTTGCCATCATCCTTATTCTATTATGTGTGCCTATCAAATTTTTCCCTACCTTATTAATTTATTTGTATGTTTGCGCTTATGGGGTCGTATGAATGAAAGAAGGAATATATTATTATAATTTAACAAATACTTAAATTTTACGCACTATTTTACTCAGCTTATTTCAACTTAAATTTTGAACACCGTGGATAGAGTAACAAAATTGTGCCTAGCACATTTGGACTTACAGCAGCAGGAAGTATCAAAATAAATCTATGCAATCTAACACACGAAAATAATCTGAGCGAAAAATGTCATATTTGACTTGGAAAAAGGAACCAATTCTCTTCTCGCTGGAGACGTGGAAAGAGATTTTGTGGGGGGGGGGGGGTTGGAGGAAAGAAGAGAAAACTGCTAAGAGGGGGAGGAGTGGTCCACAAAGTGGTGAGCAGAAGGGGCGGGGGGGGGGGGGTTGAAGGCTAAGATGGGGAAGAAGAGACCGAAAGTGGTTGGATGAAAAGAAGTCTGGAGTGTGGGCGGTAGGAGAGGTCAGATAGGTCGTGCGGATAGGGAAGGAGAGGGAACGGAGAAATAGGTGGGAGGAAGGGAGTAGTAGGGAGAGACAAGGAAGGTAAATTATGCCGGCAATTTCGGGCGGAAAATTTCGGAGGGGGGGAGCTCTGAGGGGGAGGGAGAAAAAAGACAAGTTTCTCCCACCACTGCTGCTGCTGCTACTGGACCACAATGATAATTCACCGAGGCTTCCCCCATCTCAGCGTATAACTGTAGAGAGGTCGGCGAGGAAGGCCTTTCCTGCAGGCCCTATTTTTTTATCCTCCCGAGTTCGCAAACTATTCCTTTTCCCCAGCAGGCGGGTCAAATATTTGTCCATTAAAAAAGGGGCCTTGACTCGCTCTGATTTCGGAGGTGATTCTGGACGCGCGCAATGGAGGTACTGCGGCATGAACTATTGAACTTTAGCTCAGGGGAATAATTGTGAGAGGAAAGCCGTTGTATTGCAGGTAGCAATTAACGGTCGGTAAAATGGTGAAACTGTAGCATGATAAAAGGTCAGAGGGAAATTTTTCCTATCTCTAGGAAAAAATGGGCTCATTTTTTAAAACTATGCCATTGTATCTTTCAGATTCCTGGTTGTTAGTTATAAGGTTTCGATTGAAATATAGCAATTAGTATTCTGTGAGATACGAGTGGTAAAGTATGCTAATTGGGAAGGGATACTTTATATTATAAAAATATATTACAGGAATCATTCTAAGAGAAATTGGTACAAATCATGCCATAAAATTAATAACATTAATGCCAGCTATTTGTAGCTACATATCGATTAAGCCATGTCAATGTTATTTTCTTATGGTAGTGTATTTATCCTTGCTGTCAATGCAGAAATTGATATCAAACTGATATATCACTTAAGCAAAGGTAACATGAGATTAAATGGATTTTTCAATTCTTAAATGTCATCAAAAATAAAGAATTTAAAATTGAAAAAATTACTATTTCTTTCATCAGTTTTGTTCCCGGCACACAAATTTATTGAGATTAAGGAGAATTTACCATGCATTTAGCTTAAAAGAAGCTTACTAGGCGACATTGACATGGCGACACAAAAAATCTTCTACAATGATGTTATGCAAAAGCTAAGAATAAAACTGCAAACTGATGTCTAATGCAGTTTTCAGCATCGAGGATAAATGCTTCATGGATGTTCTTGAAAACAAGAGATTAAAAATTCCATTCATGAAATTTCCATAGGGATCAACTTAATTAAGTTAGCTCAATACATTCGCTTCGAAGAATCTTACATCTGCGCGATGCCCCTATAATAATTTTTACCAAAAAGTTAAACGGGACAAGCACAATTTCTTTAGTCCTTAAAATTTCCTCTTCAAATAAAATCAGATATAGCATTTAGAAGTAGAAAAGAGACTTTGAAACGATTAAGAAACTCTTTCTGAAGTGAAGGTTAAATTATTGAATCAAATAGGAGACGTTTTCCTGAGTAAAAGGCGAATCACATGAGACATTTGCATTCAATTTCAAAGGTACTTATGCCGCGATCACTGACTCCAGGAGGCTGTTGAAAGTGAAGAGATTTGCGTTACGCACGATGTTAGAAGATATAAAATTCTGACTTGACCAACCTAAATTTGCTTTCCATATCACAAGTGAAAAAGCATTTGGAAAGATGCCTAGAATTAATTTCATTTGAAATTGAAAACTTGAGCGGAAAAGAAGAAGGAAAGGAAGATGATGAATAATTTAAACAGGAAATAATGAAAGAAATGAAGAAGCTTCGCAATGGTAAATTATAAAGAATAAATAACTACATAGGAGTTAAATTAGAAATGACATGGACGTAAAAATGGAAATATAACACAATGAAAAGGCGAATAAAGAGAAGAGCCACGGAAATCAAGAAATAATAATGGTATGTAGAATACAAAATTAAAGAAATGACCTCATAAAGAATTTAAGAAGAAGTGACATTTGAAGACAAATGCCTCAAATCGTATTTTCCGACTACTTTCGTAGAATTTCGTAGAACGCATTTAATATTCCGAAAATGGCTCCCGTACTATTAGTTGTCGAATAAAGAGGAACTAGGATTTTATTTCAGCAATGGCAAAAAATCATAAGCTATCTAGTTTTCCCTTTTTCGATACTTCTCTGCACTCTGTTCAAAGATGATTAAAAAATCTAATTATTTAATAAGCTTTACGCTTTTTAAACCAGAATTAAGTTCACGAATTCCTCTCGGGTTCGAGAGAAGACTTGTCTCCATTTTCAAGGTCGTGTTACTCTTTGAAAGTCAAATTTCACACTGAACCGATACGACCGTTTACCGTGGACAACAATACGGCCCAGGTGTCGTCCGTTTGGCAGCAGGTCTTTTGAAATCCTTCATGTTCTTCTCTCATGTTTTTGATACAGCTAATTACAGGTCTCCATGTATTGCTAAGATGAAAGCTGGTGTCACGATTAAAACTTTTGGGATTAAGGCCGATCTGTATGGCTTCCTTAATTATATGGTCCCAGTAACGTTGTGCGTGGCAAAGAATTTTTGTATCTCCCCATCTAATAGTATGGTCTTTATCAATGCTGTGTTCCGCCACGGCTGAAATTTCTGGTTTCACAACGTCGGCTTATACGACAGAATTAACCGGAATGAGAACTCGAGAACAATTTATCAATATTATACACCAGGAGAAATTAAAATAGTTCAGAATGAAGTTTTTTTCCTCGGAAACTATGCTTTCATGATGATATTACGACGTCGGTCGTCTAAACTCATATATTTTTCTCGAGGATGCTTTTCTGAGAACTGGGGCTGTTCTTACAATTTTAACACCACATAAGGGAGAGGAAATCAAATTTTAGATGCAGGAAAAACAACCTGAGACATAAGCGGCAGAGACATGGCACACGCGTGTTACCACAAGACATGACATATGCGTGTTACGATATGACAGATACGTGTTACGACATAGTCTATTGCTAGTTCTGATACATAGCTAGTCTACGATATAGCAATACTGACTACATATCCTCATTCAATAACACATATCATGTATAGACAATGAGGTCAACTATAAGCTGATTATATGCCTAAAAAGCGATAACATTTCACTGGAGCATGTTGAGTGAATACAAGTTGCTTTTTTTACCCGTCATTCATCACATATGCTCACTTTAGATAGCTATTGTAAATTGTTTCAAAACAATAGAATTATACAAAGACCACAAGAAAGATAATGAATGGCAACTTTTCATCGATAAAAAATAATTATGAAGTGTAACTGAGCAATGAGGAAGCTCTAATATTCCTTTATGAATAATACAAACTTAAAGATAAGATTGGATTATAACTCTAAATATTTTCATTTCAAATTGGCCTCTAGTGTAAATCGGACTGGTTTTGTACGCGGCTAAAAGCCTTTTGTATTGATAATGTATATGATGACGATGATTATATTTCACACATTTTAAATGAGAAAATACCACTTGAGCAAGGGGAGTATCGACCACCAATTTATAAAGTCCCTCTAGCGGTGAACTGACATTACGTATGCACACACTATTATTATCAATCAGAAATATCACGTGAAAAGAGCAACAGCTACATGATATATTCATTACTCACACATAAGCAAGAATGGATTGAAGAAGGCCGATCTTTGAAACTTCGAGATATGTGGAATTATAATGGCAATTTTATGTAAGGTTTAGAGTTTTTTAACAGCCCATCTAGGTTCCAAATTATCTTCAGTGAATATCAAGGTCAAAGAAACAAATAAAAAAACAATTTGAACCTAAAAATACCACTACATATACGCATACTCGTTTTCGTGATACAAGTGGGCCACTATTTTTCAATTTATTCGAACAATTTAGTGTTTAAATTTTAAATTTCAATTGTACCTATCTATTTTGTTCTTACCTATTTCTGTCAGTGGCAAAAGAGAAATGGTTTTAATTTTAGACGTTCGTGATTCACTAGAGTCACTGTTTTTGACAAAACCACAATGATTGGGGGTGATAGGAGTTAAACATTCCTTCCTTATTCTACACCCCTAATCGATCAAGATTACGACCTGTCAGATTTTACATTTCCATTATGACCTTTTTTCGCATTGGATGATACAATGGAAAGAAACTCCAAACGATAAAAATATTTGAAACAGATGTGCAACAGAGCAAGGAAGACAAGAGTGATGGCAATTTAGGACAACGATGCTGTGATAGATGGAAAAAGCCAGAAATCAGAGGGTGAAAATGCGGCCTGACTGGGACTCGAACCCAGAATCTCCCGGTTGTCGGCTGGGTGCTCTTTCAGTTGCTCTACGAGGACGATTAGATTTACCAAGATTTTATGTTCCTATTCCTGTCTTTCCTTACCTGTGAATTTATTTGAATGTTTGCGCTTAAGGCGTCGTGTGAATGAATGAAGTAGTGTATCGGCCATATTGGTTTATTTCAGTTGGGCTCAGCGAGCCCCGAAACGCATGTCCCTGTCTCTTTCCTGATATGGTGTGAGTGTGTATCTTTCCTTTCATTCTTGTTTCCTTGTCCATTTCTTCTGTTGGTGAGTGGTGAGCTGCCCCAGTTCCATCTATTGGTTACTCTTGTGGGCAAAAGCAAAGGGAGTTTTCTACGCATAAACCTCCGACGGAACCATGGTAATTCTAATCGGGATTGGTAATTGATTGATCATGGTAATTCTTGGGATTCTTAAGGAATCATGGGAATGAATGGAGTGTATCGCCCTTATTGGCTTGTTTAATTTGGGCTCAGCGTGCCCTGAAATTAATGCTCCTGTCCCTTTCCTGCTATCGTGTGAGTGTTCATCTTTCCTTTCATCCTTGTGTCCTCGTCCATTTCTTCTGTTGGTGAGTGGTGAGCTGCCCCAGTGCCATTTATTGGTTACACTTGTGGGCCAAAGCAGAGGTAGTTTTCTGTGTATAAACCACTGCCGAAATAAAGGTGAAATCTAAAAGTCCTGGTAGCGCAACTGCTAGAGCAACCGGCCGGTAACCGGAAGGTTCCGAGTTCCAGTCCCAGTCAGGCCGCACAATATATACTTACTACTGATTTTTTAATGAAATACTTTGCTGTTTCTACAATGTGGAACTTCATTTTATAGGCTAGTCCTATGAATATGATACAGTGTATCGTAACTAGTCAGGAAAATAAAGTTCCAAATTGTAGAAACAGCAAAGTTTTTCATTAAAAAATCAGTAAGATGGATTTCTACAACGTGAAGGCCTCTACTATTCAGTGCATCATATACTCACTACTAATAAGCGTATTGCTAAATCACTTTGCCACTACATTCTCAGCTCTTGGCTTGTCCTCCGTATTTTACCTCCTTTTTCTGCACTCCTGCTCAAGAATACGACCTTTGGCATCCACACTTCCTTTTTTATCGCATTGGATGGTAAATATCAACCAAAAACAACTCCAAAAGATGGATAAAATGCGACAAAAAGATGTAACAGAGAAAGGAAGACAGGGATGATGTTGCAATAGAGGAAATGAAAGTGAAGGAAAAGAGGGAAACGGAGGAGAGGAGAGATGGAGATGGTGAGTTTAAAAGGGGCGATGAAAAACCCTGGAGGAAAAAATAAAAAAATCCTTAGAGAGGGATCTCCGTGGGTTGGAGTGGTTTAGGAGAGGCGAGAAGAATGGGAACTCGAGATGGATGAGAGAGGGAGAAGGTTACTGAATGGCTAGGAGTGAGAGAGAGAAAAAAAGACTAAGAGACAGCCAGACTAAAAAGGTGAGTTGGTTGGAATGGGAGGGAAGGGGTTGTAAGAGAAAGTTAAGCCCCGATCACAACAGCTTAGCTTAAAGGAACTTGCCTTATTGGGATCCAGATCGATTTACTGGAAGTGGAACAATCCACTTCAAATGAATTCAACAATTAGTTAATTTTGCAATCAGTTAATTTTTCCATCAGTTAATTTTGCAATCGATTAATCTTGCCATCAGTTAATTTTGACATTAGCTAATTTAGAAATCTGTTAATTTTGCTATCAATTAATTTTAGAATATCTTAATTTTGCTATCAGTTAATTTTAGAATAACTTAATTTTGCAATCCATTAATTTTGCAATCAGTTAATTTTTCCATCAGCTAACTTAGAAATCTGTTAATTTTGCTATCAGTTAATTTTAAAATAAGTCAATTTTCCAATCAGCTAATTCTAAAATAAGTTAATTTTGCAATCAGTCAATCAGTTGAAATTGGAGTAAGGCGAATGAAAGTCCTGTAAGAGAAAGTTAAGCCCCGTTCACAACAGCTTAACTTGAAGAAAATTGACTTATTGGGATCCAGGTGAATTAAGTACAAGTGGAACAATCCACTTCAAATGAATTCAACAAACGTTCCACATTCCCTCCACATTGTCACAGATTTTCATCAAAATTTCTGTACTGGGATAAATTTCACTTGAAAGAAAAAGCGGATGAAGCTCTAGTACCCTGTCAACGCCATTAAATATAAAGGAAAACATTTGAAGTGTACAGTTTGAGTTAAGCTGACACTTGCAAAAGATAGAATTTCACTGTCAGTCATTAATTCATTTCATTCATAGAATAGTCAGGGATGCAACTGTCCTCTAGAATTCGACCAACATCTTTAAATATTGGATGGACCCTGTACGATAAATATTGATATTTAGAGCGAGTAGCCTCAGGTTACAGATGCGCGATGACTGGAAAAAGCTTCGCTGACATGAGACTACAGATGGAAGGCCAACCAACATTCCAGCATAGTAAAAATATATAAAGTGCACAAATTCTCTGCCCTTTTCGATCTAGAAACATCTATCAATAACACTCGGGTCGTTTAGAGGCAGCGTAAAAGAAGCAGGAAAGATCAAGATGCTTGGAATATTGATCTTTCCTGCTTCTCTAATCGTCCTGGTTATTTCTTTTGAATTTTCATTTTTAAAAGTTAATACTCTTACAGTTTTTCCTTTCTTCTTTGAATTAATGATTTTTTGTATTTGAATTGCATTATTTTATAATCCTTAAATTTTCTTTTCTTTACTCCACTGTTTCAAAGCACTATGCATTAGAATATCCAATTTTTTTATTTTGAAAATTTTTATAAATCTGGACCATATATGATGGTAATCCAAGTTCAGATTAACATATCTTTATTCCACAGTACTGTTTTACTTATTGTGTAAATATACTTTATAAACTTTAAAAAGGTGAAATAAAAAATATTATTAAACATTACGACGAGTCGAATTGAAGATGGATGACGAATACTAAACGAAATTTGGAAGAGTAATTTTCCGGAGTGATCACGCAAAGTATTTTATTTTTAATTTTGACCCATAAGTCAAGTTTACTTAAGTTAGGTTGAGTTAAGTTGAGTCATTGTGAATGGGGTAGGGGAAGAGAAGGAGGAGGAAGAGGAGTGGGGTACTTTTTTTCCAGAAAAAAAAGAAAGAGCTGGGGGTGAAGCGAGGGCAAAGTGGGAAGGTGAGGGGAGGATTGTTTAAATTCCGGATATGCCCCCATTAGGACGTCGACTCGCGGACTGCCCTGTCCCCCTTTTTCACCCTGGTGCTGCTGCTTCGCCTCCCTTGTCCACCGCCCCAAACCCTATACTCTCTTCACGCTCTCCTGGACCCACCTGATGTGTTTTAGAGGAGAGAGAGGTCTTTTCAAAAGCTTCCGCCCGGGATGCTGGGCAAAAGAGACGCAGAGATACAAGAGTGATTTAGAGAGTAGAGGAGCACAGGAGACGGAGAGAAATTGAAGAGGATACTAAAGTAGAGAAGAATACTAAAGTAGAGGAGGACACTTAAGTAGAAAAGGACACTAGCACAAAAGAGGACACTAAAGTAGGGATGGACACTAAAGTAGAGAACGACAGTTAAGTGGTGAAGGACACTAAATGAAACGTCATCGTCATCTACCTGTAATACGAGTCAGACGGCGAATTATACAAAAAGATACAATTCATAGCCTATAGTTGTTCTCCCATTTGAATTATCAAAATCAATACATTATTCGTTACACTAAATAAAATTCAATTTGATAAACAAATACGTAGTATAGCCTTAATTACCGGAAGTCATTTCGAATATAGAAACAAAGAGAATCTAAAATAAATAGCCAGTAACAATTAGAAAAACGGATCTCAAAGCGTATTTTTACTATGCTTTTTGACAAATCCCGAATCGGTACCCATCTGATCTCATAAACAACTTGGCTATTCATCTAAATTACCAGAAGATAATTGAAAACTTTTACGATAGTTCTGTTTTCAATGAATAAACATGCCGTCAGTAAACTCAGGGACAGATATTTCATAGCTTGTACATTGGTTGAAGAAGAACCCAAATCCTTGAGTCTTCGTTCTCATGGACCCACCTAATGTGTCCTAAGGCTTTATTTTTTAATCTGGAAAAATATTGATACTTAAATAATAACTCCAGTATTTTTGACATCAGTTTTTTGATCGTGTTTCAAATAGCAATATTTACTGAAAAATTGGTGTGTATTGTGAATCCATAAATTAAATATAAGCTTTAGAATAGTTAAGCAGTTAAAAAACATTAAACTAAGCAATAGAAACGATGTTGCAACATTTTATGAATTTTTGATTTGTTGCGGTCTCCTAGACCGCACTTCACTGGTAGTCTAACAAGAATTGCACGTCACTGGTTAACGGTCAAAGGAGAGATTTGTTTTAAAAAGCTTCCGCCCGTAATGCTATTTAAAAGAGCCGCAGAGATAAAAGACAGATTTGGAGAGTGGGCACACATACGCGACAGGGAGAAATTGGAGAGAACATTAAAGTAGAGAAGGACACTTAAGTTGAGAAGGACACAACAGGAACCGCCATCGCCATCCACCTGCAAAACGTATCAGACGGCGTTTTATACAGGGTATTTTAGGAGTATTCTGCAATACTTTTAAGCAGAGAGGTAATTTTGAGCATTTTTTGTCCATAAACATGGGTTCGCATTTTCTTAGTTACTGAGCTATGGAAACGCAAACATTTTTTGGATTCATTTAGCAGTTACCATGACAACGGTTTTTCTTGGTATCCAGCCTTAACGGAATTTTTTTATAGTATTAAAATAGGAGAGATTGCACAACCACATTGTTGATACTGGCTCAAATCTCTCGTTATGTTAAGCTCAAAGATAAATATTTTTCGACAATAATAATCGCTCATTTTCGTCCAAGATTAATTTTTTAATGCCCTTAACAATCCAGAATGTAAATAAAATGTCGAAAACGCTGAATACTCAAGAAAAACCGTTTTCATGGTAACTGCAAAGTGTATCATTATTAATTGCCTTGCTCCTGTTTTAACTATCAGGATCGGGGTATCATGGAATAAAACACAATTTCCTATACAAGCTAGGAATTCTTGAAACAAGGGGGGCATGTACTTCCTAACATATATAAGTTAGGAAGTCATTGGTAATGACAGGAACAGTGAAAGACTGAAGAGAAGAACAGAGAACTTGGAGATAAAAAAGAAATAAGAGACTTAAAAGAGAAAAGACATTATAGGGGACATAATCGCCAATCAAAATGAATAGAAATCGAATTACAAATATATATGCATGACTCATTGAGCTGCCGAGACGTTAGAGTTCAGTCCACATACTTTTGTATTCTATAGATTTTATAGTCACTCACCCGGTTGAATACCCGCGAATAATTTCTGCACAAGGAAAATTTATAATCCAATAAGTTTATTATATTAATCACCATTACAAGCAATTAAGAAAAAAATTCCCTTTAAGGAGAAAATCAGTAAGATTCCTTTTAATATATAGCGAAATCAACAACCCGAAATCCATAGATCACATGAGCCTAAGTAAAGTCTAGGAGGAAGAGGAACTTTCGAAAGCTATCGCCAAGGTTGGAGCCCAGGGAAAATTGGAGAGGAGAGAACATGAGGGAACTGAAAGAAATGGAAATATACGACCTGGTGACAAAAAGGATAACGTAATCCAAAGAAAACCAAAATTCTACAAAATATTCAATGCAACCGAAAAAGTGTTCGACAAATAAAGGCGCGATGCTAAAGCATAGATATTAAATAGAATATTGTCAAATAATTTAGTTGAAAACCACAAAATAATCATTCAAGTTTAGTTGATAGCATGTGAGTGCTTTTGTAGATGACCAAACTCCACGATTTTATTGGCCCACCTGATATGTTTTAGAGAAGAGAGGTCATTTTGAATCGCGGGATGCTGAACATAAGAGGCAGAGGAAAGGAAAGGCAAGAGGAGAAACAGGAATTGTGGAGAATAGAAATTGTGCATGGCATTGAGTGACCTTCTTCGTCAGCTATAAAAACAAGTAGGGAGGCGTGTTGAAACCAAGGGTAACCGACAGCCACAAAATAAATTTTATATTCTTTCGAGATACCGAGTTATAGAAAATGAGGGATACAAAGATATGAAGATAAAGATGATATGAAAATAAGACGGAGAAATGATTGCTACCTTCACCATATTTGCCAAATAATTATAATACAAAAATTATGGCATTTGGAAAAAGGTAGGTAGCTCGTAAAATCGATTGCCTCTTTCCTCAATAAGTATTTCTCTACTAAACGAATGAAAATTCCTCTGAATTCATTCATCAAAATAAGCTATGTGGTAGTTATCAAAGGTGTATAAAATAGATTTTAGAGCAAAGACACTTATCCCCATAAGAAGGCTGATAGTTGGTAGTGTAGAAAAACGCTGTAATACGGCAATAACCTCAGAAAAACTAGAATGGCACACAAAATATATCGCTTAATTTGATTATTATGTGTATTAATTGAGTTTTTGTTTTACACTATCCAATGCAATATATTGCAATATTGATAATTCTAAATTTTGAGCCAGTCAGTCACAGATATTTCAAAGGAGGAGATTTGCATGACGTGTAAAAGACATGAATTGATACAGCAAGGTAGATACAGAGGTATATACAAACATTATGAAGAGAGGAGGGATATGTGTTTTTACTCGTGACCTGAAATCCTATTCTGTTTTACGCACCAGAAACCACCTGAAGTTTCACAGGAAAGAGATCTCATTAAGAGCTCCAACATGGGAAGGTGACACAAAGAGAAATGGGAATTCTGTGAGTGGAGAGGGCGAGAAAAACAGGTAGCAGAAAGTGTGGAGAATTAGGGGAAAAAGAGAAAGAGAATAATACAGTCACTACGGCCAACAAAAAATCTTGAAACTGTACCAGCAAGCATGTTCCTAGCCAGAATAAGAAATGAACAACTATCAGTTACGGAGGTGGGCACTGAATTACAGAAAAAATAAATATTCTTAAATCACTGTCGTTTTTTTCACTACGGTTTCAATATTGGTAATTTGCGTGTGCAGATTAGAGCTGAATTTAAATCATGAAAATATATCGGTGTTTCACAATAAGTTGTTTCATTACTATACAGTTTTATGGTCAATATTGTCAAAAATTCCTATTCAAATATTAGTTTCAAGTTATATACTATAAGAGAAAAGAGTAAAGAATGACAAAAGAGGATGGAATAAGAATTGACAAAGACACTAGCTCATAAGAAGGCCGGCAGTTGATAGCGTAGAATAACCATGAAATACGACTGTACTCTATCATTAACCCCATCCTTGACCTATTTGATGTGCTTCTTTGAATGGCATCTTCAAAAGCTTCCACTACGGATGGTGAGCAAAAGGGACGCGGAAAGGTTTGGAGAAGATGAAAGCAGAAAAATGAGAGGTGGAACGTAAAAAACGGAGAATATTTGAGGTGAAGTTATCTTCCACAGCCTTGAATCTGAGTCACAAGGGACATAAACAATCACATACCGAAAAAATACAAAAAGACGTGACATGAAAAAACAGTGACGGAGACGGGAAAGGTTATTGTGCATATTAATGTGGGTAAAAAAAAATGACAAAGTGTTTTCGTTCTTTATTAAGGATTTCGTCGCCTAAAACTTAACTTCATAGGTTATCTACGCTGGTTATTGATCTGACAACTACCATAGAAATATTTTCCAATCATAAAGCAGTTATTTTCTCAACCTCATACAATTTTGCTGGCATGGTGATGAATGTATAGATGTCCATTCAAACTTCAAAAATAATTCAAAAATGATACATGCATTGTGCCTCTAAATAGTATTTCATCAATGTCGTATCGATTTGTAATTCAATTCAATTTTTAATTTTTAGTAGGAATGATCGCAATGAGGTAAAAATACGAGTTATCATGCCCTATTCTTTTTTTTACCGTTTTATTGTTCATTTTATGTGAACTATTTAATCGAATCATAACCTACGATTTTAAGTGGAATATTTGGTATCACGAACGACGAATTTCTTGTTATCAATGTATGCATTCTTTTTTTAAGAAAGGGAAGAGTCGTACATTTCATTATAAAATGGGCTTAGGTTTAGCCATTTAATATAATTACATTTATTAACATTTATATTTTTATCTACGTTTATAAATGTTAAAAATAAATCACCGCTGCCTTAGAGAGACGTTGACATATTATCTAATATGAATACAAGATTCTCGTTACTTGAATCTGTACTTGCTCCTTACGATTTTTTCTGATTTTTTTAAAGTAAAACTTATAATATCACCTAACTAAGTTTTTGCGATAATTTTAACGGTCTGATAGTAGTGATAGTTTATAGTATTTCTTACTGTTCATAATGTTACCTGATAAATAGGGAGTAATCTTATCCTATCATCACGATAGATCCCCAGAACTTCAAACGATAGCGCGAAGATTGAATCGTAGAGGAAGAAAAGGTATATCGAAGTTCGCATGGGGAGATGACTGGAAGAACGAGACCTGTGTGCTGAGACTGAACTAGGGAGGAGAGCGAAAAGGACTCTCGCAGAATGAAACGGTCAAAGTCAGCAGGGGGCGACAGGAGCAGAGATGAAAAGGGATGAAAGTCTGGACCCCGGATGCTGGGGAAAAACTGGAACGCGGCGCAGTGGAGGTGACGAAAAGGACCGAAGCTGTAGGGGTCAGAGGAAGGGAAGCGGACCGAACAGGTAAGGTCCAGACATGGGTCACCGCACAGAATTCAACCCCATCTACCGCTCTCCAGGTGAACTAAAGGGACGCGACGCAGGACGAAGCCGTGCATCCCTCCCCCTTCCACCCGAAACCGTTTTCATAAACTATTTTGCTCACGGAGCCGGTGAGTCAAAGCGAGCGGAAATAAATTTAATATATTATTTTTAATCCACGTCATAAGATGTGCCCCCAGAAGCCTGGGCCGACGGCGATGGGGCGAATTTTTATCGGTAAATTTCTCTCATCTCCTCCAGGTAAAAATCATTACCAAAGCTTTGTTGTGTTCTAATACACCGCGTGTTCGGTATGAACTCTATTACCAGCGTAATGCAAGTTAATAGAAGAATTTGTAGACCCCTTTGTGAATATGCTTTCATTCGGTATGATTCTATCTTTAGCCAATTCTGCATTAACCCGGTTACTGCGGAAACAATAGGGATAAAACCTATTTAAGGCACGATAGAGGTTTGCTACTGTCTTTGCATGCATCTAAATAATAATTTCCTAATATTTTTAAAATATTTAATTGACTTTTAACGTTTTATGTGTTACTATTTGTAAAAGTATTCAAGTATTCCTGGTCTAAGATGAATGCAAAGCGGACTGGTATTAAGAATTTCTTTGCTTAAATCGAAGCACGTACGTGGTGTAAGGGCTCCATATTAATAACGAAAGACACTTTGTTTCTTCCACTAGTTTATAAACATTTCAATTTCATCACCGCTTTCGGCTGCTACACCATTATAAAATACCTCTAGTATCAAATACATATAGTATAGATAATGGTGTAACAGCCGAAAACGGTAATAAAATATAGATTTTGATAAACTTAAAGAAAAAAAGTGTTTTTCATTATTAAAATTTCTTTGCTTCAAATGGATGAAGCAAAATCATACAAAGAGGCGTTATTTTACTGAAACTTTTATATTTGTAAGAAAATGAAAAAACAAAACGTTATAGCATGAAAATATTAACAGGTATGGGAAGTTGAAATAAAACTACACACAAGCAAGAAGCAAATAACACGATACGCCATACTACGCATATTTCACACTTCCATGGTATGCACCAGTGACGTAACTAGGAATATGCTTTGGGGGATAAGTAGGGGCTATTCCCCTGAAAATAGGGAGTTCAGGAAAATTGTTGAAAATAACATACCTAAAAATGCATTTTAGATCATTTTGTCACTTTAAATTTAACTTTAAGCAGATACAGTTATTATACATCAAATCCTGACAATATTTTTAAATGCTTGTTTGATTTCTCCGAGGCTTTCGGGAGGGGAGGACACATCCTCTCATCCCCCACTGGTATAGACCCCTTTTAGCCTCAATATTCAGCATAGAAATTGATGACAGGGAATTGAGAATGTCTATACACACCTCTCCTATGAGAATACATTGTGGATACGCACTTAATCACTCACCCAGGTATAACAGATACGTTCTACCGTTGAACGTGGCTCGATCCAATGGAAAAATAATATCGGCTCAAGTCGCGTACGCTACCGATGAGCAGCGAAAAAGATATTGGTACGAGTAATGATGTCCCGTCTGTTACTGGCGGGCATATGTGCTACGGAAAATAAATAAGCTAATTTTGAGGGAAAATAAACTACATTTGCTCACAGTTGAGACAGTACAAAGAATTGAGAAAAAACAAAAAAATAGGCGAAAAACTCAACTCATGGAACAGTTGGTACATTTGCATTCACACTTAAAATTACGAAAAGGCAACTATTATTTTAATTTCATCAAGAGGAACTACCTAAAACGAGAAAAAAATGACTGCACAGAATGCAAATCATGTAATATAACAGAATGGTGCAATATTCCTTCGACTAATACATATTACCGCCTTCCAGTGCTGTGTCTCAAAATTTATACTATACAATGAAAAAAAAAGTTTCTGCAATTAAACACAATAGTAATTAAATTTAAAGCCATGGCTCTGAAGCAAAGAATTTTAAATAAGGAAACTTGTAAACCCTTAAATGATGCCAGGAAATGAAAACATCCCCTTTAATAAATGCAATACTACATGCAAGATTAATTACTGATTATGATAAAACTTAGCGAGGTCTTCTTAATGACAAAACCAAGCCAATTCAAACACAAGTCGTTAGTTCTAAGCAGAAAACCAAAATTGAGACGTTATAATAAAATTATTATTTCATTATAATAATTATTGTATTCCCCTTGAACAAGGTACAAACGACTGGTATTTATTCATTATAATGTGAATTTGATATTTGTTCACACAATATCCTGTAATTAGATTCGTATAAATTTAAGTATATACTTCAGGACCAATTTAAAATAAATAGGGAAATAATCAACGTGTTTTATGAGTCAATAAAACTTAAAAAATAAACAAAAAAAGTCTATTTCAGCTAACGGTTTCTAGCCAAAACATAGGCAGAGTTATGCAAAACTTCAATTGACCATTTAAAACCAGTTAAACTCAAATAATCAGTGCCGCAGAGAGGAGGAGGTTTTGGGAGACAAAACCCCCCTGAACTTTTTTATAAAAATATTTTAATGTGGCAATTTTTTTATCTATTAATAGGACAGATGAATCACAAAAAAAACATCAAACTATTCAGAGAACCCACTTGGACAGTTCTTAGGCCGAGAGGGTATTATTATTAATATTAAAATTATAAAATCCTTTAAGTTTAATCCATTTTACATAATTGGATTATTATTACTCATAGACTGGTGTCAGAAATAATAAAATATCCCTCAGAAATCCGTAAAACACACCACTTTCAACTATTTATCATAACATTTTTCTGGGGAAGGGCCTTCCGCTTACCCTGGCGAGTATTCCATATCCCCTAGGTTCCCTAGTATTAATTGCGCGTAAACCCTCCCCCCCTTGTCTTAATTCCTAGCTGCGTCCCTGCGCATACTATTTTCCCAAGCAGAATTTGAAAGTTCAATAACAAGAAATTCCTTTTTTTATAACTTCAACAAATGTCCTGGCACACTTTTAGCATGCCGTACATTAAATAAGTTGTAGGAATAATGGAGATGTTATGGAATAATGAAAATGTTATTCAACTGAAGTATATCACGCGAAATTCGACCTGATTCTGCGTTCACGATTTCCACAATACCTCAAGAGCGGATTGAATACGATACATTTAACTTTCAGACAAATGCTACAGAAAGAATAATGGATGAGATACGTTCAAACATTTTCCAATCCACAAGGAAAAAGTAATGATATATTTCGAAATATTTGTTGCGGACCGGTACAGGGGAAATGTGCTACAAATCAACATGTAGATGAAAGATTACGTCGTGGGAAATATTTATGAAGCGTGAGAAACAGAGTGACTTTTAATAAAATATTTGTAGCAGGGTGTAAGGTCTTAAATCATTTTTCCGGGATTCAAAAAGAAACACCTTCACCTCAACTTCCTCCGACAGATTTATTCATTCACAAAGAAAATGAATAACTAAATTAATTGCTTTGAGCTTAAAGTTAAGGAATCCTCAAAACTTGCCGCGCTTTTAATTTCTTATTTAAATACTCAATGCTCATTAATTTTTCAAAATTTATCTCAGCGATGTATAAAATAGTGAAGGTCCAAAAAGAGCCCTGAATAAATTAATGATGTAATCGAAAGCATCTTCATCTTAGAGAGAATATCATGCTAGGCATGATTTTGATTTTTTCCCTAAACCGAAACAAGACAATTTTAATTTGAATTTTACATAAGATTATTCCAAACTATCCTAAATTTTTTCCCACCAATCTAAATGTATTTCGAACGTCTAGTAAAGGTCAATCTTCTGGCTGGGATTGCTTCCAATACCACCAATATATATTATCAAAGAGTTTATCTCTTAAGATCTTTACTAATAAATTGCTATCTTTGCCTATGATTTTTTATTTGTTTTGCTTATACATCTTTATAAGCTTTGGTGCTTTTGGTAGGTGTAAATATCAAAAATATTGTTAAAAACTAAGTGAATCAAGAAAGCAAATGAATTAATTAGCAGTAAATATAAGATAAATATTTCGCAAGGAATTCAAATATTAATTATGGATGAGAGAAATTCTAATTCCATGTATAATTATTATTTTTAATTTGCATGAATCAACAAAGAATAAGTATTCTTTCACTTTCATGGAAAAATGAACTACTAGGGGCTGGTTAATAGAAGCAAGCACTGTAGGTATCTGGCATAAGTTCTTTAAATACTTGATTTAAAAAAATCTTCATTATATGCCAACCACATAAGGAACTTGATCAGCCTTGAATAGCTACAGATAAACAATGCATTCATTATGTTATATTTCATGAAAATTTAAGTAGTGCATGAGAATATGCTGCTGTTTAAAAACAAGCTGCTCCATATGATGACGAATTGGGCTGATTTAGGGATCGAAAAGCAAAAAAAGATATATATATGTATTAAAAACTTTGTCAAAAAAAATGTCATGGAGAGTTATAGCTGCTAAAGTACCATTGGTGAGAACATAGGCAATACTCAGAGGCAAGTAAGAATATTCATAAAAATTTAAAACTTGAATTCTTACGACAATTCACATGCCTCTCATGTCAACAAATATATCCGGATTAGACACTAATATTTTGTATAATAATAAATACATGAAAAACACACGTAGCAGTATCCCTTTTATATATTTTAATTTATACTGGAAATTTTTTTCGACCGGAAATTTTTAACTGGAGAATATGAGAACTGAGAAAAACATAACTTTGTTCAGCTATAAAATAAGGCTAATATGAAATTGCAATAGTATTAATGTCACAACGAGATAATTTATACGGAGGATAATGCTGGAATAGACATCCTAAAAATTTAATTGTAACCCTTTCTAATACAGAGCGTCTTCTGGGAGAAATTAAATTTCACGTCTTCTCATTATAAAAATGTGAAAATGTAATACGCTATCAAGATTATTGTGGTAGCTACATATTTCGCCATTAAACTTTACAGCACAAAAGAACACGCAGGTTAGATATTTCCAGAATAGAGCCGGAAATGTATACATTTTTAATGTTACTTAATATCAACACTGGGTTATAATGGGTTAATGGCACAACAGAACGAGCCATCAAGCAAGAGTTATGATTTAAATAAATTTTCCATAATTTACAGGGAATATTATTTAACTTGTGAGCAGTAACGGGTTGGGTTGGGTTAATTTTGAAGTAACGGGTGCAATAACGTAAAGGACCCGTTGAGGGGGAATAATAGGCCCTCATTATACTAACTTAATTTCACGAAGATTTTTATGCAAAATGCCCAAATAATAAAGTTGATCAAATTGAAGTATTTTGGCTTTTAATTCGTGGAAAGCAATAATGCATTAATAAATTACTAAAACACTACGTACTGTTCCAAGAGATTTCTAAGTCTCGTAGAATTACACGGAATGTGTTTTATTAATGCTCAATAGTTAATTTAAATTATAGAACAGCATTGTTTATGCTACTGATGTAGAAGAGAAGCTCTATGAGATGAATCTTCTTTAAACATATCCGACTATAGTTGGAAAATAAATCCTGAAAATATCATTATGATAGCGTCACAGAAAAGGAGCCATTGAGGGAGATATTCCATTATATTTTTCATCAGTTACAAGGAATTTAATTTACTTCATAAAGCTTCATTTTTGAAGAAACGGAAGTAATAAGACAAAATAAAGATCGGTTGCATTTGAGTTATGTGTCACCTTAATACACGTTAAATTTCACAAAACAGTCATGCAACGAACGCAAATAGTTAATGACATCAAGTTGAAGTATTTTGGCATTATTAACTTGTGGAACGCCAATGTATAAAATATTATTAAAACATTTCGTACTGATGAAAAGACTAAAGTTTCTTGGAATAATGCAGATTGTACATATTTTAGTAATTTAAATTGCTGATTTAAGAATAATTCTATTAATTTAATTAATTATTTTGCTACCACATATTTCTGTCAAAGTCGGATAGGTCGGATAGTACTCTTTTCATAGTAGGTACATGAATCGTAGTAAGACCTGAATTTGTTGACATTTATCTGAATCAACAATGTGCCTATGACTATCCCCTACGATCTCACCATCCATCTGTAAGATTAGTTTTTGCCAATGTTGAATTGTTAAATTTAATAATGTAATGCAATTTAATTTTCGAATCCTCAAATGTATATGATTAGTTTTGTTCCTTGAGCCGAATCTCCATTAAAGCATTTCCCACTCTTAGAGTGATGGAAATCAATATTCAGCATCTCGATTACCCACTCTCAATGTCCACCTTCAAATCATCCAAGCGCGTGGAAACCCGCAAGGTCTTCTCGCATGGGCGTCCTCATTGAAAATTTAACACCCGAGAGAGATATCCAGAAGAGCATGGCGTGAAATGCAAAATCCATTAAAGAAAATGAAGCCAATAATGGCTTGGGGGCACTTTAAGCGAGAAATATCCCTAAATTGTCGGTCCCAAAAAAGGGTTTCCTGAGTGCAGACCGGGGAAAAAGCAAGAGTGCGATACAATATATATGTTCGCAAGCAGAGAGAGAGAGAGAGTGGGTGGCGCTCATGAATTTGATATACGGTCTTCCCCACTCAAAATTTTTTTATTTTTATTTTTTTTTCCTTTTTGGCGCCGAAATCAGGACCATAAATCCCACTCTCCCATTCTTTATACTCTCTTCTTTCCAGCACTCTTACCCTCTACGACCAAAACAAACCCGATCCGCAACACACACTGGTCTCCGTGTGCTCCCGACCGATGTTCTGGGACCTTCGGGACCTGAGATTTGGGAAATAGCATTCCCGGAAAACTTCCGAGAAAACTCCTGCTGACGCTTATCTCCGTACAAACAGTTTCAAACCGCGAACTCGTGTAAAATAAATACATCATTACCCTCTTATTGCCAACCAAATATGGTGGTGCGAGGGAAAAGTGTCATTATCAATGTGAAAAGTGTTAATTTTAGAATTTTTTAGCATTTTATGAAAAAACTCAATATGAAGTTACTATTTTAGATATAACTATTAGCCCCCTAATACCCCTCTATAAAGCCCCCTAATGACCACTCACTGACTGACTGACTTACTCACTAACTCACTCATTCCGATATTTGGGGTGAACGAGACGACATACGACAAAAAGTCTTATGGCGACCCCCTCTGAAATTTTCTGAATCCCCAGCATAAATTATGAAAACACTAAATTTCCCATTATTTAACTGTCAATTCATTAAAAATTGAGCATGGAGATTAGTTCAAAAAATTGCCACCAAAATCCAATGGCGGCGCGGAGATCATTGAAAGCATGATACAAACAAATAATCATAGCAACTTTGGAAGTAACGAAGTGTCTTTCACTGCTAATATGGAGCCCTTCCACCAAGCACAAGCCTCAAGTTTCGATTTATTTAGATATTAATGCTATGTTTTTTATTTTAATGAAAATGAATTAATTGTTGGTTATTATATTCCAATGCACTGTACTCATATAAAGGACAAAGCAAGTTGTAGTAACTCATAATGATTTAAAATCTGGTCTACGTGTAGCTACGCTCGAGATGATATCGCTTCGTGTTACTAAGAGCGTTAACAGATTGAATCATTCCCGCACGTTCGGTCATATTTTTTGTTTTTCCGCCTCGATGTACTTGCTGTAACCTCATACCTTTACCATGAAATATTTAGGGTACATAGAATATTCAGATATCAGAATAAGCCAGCATCCCAAATATAAAAACTACTCCTTTGCTGAGTTAATACTGCCATGAAATTTCCAAATATGTTAAGCAATAAAAATTTTGCAAGAGTAAAAAATGTAGACCCTGAAAAACTTGAGATGGCTGAGTAATTATTAAACCACCAATACCTCTTGAAAATAGCCAGTTAAGGCAATAAAATGCGTCTTGCTCATACGACTCAGCTCTTTTAATAAATATTTACGACAGGTTTTTTTCCACACAGCATTGAGAAAATCATAAATTTATAGACACACCCACAAGTGTGTGTCATGATGTCATATGCAATCCACTATCCCTCCACATAATGTCTTAAAATATAGGATAAAATGTCCGTTTATTAAAACGCATTGGCATATTTCTGTTTGTTTACAAAGTAACCTTAAAAAAAACTGGAAGCAACATCTTCTGACGTGTAAATATTGCTGTAACGTGTAAATAATAATGTAAAAATTTAACTATCAAATCCCATGTCATTTAAAAGTTTGGAATAAACTACTCATGTTAAGGTCCAATAAATTACACCCTCAAAAACCACGATTTTTCGCGCCATCGGGAACTGAAATAAATGCTACTGAATGTCTCACCAAGCATTCCTTGACCTTGTATTATCGCAAATTTTGATAAAGGAATATTTAATAAATATTGCAATCGATTCATATTCATTGAATCTGGGTAATCACGATTATATCTTGTGCAAATCGTAGTTCCTAATATGTTGTTTAACCATTTAACATTGAATACGTTAGGGACTGTGGTTATCTAAAGAACGCAAATGGGTCTACAAGAATATTCTCTCCAAGGAATCTGAATATATAGTTTGACTCATGCTTTAGCTATCATGCAGGATATTTAGTATCATCACATGAAATCACAATCCGTCTTTATTGTGAGATCATACTTTACCGTTTTAACCGACATAGAGGTCCCAGATGAAATGAAAAAGTCGTCCATCTAGCTATGGAGTGGAATATGTAAATATTAGGTACATTTAGATTTAATATTATGAGTGGCTTATTGTGAATTTCTCTCTGAATATAATAGTGAATAAAGCTAGAGTATATTTATTAATAATAAAATTGCACTAATAAACAGAATTTGAATATTCCCAACTAAAATGTCGTAAATTAGCTTGTAAATATAAATTCGCCCCGACGTGTATGTGAAACTATTTTCCCTCCACGACAACAGTAAAGAAATTTTAATGGATAAAATGGGAAAAAGTTCAGTTGAAATAAAATAAATTATCCTTTAAGGGTTCCGTTTCACTCTTTTCGTCATTCCTCGCACATGTTATCCAGTGAAAAGAAACCGGGAGACTTCCCCGGATACGTTACTCCCGTGCGTTTATAATTCTTTTTCCCCGTCTCACACTGAGAGAGTCTCAGCATCGTCACAGGGCACCTCGTCCTGCCTTTATTAGGAGAGCACATGTCACTGTTCATGTACGTCCCAGATGAAATAAATAAGTCGCTATTCTCTGGCTATGAAGAAGAATATTTAAATATTAGGTCTATTTAAAGGGAACCCTACACATATTTCATTGTTAATTTCACTGTGACTAACATATGAAAGAATAATTTGACTAAATTTATCAAATCTCAAATATATGTAATGCCACATGACCTCTTTGAAATAGCTACTCCGCTGTATTTGGTTGTCTATCTTTAAAATAAAATAAATATAAAAATCAACAAAACTGCACTGATAGACAAAATGTACAGACTGTACGTTAATCGCGAAAAATTAGCTTGTAAATATAAATTTACTTCAGTGAATAAAAGTATGCGAACCTTTTCCCACATCATGACAACAATAAAACAATATTTAATGGGAAAAATTTGATATAAAATAAAATATCCATAACGGGTTCCGATTCAACCTTTTTGTCATTTCTCGTACATGCCGCCCATGCGAAAGAAAGCTGAAAACTCCCCCGGATACGTAGCTCCCATGCGTATGGAGTTCTTTTCCCCGTCTCACACTGCGGAAGTTGGCTCTCTTGTTTCGAAAAGGCAGCAGCATAATGAGACACGCCATCCCTTGCTGAACTGTTTCGCGTTCCGCTAATCCCTTTTTGGGAACATGCTTCGGGCTGGTCGATAGCAGGTGGATGGAAACCCTTTTGGACCGCCTACTCACGGCTGTTGAATTGCTCGAAGGATTTTGGCATATATGAGCACGGATTGCATTGAATGTCAACTATATTACTTAAATGATCCTATGGAAGCGGAATTTTATCAGGACGGTGATTATCAATGAATTAAAAATCATTTTCTTTACACGACCGATAAATATAATGATATTACATTACATATCATTATATATCTTCATTAATTATATAGGTGTGTGTATCGGATTCATATAAGACAAGTATGCTTGGGTTAAATATATGGTTCAGGTATTAGGTATTGGTAGGTTCAGGTTAAATATATGGTAAATATATAATATATGGTTCAGGTATTTTGAAAGAATAAAAATTAGATACTTATGCCGCAATTAATGGATGGTATCAGGATATTGGTCCGACAACCGTATTCCATGAAAGCGACACGTTTAAGACGGAGGTTATCAAGCAATATATTTCTTTCCTCTCCCGTAAAAATACAACGTCATTTTATAATATATTAAAATCGATCCCTTTCCGAAACTTCTAATTGCATACATGTCATGTCATACAAATCTTTTTGAAAATCATACATAACAATGGGATACGTATGATTCTTATATCTTTTATGAGATTGTAACGGAATAATTTTAGTATTTGTGAAATAATTCAGCTAATGTATTTATTTTCTCACCATCAAACAGCCTCAGATGTGAGAATATATCTGTTTGGACCTCAACCTGATTGAATGGAGCTATAAAAACTGAAAATTTGAGTTTGAATTAGACAAGCTTGAGATATTAATTGAAAGACGAGGAAAGTTTTTACTCCCAAGAATTCGAGAGTAAGTTTCGGCTGTTGCCCTTTTATTAAAATACTAATACATGGCAGAAAATATTAATTTCTTTAAGCTCCGAATTGTTTTTTTTACCCATATCAAGTTTAGGACTTCATTTTCACTGTTTTCTTATACATTAGTTCATCAGCTTACTTCATCACATTATATAACATATAACAATGATTTTCGGCATCTGGCTTTCTGAAAAAAAATCCGATAGAAAATATAATCGTTAATGAGAATGATAGCTGAGTTACTCAAATTATTAAAAACATTACCTTGAAGGACTTTATTTCCAAAATTGCTTCGAACGTCGATCTGACTAAATGGCATAAAATAAGCTTAATATTTTGAGGACGGTGGTTGTTTAATAGACAACAATTGGCTTCATTTATCGTTAGGGTGTATAGCGATAAGTTTTTCCTTTTTCCATCCTCAAAAATGCAATGATAAAGAACAGAAATAGCTTGAGTTGTTAATTTATGAATCTGATCCTTGTCATAAGCACTAATAAAATTCCCTTTTACTCTATCATTTCATTCTGTTATGAGGAAGACGTCCTAATATTGTATTCTATTCTATTTTACGCATTGAAGATTAAAAAATATTCAACGCAAGAAAAGTAGGGTGGACTGAGAACGTTGTGCCAGGGTACGGTAGTGACAGTCATTCATTAACTGGAGAGTATATGTGAAGACATACGTAATAATTTTAGATGCTATGCTGCCTTATTAGTTGTAAATGATTGTTGCGTTCCCAGTTTCTATTTATTTTTTTATTAAGTAGATTTTTTCCAGAAATATGATAATGCTGTATTCTGTCAAATATTCATTCAATTATAATGATTTCAGACCATTTTAGAGTATTCTGGAAACCTGTCACTACCGAACCGAAGCATTATCCCAACGACCCTTGGGGTGTGGTCGGTTGTGACACTTATAATTTTGCTCCTATGAGCTAACAATTGTTTTCATGGATACAAATTTAAGACTTAAATATGTAATAATGTACAAATTACATTAAGAAACACTCTTTGTTCAGCTTAGTAGCCTGATTGTAGAATTATGGGCGATCAAATGAAAATTGCCATAACCGTACCCAGTCTCCCCTAATTATGAATCAGAATAGTAGGAATTAATTAAAGATTTCTGCATGTGTCTTTATACATTTACTTACATATCAAACAAAATTCAACGTTCATTTGAGGGACATTTTAGGGAAGATAAATGTTACAACCAATGAAAATAATGGTCTTATTGAGAATTATTCATATTTATAATCACTTCTGTTGATCTTATAACTAATGCTTTATCATCAAACTTTACTCAATGAAACGGTAATAAAAATCTCGTATACTTTTTGGTGTCTGTGTTCTAGAAATGGGTAATCGTTTTTGACTTGTGAGGAGATAACATAAATTGAGTATATTTACTTTTTATTAACCTTACTTTCACTTTTAAAGTTTTTCGCAAACTTGATCTGTATCATCAAATGATAAAAAGATTAGCATAGTTAGAGATTTTGAGGAGTACGAATGGCGATACATGCCTAAAGGTGATAAATTAAGCCTGATCAATTAGCATTTATTGGCCTTATAATTACGTTTCAGTGGTTTATATCAATTTAAAGCAATTAGCACAATGTTTACAAACTGGATAGCCAATAAGGTGCCGTAGGTAGGTATACAGTCGCGGTTCTCCGCAACCGGCGTTTATACAGTTCAGTGGTTTCCCCTGACGTTAATTAGGTTTCTCATGCGGAAGGTGTTTCCCCAATTACAAACTATAGTCGCTTCAGCTAACAAAGCCAAGTATCCCAGGCCACGCCTCATGTATAAAAAAATGAATTAATCCACGATTTGGAAGCCAAAATAAATACGCATAGTATGCATGATTTTGGGTCTTAATAGGGATGATTTTTTTCCTTAGCCATTTTTTTCCATTTAGATACGGCGTGACGTCGACTATCTGGATGCAAAAAAAAATTTCCGGGGGTTAGAAACAGCTTTGAGGAAAAATAACATTGGTTTTATTAGTTTTGTTTGAATATTCCCCATTTTCCCCCTTCTAACTCTTGGTTACTCAAGAGTAACACTTCTTTTACAAAGGATAAAAAGTCACGAAAGAAATCACTTAAAGTTGTTCCATAAAAACTTTATTGGTTTCTGTGAAACATTAAACTACTCAGTAATAATTTTCAAAAACCATTAAATTTTTTGTGGAACAAAACTAAGTGATTTATTTCGTACTATTGGTGTGTGGTTCCCTTAAGTGAAGACTGAACATTTGATATATAAGAATATAAACAACTTAAGTTAAGAGAATAAATTCAATAAATTATGTTAACCTTTTGAGTTACAATTTTAAAATAAATTTTTTGGAAAATGGCAACCAGTTTCGGGTTAGGATTTTTAGAATCAGAGATTAAGTGTATTCACTACAATGCGCACTAAATTTTTATTAAAAAATGTTTGATTTATTTTTACGCCTTGGTCTAAATTTTGCAATTGAATTAATGAAATTCTTAGGAAATTAAAAATTCAATTTCATTTCATGAAACGCGTCAATTACGTCACGGATTTCCGTACCAATAACCTGAAAAGGTTTTATTACCACAGAATAAAACTATCTAGTGCGATTTCAATTTTTATTATGAAATTATCGACAGTAATACTATTAAAAATTTCACAGACAAATAATGGAAGGAACGCTGAAAACTTTATGAAGAAAATAAAAATCAAAGGCAATAAAAAATTGAAATTTTGAAAAAATACATCCCAGGGGAATTGCTTTTGCATGAATGAAAAAGGTGAATGGTTTAGGAGAAGAAGAATTTTATACAAATACACTATACAAAGAAATAAGAAGAAAATATTATATATTATTTATAATATATCCATTTCATTTACCACGATAGAAAACGTTTCAAAACTTCAAATTTAACAAAGAATCCCAATATGAAGATTTAAAAAATTCTAGATGAATGAATGCACCCACCTTTTGGCAATTATGTGTTCATGCACTGGCGAAGAGCATTATTACTGTAGTCCTATCGAATGAATACTTAATAAGTACCCCGTTACGTATTCTGATTACTGGAGTAAGTGCTATTAGGCTTGTGCATCGGCGTTTCTATTTCGCATGCAATTATGACGTTATTCCTCCGGTTACTTTCAATTAAACATGGTGCTCAAAATATTGCTAAATCATGCGTGTTTTCAACTCACCAAACATAGGTATCTAACCCATAGATCAATATTGCACCATATTATTTCCACGCCAATGCAGTATGCTTACTACTAAATAGGAAACACTGCTACTGCAGCATTTTATTTTTTGCTCTATGAGATATGATTTATTATTTCATATCCCATTCGCGTGATTGCACAGTTGGAAAATAATTGTTTCCGTAAAATTGCTAAGCTTTTAAAAACGAAAAAATTAAATCCGGAAATTGGCTTCCAGATTTGAATATTAATGCTGCGCTTTTTGCCAAATTGATTGGCAACATATTTTGATTTCAATCTCCATTACATTATTCCATAAATCACGACGGGTAATTTTATTTCAATAAAACTTCTCGATAACCCAAAAAGTTTGAGATGCCATCCCTAAAAAATTGGCCCTTGAAATGTGATGAAATCCTACTTGATGTTCAATGTCAATGGCGAAGATAATGCAAACACACATTTCGGTCTGTTGGTAATGTAATTTGAAGGAATGTTCATACACTATCAGACAGAGCTTTCACATTCAAAAAAATATTATCGTCACCTAATTACAATTCGGCGAGTTAATTTAATTTTCCCTCGCAAAACCATTTGGAATTGTGGACATGAAAAGTGTGGATTTCAAAGAAATACACGCACCAGATGGCAGTTATTCCGAGGCAGACTGGTCTCCACCCCGATGCTTGTAGCGCAGAAGTGGTGAAAATGCAATTTGCTTAATGGGTCGCATGAATCATCCCCAAATCCAATGAATCCAGGGTAATGAGGATAATAAACGCGAACGCTTGTCAATATCAATCTACTTGCGCGACCCGGGTTGTGCCTTTTTCGACATTCTTTTTTATTTTTAATGCCAAAACAAGGCCGGCAGAACGAGGTGGCTACTGTGAGGGCCGAAATTTGATCGCAAACACAATTAGCGAGAGCCTAATCAACGGCTCTCATTTCATCGAGGAAGTCTCACAGTAGGCCAAGCCAATAAGTCCACGGGATGGTACGACACAGAGCCTTAAAAGGCAGGAGCAGTAGAGCGTTTGGAAGTTGGACGTTGCGCGCCAGACAACACTTTGAGACCAAAGGATAAACAATAATGATGTAAGGGGCTTTACTGAATATTTGAAACAGGTTAACTGTGTAGAAATTATCGAGAAGAATCTTTTGCAACACAAATGGTACCCTGAATGCCATCGATAACACCCTGTGTGAACTATTAAGAGGAGTAATAACTTAAATAATGCGTGGTTTTAGAAATTTATTACTGCCACTAAATTTGTCACGGAGGTGCATAAAACTGACCTAATATCATTGAATGTCTTTCTGAAGAAGAATAAAGTGCTAAGAGAACACAAAAATGGAAAAAAAGAGAAAACATCGAATCTTAACAAGATTTGCAATTATATCTAGTGAATATATAAAGAATACTTAAGTAACAGAAAATACTAAAACAGATCTTCAACCACTAATTAGGTGAGATATTAATAAGGCATGATTTTCAATATTTTTCGAATTTAAGATGACTTTGATTGATGAGTTAGTGTGTTGGTATTATATAAATATCCAGAGGAACTACACGTATTTAACTTATTTTTTGGAACGCAAAATGTATACATACAAATATTTTATGTCTTTTGGTCTTTGTGTCTAATGAATCGTGTGACAAAGTTACAGAATATAAAAGCAAGGAATAAATTCTCACACGCAAGCATAACTTTTAATAGACTAAGAGTGTGGGGCTTAAGTTTACAGGAAAACACATTGATAAATCCACCTTCCTCACACAATTAACGCTGCTCGGACTTTTAAGCATAGTTCTAGGATCAAAATTTTCAGGGGTTTTCTCGCATCATAACCAAATTTGAACTATAGGGAAAATGAAAAATGAATTTAAAATATTTTTGAACTTAAAAAATGCGGAAATAATAGGTTCTAATTATTTTGATGAAGTAAAACCACTTGTATGGACCAAAAAACCATGTTTTGACGAGTATATGAACCCATTCTATCCTAAAAAACTTGAATATTCCAGGAAAAATTTCGCTTCCAAAAGTAAGACGCCACTTGTATAGTTATAAAATATTATAATTAATACATATGTTCCAAGTTATAATTTTTTGCATCCATTGAGATGCGAAATTATGAACATTTTTCAAACTATAAAGAGATGTTATTTTGATTTTATTCCACTCATATACTGTCAAACGGACGGAAATGTGCGTGCAGGTGCACTTTATATCTTCAAGGACAGCAAGGTGTCTACTAGATATTTTTGTGTATAATAGAATTTCTTAATGAAATTGCTTTTATTAGAGCTAAAATGGCGAATAAATGTTTTCTTTACCATCTACTCCTTTGCCAGTTAACCATTCTCACATCCAAAATGCACATTTTGCCTCAATTGGCAAAGAGAAAGACCACAAAGGAAAAAGGGTAGTTAGTAGCTTAGCATTTAAAAAAGCAGGATACGTGTGATATGTAGGATAGTTTTAGGGTTCTAAAACAAAAATTTAACTCGACTTGCAAGCAAAGATATTTAAAAAAATGTAACTGCTTTTATAAGCTTGTGCGACATAGACTAGCGGACAAGGTGCTCAATTTTCCGCGTTTTAGGTGCAAGGCTTAATGAAGACATATTCCTCTACGCCTTTTGTCACTCTGCCACTCGTAAATTCTACGATGGCCCTCGAAGACTTCCATAATTGGGCCAGCCTAGCAGTATGTTCGATAATATATAGCGTGTGACCAAGGTGCTTGGAAGTGGATGAATCCACTTTTCTGCAGGACAATTCTGAATCAGAAGGGTGTGTGAATAAAACGATATCTGTGAGGAAAGCGTGTCAACGAATGCTTTTGCCAGAAAAAGAAAACAAATTTGCTCCAATATTGTTTCGATTCCTGTAACATTTTTTTGGAGTAGGATAAAGTATATGCTATCTCACCGTTCGTGACACCAGCTTATCGAGGGCCACGATGTGTTTCGCATTCATAGTCGCGTAAACTTATCTCAAAAATTTCTTGCCTGGTGAGTTACAGATTGATCGCAGCCATGACGACGATGCCGAAAATGTTTTCGAAGATTTACAAAACTTCCCCCTCTTCCCAAGCTGAATGCGCACCCTACTTTTACATTCAAATATTCTCCGGAGTCGCCCACACACTTTCCGTCGCAAGGTTACACCTCCCGGTCGTTGGCAGAATTGATTATCATTTTATTTCTCGCCCTCACCCTATAATACAGAATACCGTTGGATTCAAACACGAAATAAGGTATAATTCTCAGGACGAAAAGGCGAAAAAATGGCGTCACGCGGGAATATGTTGGTCCCAAACAAAAGGAAACGGTACATTCTTTGGCCGAAGCTCAATATAGCCTGAATGATCATGTTCCAATTCAAGCACCAATTTGACGATTTCTCACTCCAAACGTTCCCAATTGTGAAAATAAAAGAAGGTTTTATTCGATTTGAATGAAAGAGAATAAGCTCTTATAAAAATTTTTTTTTTAAAACCAGCCTTTATATTTAGATTACAGGGGATGAGCAACGTTTATATATGACACAAAGCAAAAAAACTCAGTGACCCCGAAAAACCAAAAGTGACGTATTAAAAGAGTCACTATATTTATTAAATTTTCAGTGAATGGTAAGCCCCCTATGTTTCAAAATGCCACCCCTATGCTTTTAAATGCCTACTATGTGGATATGCCTAAAGTGGATAACTTTTACTGTGGTCGCAAAACACGAAAATCGACCATTTGGAACTTCTTGGATCAAAAACATGTTTTGGGGGGCTATAGGTTGACTGGGGGGTGGTTAAAGGGGGGTTGGAGAGAAAAAGTTATATTTTCATGTATTGTCATCGGAAATGAAGAAGTGTGCAAAATTTCAGCGTTTTTGCTTCACAGGAAGTGAGTCAAATTTGAGTTACAAGATTTGTACCAGACAAACAGACAAACAAACAGACAAACAGACAGGTTGGTGAGTTGATATAAAGGCTGGAAAAAAGTAGACGCCTCAATAGTAATATTCACACTTAGAGACTTTTCTGTCCATGAATAACACAAAAAAGGATGAATTCGACTGATATATGCTTTAACTTAAGTAAATTTATATTTTTTGTATATTTACTGATAAATAAAACGTATACATGAAGGTTAAACGATGTAGAAATACGAAAGGGTTATTCTTGGTGGCCAAATTACTCAACACGTTGCGTAGGTCAAAGCTTAAAATCTAATTTAACGAATGACCTATTTCTAACCAAAGTTTTAATTGTCCTTTTAATATAATACATAGCATTATGATAAAAACAACACTATTTTCTCGATACGTACATTTTTTCTTTACATGTTTTCAATATGAATAACATGTATTTTATTCTGAATGTAGCAAAAGCAAAAAAGCTCAGAAACTTAGCATCCACTGACGCAGTAATTTATTATGGAGCCCAAATGAACTTTAACCGGAATGCTTTGCCAGAGGCGAGAGGTGATGAATCATTTTTCTTGTCCTGATATCACAATGCATTAAGGCGATAGCCTTTGAAATCATAGAACGCGAGGCTCAAAGCTTGTGGGGCAAGGTGAGCGACGATAAATCCCAGATATGAAATCCTTTATGCTCAGAGCGGACTATATCGGGTGCATTATGGGAATAACCCCGACGCCTATGCTCTCCCTATTGACAGATCTAGCAGCGTAGACAATGAAGTCATAGCATCGGCTCCGCAGCAATAATGTGGAGAACAAAAAGTCCTCCGCTTGAAAGGAAGGCTCGCACGGATTTGGAACGGGAGAGAAATCATGAATGGGTCTAACATTGACTCGAAGAGGAATCTGCCTGGTGAGCTTGCCCGAGGCAGACAGCAAAAAACGTGGGTGGGGCTAAAAACTACCCTAAAGGCAAGAGAGCTGTGGCTTTTACAAGTACTGTGCGTGGCAAGGGTTCGAGATAAAGCCTTGGGTCGGGTAATGGGGCATTTACGGCTGTAAAAAATCTTGCCCCGAGCGAGGTAATGAACCCTCCGCCACGCCGGTGTGGAAAGCGATACCGGAAAGACCGGCCACGAGGTGTATATCTCCCTCTAACTCTCTTTCAGAACTTCAATCTGAAGGTGTAATAGCGAGTTTCGTGAGGGGTTTTCTAAAACCGCGTAACTGCTCCACTGCCGCGTTCGTAAATCGTTGGAACGATACGACCCAAACGCCTTTTTCCTACGGTGCAGCGTTTGCCCTGGTTTCGTGCGGAAGACTGCACAGATCAGTGAGACAATGGGATACTTCCGCTGCGAAATCAATGAAAAACTATACTTAGGAATGCAGGAAACCGATACAACAGGGTAATGTGCAATGTCATTATTAAAAAAATAAATGTTAAAGACAGAGCCTCGTTTCGTGATCATTCACTTCAAAACCAACGCAAATCATTCAGCATTTACGCAATGATATGTCATGCTCAACAGTGAGCTCCAAACAGGTGAAGCATCATCTCAAATAGAGTTTGAATGATGGACTCCAGGTAAGCCATTGCAGGTGACACAGATAATAGGGGGTGCAATTTATTTCCAACGTTTGAAAGGAGAATTCCACTCAAACACACTGAAATTTTTGTCAGGGTGATGATGAATGAAGAAAGACTACACGATTTGAGATGAAAGAGGAAATTTGACCAATTAGAAACAAAAGAGCATTCATTTATTATTGTTTTATTATTATTCATTTGGATTAAAACATCGAATACAAGACATAATCGCTATCTACCTAGAAAATTAAAGTAGGCAAGTACATCAAATCCGTTAGTGTGACTAATTAAAAATATCTAATCAATCACTTCGGCATTTCTTTTAATAATTTTCTTACTTACGTTCTAATATCCTTTTCTTGAATCATTTATATTATTCAAGCTTGTTATTACACAAATTTGATGAATTTGCCAGGATCATTATATTATAAACTTTTAAGTATTTGTTTTTTTTTCAGGATGGAAATGTCATCGCCTCATAAAAATTTTCATTAGATTATCGAGGTGATATAAATGAGAATCTGTACTAGAAAAACATGCATAGGATCTTAACATATGATAGCCGTATTGAAACAATCATTTCCCTAAATACATGCTAAACAAATGTTAAACGATGAGCCATGGTTTTACCGGTTGAGACCATGCCTTGAAATACACAGATAGATAAATGCAATTGGCAAGGAGCAATTTATGAAAACACAAATGAATTGCACAAGAAATCTCTTCATTACATTATAATTCTCCAAGCTCAGTAATTAGCTCTGGACATTAAAATCTAGGCAGGTAAATGTGGACCCGTAGGAGATGGGAAGCCAAAATTCCTGCCACTGCACCAACTCCATCCCCCGAACACTGATATCTTTTAGTGATGTGCCAGGCAGTTATTCCCAGGATAATATCAATTTAAAAATCTCGCAAAAAGGAAATCAAAGGGAAATTAAGTTAACAATATAAATACATTATGTCCACACACTGATAAAGGCTGATGTATAAAAACGAAAATCATTAATTTTTGCTGAAGAGAAAAGAAACTATTTTGATGAAGTTAGAATTAAGTATGCATATATCTGATTTTTACATACTAAATAAAGCACGACGAATAAAAGTGGAAGAACCACTTTCTTCATGTCTTTTCTTCTTCTCTTTAAAATGATATGAAATGCAAAAACACCATTAAATCCTGTTTGAGGGGAATATTTCATGCATTAACGATTTAACTCGACGATTTAGTGGGCTTTGCGCGCTGACACAGTTAGTTTCAATAAGTTTACTTTAAAAAATGACTTGACCCACTTGTACTCCTTGAAAATAATAATATCAACAGTAAAAACGTGGCATAGTGACACTGAAGAGCTGAACGGGAGACAAATAAAAAAAACCCTCATGAATACTTAAAAACATCTCCAAAATTAAATTGTGCAAACATGGACGGGAAGGAGTTGAGGAGAGAATATACACATTGTGTGAATTACAAAAGTGCATGTTTAGAAAAAAATGCGAAAGAGAATAATTTACAGACACACAAAAAATTACCACTGAGGGTAATCGACCGAAAACCAAGTCGTGAGTGGAACTGGGCAAATTCCACGTTTCAGAACCTCTTGCTCGCCTGCGAGAAACTCAGTTGAGTAATTGAACCAAAAATACGGGGGATAATGGTTAATTTTATAGCCCGGACAACACCATTTTGCTGAACGCTTTACCTTACAAAATTGCTTGTTAAAAAAAAGTGGAGAAATTAAATACCACGCCACTCCAGGCTCTCTCGAGTACCGAAAATGACTACGACGAGAAAACGGCCGTGTAATTAAAAATGCGAATTAACATCAAAAGAACTCTCTCTAAAGGGAATGGGCGAGTGCATTATCGTCACGCCAGCATTGCAACCGATGGCTAAGGGGAAGTACTGAAAGAAGTAAGGGCTTTGAAAGACAGACGACTCAGCCTGTTTATTGTGTTTTCGGGGGAAGGGAACACAAGTCGCCCGCGAGACACGGTTCGTTGGACCGTCAGTATCGGAGGTGGAGAACTTCATCTACCGCCAAGGAAGTATATACATAAAAAAATAACAACGATAGAAAGAAACCCTTATCCTAAAAACCCTTTATAAAAAAAGGCAAGTCACCACCTCACAAACGTTACACACGCTCCTTCCTCCGATGCTAACGCCATCTCTCCGCTCGACGGGAAAGCAATTTTCTTAATGGATCAAATGTTTTGTCAAAGAGATTTGATGAAAGTAGGCAGTTGAATTACAGCAATTTGACGACGTTTTCCGCCGGTGAGGTGGGCGTTGGTGGAAATGAGAGGTTTTTGAAGCCGTGCACAAACGTGTCTCAGCTTGTAGTAGTGAGGTAAGGAAGGCTGTACTCAAGCTTTATGTTTGTCCCAGCAAGGTTTCCTACCAAGAAAAAATATTCCTAGGTATCGTATTTATTTCCTCCTTTGAATTTAATATATTTCATCCGTTTATTCTAATATGTGGTAATTGGAACCATATCTGTGATGGATTCTGACATCCAAAAGAGACAAAAGCGCAAATACGTCAAAGAATATTGCTTTTACCGGCCTAATACTTTACGGGCCCAGTAACTTTTGAGGGTGAATTATCCAAATTATAATACTCAAAGTTGATATTTAATCATATTAAATGACTTAGCTAGGAATTTTCTGTTCTCTTGACGTTTAAGCACCATAATTAGTATGTTTTTCACATAGTTATTTCCTTTTAAGGCTTTATGAGAATCCTAAAACGCCCATACCTCTTTATCGTATTTATTTACTGCTTTAAGCCTTTCCTGATCTAAATGTTGCCAAACTTGAATGACAATGGCTTCACAAAATCGATCATTGAATTGGAAATTGTCATTTTTAAGCCTTATATGAGTGAATTCTTATGACCATTTAATGAAATGACTGGCCTAAAAGTCTGAATCTTATGTAGATATATAACCTTAGCAGGAATTAGCGATTTTAGATAAAATAAGGAAATAACGTTACATCTATTGCAAAGGCCTATTGAAAGAGAAATATATTTCATTCCGTATATTTGGACAAAGCCATAACTCCCATTAGATCAAAAAAAAGTCCCACAGTACCTAATCTAGGTTCTGGGTTAGCGATGCTGAAACCTAGCATTCGATAGCATCCTATTATATTACGTATAATCGGAAATAGGAAGGTTAAAAGTACCCTCCTAGTGTTCGAGGCAAAGCCGTGCATTATAATGCATAGAAAAAAATTACCTCAACGCATGAGACAGGCATTATATTGCTCTTCAGCGATTCGCATCTAAATGTGAAAATGTATAATTCAATGCTTTGCTTGCAGAAAAAAACTAATTTTTCTGCTAAATGATATCATGCGAAAGTTTAATCGATAGATATTTTCCACACATTCTGTGTATTTTTAGCAATGACTCGAAATTCACGAAAATTTTTGATCAAATATTTGCTATGAAACATTCATCTGTGGTGAAAGCCGCTTAATAATATTGTGACAAAGGCCGCCAGAGCCATTAAATCTCCGTTAACGACGCTGAGACCTGAGATTTGATAGCATTCTACTATATCACGCAAATTTGGGATAAAATATTAGCTTTAAATTTTGTAGCTGTGGTAAAAAACCCTTAATAATATGGTAACAAAGTTTGTTAGAGACATAAAACGTGGGTTTTGTAACGTCGCATCCTTGATGTTGGATGATGATCCTACTGTTTTTGAGTTTTATGCATTTATGTTTGAATTGTAATTTTGTTTGCATGCATGTTTATGTTTAAATTGCTGTTTTGGGAGTTGAGGGCGCCATGGTGATCGGAGTGTAAATAATTGATTGTTATGAAGAAAGCCATATTGGAGGCTGGAGAGAGAATAAAGCTCCAGAGAGTACAGAGGTCTATTATTGTTAGAGATTAAAAAAAAGGTTGCGACATCACAGTTAGCGGTACCAAGACCTAGCATTTGATGGCCTTCTGTTATGCCATGCCCATTAGGTAATAGGAAAGTTAAAACTACCGCCATAGCCTTCGATATGGAGCAGTGTATTACTCCAAGGCAACTTACCGTTGGGCTCATTTCACGGTTGAAACGTACGCAAGGAGACGAGGATAAGCGAGTGTGGATGGGGACATTTCGAAACGAGATGCGTAGGTATAGGCACCGTTGTCATTAGTGATGGGACACTGACGCCATTGTTTTGAGGCGGAGGGGAACCTCCTTTCATTCAGATCTCATCTGCATGGCAATGAGGAAGTTTAGGGAGAACGCTGAGAGAGGAGGAAGGCATGACAAGAAGTGCAGAGGGGTGAGGGGGAAATGACTGTCGTCTGAGGAAGGAAGCCGAAACAATCACCGGTGGTACGGAGATGGGAAGTATGGATACACGGAATTTTCAAGGGAATAAGACGAAACAGCCCAGTGAGTTCACAGGGTACAATCACTTGGTTGGTAACAGAAATAGGGCAAAACACAGACATAGAACAGCAGTGATACGCAAATGTGCAAGTGGTGTACAAGTAATAGTAATAATTTATTTACCCCAACATTTAATTTTACATCTGAATACAAAAATAACAAGAGAAGGAGCTGTGGGTGGTATCCAAGGTCATAGGACCAGAATTCAGCCACCATCAAATAACAAAATATATGCCAATAAAAAAAATTATAATGCAGTAAATCATGCATGAGCATTGTAAATGAATAACTTCAAAATAAATTTTCAATTACTTCTTGCGAGAAAAGCCAGCCTTTGCCAAGTCTTAACATAACATTTGAGGATTTATTTTTTTAATTCAAACGGGCAGTAAGTGAATAACTTTGGCCCTATGTAAAGAAAACAGCGTTTATATAATATTAACTTAGGTCTGTATTCCACTAAAAATGACTCACTCGAGTATCTTGATTTACCATAAGTTGGTTACAAACCGCGCAAAACAATATACAGCAGAATGATTGCCCAAGTTTAAGCCAAAATTCATTATTATGGTGAAACGAAGACAAAAATCTACTCACAGCAGTTTAGGATTACGAGAATGATAACATACACAATTGACGTTGGTGGTTTATTTTAATCAAGGCTCAGGTGCAATTAAAAGAAATTGATGACGGTGTAAATGGCTGTCGACTGACAACTTTAAGAAAATGAACTTTAAAAATTTAAACAATGGAAACCTTAAAAAGTAACAAAAAAAATTTCCGTGATCGAGCATCGAAGTCGCTACCATCTCATCCACAGTCGGACACCGTATCCACTGGACTGTAACCAACTTGTTACTCAAGACGTTCTAAACAATTTATATTGCGTAGCTTCATTTTTTACGATTTTTAATAGCTTTTTTCTCGGAATTTTTCGAGAAGTGCGTCGTCTCGCTTCGGCATATTACATTTGTACCCTTAAACTACCAAATCGCAAAATTTGAGCTCGATCGGTGACCCGAAGGTCGTGTGAGTAAGGAAGTTGAAATAATCACCGGTGGAAAAGAGATGGGAAGTCTTGATGCTCGGTATATTCAAGGGAATAAGACGAAATAGCTTATAGAGGGACAGGGAGAGAGGAAAACAGTTGGGTACAGTAATTTGGACGACAGTGTTACACTTGCAAATGTAATTTAATTTACTATAAGTTGGTTACTCACTGTACCAAAAATATTTCTATTAAAATAATTTTTTGGTAGGTTTTAAGATAGGATTTATTTGTATTATAAAATAAAAAAAACAGAGAACTCTCGGCATTTTATGATTGCGGGTATGATAATACATGGAACTAATACATTCCTTTTTCTAAACGCTCAGCTGTAATTACAAGGATTAAGACGAAACAGATCAGAGAAGGAAAGAGAGTGAGGAAAACAGTTGGGTTCAGAAAAAGGACAGCGGTGGAACATTGGTAAATGTGCCTTGATTTACCATAAGTTGATTGCAAACAGTGCCAAAGTATTTCTAGCTAAAGGATTTGCAAGATTCACGCAAGTTTATTTCTGTGGTGACATCCACTAGGCAACAATCCACTCAGAGCAGCCAAGAATCACGGGGAGAATAACATAATCCATTGAATTACGTAATGCTTTAAACTAAGGATTAGGTATAATTGCAAGGAATTGGTGGTGGGGTCAATGATAGCCGCCTGAGGAAGGAATTTGAATCAATAACTGGTTATAAAGAGATAAGAGGTCTAGATACACGGGGTATTTAAGTGAATTAGAAAAATAGACGGAGTAGTCGGGTGTAGGCACTCTCAGGATACTAGAACTTCACTTTTTCCCCTTAGCTACCATACGTTGGTTACAAACCGTGGCAAAGGATGTATAGAAAGAGGATTAATACGGATTACGACAGCATTAATTTATGTGATAAAATATACACACATCGATGACTACGTTCTAGCAACACGTATGTCAATAATAGCAACTTTTCAGGAGAGAAAAAAACGATTATTTTTTTACTTGCACCCTGAAATTAAAAACCAAAGTTTATAAAACTGAAAAAGAAGCATTCATTTGCAAACAAGTAGTTGTGTTTTGCTTGTATTTTATTTTTTTAATGTATTACACTTTGTTACACCTGTCTAGAATCAGCCAAATTTGCTGAAAATAAAGCTGGAACAGACACTGGTGGTACAGTGAAGGGAAGTCTAGGGACATGGGAAACTCAAAGGCGAAGTACGAAGTCAGAACAGCGGTGTAATTTTTAATGTAGAAAAAGAGTGATACCAGCATTTATAGATAAAATACAAAGGTAATTCGATAAAATACAGTCATACGATAGTACTCAAAATATAATCGCTTCTAAGTTTGATGAGTGTCTTATGAAGCTGAAATAATGGTTGATAGCAGACAGGTATGAGGCGAAGCTACAAATAATTATAAGGGAATAAAAAAATAGCTTCAAATAAATATTTTAATACTGGGGGCGTGGCAGTTCAGTATGTAGAGCGTTTGGTTCAAGGAGTCTCAGGTTCGTATTCCGAGTGCAGCATCTGGAGACACTCACAAAGTTATCAAAGTGTAAGATGACATAGAACTTTTTGTGAAATTTAACCGCAGTAATACTTCGGTAACGTTAGGGACTGGTTATACGGTCTCCTCATGAGGAAGATAGCCAATATAAAGCAGGAAGCACATAGACGGGGATATATATACGTGGAAAACTCAAAGATATTTGACAAAAAAATAACAGAAGTGGAAAGGAACAGTTCTAATGTGTATGTCCCAGGATTGTTTTCATCAAATTTAGTCATGCTCTTTGAAGAGCCACAAGTTGGTTCGACGTGTCGGCTTGAGTAGGAATGAAGAAAATTTCCCTGGAAAATACTCAAATGCTAACGGTATATATCATTTTAGTACAGTTATAGCTAAAATGTGACGCATAAGTTGTGAATTGACGTTAAAGTTGGCTGAATTTGTGACTACCATATTTTTTTGAAATAGTAATGCGATGAGAGAGATACGATGGAAAATTAAAATTCAATTTATTATAGCTTTATTCATTCATCGATTAGCTATATAATCAATAGATGGTTTAAAAACAGTTAATCATCAGTGCATTTGATATTTTCTTTTATTTGTGGCTTTAAAAGTCTTGGAGTACTTGAAAATTGACACCAAGCACATAGTGGGGGATAACGTCAAAGCCATTAAAAAAAATCATAATTCTCATAGACTGAACTATAATGCGTAATCACATAGCTATTCGTCGACTGTAAACAGAAATAAAGGTTATTCTAACGAAACTGGCACTACAAATCCTTTGAATATGAGCCCAGGAGCAATATGTGTATACTTAGTTAGTTCTTAGTAGAGCTAATGAAGGGACTGCAGCCTGAGGTAACATTATTTCTGATCCATTGATCCTGGAGAAAACACGCCAAAATTATTCCGCTAATGAAACAGGAAACTAAAAAAACAAAAACAAATGAAAGAAGCCAAACGTGTGCTGAACAGTGTCCATAATACTCGCATCCTTATGAAAATATTTTCAGTCATACCAACTGAATTTCCTCATTCATACATCATTGAAGATTGAACATTAAACACATTATTGCGCATAGCATATCCCAATTCACTCCAGGGCAGGGCACCACTGAATACACAACTGATCATTGCGTAGCAAATCATTGCTCAGAGGATAACGTAATTATCACACGCAAATGATTACGGCTTGCATCACACGGATGCTTTGACAGCAGAGTTTCAACACTTCCTCGTCCGTCACAGCACAGTTACTGGAAATATGGCTATGCTGTGTCGCGAAATGTAAAATATGGCTTCTCTTTATGTCCTGATTGTCACCTGTTATGACATTACATTATATTTTAAGAACAGATTTTCTAACATATTATTCGTAGCAAACACCCTTGTCACGAACGAATTGGATGAATGAAAAAGAATAATTTGCAGACTGAGGAAAGAAAAAAATATACCATTATATCGCATACTAATTTTAATTTAAATATTAGCTATAGATGCATCGATCATAACTTTGCGTGAACGATCGAGGCGATGTTTCGAAGAGAGACAATACTTTTATCAGAGGCCTTCGTCTATTTAAAAATTCCAGAATTTTTAACATGGAATTTATGTAGTAAAAACTAAGTGCAGCAATTTTTAATGCTAATATAAGAACGATTTCCTGCAAATTAAAATATAAGTTCATAATTTCACGCACTTAATGAATTTAAGAGAAAAGGAACCGCAATGAGAATGGAGTTTTTAAAAATGTACGGTATTGTAGAGGTTATTGGAAAATAAGACACGCCCTGAAAAAAGAGTTGCGGGAAATAATTGCGAAGGGAAGTGTACGACCAATTTTTAAAATAATAAGACTCCAAAACATTTTCTTGCGTAAAAACAGACATTGCGACTGTAAATATCACAAATCATTTGTATGAGGTCTCTTTAGTAGAGGTAAGAATTTATGTAAGTTCAGACTCTACATCATACTTTCCATCCAAGTAGTTTTTTGACTGTTCGAGTATTTGCAGTTTCTTAAAAAATAAAAATGTTTTCTGCACATTCACATATAAAGAAGGATAATTAAAAACCTACTTATTAGTTTCTATTTGGTTAAAATTCAAAAAACAAAAGAAGTAAGAATGGCAAAAGGATAGCAAAATGGACACACGGTATAGCGAATACATAAAGGATTTCGTAATTGATTTTCCTCAGCTAAACGTAAAATACGTATTTCAAGATGATTAATGAGGATAGTACTTACGCAGTCTTTGAACCAAGACGATCATTTTGAAAAGGAAGCCTTTTTTTGGGGAGGGAGGCAGAAAACTTCTCTCATGGAATCATTTCCCGAGCAAAGATAATCATTTAGTTCCGTGCCGACCGCTACCTTCAGAGAAACGCCATAAAATTATATTCACATTTACGATGAAAAATGCATTCCAATTTTCATTTTTTTCTCAAACCGTTATTTTTATTTGCATTAAAAGCAGTTTTTTCGACGAAAATTCTCCAAATCCCGCACGCAAAGCTCATTAAGTGGAAGCAAATTTCTTTCCAAATTCCTATGAAATGCACAAGAATTATAATGCATTTTTGAAAATAATTATTTCCTCCATTCTGGGTAAAAATATACTTAATAAGTGGTTATCCGGGACCAAAAAAACTGAATATTCGAGCTTATGCATGAACACATATGGACAAAAGGAAATTTTTCTCAACGATGGCCTGAACACATACAAGTTGAAGATAAAAATGGAAAAAGGCGAAAAAAAATATGAAAGTACAAAACAAGCGACTAATGAGGCAGCGAAAAAAAGTAATGACGTCTCCGAAATGATTCCTCTCTGCGGTGTAGTAATTAATTGCGAAGGGAGAAGAATAAAGAATTAGATTTCCAAGAGAGAAAAAAAGGAGTTCCTGACTGCGAAAAGGGAGAGAAAAAGGCTAAAAATGTGGAAAGAAAGAAAAAATTTTGAAACGTGTCGTCACGCCTAATATTTTCACCTCCTCCCCCGTCCACTGGTGAAAAAAAATTGAAAAATCAGGAAAATCTCAGGGTCGGACAGGAAGGTTGACAGAGCAAAAATGGTTAAATGAGAGTGATGGAAAAAACGGATTAGTCAAATGGGAAAAGGGAATGACAACATTGTCATTGTGGCGAAAATGTGATGGCATTCCAGAAATGAAAAGGGTTCAGAATTGTGGTGGAGGTATGAAATAAAGTTTGGGAGGTCAGAGGAAATTTCACTGCCACTCACGACGTTCTTTCTTGATCTATCTCATTTTTATTGTGTCGGTCCCGTAGAAAGCTAGATCACAAACGAGATCTGAAGGCCTGAACAGAGATTAAAAGTCCTGCATAGAGGTTAAAAAACTAATTTAAGTATAACGGGACTAGCCACGGTGATAACTTTACGGAGTCATCGCAGTTCAAAAAATTGCGCAAAAATTCCACAAAGAAAAACCTCGATCAAGGCGAATAATTTTTTTCTCCATGGATTTTTCGCATAAGATTAAAATATAATAAGACGTCAAATTTGTCAATGGAAAAGCACAATATTAAACAAGAATCTACCACATTTATAGTAGTGAATGGGCCCAGTTAAGGTGTACTATCATAAACACCTTTTACGTATCCCTAAATAGAGCTTCTCAGAAAGTGCAGTTAAAATTTTAAATTTACTGCGGCTACCCGGAAAAAAAAACAAAATTAAAGTTTAAAAGGCCAGAGGAAATTTCACTGCTGCTAACGACTCTTTCATAATTTTTTTTAATTTTACAAAATAAATATTATGCAAAATTAGGTCACAAATGTCAAACGAAGGTTTGCAAAGAGGTTATTAAAATGTGATAAAACGTGAAATATGCCAATGAAAAAACACAGTAGTACACTACTACCCTACAGTTTATACCGTGTAGTCATGGAAATTTTTCTGCAGGTGTGATGATTATATAAAGGTATATTCTGAATTGAAAAACGGGACTGTGATGCATGCAAAAAACAAAAAGAAATATGTATTGGCAGAAAAGATAACGTAACACGAGAAATGAATTTCCCTCAAAAGAAATTTTACAGAAATTATGTGTGAGTTTATGCTTATTTCTTTGATCAAAATAATGGAAAAACAAAGAGTTTAAACGGTTAAAGAATCTTAGGTATGCTTGCTGACTCAGGCAAATGCCATTTTCAATAGTTTCTTAAACACTACTGAGATAGATTTGAACCTCATTCATTCGGACCTCAATTATCCGACTATCTGGTTTACCCGGATCAAACGTATGAGCCAATAATCAACTATAAGTAGGGTATACGATTATACTTGCCATTGCAGCGGTTAAACGTCGCACAAGATTAAAACAGAGGAAGATAGGTAATTTCTTTGAAAACAAAACAAAATACATTTGCATGTAGTTCATTCTGTAGTGACTTATACTTCTGGTCGATATCGTAATAAATTAATAGACATTTTTTCATTAAAGTAATAAACGTAAATAAGTTATTATTGATTTAATTGATATTTCTATTGCTTACGGCGTACCCGGATCACATTTTGTCTCAATTAATTCGGATAAACGAAATTCCACTGTTCCTTCAAATAAGCTGCCCAGAAAGGACAAGACAAAGCAATGGGGTCTGCGTCTTTATTTCTTCTTGAACAAAATTTTCCTAAAAAAATATTTCTATTGACATTGGATGGAAGAGAAATCTATTCCATAGAATAATTATTTCAAACTTAGCTCAACTCTCATGTTCATCACTACGGAGCTGCTTAAAATGAAAAAAGTCAGCTTTCTTGCGGTAACTTTTCCAGATAGAGTCGCTTTTAAGTCGTAAAAGTCTTCCCTTCTCTTTAACAAAGAAGGTAGGCACGGTTTATCAGTATGCAAAGCTGAGTAGAATACAGATTACCACAAAACGTGATGTGATTTTGTACACTCGTTTAGGCGGTTGAATATTTTCCGAAACGCTTGTCTTAAAACGTTCATTTTATCTCACGGCCGAAAACCAAATTGGGGGATAAACATTAAGTCAAAAACAAAAAAAAAAGAATATAGGAGTGAAAACAAAACCATAGCATTATATTGCATGCGTTTCACCCCTTATCTTAGTATATTAATCCGTGGAAAAGGACCTTTCACTTAATATTCTGAAGGGTTTGCGAACCCATGGGTCCATGATACCGCTGCGTACATGTTGCTGTATACGAGGGCCAACAGCTCTATCTCGCTTCTTTCAAAACTCTGTCTCCTTAACTGAGAACCCTAATTCAAAGTAGGGTTTAATCCTGGCCAGGCCCAGTCCCTAACTTGAGAAAAGATCATCCCCTTTACATAAATATGTATGCATGGAATGAATGAACCCATTGAATTTAGAGAGCGTGAAATTAGTGTATTGGTTTACGCGCAAAAACACAATTTCATGCGTCAGATGTTTTCCTAGTCAACTCCATTATACGCCTTTCTACCCTTCATCGTCCATTACTCAAGCCTTTTTAAAAGCATTATTCTCTGAATAAATTTGAATAAAACTGTACGCAAGAGGAGTGATGGAAGGATTTGGCGTAAAAATTAGCCAACTACCAGGAAGAAAACTAGCTTGCGTAACGGCGTGAAAGGATAAGAAGCATAAAAAATTACAGCTTGACTCATTAGACCATAGTCATTTAATTAATAAGTTTAATTATGTAAAGTGTGTTTACTATAAACAACAATTAAAATCAAGCTGAAGAACTAATGTCTGCATCGTCCACACTACTTAATAGCCGTGGACGGCGAATCCATTTGCCATTTATAAACTCATATATCAATACTTTTTATCTAGGTTGATAGGTATAAGTAATACTAACATCTCTCCTACTGATTCAGGTGCCCTCAATTATGAAAATTAACATTTAGTTTCAAATAAAATGTAAAAAACGCATATGCCTTGCATAGATTGGTTTTACCCGGACTAGACTCGAACCCAAGAAAAAACCCACGAAGATTAGCAGGCGAAGACTTAACACCGCCATAACCGAGGAATAAAAACATAGAAATGCCTCATCAAATTGGTTGAATAGTTTGAACTGAAGTCAATAAATTTTCTACAAGCAAACTTGAAAACTAATGTTTCACTCAAAGTCATCTTATGGCCACGGAATCATAAAAAGGGTGGACTATTCATGAATAATTAAGAGTCGATAATACTTGGAATGGAAATGAAAACCTAATTTTAAAATAAAGAGCGTTTTCTTTTCCTGCGTATTCCAGATTATCTCTATAATTAGGCTGGAATAATTGGTTCTCTTGAAAAGGAGAATTTAAGAAAAATCAACACAATTCCCTACAATAAGAATGACTTCAACAATGATGTTCTTTTCAGACACTAAGAAAAACGAAGAAAAAAATAATAATTTGTGTTCAGAAAAAAATATCCTTTGGAGAAAATGAGTGAACGAAAACAAATGAGTGAATATTTATTAATAGCCACGGAGAAGTCATTTGGTTTTAACGTCTCAATGCTAAAAATAAAACTAAAGGAAAAGAAATAAAACTAAGAATAAAGCTAAAGACGGAGGGTGGGTATTTTGGGCTATTAAAAGAAAGGGGAATATAAGGAAAATAAAATACAAATAAATGAATTAAATGCAATATTTTTGTATAATCGAAGAATAAATAGAATAGAATAAATAGAGCTTGAAGAATTGGAAAGAACGTTTCGTAATATAAGTACCATCCTAAATAAAAAAAACCTAAAATGATGGATATGAAATAGGAGTCTTAAACAAAAGGGCTCAATAGTGCATAAAACAATGAATGAACGCTTGAATTAAAACACATGTTATATCAATATAATATATTTGATTTACTGATAATAAGGTTTTAAAAGTTCGTGAAAGAGCATTACATGTGAAAATTATGCGTAATAATGTTTTTGATCTCATGGCTATACTTCTGTCACCAAATGGACCCTAAATTTTCTGAAGTTGGAACCAGTTTAGCATTACATGATAATGTGATGCTAATTAAAGAAATTAGTCACACCAATATACTGTTTTCAGCTCATTGTAATTCTAGGTTATAGAAGAAAGAAAGTATGTACCTATCATTAAAATCGAAATGTTCCTTACCGCCTAAGAGTATGCTTCAGAGTTTTGCGGAAAGCTAATCTAAGAAATTCACAGCGTCCGGCGATATTTGGTGGAAATGTTTTATATCCATGAGAATAAACTAAAATGGTAAACTTCCACACAATTTTGTTTACTTAAGTACCGACCCGGTTTCAACACGTAGTATCATTATCAAGGTACAAATTTGGCTTTCCTCGTTCTATTTATATCAATCGTTCTTACTAAACGTACCTTGTTCTATATATATCAATAATGATGAAAAATCATGTTTTTCTAAGCATTTGAACTATTTTAAACATTTTAGTAACTTTGATTTTGATATTTTACATTGCATAGGTAGACAAAAGGCAAAAGCTGGACTTTTACGAGAAAATTGAAATTGTTAATAGCCCGCATAATCTTTGTATCGATGAAGTGTATTCTAACCAATCGCCTCTTTTAACCCTGAACATTCCTCCCCACTCTGTGAATACATAGATGTTTTTAATTTCTGACATTCACCAACACCCGCTCCTCTCCTGGTTACTATGACTTCTCTACCTACCTTCTATTCACTGCCTTTACGTAATCCCTCGTCCCCCCTCCTTCAAAGACCATCCTAATTACCCACCTTTTTAGTCAAACTATCTCCCCCCTCCCTTGCTATCCTTTCCACCCCACCCTTCTCCTGCTCGAAGGCCAAATTTGTACCTTGATAATGACACTACGTGTCGAAACCGGGTCGGTACTTAAGTACATAAAATTGTTTGGAAGTTTACAATTTTAGTTTTTTCTCATGGCTAATATTAGTGTCTAAAATTAGTGTCCTTATCAGTGACTTACATGATAATTATAAATGAAAATGATTTCACTAACATTAATAGAGTTTGTGCGCAGTTTCATGTGATTTCAAGCATTAAAAAGCTATGAAAAAGGTCTCATATTTCCTAATAAAACTATCATTTGAGTATAACAAATAAGAGACCTTAAAATTTTACTGCTACTGAATAGAGATGCAAGTGGTTTCGAACTATAAAAAAATACAGTTTCATAATTGGATCCTCTCTTAAAACCTTTTCCAAGCAATACTTCCCAGTCTTCACAATTTAAAAATACATGGCTATGTTCAAGCATCGGAAACTAAAGGGAACATGAAAAGTTAATCAGTAAATAAACAAGAATGATCGCAGGCGTACCCGGTGTATAGAATCGTGGAAGTTTACTCGGGAATTCCACCGGGTCAGATTCTCCATATCTCGGCCGACGTTTCGATATACGGGTTGTACATCGCCATCAGGGCATCAGGGTGGAATTTTCGAGTTACCTTCCAAGAGTACACCCTAATAAACCAATCAAACTAAAAGATTAACTCTGTTAATTAATTTTATGCACGACTGTAAATTGGGAGTGGATTAAAAAAATACCTATGTAAAGAAGTTGTATGTTAATACTCCAATCAGAACTGTCAAATTGTCTAAGGCGATGGATGCATCTTGAACTGGTGGATTTTCTCCAAAGATCACAGAGTATATATCCGATATAATATTTCCTGGAGCTTAGGTCAATTTTAAAACAAGTTTCAGCCAACGTTTCGATTTATTTTTAAATCATCATCAGGGCTATGTAAGAAAAAAGTATGAACAATATAAAATACAAAGATTAAAACGATATACAATATTTATACATAAAAAAGGTACAATCGGGTTTTTTATACAATAATATAATTAAAAAATATATATATATACTGCATAATTTTATGATAACTTGAATGCTAAAGAAATACAAAATAAGAATACACACTTATTTAAAGTTCAAAAATCTAATATTTAAAAGAACACAACAAGTAAATCATGAAATATACATCCTCATAAACCAGTAGTACTGCCAGATTAACTACGCTAAGCCATTTTCATGCCAATTATATTATGTTAAAATTCTTTATCTTTCTTTCAAATCCAAAAGAAAATAAGTAAGCTAAATTTGACAACAATCTAAGAAGCTAGTCAAAAGTACGTACTGAGGTGCGTCTACCCACGCACCTACAACTTCGAGCTAGCGGAATTTTCCAACTCAATTTTTCTCGTGCTTTATATTTATCCATGCTACCAAGTAAGTTTCAAGCAACTAAGAGAAAATAGTCTGTAAACATACTCATTGTGTGCTAAGAAGGCATAACAGCCACTCCAAAGGCTTTGTGATAAATGACCACGAAAAAGGCATGCGTATCGTCATCGCTGGGACACAAAACATATTTAAGCATCAACTTCCTCCAAACGCGGGCATAAATCAACGGTTTTACCGGCAATAAACATTTAACTGCACCCATAAATGCCGTAATTTTCGTGGAATGTATTGCCTCCGCGACCAGAGTAAATGGTAACGAGCATAATTTTTTTCCGTCAGCGGAAAAAAATAGCAGTCACCGATTTGAGCTCGTTCACTCTTTAATACGTTTGAGTATGTCATTTGCATTTTTTTTTGGAGCTGTAAACACGCCTGAGTTTTGATGTGCGTGCATGCTGAACGGGGTTGAAGCAGATGGATATATGACTTTCCGTCAAGGCAAATTGCCAAGCTGCCCCTCAATCCAGAAATAAGCAATATTTCATGCCCTCTCTATGAATGCACTCTTTTGGCCGTACAGGGATAGACACGGTAGGACAATATTATTTTTTCTAATCGGTGATATTAAGAAATGCTTGAGAATTGATTAGGTCTATATCTGGTGCACAATAAATAGCACTGGGGAACGGCTATTATATTTTCTAACATCCGTAACTTGTTTTTGACTGACGTTCGGCCTCTAGATAAGAAAATCACCTCAGTTTATATCGATCACGTCAACTTTTTAAGCTACAGAATAACCCATTTTTTTCTTATACAAATTAAAACCTTACCTTATATACTGTCTCCACAAAATGATTTATTTTATTCAAATCTACAGATGTGTGTGGATCAACAAAATACGAGGGCGGATACGTTTTTCAACCTCCAGTCGCTCGGCAAAAATACTATACAAGCGACGGGCGGGTACTGCACGGATAGGCCTATGCACCACAAGTAATTTCTGACCGTAAGTTTTTTTTTAATGTTAGTAGCAATCTCATTCAGTGGAGCAGCGAGGGGAATTGGAGGATAAAACCCCCCCAGATCTCAGAGAAATTTTTAAGTTTGATCCGTTTTAATTAATTGGATTGATATTACTAATAGAATAGTGTAAGGATTAATAAAATATCCCGCAGAAAGCCGTAAAACTCACCATTTTGAACGATTTATCTTAAAATTACGCAATTTATTAATCTCGCACCTACCGCTTATCCTGGTTGGTATTCCATACCCCCACACACCTCGGTATTGGTTGCACCTTAACCCCCACCAGTCTTAATTCCTAGCTGCGCCCCTGATCTCATGAACTGCACTGCCTCAATTGATTCTTCCGCCAAGTGAGCACTTCGGAGCGACAGCCATAAAACTCGTCGATTGGCTTCAGCGTCTTCACCTCTATGCCGATAAAAAAATATTTTAGAAAGAGAATTTTTGCGATAATGCAGCTGCTCATTGTGAAACATAACTTCCCTTCACATTCGAAACAAAAGAAGAGCCATGCTGGCCTCTGGAAGTGTTCTGATCCATGACAATTTTCGTCATCTCAGAGCTGATGCAGCCCAACTGCTCATAGAGCAATTTCAATGGGAGAGGTTCTAGCTGGTTAAGATGGTGAAAAGTGCCCCCCAATATTTTGAAAAATAAAAAATATACACTTAAAGTGCATCCAAAATTATGTGTTTATTCAAAGTTTCAGGCCTCAACAATGGAAAATAACCCCAGAAAAAATTGAAACACGATTTTTACCTTTTTAGCCATATCTACAGTTTTTATTTTTGTAAAATCGTTCACTTGATTTTAAATTGTGTATACTAATATGGTCTACCACCCTGATTTTTTTCAAAATTTTTGAACCGAAAACGAAACTTTTACATAAGTTTGAAATTTTCAAAATTTAATTAAAAGTTTTAGGAAACAATAGACACGCCGAAAAAAATATTCTTTCATTCAATGTTTCAGTGTTTCAATTTTTTCTGGGGTTATTTTCCATCGTTGAGGCCTGAAACTGGGGGAAACACATAATTTTGGATGCACTTTAAGTGTATATTTTTATTTTTCAAAATATCGGGAGGCACTTTTCACCATCTTAACCTGCTAGACCCTTTTCACCGCGTGAAATGTCAGCATAGTGCCGTGAGACTTCGATCTTTCAATGAAATGAAGATTTTGCCAGGAGGGAAGCGTTTTCAAACGGGCGATGAGATTCAGGACAAAGGCAAAATTCATAGGAAGTCATTGGCGGCAACATCCTATGAGGAAGGCATAGTAAAACTAGTCTACAGGCACGACCAATTCCTCAATCGCCGAGGTGATCATGTTGAAAGTACACAATGTGCTCAATATTTAGCTACAAAATAATTTTCAATCAGTCTCTTCGTCTTCTGTTCATGACCCATCGGAACTTGAAAAAAACGGCCCTCGTATATCCGCGAGGGAAATCCGCGCAACACCAAAGCTCCCTTTCGAGGCATATTTTGGGCTGCGTGCCTGTGTCTCACTGTAGTAACTCCTCCATAACTAGGCTGCTACGTACCTGTCTCTAGTCTTCCTCGGTGTCAGTCACCGGGCGACAGTCCAATAAGGGTAACGTCAGCGAATTTGAGAGCAATGATGCCGCCTATGATCGACCCTCAATCCAGAAGAGAGTGCCAACAATTACACAAGGAAAAAAGCGAAAAAAATTGACGTGGTAGATGAAAACTAGCTACATTTTTTATATTAGCATACCTATTTTACCCTAAACCAGATCAAAAATTGAAGTAAACAGATAATAAGTTAAAAACGAGCGTGATGCGCCCGCTCCCAGCGGGCTTCCCCCGCTCATTTCAATGCAGGTCACAGAGGCATAGGCGCGTTTCTGATTTTAAAATGCAGAAAAAAAGGCAGGGTCTTATGTACAAATTTAATTATAATACTCATGCACAAATTAAGGTCAGAGGACCTCTTTAAACACAACATTGGAAGTAATTGCACTATCCTCTGTTAATACTTGTTTAGCGGTTTCCTGAATATTTACAAAAATATTTTAAAAAGATCTTACCCTAGAGAATGCTACATAAAGTTGGCCATGAGAGAATACAGGGTCAGGCAGGAATAAGCCAGCTCTTTGCAAAGTCTGACCCTGAGCCTTGTTAATAGTCATTGCATAGGAAACCTTAATGGGAAATTGTGTGCGAGTCAAAGTAAAAGGCATGGTGGGATCTGACGGCGTTAACTGTATTCTTGGGATGAGGACAATCTTGCCGGAATCGATTATTTTTATTTTTTATTTTTTTAAACCAATTTTAGGAAACAAATGCAATATTTAGGAAGTAAGATATGACGTCGCATGTTCTCTGATAAATTCTGTGCATTTTGGTACCTCATTTGTACAGTTTGCTTATAAGTTGAGGAAAAGGTATTTATACAGTAGACATAATATAGAGGATTCTCCGGTGTAATCCGTAGTTTACCGAAGACGACAGTCGGGAGCTTTACTATTTGTCTATTGCATCTGGCGATAAAAAGAAATCCTTACGCATTGATGATATCCATTACTGATCCAAAAAGGGATAGCCATAGATCACGCAGTGGAGAAGAAGATACCATAAGGGGATACAAAAAAATATGGAAAAGAAGGAAAGTGTGGTCCAGCCCGAAAAAACTGGGAAATGGGTTTCAAAGGCCGTTTCCCGGGCCTTTTTGGGTGGAACGAATTCCGGGAAATTAGGTCGTGAATTTGGTGAATGGGCGACAGAAGGTTTTGACCATGTCGACGATAGGGCCGTAGGGGGGGCCGTAGGGGGGGGTTTCCGTCCAAAGCGGCCGTGCCGTATTTTCATGCGGGAAACAGAAGGAAAGCACAGCTGGGAGAATGACCACATATACCGTTCCGATGCGTATATTTTTTTATGACTCACATAGGTATATGTCCTTCGAGATTTCGGGAATATCCTTATTATGCGAAAACATATGTACTTTTATTTTCGAGGCTTCCCACCTGTACAATCCAAACCAATTACCCGTTATAACCCAGGTGAAACTGTTTGCCTTTTTCCTCTTCTACATTGGCTATTCAGTATTTATAAGCAATGGTTTATGGGCTAATCAGGTGAGTCGTACACAATTTTGGGTCAGAGAGGTTTACAACAAAATTGAGATTACCCTAAGGGCTTTCTAAAGTATGCATTCAAAATTAATCTATGAATTAAAAAGTTATTGAATCAAACCTATGATAGAGCAGAAGGGTAGTAAATTAAAAAAATATTTATGAATTCATTATGTTCACCTAACAATTGTTGCATCAGGAAAAAAGTAAAACTCATTCATCATATTATAAATGTCTCTCATTGTCTGCAATGATTGATTGGACGCCTCGTTAACATTTACTACCTTCAAAATTTAGCGCCAAAGCTTACGATACGGTTTATTTTTTTTATTAATTAGCTTTGCTTTACACCCACTGTAAAAAGACTAATTTCAACGTGACTTAAAATCCCAGGTTTATGATGGCAAACATCATTTATGAAAGACCACGAGTTGATATAACAATCAATATATGACGAGAGGGTAAATGCTGGATATCATATTTTATTTCCTGAAAAGAGTAGTGAGTAATTAAATTATCTACCTTTAAAATCAATATCAACCGTTACTTATTGAGAGAGCAAATTGAAATCTATTTGCTTCAGACAACACATCACGGAAGTTGAACTGGGAAATCGATAGTTGAAGTGGAAATAAATCGATATTTCATGTTAATAAATATATATATTCTTATTTTTTAAAAGTAAAATGCAGTAAAATAGCATATTAATTTTTTTTTCGTTGGACGTTTTCATCCACTAAGAACAGTCAGCAACATACATACATATTTGAGCTCTTAAATACAGTAATTCTCGAAGCAATTACGCTATTATGAACAATAACAATTAAATTGAGAAAAAAGATGCATATTTGATATAAATATTAAATATTAAGAGCAGGATTAGAATCATTCAGATCTTGAAAATTTCCCCGAACATTGCAGCGGAAGCGTCGGCGCCTCTTATCATTATTATTGAAGCGGTATTGCCTCTTATTACGTGGGCTCTCTCCCCAATACCAGCTGTCGTCTTGATTGACGGCCTTTGAGAGTGGATAATTCACATTGTTATCACCGTCACTCGGAGTGACAGGAGTGGAGTCAACGAAATTACTCAAAGTGGACGCCGAAATATGGAAGCGGAGGGACATTGAACGAAATCACAAGCAGAGGGACATACAGTCCTATTTCCAAATCTCTCAGAGACAATATGCAGAAATGAAGGTATTTTAGGATAATTTCATATGGTTAGAGGAAGGAATAAAACTACTTTCCCTTACTAATCAGTAAGAATAAATTAAATTTGAAAGACCTGTTGCTTGATTAGCGTGTTAAAAGTACAAAATTCTTTTGAAAATCGCTGTTATTACGCCAAAAAATATACAAACTAGATATTGGGCATTTTTCAAACGAGTAACATTCAAGCATCAATTACCTGTTTTAACACAAGGACCTAATTCGTATGGTTTTATGCATTCTCGCTTTAAACGTTAATTGTTCCTGTTTATCTCGAAATACTTAGAAATATGAAGTACTTCTCCCTCCCTCACGAACAATTTAAATTGTAACTGATGTTCTTCAGATAATTTTACTCTGAAATTTCCTAACTATATCCTATAAATAAACTAAACACTACCTTAAGAGAGTCCTAAGTTTGCCAATTGACTAATGGTACATGCAATTAAAAAAATAAAAACAAGTCTCACGAATCCTAATCTGAATAAATGATCCTAATCTTTCTACTGAATTTTTGTTGACATTTTATAATGGAGCTTGTATGCTTTTTAGTATTTGAATTTTTCGCCTGTTAGAATTAACTACATCATCCATTTGTAGTTCGCTGGAATCTAGATAAGTGCATCTGTTGCTATTTGAATTTATTGATGTTTTAAATTTACTTTTGAATTAAAAATAAGCGTTCACTTAAGTTCATCTGTCTTATACTGACAATGAGATGAAATGCTGATTTGAAACTTATGCTTTCACATTGAATAATTAGGGGTATGAGAAGTAAATGCTTGCCATGATTGTACTGGATCTCAATTTTAAAATAATTGAATAAGCATTTTCTCTGATGTGGGGTGCATATGTATGTGAGATAAAGTAAATTAAAAAAAATTATCCTATCCACCCTGAAAATTCTAAAACCATATCTTAAGAGTTACTTACATCCATGAGATAAATGGCCACGAATAAACCAACACCACACACAACAACAACCGGTTCAGGAGAACTGATACGCAGTCTTATTGACACTCTACAAAAAAATCGCAATCGCAAATCCAGAGTACCTTCCCCCCTGCCACAGAGCATATTCCATAGGCTTTGGATTGAAGATACAATCTCAGTCCGTGCGAAACGCAATATATGTAACAGACCACATAGTAAAATTACCGTATTTGAGATTCACCCGGCCATTGAGCAGGGTCAATTCTATTCATCGAAATTTAGAAGACAATAGCTTAAATCTTTTACAAGTAACAAGACAAAATAAAAAGACAATAGTCGACAAATAGAGATGGATTGATAATTCTCCTTTAGAAAACTCGTCTTTCATTTTGACGTATTAATTAGTTTGAAAATTATACAAAAATTTCGGAAAGATTTCGGGGCATTCAAAGTAAATCCAATCCAAACAGTAATCAAAGTAAAAAGTAAAAGTATTCGCCTGCATCTCAAGTTTGAGACTTTTATCTCACTATTCTATGGACATTTAAAATGTTTTTATGGTTGAGATAAAGCAAATGCTGAAAGAGATTTCATTGTTTTTCATAATGAAAATTTTCAACATAAGTTTTGAAATAGTGAAAATTCTCGGGAAAAAGCATATTACAATGACTTGACGCATTGTCTTTAGAGAATGTATAACTGCCGTTCAACCGATCCTTTTTTGGCGCGGACTTGCTTAAAACTTAACACATAATCTTAAATTTTCACGGTGCATAAAATAGACCATTTTCAGAATATGCCTGTATTTAAATTGATTTTCCAAAAAGTTTGATATAATTCGTTTTTACGCATTAAATAAATATAAACCAGCCTAATGCAAGCTTCCTCCCAAATTTTTATATGAAATTCTGTTGAAATTCTATGGAGGGATAGGTATGCATTCAAGTGTAAGGATTTTAGCCTTTTAGAATGAATTAAATAATCACGTTGTCTCATATCCTTCACCCAACTGCACTAATCGTCATAACTTGGAGAGAGTTACTTTTAATTAGTTTCTCTGATATATTAGATAATATTCAAGACAAATGTTGAAAAGGGTTTTCTCCGTCTCCCTTGAAAATTTCTCTATGATAGCATACATTTTAGTTACAAACTCAGCGTAACTTTTTAATGCACCAATAAATACTTTTTTCCTTTTCCTCCTCACAATCCATCGTACACATACCTTCATATCCCTTCGCGATGACTTACATGATATCCTTAGCCTATTCTCCTCCTATCCATAAGAGGAACCCTTATCGCACCCTTACCACGTAGGCTTAATTGATTTCTATGTAATGTTCCCTGAAACATTTCAACTTAATTTTTACAGGAGAGAAAAACCCAAGAAAAAAGCAAAACACGATTTCTTGAGATGGTTTGACGCATGGTCTTAATAGGACAAATAGCTGCCGCTCAACTGGTCTTTTTATTGGAGACGTATTACCCGCTTAACACTTAACCTGTAATATTAACATTTTCTGAGTGATTAAAAGAGAGAGACATGCGGGTGTATGCCGCGTGACGCAGTGGAGACTGCCCTGACGTTTCGTGACCGACTTCTGGTCACTTCTTCAAGGTAATGATGCTGGTATTTTGTTTTTGATGCCATTTTAATTTAAGGGCGGAGGGTTTGAGGGGTGAGGACTGGAGGGGGAAGGTGACGAAATGTTGTGGATGACTGGGTTCCATGTACTGCTGATTCTCAATCCGGTTCTCTGTTTTAATAATTATTCTTGTTCTTCTTTATTTCTATGGCTTCACGGATGAGTCGGGCTTTGAAATGTACGCTCGCGATAACTCTTGATTTTTCGAAATCAATCACGTGTCCGGTGGCCCTTGAAGAAGTGACCAGCAGTCGGTCATGAAACGTCGGGGCAATCTCCGCTACGTCACCCGTATGTGTCTCTCTTTTAATCACCACGAGACGCGAAAGCTTCATTGAAGAAATTTTCTCAGTGTATAAAGCAGACCGATTTTAACAAATGCCGGAATCTGAAATTTGATAACTTTAAAGTAAACCTTTTCATTACTTTCTCAAATATAGTTCTTTTTTTCCAGCCTTTATATCAACTCACCAACCTGTCTGTTTGTTTGTCTGGTACAAATATTGTAACTCAAATTTGACTCACTTCCTGTAAAGCAAAAACGCTGAAATTTTGCACACTTCTTCATTTCCGATGACAATACATGAAAATATAACTTTTTCTCTCCAACCCCCCTTTAACCACCCCCCAGTCAACCTATAGCCCCCCAAAACATGTTTTTGATCTAAGAAGTTCCAAATGGTCGATTTTCGGCTTATTACTGTAATATGTTACTCTTTTTAACCTTCACACATAAATACAAACGAATATTTACACTACAATCACATTTCTATGTGTTAGTAACCAATCAGAGAATTAAATTTACGCAACCTAACTAATACATATACGTTCTTTACTCATAACCTTTCCTTATTTTTTGTACACACTACACGAATCTTTACAATTTTCTCATTTATTCACATATACATTTAATTTGTGAAAACTGTACAACAGCTAATTATGATCTTCATATATTTATTAACAATTGTAAGGTTTTGTAAATGTTTGAATATTGTTTTACCGTTACATAAAACGTACGGGGTGGCATTTTTAACATAGGGGGGTGGCATTTTTAACATAGGGGTAGGCATTTAAAAGCATAGGGGTGGCATTTTGAAACATAGGGGGCTTACCATTCACTGAAAATTTAATAAATATAGTGACTTTTTTAATACGTCACTTTTGGTTTTTCGGGGTCACTGAGTTTTTTTGCTTTGTGTCATATATAAACGTTGCTCATCCCCTGTAATCTAAATATAAAGGCTGGTTTTTAAAAAACATTTTTTTATAAGAGCTTATTAATATTCAAGACACAACTCGTTGTCTCGGGCGAGACTTCATGGAATGGACTTAGCATAATAAAATGTAAAAAGATTTGTAATTTCTCATAAATTGAATACTGTATTCCCTAGGGTTTGATGTGTTACGCCATCATCTGCTACGATAGATTTTCATCGAAGGCATACATCTGATATAGTACAGTCATCTTCGATGCAAACGCACCAGATGAATACGCACCACGTCGAAACCTAGGTAACACAGTGTTACGTTTATGTGGAATTACAAAGTTTTTTTTAAATTTAATTATATTTAAGCAGCAGTCAAATGAAGAATATGGTCAATTACATATTTCACTAACTCCTCATTAACTTTGAGGTATTCCATTATACTTTAAGTTTATTCCATTATAATATAACTTTTAAAAGCAGTGGTATAAGTAACAGTGAAATATCCTAGAAAAACTGGTCACTTCTGCCTACCTTGAAAATTTCATGAACTTAGCATAAGGTTTACTGGTAAATTTAAACATGTCCATAAATCCTTTTTATCCTCTTCCCTCCGAGCGATCTATAGTATATATATACCTTCATATCCCTTCGCGAAGATGTACACGATATCCTTAGCTCATCCTCCTCCCACCCATAAGAGAAACCCTTATCGCCCAGGCCCCGCCCACAGCTTGTCCTCCTTACGGGTTAGGGATTAGCGCCCCCATCTCTCTCCAGCGCCAAACCATTCCAAAGGCCACTCCTTTAACACGAGCCCTCCTAACGCCAAACCAACCAGCGCGTCCTAACGCCCCCATATCTAAACCATAGTGGCAATCCTCTCCCACCACGCGCGGCAGCAGTCCACTCCGCGCCATCCCCATGGGCCAAGAGGCATCTGGGATTCACTCCCACGGGTCGACCCCTTCTGCAGATTGGATGGCGTAAAGGGGACGTGCCACGCGGGTTGCGTGAGTGTATAGGGGTTGTTAATGCACAAAACGACATATATAGGCGGCTTAGGGCTGAGTATCGACGGTCGTTTGATTGGAAAACAAATGAAGAATCTTGACGCGTGGGAACGATATTTCCATATCCGATGCTGCAACCCTATAAGAAGTAAACATGGTTTAACTGTCATATCATGGCATATTATCAGGAAAAGAGAGTATATGCTGTAAAATTTTAGGTTTTCCCGGCGTATAGATTGGTGAAAAATTTCTCGGGATTCCCATCGGGTGTGGTATCGTTAACTCTCCCAACGTTTCAATGGCTGAGTCTGGTATCGTCTTCAGGGGTTTACTCTTAAGGGTACTTTTTACGGTACTTATTTATTTATTCATATCCCTGAAACGTTAATTAATTAATTGATTAATTTTTAATAACGTACAACCAGGGATATGAATAAATAAATAAATTAGTACCGTAAAAAGTACCATTAAGAGTAAACCCCTGAAGACGATGCCAGCCATTGAAACGTTGGGAGAATTAACCCAATACCACACCCGGTTGGAATCCCGAGAAATGTTTCATCAGAGTATATGTTGTTTAATATTAATAATCAGGTCAGGCCGAGTATGTCGGAAGATAACGTATTACTAATAGTAGTTACCGCATGATTCCAATCCAAAAGTATTCGCTAATTTGAATACATCTCACCCGACGAAATCTCCCTTCTACACATGCGAAAAAGGACATGATGAAAACCGAGTGGATCGATCTGATTGATCCCGAGTGATATGCCCGTGCCACGCGGATGAATGTTATGACTTTATTTCGGTAAAATAAGCATACCGAATACATTCACCCCGTCTGCTACGTTTTTTGTGATATTTTCATGCGTGAAATGTTCAATTTATAATGGACTGAAATATCATTTAAAAGCTGTAATTTTTGAGCCCCGAAATATATTGTATCAGTAAAGGTTTATGAATTATATTTGCGCATTAAAATCATGAAATATTTTATGGTGCATAGTATTTTACTATCCATATCAAGATCTGATCCAGAATTTTTATCTGGGGGGGCCACAAGAGTCTTGACATGCTAACGGCTTTTTCATATTTGGGATATATAAAACGTACAACAATTCCCGTTCAAATACTATCTATATTTTAATAAAAAAGTTATTAATATGATGTTTAAAGATAAAAGATACGTGATACACGAAACAAAGCGAACACAATGATATCCGTACTAAAAATCCAGTCTATTTTTTAATTATTTTGGGCACTTGCATCCCGTCCCCCCATCTTAATTCCGCCTGTGGTCCACAGTTCACACCATAAATAAAATTCGTCAAATTTCGACGATAACCATTTGTAATTTTCCTCTAAATGCAGTTTTAAAATTATAACAAGCACTTATTGCTGTTGTTCTGGTGACAAAAAATTCTCAAAATAATTTGTTAAAAGTTTACTCAATGTTCCTGAATTTTAATAGCACAATGTTTTCCGTAAGTAACTGAAAACCTTTCTATTATCTATTGCCGCACATACACTTAACATATCCCCGATGGCAAAATTGTATTTGAGCTATCGAGGTGAGGCTAGAAGAGTTAAGAAACTTTATACCTATTGTTAATTTCTAATCAACAGGGGAAGATAATGTGTTTGGATAAAACTTAACGGCATACAATATAAATAGTCAGGTCAGACCCAACTATGTAAAAGATAAAGCGCTCAAAGTAATAGTTACTTCCTCTTCTTCTTTCTCTTATTCCCTTTTACTGTAAGGCGTCGGGTTCCACCAGCCACCTTCTTTCTTTCTTTTTTCTTTCTAAGTAATAGTTACTATTTATAATAATAGCTATAGGGATGCATGAGAACTATATTTACATTGTCGATGTTGCAACAGTATGATAAGTAAATATGGTAAACTTTCGTAGCAAATAATATTAATCGTCAGATCCAACATTCTAGAAGATAAATTGTCACTAAAAATAATTGATATAAGGTTACAATCGACAATTATTCCTTAATTTGAAAAATGGGTCAGTTAATGATAAGTACTTGTGCATTAAAGTCATAAATCTAACATTGAGCATAGTATTTCACTGGCCATTGTCAATACCATAATTATAATTCGTTGACATTTCTTGATAATAATTTGTACTTTTATACAAAATGTAGAGTTTGTGGAATATTGATAAGCACTTATTATTTGTACTCGCTTCTGTGACGAATCTATGTTCTAATTAGATAATGTTTTTCAAATTTTTATCAAAGTTTCAAAATTTTAAGAACACCATGACTTCTCTAAGTTACCGGAAAATTTTCAACTATTCAATTATCACTCATAAAGATAACATGCCTCCGTTGATAAAATTATATTGGGGTCATCAGGGTGAGGCTAAAAGATTTAAGAAACGGGATACCTTTGGTTTATTTCTTAGTGGCGGAAAGATATTGCGTTTCTGTTGGAGAGTTAAAGAGGCATAAACTATGGCCGACGTAAAAGGTGAAAGAGTGAGATACGCCCCCAGAGTAATAGAAGAATGATATGAGAAATGGTCCTTAGAGGCTTCAGGGAAGAGTGTTACTTTTATAGGAGAGTGCTGGCAAACGGATGAGGCCACTCTAAAAATAAGAGCGAATTTTACTACTTTTCTATAAACGCGTCATTCATGGAACGTTCCTTGGTGCTAACATAGAATTTACCCATTTTCTACGGAATAATTTAAATTTTATCTCGTGAAATAAATTCTCGAAAGAAACTACACACATTAACCTTTAGATATTCTACCTCAATAGCTGGCGGGCATTCTTCTGAATGTCATTCGCACTATCAGCAATTTAATCATAGTTAAAGGCACCTACTTAACACGATTAGTCATAAATCACAGTTTATTTAAACGACTGTTCTCTAACTTACTGCAATAAAGACAATAAAAAAGTCAAAAGTACTGCGTGGATATGGTATTAGATCTATGTCAGATGTATGGACATGAACGTTGTTGAAATGGACGGAAATCACTATCACTGTTCGCAAAAATTCTTGCTGTAAAACAGTATCCAAGATGTTATTTAGCTGATAATTCTGTGATTATTTTACTTGACAACATGATTGTAAAACCTTATCAATCCTTACAGCGCTCATACAAAATATTTCTAATGGTAAGAGGATTTGAATGCATATCATGTATAGTGAATGAAAGCTTTTTCATTCAATATACATTAAATGAATGAAAAAAAATGAAAAAGATTCAGATAGCCTCATCAAAACCTTTCTAAGAAAGTGTATCACAAAGACAGAATAATAAATTTGTTTTTGAGGGTGACGATTTTGCCACATAACTTATTTGCAAAATTAATCAACAAAACATAATCATGAAAACATTCCAGAAAGCCTCATCAAAACCTTTCCAAGAAACTGTATCATAGAGACTGAGAAGAATTAATTTGTTCGGAAAAAGATGGTTTTGTCATATAACTAATTTTCGAAATATAATTAACCTCCTCTTAAGCATTCCAGTACGAAAATAGTATCCATAGCCAATCGCGTCCAAATATAGACTTGGGAGTTGCTGTGAATGACCTTGTTATTTCACAAAATCTAATGATCACGATCGTGAATATATATTATTCACAACTATAATCTCGATCGATATCTCCGATTAAGCAGCTCTTTGCAGCACCTAATTTTACACTGCAATCAAATGTATTATCAATTAATTTCTGATTGTATTTAAGTTCGCCAAAAGTATTTTTTTGATATAATCTTCCCGGATTTGGCACCGGGTGAGGCTGCTTAAGACCCCACTAAACAGTTAATTTAAACAGTTCTCTCAGCTGTCATAATTGATGTAAGATGAGTAACGTTAGTCCTGATGAGTATGAATGAAGGCTGTTTTGCCCTAAACAGCCTTACCTGGTGCCAAAAGCGATAACATTTTATCAATAGTATTCACTGGGGAAGTCTTTTTTGATATTCTTCTTACGTAGACAAACTATTTTATCACTTTACAGGTAAATTATAATCGTTATAAGCACTACGAAATAATATTTAGGTAATTCCATAACAAGAAGCCTTCAGTCAATTACGTTTAATTGTCTGAAATGTCGTTACCAGTGGTTGGCGTAAGACTCGCGCCTTCGTAATTTCCCAAAATCTAATCAATACCCTTCACGGAGAAATACATTTTACCTCCAATTTTGTCAAAAATATATGTTCACCCAGAAAAAAACATTCTAACGATATACTAAAAAGTTTTACTCATAAGCACTGCGAAATAATATACGGGTAATCGTATGAGACGCAACCGTTCCCCCAATCGCGTTAAAGCATTGTTCCTGTTAGCGGATGATGTGAACTCGCATTCGTAACAATTCGTTATAAATCTAAAAATAATTCTCGTGAAAGAAATACATATACTCTCTGCCTAAAACTCACTATGTGAATCTCTTGTAGCTATAAATGCGTTTATGTTATCGATTAATTAATGATTTTATTTGATTTTGAAAAAATTGATGCTTTATGATATTTAGTGGGTTTTCCGGGTATTCTTCCGCGTTTATCAATTTTATAGGACAATATATCGCCAACGTTCCAGTTGGCTTCCTCAGGTCCACTGAAGTCACGTAATGTAATCACTTCAGTGGTCCTGAGGAAGCCAACTGGTACGTTGGCGAAATATTGTCCTACAAAATGGATAAACGCGGAAGAATACCCGGAAAAATCACTAAATATCATCATAATCTCCTCGGAAGCCTACTTGGAAATACTGATGCTTTATACCTATTTGTTTTTCCCAGAAAAACCATCAAAACACTTACACGTAAACACTATAAACACATAAACACTAACACATAAATACAGTTAATCACGTAATACGCAAACTGTCACCCAATCGCGTTAAAGCATCTAAAACGTCGTTGTTACTGGATGGAGTGATACTCTCCTTCGTAATTTCCCCAAAATCTAATCAACCCCCTTTCCCGGAGAAATACATTCCGCCTCACCCTTCCTTGCTCCTCCGCCTCCCATTCTCAGTGCCCTGTGTTCCCGGCTCGCTGCGTCGCTGAGAAACAAGAACAGACTTGAGAACAATGTCCGGGCAGGACCTTTCGTTCCCATCTCTCCCCGAGTCCCCTGGCTCTTCAACAACCGCCACTCACTCCCCTTACCACCCCTTTTGTCTCCCCTAGCAACAAACGGCCCTGCAAGAAAAAGTTTATATTGATTCCGAGTTGCACGGTCACCCATGCTTCTCTATTTTTGTTTTTCTCTCCCTTCCTCGAATGATTCTTTTATTATTTATTTTTGTTTCAGCGGCTTGGTTTCCGTGGCGGTCAGTTCTTCTCCTCCTAATTTCCTACCCAACTCCAACCGTTTTCTTTTGTTTCCTGTTTTTTATTTTTCTGGTCCTATTTCCTTCAGTTTGTTTCCTATTCCTTTTTTTTCACTCTGCGTCATACCCCGGGGGGAGTGACGCGGGATATTTTCCAACCTAGTTTTCGTTATCAACTTTCTACGTTCCAGGCTCACTGGCCAGGCTTTGCATACGTGCTTGACTCGCTCTCATCTTTCACCTATGTACTTTAGTACATTTGTTTCGTGGAAGGCTTCGTTTCGTTTTTTTTTTCATTTCGCTCGCCACATAGGTGGGAAATGTGAGATGAATCTCTTCAGTAACCTCGCTGACGTGCTTTCGGGTGTGCCCGGGATGCACTCTGCGGCGCCACTGTCGCCCTAGCTTTGAATGAATCAATCTCACCTACAAAATCCTCCAGTAGACTATTCAGTACTGAGGACCCACTTTAGATGAAATATATATAAGAGCGAGCATGAATGGCAGCGCTACAACCACAAGCCGTGGCCAACATTGATAGCTCAACTACCATGTTGTTATAGAAAATCTGAAGCTAGCTAAATCAGAATACAGTTCTAAGAAGCCTCAGATATTTCCTACTTCTTAAACATAAGATTTAATGAATGCATATTTTATTAACTACACCCATTAAGAACAAGAGCAATCCCCATTTTTTGAGCACCATAAATAATCAATTTGGAGAATGGTGACATGAGTAAATGGTGAAAAATTAAACATAAATTAATACCAATTCCAAAATTAAATTGCTAAACACCATATTTTGGAAATCACGTAAAAAATTCATTAGCATATTTTTTTCGAAAAGTTGGCAATTGAAGAAGTGCATTAAAATAATATCCATCCATGCGATTCATCAAATGACGAAAGTTGTTGGTCATTTCAATCCTTTTCTTCATTTGCAGAAGCCGATGAGTACTCAAGTGCGCATTCCCTCTGAGAATCCATACCAAAAACATAACACGAAAAAAGCCATGAGCACATAAATCAATATGACTTCTCATCTTTAAACCTAAAATGCTGTACCACCAATAAGCATGGATAAAATATCTCATCATATATTGAAATGGATTCCAGGAATCAGAAATGCGGTGATTAAGAAATAAAACGATCAAACGTTAGGTGTAGTTGTGTTTTAGTTAATAAAGCCTTAAATCAAATTTATTATCAATATTCCACACATCCTCTTTGAAAATGTGAAAAATTGACGGCAAATCTGTAGTTAGTAGTACGTCAGAATTCCACCAGATCAAACGTGAAAAAACGTGGCATTAATAATTAAGTTTTAGCCAGTCTGACTCATCAGACATATCACGTGACCTAGGTTTTGGCCATATCAACCTAGGTCCCATGAACGGAAGGCGCGTTGCGCGAATGCGCGTTTCTGTACATCCCGTCTCCAGGGACCACACTCTCTCACATTCCCCCACTGGGATGCAAAACAATAACGTGGATAGCGACGTAGACAACGCTTACACATACGTGCACGTAAAAAAAAACTCGCTATACGTTTCTACCTCTTTTTTGGAATCATCTTCTGCGACCCATCGTTTTCTTCTCGCATTCCTCTGTCACACGGCGTGAGTCTCCATCCTATTGTTTGGCGTCCGCGGTCTTTCTTCTCCACAATGCGACCTGTCCCCTCTTGTCTCTTTCCTGTGATCCCTCTCTTCCATGTCTTTTGTCAAACTTCCATTCCAATCCACTCATTCTTTTCTCCTCGGCCTCGCCCGACGGAATCTCCTTTGTGCACATGCGAAAAAGGCCATGATGAAAATGATTCCGAGTGATGTGCCCGTGCCACGCGGACGAATTTTATTACTTTATTACTCGGAGAAAATAAACATACCGAATACGTTCACCCCGTGAGCTACATATTTTGTGAGTTTTTTTAATGCCAAATGTTATATTTCTACTGATCTGAGATATTATATACAAAGCAATACCTTTTGAACCTCGAAATATACTTACGTTGTACCGGCACTATATGGCAATGTTTCCTGCACAAAATATTTGATGCCAGTAATGTCAGGCAATGCTTTTTTTCTTTTATTTTGGAACAATTTCAAAGAAACGTTTACTTTAATCTCTCGTGGTATGATAAATTGCGTTTCATTTTATGGATTTGCTAATGTTTTATCATAAACCGATGTATTGGTACTGATTTGCGCTATTACATACGAAGTAGTACTTTTTGAACCTCGAAATATTTTGTTCCAGCATTTTCCTAAATATCGTCATTACAAAGAAACGCGTACTTGGTATATCGTGGTCAATGTGACGAACTGAGTTTCACTTGATGAGTTTGGCGATTTTCTAGATGTCAACCGTTGTATTTACACAGAACCTAAGTATTACATGCTAAGAGGTACTATTATAACACCGAAATATTTTCTACAAGCCGAGTGTGCTACTGTTTTTTTCCTTATCTTGTGGTTATTACAAATAAAGGTTTACTTGGTATGATTTGATCAATAGGATGAATACAGTTTCTTTTTATATGTTTATATTTTTAGGTTTTCAGCAAACTTTAATATTTTATATCTTTCACTGTCAGCTGAAAGTTTTAAATTTTAATGCTTTTCCGTGAGAAATATTTTACGACTTAATATCGGGGAAAATAGTATATTCTTTGTGTATGACATTTTTGTTTACTTTTTATAATTGTTTCGTTGTCGATGTCTAAATGTTGTACCTTTATTACAATGTTGCTGATTACAGTTTCTGTTTTACGAAATCAATATCTTCAGGCACGTTAGTAATATTACGTGCCACTATGAACTCTATAACGTTCGTCAGAATATATCTTTTACTTTCAAAGGAGATCCAGATTTTTTCACATAAAATGGGGCATATTATACCCTTAGTAAAATAGCCAATGACTCAGAACTTAATGACCATTTTTCATAGTTCCCAATTAAAATGTAGAAACTTTTTATACCATCGCATAACAATTAAATTTAACCAAATATAGTTGAAACTCAATATTTTATAAAGAAGCAGATTTTTTAACAAACAGATATTAGACGAACACATTTTTGTTAGAAATAGTAAATTTTTCAGTAAAAGTTAAATTTTGGCAAAATAATTGTACCCTTTCATCAGTATCCATCATGTATCTTCCTTCTGAAAGTGAATATAACTAAAATATTAATTCTGCTTTAATGATGTTACCGTCGAGAAAAAGAAAATTAACTCCCACATCTAAATCTGAAAACAGTTTTAGAACGCAATTTTCCTCGAAAACAAAATAAACCTGGCAGATTTACTTTCAACGTAATCCCTCTCAAAGGATGGAAAACTCAAATTAAACCCTGTTGAAAATTGAGATGCTAAATTAATTTGCCCCGGTATGATTTTTTCACAACTTTTGAGAGAGATAAGTAAGCACCTAAGGCGCTTAACAAGCCAGACTCGAATTGGCTCCGGAATTAATTAATTTTTTGGAGAAAATGATAGTAAACCACCAACCACATCTGCCAGACTCAAAATGTAACTGTTTCCTCACAATAAGAGAATATTAGTAGCGGCATCTGTAGCGATTTAAATGAAAGCCTTCTAGTTGTGTGCATGAAAATGGATTTAAAAAATACTTCTTAAAAAAAAAACTTAAAAAAAAACGCTTTTATTTCGCTCGGAACAAGTAATAAAAAAATATTTCATAAAATGGACGAAAAAGTAAAAAATAAATTTTTATATGAATAGTTCAAAGAACTTGGGTAATCCATAATATTTTAACTAATAAATTTTTGAAATTATAATTCAAAGAACCTGGGTAATCTATAATGTTTTCACTAAAAATAATAGCGTGGGGGCCTCACCATATGGTGTCATCAGGTGTGTTCTATATATAAAATGTAATAGAAATTTAGTGGAGTAGTATTTTTATGTAATGGAGTAATATGTTATGGTGAGGCCCCCACGCTTTTCAGGCCACTGGGGTGCGAGGTTATGAACGCCGCTACGATGCAGGCTGCTTGCTGCCGGGCATGGCGGTAGCGTAGAGTACCCTGCTAGCAGGTTGCGCATGGCTTAAATAAGGATTATTAATGCCCTATCGAACGAAGGAAACTTTCTGACCTTAAGCAATTTTAATGGGTGAATATTAAGAGATGTTTCCTGAGCTCTGTGCCTCATGCATGCATTGGTAATCTCAGACGATGTAGAACTCCAATCTACTCGTATAGAAACTATATCCCTGTGACGTCACGTGGAGTGGCAACGCATGGGCGCCAATCTTACTTTTCTCAAATGAGGTTAAAATTGACCTCTAAAATTCGTCTAAACTGGGATTTTTGAAACCAAATAAATAGTTTATTATGAATACACTAATGGTGGGTAATGAATCGGGATTATTGCCTTTCGTTTTCTTTGTACCCCATTGTACCAATTGACTATGCCGTTCCTGAGATCCTCTACGGTTTCGAAACGTTGTCCACCGAGCCACTGTATCAAGATGATTTTACGGCACCATTACCTAACCTTTCCTTCGATCATAACTGTAGTTCCAGAAGTTGGGAATAACTCCCGATGAATTTCAACAGCCGACAACTCTTTTCCACACTAGAATCGTATGATGCACTTCACAGTTTGCGGGATCAACGATCGTTGCGGACATTGTTGTTTGTATGCACGGGCAAGCAAACGACTTAAAAAAAAAACAAATGCTGCTGTATCTTCTCAATGAATCAGTATATGGCGCTGCAAGAGTAAAACTGTGTTCTGAAGTGCCAATATTTAAATGTAAGCAAACCGCCCTTAACTGTGAATATGGCTCGTGTAACCAATAGTTGAAACATAAAACGCATTTTAACATTTACAGGTCATGTGTATTCCGTTTTTAGCATAATAAAAGTGCACTTCAGTTACATTCAAATAATTGAAATGTAAACTTATGAATGACGTTTGTATCGCAAAAATGTTTCGGGTTGCGAAACGGACAAAGATTAATACAAAGAAGGCTTCCGTGTTAAAAAATTGTAAAAAAAACTATAAACGCCACATTTGCAGAAAAAATATTTCCACGCAAAAAATATGGTTTTCAGCGGAAATCATGGCAAATGATGAATAGCCATAGATAGATATAATAATAAATGGTAAGATAATAGAATAATAGATAATAGGCAAAAGTATTAAAAGGTCTGTAAAATAAAAGAAAGAAATTATGAAAAAAGTGCACAAGACAAGGTCCGGGAACATCGCCATAGCAATCGAACATCATAGTCACTACTAAGGACAAAGGAACATAAATAATATATACTTTAAACAGATAAATTTAATCAGTATATTTTGAAATGAATTTTTATAGAAAAATTTGTTACATGATTCTCGGGGACAACATCCGACGGACTATACCACTACAAAGTATGATTGAATTTTGGAACCAATTATATCGGACAACCCGTAGGCTTAATATGCAATGCAGTCAAATGTGATGTAAAATTTACTCAATCACTGGTTTATCTCATGGCTTGATATTTTCTAAGATACTAAGTAGCGGGAGTGAGAAACTTCAACCTTGTAAATACTTGTAAAATGTGCTTCACTAGAGCAAAAGTTTTCATGATAAGTTGCGAGGAGTCGAGGAGCGAGGAGGAATATTTCACACAGCACATATATAGATTTAGAAATTCCACAGAATGACGTCTTAGAGGCTTATGATATATTTTATGGTGTTTCCCTTTAAAACATGACTGACTTACGTATTAGAATATGCTGTTATTAACATTTTTGCCAAGCCACAACTGCGGTATAATCTCCAGGTTTTGCGTATTTAGGTAGGCCTCTAACACGTCATTCTGTGGAATTTCTAAATCTATATATGTGCTGTGTGAAATATTCCTCCAGTATACCGATGTAAGTTCCACGAACAAACCCATATTTTCGCGCACCTAAAGTCAATAATACTTATATGAGTGAAATATCTTAGTTACCTGTTGACATGTGTATGTTTATGGGATAGTACGATGCTAGCAATCCCTTACTAAAATTCAAAATGCATTATACGGAAATAAATTCATGAGAATAAAAAGGTTTGTGAGAAAGAATAGGCTACTTTAGGGCGCACGTAGATATAACAAACAAGGAAATAATTTGAGAAACATGTCATGACCTAGTATCTTATTTTTGTCGATAATTATTTCTAATAGTCATTTCATAAGCCCTTATTTGATTTTCCTCGTACACGGTATAAAACAGGATAGAGGTATTATCACAATGACAGCAGCGAATAAATCAAGAAAAAAATATATAAAATTTGGTGCTGCAGAAGAATGATGAGAATCAAATGGAGCGTTCGAGTTTGATAAGGAAGCTCAAAGAAGAATATGAAAGAAGAAAAGCCTCATGAAAACATTGCTTAGAAGACTAATCAACCTCATTGGACATATCTTGAGACATGATGGACTGATAAAGACAATTATTAAGGGATAAGTACAAAGTAAGAACGGAAAAGGAAGAACTCGAATAAAATATATGGAACAGGTGAAGAAGAAAATGAAAGAGAACAAATAAGTAGGTGTGAAAAGATTATCTGATCGGAGAATTGAGTGGAGAGTTACGTAAAATCAATCTTAGGATTATTGACCAGCGATGATTTTGATGGTGTTAGTTAACGAATTTATTCATCTTTCCTTACCTCTCCTATTTCGGGAAAAAATCATGGTAATATATTCGTAGTGAAAGCTCTTATTTTATAAAAGCCATTCCTATATTTCTGTCCTCAAACATAGTATATTAACTATCATTATGTTATTCCTCCAAGAAATGGTCCCCAAAAATAGGGTATTACCTATCATTGTATTATTTGTCCATGAAACCGTTTGAGAATAAAAATTCGATATTTTTCAAATAAACTTTTTTATTTAGTATATTCGGAGGTTTTTGGAAATATTTTACGGATGAAATATCCATAAATGAGTGATTACATAGCTACCTAATTTGAGAAATTCTTCTCAGGTTCTCTGACAGGTTAATTCTGTGGTTTAGGCCGACGTTTCGTAAGATGATTTGCCTCCCATCCAAATATCCATCATCCTAAATATAATGCAGCATTAACATTTCAATATTTTGCAGCAAATTCTGCGTTTCATTCGAACATGTAAGATTTTATGAGTAGCACATCTTTATTATTGTTTGAATCGTGAGAAAGCTAAGAAATGTTTTTTGCATTTTTATCGGGTTTTATTTCGCGCTACTTGAATTGTTGGTAAAATACTTATATGAGTACTTTTCGGTTAATCAAATGTAATTATCGTTCCTAAGGCAACTGACGCGGAAGAAAACTCGTGAAAAATGCAGAGATCAAACCATCATCGCGGAAACCGTTATTATGACATAGCTATGCAATTACCAAGCACATAAAAAAGAGGACAGTGTTTAAAAGACCTAATCCGGAATCTTGAAGTAATATTATCGAGGCACGTGAGATGATTTTACTACAGGGATTCTTATACATACACAGTATTTGAACGTATTAGCCTGAAGAAATTTCGTCAAGCAAATTGTGGAAGATTTTTTGGAAGAGAAAGTAAAAGATTTAGTAAAAAGATAAAGTATTGTGCATTCGTCGGACCACAGCTTGAACCTGCAGTGTGCATTGGGATCCGGTGCAGAAATATTTAATCCGTGAGCTAAATAATATGCGAACTAAAGATGCGTGATTCGTCAATAACTGCTACTGACATACAGACAGCGTCCCCCAGATGCTAGTGGAATTAGGCTGAGAGCCGCTAGTGAGTCGGGAGCTGTAGGCTAGGCTTAGATTGCTTGTGCAATGGAGAATATATATATCTTGAGGATTGAAGCAGAGAACCTCATCTTAGAGCTCCACAATACTTCCAGCTCGAACAAAAGCGATTAATTAACAGAGATATTCTTCCAAACGGATAGATTTGAGAACTCGTTGTTCCTTCGAACCATGAAGGACTTTAATAAATGCTAGACGAAATATTGATTGAGCATTTGCTTTTTATGTGTAGATACTGGCGTTCTAACACCCCCTTCTAGCTAGCGGGGTAGTATGTAGATGTAGATGTAAGTAACTGAGCTGTGAAATTACCAACTACATAATTTGAATGCAGAAAAACTAAAATTTAATTTTGTTTCTACACTGGCTTCGAACATAATGGCATAAATAGGGAGCTCATACCTCCACTTTGGTGTGAAGAGAGTGGGAATAAACCCTTTGGTGGCATTCTGGATATTATTAGGCAGGTAGCGTGGATATCGAGTGGTGAGAGACGGAAGACGGTTGAAGTGGAGTGTTGAGCCGAGTGAGTGAGACGTCTGGGATTCTGGCCTGCGGAAATGACGCGCGCGGCGCAAAAAGGAATGAAGGGAGTGGCTTGAGAGGCAAGATGAGTAGGAGAAGAAGGTGGGCAAGGTACTCGTGAAGCCTCGTGAAATGGAGCGGCTATTTCCACGGAGACCGTTTCGCTAAGCGAGTGGTTTTCATCACCTGGGAATAAATTTCATCACCGCACAAGCAAGATCTTTGATGGGAAAATAATGAGTTCTCATGCCTAACTTATATTTATTCTGATAGTACTAATTTTATTCATATAATTACAAGATGTCTTCTGGAAATAAATTACTAATAGTACTAATTTAATTCATGTAATGGCGGATAGTGCTAATTTTATTGATATAATTACAAGGTATCTTCAGTAAATAATGTACTAATAGTTCTAATTTAATTCATGTAATGGCGTGTAGTACTAATTTTATTGATATAATTACTAGGCATCTTCAGAAAATAATGGGCAACATTTAAATTTTGTTTGGAGAATCCGCCGTCATAATTTTGTATTATCTTCTTATACATAATTACAAAATTTGGTTCCTGAAGTAGATATGATATAATTTTCATCTGTATTCACATTTTAATTTACAAGTAACAGCGGCTAACGCTCAATTCTTAATGTTAGCTTGTTTTCTTATACGAATGGCAAACACTTAATTTTTGGTAAAAAACAATGCAGTGGCATACCCCAGCCTCCATAATTATAATTATAATCGGCAGACACGGCCTCGCGTGTGTTTCCAATAACAAGAAAAACCTTTAAGGGTAGTCGTTTTACCAGCATAAATTGTATTAAAAAATCGTTGACAGAGTTAAATGCTATTCCAAAGATCGACTTTTAGAACTGTTTCGAGGATTGAAAGAAGCGCTGGCACAAACGAATAACATCTAATAGGAACAATTTTGAAGGTGATGACATTAATGTAGACGAATAAATAAATTTTTCCAAAACAATATACCTCCTCTTATTTTCTCTAAATGGATTGTTTAATTGTAATTTTAAATGACTAATCAATCTACGAACAACGATATCAATATTTATAACGCTGTAATTATAATGATATATTCGTTCGAACGAATTTGGGCAACAAAAATGATTTATAAAATGAATAATATTTTTCGGTTTTTACATCCCAATTTCGTCGAATGTTGCTACCATAAGTATTGAAATTCACGGAAAATTTTTTCTCTTTGTTCTATGACATTATTACAATAGCTAGTTAAAATTAAAATTTCTGGAAATCGATCAGCATTATATTATAAGCAGTGGTACTAATGAGCAAAAAATGACCATATTTTAATGCCTTTCAGTGTGGACGTACCGAAAAATGAAAATAAAAGATCTAATAAAAATATACTAATCAAATGGAAAACCAGTTTTTGATTGTTCATATGAAAGGGCGAAACAAAATGTAAATAACGCTTGAAATCAACAGCGGAATGGGAATAAATCATTCAAAGAATGGTTGAAGATTAGGCAATAAGGATGACTCCATCAGAAATGAAATACACTCTATAACATTGGAAATAAGTAAAATATCATAATCCTCGAATATTCCCAGAGAAAAGAACTGATTTCCCCCCATCCTGAAGGTGTGATATTCTCACGATTATGGCTTAGACTGAGGTGACCTCTACCGTAGCCTATGCAATCCAACATGGGTTGAATGACTGATTGAGAGAGAATATCGGAAATGAGCCTGAGAAAGGATTTATGTCACAAGACATACGCCTTTAGCGATTTAAGTCGGCGTTTCATTTCAACGGATTTTTTAAAGCAATTTGTCGATGAAGAGTCCATTATAACTTCGAAATTATACAATCTTCATGAATGAAAAGTGACATAGTGCTGTATGCCGCGTAGTATTTATCCCAATGTCTCTTTTTAATCATCATGGGCCACAAAAGAGTTAATAAAGATATATAACCTTCGTTTTTCATTTATCATTTCCTTTCTATTTATCAGCCCGAAAACAGCACATCGGAGTCTCTGTCGTATACCTCAATCATCCCAGGGCAAACATCAAATGAACGACAGCGAACAGTTTTTGAACAAGCTCCGTTCTTGAAGGTTTGATGTAATTCGTAAACGGATCTTCCTGTTTTAATAACTTGAAAAATTTCGGCAACAAGGCGAGATACAAGAAGATTGAGTCAAGCAGGGCGCGCATAGCTATGGGTTTACTTCATCTAGTGGTACACTTCTAAACTAGGTTTTTACTTGCATAGTAATTTTCCATTAATTAGGTCATTGCTTTGGGAATAGTGAATTTATTGATAACAAGTCTAGTGTAAATATAACATTTCAATAAATCTCCAACCTTATTTTATTTGCAACTGGATCCAAATTAACCGTACCTGGCTATCCCGTCAACCTCCTATGACGTAAAAAACTCTTGAAGCACACGTCTACTCAACCCTAAAAAAAGACCGCGGGAATACCTTATTATAAAAATAAAGAAAAATAATATTGAGAAGAAAGCCCAGGAAATGAACTAGGAGGCTCACCATCAGGCAAATTTTATATACGACGCCTCTCACCTTCGGTTACCGAGATACGCCTCTCCGATGGGATGGGGAGAAAAGGCTGACGAGCGAAAAACCAATAGACATTTCATATGGAGTAGCAGAGGGGGAGGACGAAAAAAAAGCCTTGAAAACGCGGTGGGGTTTTGAGGATTGTGAGATGCGAAATGAGATCAGGGAAAAGGGGGATGAGATTATAGTGTTGGAAAGGGGTAGGATGGGGTGCTATGGTACGGGGTGGGAGAGGGTTGAGTGCGCCCTAGGGGTGTGGTGGGGGTGGATAGGTATGTGGTCCCGGATTTCCCGCGAGTATTATCCCCAGAAAAACCTCGAGCAGTTTCCTCACGTCCTCTGAGTCTCGAGCAGTGCGCATGCGCCGAAAGCTATCCTATAGGGACCCTGTAAAGCGGGATCCTGGCCCACAAAACCAGTGTGAGAGAGGGCGCCTCGTTGAAGGTGGTGAAGGAAATCGCGGAGGGGGATGGGGAAACACATAGAGTTAATATTACTGAAGGAGGCCTCACTATTCTCCACTACCGAGATTTCATTGGTTTCCGCCGTAAATAGTGGTGCTCCAGTTGTTAGTATACATAATTTTAAGCATTTTCCCGAAAGACATACGCTGCGTGGTTTTAATCGTTTATTGATAAAAAAGGAAGTTCATGTCAGCTACTTACGAACATATTACCATAGCAAATCAATGATTCGCGAGTTCACTCGGTGGCATTGTGACATGATAGAATAAAAATAAGCTTTGTTATCTTCCTCGCAGTATTTATTAAAAGAAAATCTACCAATTTCGACCTTTTCGGGTCATAATCATTAGGTAACGGAAAAAGCACGAGAGGAATATAGGCTCTGTTACCACCTTATTATATCCTGAAAAGGTCGAAACAGATAGAGGTTTCAATAAACACAGTGTGGAATATAACAACGTATATTTTTGATACTAACATAACCCCATAAATGTAAGTTTATGTACAGATTCCATGTTATGGATATGATTCACAATCGTTGCGCATATTCATAACCGGAATAATTAGTTGGTACGAATAATATAGCCCTCTGGATCGCATTTTACCACAAAAAACGTAACAAAGCAAATGGCAGTGCCATGTCTATTATAGAATTATCAGAATGATACATCTTGTCAATATGCATCACCATGTAACTCACTAATTTGAGTTACATGAGTGAGTTACACTATGTATGCGTAAAAAGATATAAAATAGGGAACCTGTGCAAGAATCTTCGTTTGTCAAGATTTGGTTCACCTGTCGTGCTGTGACCAATATTCTATTCTTCCACTCTTTGACTTGGCTGCGAATCATCACTATCTTCTCTATCCAGGTTTACCTTAATCTTAACAATCTTTAACCTTGAATTGGCTCACTCAGACTGAATAATATTGCACATATTTGATAAAAGTTTCGTCAACCCATTAAAAAAATGAATAAATTGAACAGCCTGTAGGCAAATTATGACGGAGGGTAAATTATTTTTCCCTACATTACATTTTAGCGTACGACTCGTTTCGGATCACCAAGCTACCATCACGTGCATGGATAATTAATACAATAAGTTTTCATATTGAGGTGTCCTATAATAAGTTAATCCGCATATAAAAAGAAAAAAATGATAAGAAAGGCGAAATTTAACGTTCAAACTAATAATAATGCAACCAAGACGAAACCATTGCTAGCATTAATAGAGGTGCTTGAATCTCATAAAAGTCTGAACATAAGCTAACTACATGCTTTCCGGGTTAGCTCACGTTGACTTTGAATAAAAAAGATTTACGCATGTAATATTACATCCGCTTTCGCAATGAGACAAATCTGATATATACTGACAGGCATTTATTAATTTTATTATCTCAAATGCACACCATATTTTTCGTTTTTGATATCTGAAATGTACCACTATAAAAATTATATTACTTTCTCATCAATCACATTTGAATTTTTTAATAATTTAAGGGGCCGTTGGCACTTATTTTATTCTTTTTAACAAGGCATAATTTTTATAAAAATGTTATTTTTATACTTTAATATTATTTTTACATATTCATTACATGATTTACTTTGAATTCTAGCGTTCTTTAAATGTTGCTTTCCTTATCCATCCATACAAACAATCAAAACTATCTTTCAATTTGGATTGCATATGATTATTACGTCTTTTATTTTCTTTTTAAGGGATGCCCACACAGAATAGTTTTAAAGGCTAGAGTACTTTTCTGCTCATTAGTACCACTATATCAAATAAAATACCCGGTCCGGAAAACTTTTATCAATTTAACCGCGGAAGCTTCCGTACCAATGACTAAATAGATTAGTGCCGCTATTTGAATGTCTCTCTCGAATGTCAAGGTCTAGTGGTGCCGCAGAATGTGGTAGTTTATCCACCTCAAAAAAGGAATTTAGAACTTTAATAACTCTCAGGAATCATGATCAATCGATAAAAAATTATATTATTCTTATATTTTGTCATGCAATACTATGTATGATTACAAGTACACAGGACAACGTTTTAGCAGTCGATTATTGATATTTTTGCACGAAGTTCTCCACAGAATGGTACCATAACTCGTTAATCTTTGAATGACTATCTCTCATATAAAAGAAAATCAGTATGGGAAAATGTAAAATGATTAGAAAGGTAAAATAATATGCTCACAATATATTATACAACCAAAATGATACATTTTGGAATGAATTGAAGTTCATAAATATCAGGTTATTTAAAACAATAGCTATTTAGATTAGTACCGCGATTTGAATGTCTCTTGAGTGTCAAGCTCTAATATTCTCACAGAATTGGGTAACTTTTCCTCTTAAAGAAGGAATTTAAAACATTAAACACCCGGGCATCATGAGTGATTAACAAAAATTTAGCTTGATGTTAGATTTACTCATGTAATAAAGTACTTAATTTTGAATTTAAAAAACATGTGAAAGCTGTTTTTAAACATGACGAAAGCACTTGTATTTTCACATTTCCTTAAATTACGACTTTTAAATGTTGTACATTTTTAGTTTCATGGCCGATTTTATTCTGTAATATGGGTGAGTAGATATGAATAAGTGTAAAAAAAGACAAGTAAGTTAATTGTGTTAAATATCAAAGATTATCAACAAATTACGCTGGTAACCATATTTTTTTCTTTAAATGAGTTAATTATTGACATTTTTGTGCGAGAGTCACCGCAAAATGGAAGCGTAACTCGTTAATCTTTGAGTGACTGCCGCTCTGTCGGCATGAAGGGAAACTGAATGGGGAGGTTATGAAGGGTGTGGGGGAATGGAAAAAGAGAGGAATCAGGAGAAAAAAAAATTCTCCCCTTTCGTTAAGCTACATTCATCAAAGCGTTTGAACTGGTGCCCTTTGAGGGCAACTCTTCCTCCTTCACATCCGTCGTCTCTCGTCCTTCGAACACCGAAATCCGAAAGGTTCTTATTGATATAAAATTAAAGAAAAAAACTTACGGGTGACCAAGCGATGTAATCGGCTTGGAAAGCAGTTCACCGCGCGTGTGTGCCATGAATTATTAAGATCTTTACCCCCATCCTACCCCGCAGAAAAAATGTTTTGTATGATTTTCGGGCAAAAAAATGGCTGGATAATCCCGAGCTTCTAGCTACAGTAAGATATAAATGAATCCCGTGGTTTTGACCTTTCCGTCCGACATGGCGTAATAAAAATAACTGAACCAAAGGACAGATAGCACGTCCATTGCTCTGTCTGGTTTTTTTGTCACATCCAAGTTTCATTCGTATACCCACAAAGTCGTTTCCTCGTACAGGGGCAATCAAGTGAGGAAAAAAATATAATATTTGTTGGGCAAGCCAAGGAAACTCCCGTACATGAAAAAACCTTATCATTCTCAAATACCTTACTTTCCTGCCTCTGATAGATTGCTGTATCCAACTCATGTCACATTTGTTCTTTTCAAATCACCTTCATTTCATTTGGTGGAAATTGCTGACTCAAAAAAAGAGCATATCCTACACGGTGGATTTGTCCGTTTTGCATGAAGTCTACTAAATATATTTTCAATAAAAATGTTCGGAGGCACTTTCCGTTATTTAATTTTAGGAAGGCAATGCGTATATTTTATAAATATACATTATTTAATCGTTGGTGTGAACTAAAACGTATAGAACTGATCGCAAGAAGTTTCATTCAAAATAATTATAACCAAAAAAGACTTTTAACTCATTTCTATGATTACTATGTTGAAAAAACATCTTTTCGTCGAGTAACACATTGGAAATTGGCACTATGCTACCTGAAATAAGTTTTTACCAGTCAAAACTCAAAAAATAATGTAGCTGTTAATTTTCATGTTCAACTTTAAAATTTTTTAATTATTTTTTATCTATTTCATATTTGTCTGTTTTAAGGTAATGGATGAGTTTTAATCGCAATAATTTAATAATCAATACATAATAGGTAGTAAAAAATATCTAGGCCGTTACATTTTCCTTGCATATTTCAACTCAACTTAATATTTACCATTTATTTTGAAACAAAGATAGATCATAAAAGGGTTCTAGTGCGAAAAATAGGCGTGGCGGTCATGAAAGCGTTTAAACTTAGTAAGCGATGGTATTTTACCGTAGCAAGTGTTTGGAATCAATATTGGAGTTCATACCCCATGGTAACCTCTCAGGCCCGGTAGAGCTGAACACAAGCTGATTAATTTCCTGAGCAACAGATCTTGCCGGTAAACCGTGAGTAGCAAGAGTAAAGGAGCTACTACTAGATCTGATGAGGGAACGCCGTGCGAGGCTCGCCTCAGAAGCAGGTGAGCTATTTCCTCGCCAATTAACATAGCCCCTTAGATGCAGCCTGCAGTAGAACCTAGCAACAGAGTATTTGCGGGTAAACCGCTAGCAATATCCGCAATTAAAGTATTACCGACCACTAACCAACCAATAACCAACACTATAATTTATCAAAATAATTTAACCCCTTCCGTTGAAATGAAGAGTCTACTCTGTCCACATATTATTTGTTTTGTCCACATATTATACTTAATTCTTGCCTATTGTAAGTTATTGTATCACATATATGTTTCATAGTGATAATGTTTCAAAAAATTATATATACTTCTTTTGTTTCTGGTCTGCCGTGAAATTAATTTTTTAAGATGGTAGCTCCCATGCTGGTTTTTTAACCATTGGAGCTACCTAAAGCTACATTTGTGTTGTCCTGTTAAAAAAAGTGTACATTCAAGCTTGGAGTATTAAATTCAATTCAATTCAATTCAATTCATAAACTTCCGTTGCCAAATAGCGTAATTTACACTATTTTGCAAGAGTGTAGCATGCCGTCTTATTTCCATAATTTTATCACTATTTAGGAAACAATTCAAATACTTTGAAAGTTTAGCAATGTTAAAACATCCTATAAAGAGCTCAAATTTCATGCACCATGATACGTTTGAAGTAATGAAATGATTTTATATGAAGAGCGATAGCTGCGTTCTCATTGTATTTAACTAGATACATTACAATTTGAAATAACAATCACGTTTTATTACACTTTTCTGCGTTAATTACAAACTACAAGATATAATTACATTACCTACAATCCCATTTAAAAAAAAAGGAACAACAGAGAAAATAAATAGAGGACAGGAGCACTATATACAGAACATAAATTTAAGTGAGAGAGGTTAACGTGATGTAAGTTACGATAAGTTTGTTAACGCGTGATAAAAAATGGAAAATTCCTATAATGGGATAATAAGATAATTTATCTAGCGAGTTGGAACTTCAACTTAGTTGGCCATGCTAATAACGGCCGGAAATATCATTACTAAATATTATATGTGTTCATAAAGCTATGAATAATTTTGGCTATCAAAAGAATTATCATAGTTCCAAGCTTCTCATATGACAGGCAATAATTCATCCGCAATAAGCTATTTTTCTCAGGCAGGTACAATAAAGGGTTATAAAGAGATGGACAGAGATATATTTAAGTCATAAAATATTTGCATCATAATCCTTTTATGGCTTAAATTCTAATAAAATAAACGTAAAAAACAAATACCTCTCTACTTCTCTACATTAAATTAGTAGCAGTAATGTACACGTTATTCATTAAAAATATAAAATAAAATTAAGTAATAGCTTTGAGTTTTAGAGATATTCATTATAATAATGCCAATGAGGACCTTTAAAATTCGTATATACTTGCGATCATTAAAGTGGTAACCTCAGGCCTTCCAATGCCATGTAATTCCCTTGTTACTAATTAATGAGAATCCACTCCACTTAATTTATATCACCAATGGCAAGAAACACGATGTATTTTGCTGCATACCCGTTGGAATTCACACAACAAAAATTAAACCAAGATAGCTATTTTGCGAATTGATCGAAAAGGCAAATATTTGCTTAATTGCTCGGAAAAACCTCACGAAAAACCGGCTGTAACTTAAAAACGGGAAAAGAACGCTGCAATCACGGGAGCAAAATAAATAGCCCCGGATGCTAGGTGTGGAATGGAATTTATAACTTTGAATGGAATGATTAATGCAATCAACGCTTCCGCTGACTATTTAACAAATTAAATAGCACCGCTTTGGAATCGGCATTTTACTCACAATATGTTCGCCAAGCACACCAGTGTTAATTATGGATGTGCCATTTATGTCTCATCAGTAATGCCAACACAAGGTAAATTTTATTTCACGGAGTTGTTAATTTTGTTCGCATCAGAGACCATTATTAAATTATTTTGTCACGCAGTTACAAGTTACGTTCAAATCAGGGAACTTAACCATTTTTAGACCCAGATATGAATCTGGGGGATATTAAATTTCAAGACTTCTCATTTTAAAAATGTGAAAAATACATACTCAATCGTGATTATTGTGGGAGAACATATTTTATCAGAACAGGAACACGTTTCGCCATTAAACTTTACAACACAAAGGAACTCGTAGTTGAGATCTTCGAGTAGATTGATGAAATCTTTCCTAAATAGAGCTTAAAATGTATACATTTTTAATTTTTCTTAGAAGCAACTTGGGTTATCATAACTTAATCTCTTACCAGATTGTATCACAAACTAAGGCATTAATAAGGAAATGTTAAACATTTTCAAATTCTCTTAAGCACATTCTTTTGTATTGCTGACCGAATTAACAAATGGTCAGAGAATTCTATGAATTGGAAGTAAGACGTTTTAAACACCTTGCGGAATCCTTGCTTGAAAATATTTGTGCGTATAGCCAACATAATATTGATATAGCACGTGAAATATAGGAGAGAATCTTTAAAAGAAATTGGCATAAAAGAAAGATAATTTTGTAAATTATAAACTAAATTAACTTGGGCTCTTTGTTTACTCATTAATGTAATTTGCATCGGTAACGGTATTTTTTAGCGTTCACGATTCCGGAAAAAATTCTAAATTATATAACCTAACGTGACACTTTGCAACAAAAGAAACAGTAAAATACCAACTTATACTTCCATTATATATTTCAAACTTGTTAGCACATTACTAAGCAAATAATAGATATGAATGATAATGAAAGATATTTAAATGGAAAATTCTGTAGATGACTTTTACAACATAGAGATACTTTAAAGGAAATGTAAACTCTAAGACGAAAGATATTAATATACTACCATGCACAAGTGACGCTGCCTGTCTACAAAACAGAACCTTGACCTAGAGAAAGCTGAGCTAGAGGCTTGGGCTAGACAGAGATGCACGTGTGGCCCTTGAAACTTAAGGATATGAAAGGAAAAAAGTTAAAAGGAAGTTGAAACGGAAAAATGAGGAAATGATTTGAAAAATGTTGACGCAAAGAATATATAAATTGTACACCTTGATGGACTACACTCGTAAGACCAAGTGGAGTCAGGCAAGGGGAACTTAATTTGAACAGATGGGCTTTAAATAATGCAAGGCAGACTAAGAGATTAAATTTTAAAGTCATTCGTGGTCAGAAAACAATTTTACGTCTTTTTATCCGATTTTAAGACAATACCAATATGCATGTAACATTTTATGATTGGTGAATAATTTAAAATATCGTTAGATTTCATAGCATAACATGATATCTACTCAGACAAAACAATTTTTTATTCCAATTAACCTGAGAATGCGCTCTGTGTGTTAACTGAGCATACGGGCACCAAACACCTAATTACAAACGGAAAATATTGAGAAACGGAACAACACCAAGGACAAGGTTGAGTTCAAATAAATAATGACAGTTCAATTACAATAAAACATTATTACCCTTAAAAAGTTATCAACCTCGTTAATTGGTACAGCAAATGTTCAGGTATCTTGCTCAGAACGAAAATAAAGGTACGGATAATTCTTCAAAAGTCATGATACTATGCCAATAAATGGAATGTGCCTCTAAAATTAATAAGATACTATTATACTACCACGCTTTATAGCCGAATGAAATTGGGAATCCCTAATGACCAACAATGTGACATCACTCGTAACACAATATATATATATTAAAACTGTTTGGTAAGCTTCACGTGTTTTTTAATTGTGTCATAACTAGCCGCCTGCTCTAATGACAGGCGAACACAGTTCTGCTCTTTCCTGTGTACATAAGTTGATGTCGTTCCAGCATCGTGGCACAGAGGCACAATTCGCCGGCAATGAGATCAAGTGCACGCATGCTAAGGAAACATATTATTATTTTGGAGGCATGTATCACTAAAATTAAGCAGATGTCATCAAGAACTGGAGTATAACATTTATAATTTAGGATATAATTCTTTCCAGATTAAATATGATAATAATTTACGCTTATATTTTATTAAAAATCACCCTGCTTCTTTCTGTTCCCAAAAAAGTTTAGATTTTTGTCTACTTTGAAAATACAACGTAGAAAAGAAATAAAACCAATATGATAACAAGAATACACTATATTTAAAAAACCGTCGGCGTTAGTGCACCCGCTGGAAAAGATATTTATAGCATATAATGTTTTGCAAGTTTAAAAATTGATGATTAATGAAATACTTACCAGAGTACAGCCTAAATTTCAGATGCATGGGTTGAGGATTGACCTGAAACAAAGAATGTTTTAATTATCAAACTGTACAAGAAATAGAGCATAGAATGAGCAATCAATATTATATAACATGTATATACTCACGAGTAATGAATATTTTTCCCTTAGTTTTTTACTCACTCAGCTATTGAAAATTTAACACAAATCTAATATTTTTCCACCTAATTTTTGTGTTGGAAATAATTTTATTAATGAAAAATTCCAAAAACTTCAGCTTATATCATGTTTTCTTAACTCCAGCTAAGAATTAAGTTATGTGGAAATATGGCTAGAGTTAAGAAAACATAAGATATAAGCAGAATGTTTGGAAATTTTCTTGAATAAAATTATTTCCAACGCAAAGCTTAGTTGAAATATATCAGATTTGTGTTAAATTGTCAAAAATATAAACTTGCACCAAACACATTTTAATCTATCATCATTTCACAGCTGAAGCTCCTTGATACCTAAACTAAAATACTTCTAGATAAAACAAAAATTTCAACCAGTAGTAAGGAAGTGATGCGTCTTCATGAAGAAAGAGGAGAGATTTTATAAAGATAGCACAAACTGTCGTTTAATATGCATTTATTTATGATTTGATTCATATCCTTTTATATTAAATTTAATCTCTTTTACTGGTGGAAGAGATCTATACCAGGGTACTCATTGGATGAAGGAGACTCAATCAATTGCGTGGGAGGTTCTCTCATTGGTTCTTCCTAACACTCGACTTACTCCGATTGAGACAACGTTTTTATACTCTCCATTGGTCCACCAAAACTATTCTAGCATTCCCCGACCGACCGTTTATTTTTTTGCCGCGATCGAACACAATGGATGACCCCGTAAAAGACTTCGATTTGCCCCGTACAGCCGGTCCTAAACCCCCTAGACCTTCTCCCTATATTCCCTTACTCTAGAGACACTTCGACTTCTCCATCCCCAAACGTAATTCTCGCCGCACCTCTCGCCATGAACCTTGCAGCTGGCATCGCGCTATAAATATACATGGGAGCGACATTCCGAAGTCTCGGGGGGGTTGGGAAGAGGTATGGGGTTGAAAATCCGTATTAGGGGGAGGGGCTCTGTGTACACGAAAACAAAGGACATTCGAGAGGAAGGTCCCTCCTACTAGAGGCACACACAGAGGGAAGTCGAGTTGCACGAGGAACGGTGGAGGAATGGAGAAGTTTTAGCTCGAAACAAAAGAATCGTAGGTGGAAGGAAGGTAGGTAGGGTAGGTACTTACAGCTCTCAATAGAATGTACCCCTGGTAATGGAGTGCCAAGGGTTTGGCATCTCTGTGGTGGCAAGCGCCCCCTTTTTTCTACCCTCCCTCTTTTGTCACAGTCTTTAAATGGATTACGGAGCTGCGGAATCACGGTGAGGAAGACTTCCCCAAGATGGAGTCTTCTTGTGCGGTGAAAAGGGGAAGCTGCCTTTTGTGCTTTCGCCGGAATGTTTTTTTTTTGGTGGGTGAGCCCTAGAGAATTCAAAGGACCGGTTTAAAAGTCGAGGTTGCTAGTGGCAATTAATTAGATCCCGCAAAGTCTCTCGCAGTTTCCCGTCCCTTATATAATGTTATAATGCAGGTGATTCCGCCACTAAAATGTGTAATGGGATCCTCATATTCCGAGATATTGCCACTGCTGCGCCGCTTCGCAATGGAGGCTAAGGCTTTCAAGAGTAGTGGGAGGCGTACGACGATTTTTGAATATGGCCTGGCTCCATTTTCGTGTAAGAAGGTATTTTGGGAACAGCTCACGGAGCTTTCAAAAATTGGGTTAGCGTCGGTTGGCGAATGTTGAATTTGGAATTCTCAACGAAAACTTCCTCAATTCCTTCGTTCGAAATTCAAATGATAAATAATAACTTGCTCTACATAGTGAAATTTTCACAACTAGAGACAATAAGTATTGAAAAATGTCTTTGGAAATCGTACATATCCTTAAAGGAATTTATCCATGTGAAGTATGCATATATTTTACGAAAAAGAACTAAATTTTAATATTCATCAACCATAAGCTTTTGCTCTGCATAGAAAAACATTCACTACCAGAGAATTGCTTATTTAAAAATGTCTTTAGAAATTATGTATACACTCATCAGAAATCATAACTGGGAAATACGAAATACGAAATAACCTATATCTGCATACTCAACATAAATATACACATGGTTAGCGGCATTGTATTAATTACATTTAATGGCTCTTGGATTCTATGTCGATTGGAACAGTGATTTAAAATAGGCAAATTTTAGTGCAAATTGAATTAAAAGAAATGAAATTTGGCAGGCGTATATAGCGAAATTGATTTTGAGGGTCATGCCCATATGGACGTAAAAAATGACGCAGGAAATCTTTAAATTAACTTCTCTTTTCATATATACTCCTTGTCCTTCTCTGTTTTCCATTTTAACGTCCGGCCGGCCTCGGTGGCGGCGGGGTAAAGTCCTCGACTGCCAAACCGAAGGTCGCGGGTTCGAGTCCCGCCTGGATAAGTTACCCTTATCCAGGGCATGGGCGTGTGTGAATGTCCTTCATTGTTAATTGTTAATTCCCCATTGTAAAGGCCGTAAATGTGCTGTTTATGGGGTAATGGAAATAAATAAATAAATGAAATAAAGTCTAGGAATATATTTTTGTCAAATCAAAAAAGAAATTGAAAATAATGCGTATGAATGAGAAAGATGTTGAATTGAAATTTTCCGAAGAATATATATTATGGAATATGCTACTTTTATTCCTGCGCAAAAACAAAAGCAACCTGAAAATCGAAATTATTATCAAGCGAGCCTCCTTTAATACGATATTTGATAACTTATAATCATAAAGGAACACTTGTATCACAAGTTATATTCATGATTGTTATTTTTTATCCTGATTTTATGGATAAATAAAGACGTGTTTTTTCAAAAATGAATTTAGCAAATACTCTACTGTTCGTTCCCAGACTTTAAAATGAAATCGAAATAATCAGTACACATGCAACGGCAAAATATGACAACTAACTATTGTATGCATATCAATACTGGAGAAATATCCCTTCGCGATATATCATGACCAACAAAAACTGAGTTCAATACATAATCTCATGCCTAATTCATTATGAATATTGCTTTTACTTGGGTATTGCTAGTTTACCATTTACCATGCCGCTAAGGGATACAGCTGTTGCAGGGAAAAAAGCACAATATATGTACCGCCGTGGGGCTGAATATCAAAATTAAATCATAAATCACTCATTTTTGGTTCATATTCAATATTGTTGCAGTGAAAACGAGATGGCTTTCTGAATTTTTGATGCCTAATTAAGGTAAGTGGGCTCTTCCGTTGCAAAACTTTTTCCAATACTTTCTTATTTCCATCATCTGCGAAACTTTCTTGTTTTGTCCTAGCATAAGGAAAAGTTACTCAGCCATCACTGTAAGACGTTTGCTTCGCCTCCGTCCATTTCCATCAGCTAAGGGCCGCCGCTTTCGCAGGGTGGGAACAAATTCTAAGGAAAATTTCCCGGCGCAACTTAAAAATTATGCAAGAACTTCTCCTCGCCGATGAAAAATTAAGAAACGCTCCGATGTGCGTGAATATTTCAAGGTCTAAAGGGTGAGGAAATGTAGAAAAGGAATGGGAAAATAAATAATATTAATAATAATAAAAAAAATAAAGAGACGAAGAGAGAATAGCTAAAAATGTTGAGATAAAAAATGCGTGGCACAGATTTTGTTCGAGGCAGAAACTTTCTTCCTTTCACGCACAAGTTTGTATTTACGGTTGAAGGGATGGTTGAGTGTGGGGAGGTTTGGGGTGGAAATGTCTTCGAAGGAAGAGTGCCAAACTTTTTCAAGAGGAGCACGAGAGGCGTTGAAAAAGGGGAACGAAAAAAATAAAAATCCTTCTGCCATAAATAATTCTGAAAGGAATCTCGGATCTGATTTAATATTCGGGAATAGCCGCAACCCAGGAAACCAGACCCCTTATGCAATTCCCTCAAACACCTCATCTAAGACCCGGGTTGCTCGCACGTTAAAAAAAAAAGAAACCTGAATATTCCCTACCCCTCTCATCACGACGTACATACTGTACCACTTGGACCGTTCGACGATCCCGGGTTCTCGCGCCATCCTTACGACCTTCCTACGAGCCCTCCCTATTCCTAACAACCCCCCAGTCACCTTTAGTCTCTCCCGCGAACACGCAAAACCTTCTTTCCATGTTCTCGCGGCTAATATTTACAGACGCCGCTTGGATGCTAGACCGTGGAGCGCACCACTCAGGAATTCTGGATGCCACCAAACTTATGTCTACCAAAATTTTGAGATTGCGACGCCTAGAGACGACGCCTTAGAATTTGCTTTCACGGAAATAAATGCTCACGACTGGCGAAGTAACGTATACTTTTACAAATAAGTTTTGCCCTGAAGAGCAAATTTAAACAAATCAGCATCATGTGTAAGTAAGGGCGAAAAATGAATCTGGACCAGACGGACGTCTAAGACATTAGCCTATAAAAACATTAAATTAATTTACATATATGGAACCCAAAACAATCCGTATGACCTCTAATATAAAATTTTATTTCCTAGTCGTTAATAACGGATTTACTATCCCAGTTCAAATGGCTACGAATAAGAATTTGGGACCTGACAAGCATATAAGTAATTAGTATACATTCACACTCAAATAATTAACATCTATCGCCCCTCCAACAACCACGTTCCTAATAATGGGTTAATCATCTATTATTGAATTTGTACATTCTTTTATTAATACCAAAAGAGATTTGGCTCGGTGGAGTTCCGCTGCCCCAACTCCTATTAGGCAAGAGTATTCTAATACGCAGAGGAGAAGTGAAGCAGGATTATTAAACTTTTTGGCAAAAAATACACGATAAATATCTGTGTATGCTCCGTAATAGAATCACATGGCGTCCACAAAAGCGTAGTCAATAGCAGATTTATAGGATCTTTATGTTTAAAAGAATGCATCAGGGCAATTTCAATGCTACGAACGATTACGCCTTAGAATCTTAGAGTTTGATAAAAATTTCGGGTGGTAGATTATATTCCAAATAAATAGCCCAACACCGTGAGAAGTTAGTTAAGTGAGAATAATGGATATAATAGATGAGCATTGTAAAATCTTCACAATTTTGACTAAAATGCCTTAAGTCACATTAATACTCTTACATTTCCATCTAATTGTCTTGAAGACATATTTAATTGTTCGTGCTGAAGCAAAGATTGCTGTAGGTACATAATATGAAAATGAATATTATTTAATTAGATTTTATGTTAAAACGTTATCAATAAACCTTCCTCAAATAACCTACCTCAGCATCGCCCAAAACATATTTATAATCATATCCACCAATATATGTATATACATTGAACAGATTCATCAGCAGAAATATTGACATATTTCCTTCCAAAACTAACCGAGGCCAGTAATGATAAAAAATGGCGAGGAAATCCATAACACACCCCTCAACCTTAATAAGGCGTGTTTCCATGCCCCACACTATCGTATCCCAGGGAATATTCTTTCCGGAACTTCAATTTCCATTAATTTATCCCGCGCCTAACGACTTTCCTCCGCATTCCAATTTCTAGCCTCCTCCTGCTTCCTCGAGAACCGTGGGTGACTGAAACTCCGTACACTTCCTATCCCCCCCCTTCACTCATTTGCTGCATCTCCCGGCAAAGGAGGGGTTCGTCACACCGCAAGAAGGAAGCCCAACAAATTTCGGAACCCGACGAAATGCTCTTTATCCTTACCACTTCCTTTCTGTATTCACCCTGATCTCCTCAACGACTCAGACGCCCCTGCAACGTCCGCAACCCCCAACTCACATACAATCAACCTGGCAACACTGTATAACGCATTGCCCCATTTGACCGGGCCGTAAAGCCATGTGACCCCATGTTGGCCATTTTGACCCCTTCCCCTCCCAGCTTCCAGGGTCCACTCCATCCTTCCCCTCATTCTCTCTCTCACTGCCCCTTGCTACATTACCCTTACAACCCATTTCCCCAGAAAACATGGGTTGGTTACCGAGGTGATAAGAGGGTGATGCCGTTTCTTAACCCTTGGTTGCAGGAAGGAGAACTCTCGGGAGTTGGGACAACCGGGGGATGAAGTACTCTCAGAGTTACACGATGGTGCTAGTTTGCCAGTTTCCAACTTCCGAGGAATTAATTACCGCGCGCATTACTTACAGTGTTTACACGGAGGAACTATAAAAATGGGTGGATAACAAGTGCGAAAAGTTAGCTAGGGTTCGTGTAGAAGTAGCTTATAAAGACGATGGTAAAGTTTAATGACCTGCCTTTCCATAGACAATTAAACGGTCCGTCAAACGAGATTACCAAAGCTGTCGCTTCCGGCGGAAGGCAATTGGCGGAATGTGAGTTCACGATACTCTTCAATAATAAAGCATCTGTAATGAATATATACCTATAAAAAAGTAAAAACGCGAGGATATTTACCAGTTGAAACTTTGCAACACAATTATCTAAGGCAGCATCGAATATCTATGTACATTCTATGCATATATTCTGAATTATGTATAAGTTTGAGAGCAATACCAAAGTACAGTTAAAAAGGGATAAAAAATCCGTCAATGAATGAGATGCTTTCACTAACTTTTACCAAGAATTTGAAAAATCAGTAACTTTACAGTACAGAAAACCTTACACTATAAATCTAAAGCTTCATTAAAAAGTCATATTCCCAGTGACACTTTTCACTATTGATTTTCGTGTCTGCTTACTGGGATCAGAATAAGTAACCTAAAATCAATCAAATTCTCATCATTTTATAGGTAAAGCCACAATACCTCGCATTCCAAAAGTAGGAAATGCATTTTCTTAGAATAAACTGACCTTAAATATATATTTTAATGACTTTTGTCCAACACTGATCTCGTCAACTGCTACCCTTTTTCACAAAAAATTAATCCATCGATTAAAAATAAAAGATTTTCACTCGGTTTTTAACTCGGAAGTATACTAAAATATTTTTTAATTTAATCATAAAAATTTAGATGCCTTTGCTATCGTCACAAATAAAGAACTTGAACTGACTAACAAGGAATGGTACCGAATAATCGTTGTTAATGCTGCGAAATTCTAAGACACTTTTTAATGCAGTAATCAAATGTAATACTAGTCAAAATAATTTTCACCTCCTAGCCTTGATGTCTCCTGATTTAAATCGTAATTTGCTTCTATTATTGTGGAAAATGTTTTTCATTTACTCTTGTTTTAAATTAATAGCAATATTCTTATCCAGCAACTTAAAAAAATGGGGCACAACGACAATACTGATTAATGTGTTAGCAGAAATTTACTTTATCCTAGCGGTAAAATCTTTAAATTATAGGTCTTAATTCATGATCCCCACCTACTTATTCAAAATTGCAATAAATTGTACAAATTAATGATTTTATTTGAACTAATTTTCAGCCAATCCTGCATTCTCTTATCCATACATTTTTATATATGGCTGAAAAAATCTTGGCTAAATTCTCCAAATATACTGCATCACGTGTATAAAGTCGTAAAAAGTTGACGGGGTGCGTTGTATTAGCCTGGCATTGAATTGGACGGTTGTCCGGCGTCAGGGACAAACTCTGTTTGAGGCCCCTGTGTAAAGCAACGAGGGCTGTCCACTGTGTGCATCAAATATCCTTTTGAAACGGAACGTATATCAAAGGACATGTTTGAGGGCGCTGTGCAAGACACGAGAATGAATGCATTCGGAGAAGCCCGTAAAGGGTTGGAGTGAACCCAGAGTAATTTCACGCTTTATAAGTACTTTTGAGAGCTGCGCCGCGACTTATCTCACAGTAATGAGACTGTAAAGAATATATTAGTATCCTAATTATGTTTTGCATGGCTTTTATATTTTCAGAGGCCATTGAATGGAATTATTTTCCTATGCAACGAGATAAGCATGACATATATTCTCAGTAGAAGTCAAGGTAGAAAAGAACTCTTCATCCATGAATGCGTGCATATTTTGCAGACCGTAATGGTTTATCATGAAAAACGAATGCTAAGAAGATAAACGGCGTGATATTAAAAAAAATTATTTTAGCATAGTAACAATGCAAGCTGCACATTTTTTTGCACTTGGGGTTGCGAGCATATTTTGAATCGTTATTTTGACCGTGATGGTTTGCCATGAAAAAGTTAAACTAAGAAGGTAAACGGCGTCATATTTATAAAACCTATTATTTTAGTATAGCTTCTTGTAAGCCGCAAATTGTTTTGCACTTGGAAAAGGTGTTACACGACTTACTTCATCTTCACCTGTTAGGAAAGCTTACCATTCCATTTTCAATTGTTAGCAGCTATCAATTTAGTTACCATTTCTTTAACGTTTTCCATCATTAAAAATTCGAAGAAATACCAAAAATGTCAATAGCCTAAGAAAAAAAATATTTGCAATGAATGGCCAATTATGTTTAGTAAACGCAGTGCGAGGAAGGAAAATAATTTAAAACAGCTGAGACATATTAATCTATTGATTTAATGTTGCATGCAACATATATTTTGTTCATTTGTATCGACCTATGTGTCTATACTCATAGCATCATTTGGAATACCGAAATACATCTTTACTAATGATTTCATTACAAAAACTACAGGGTAAAAACAAGATAAATTTAAAGAAATAACGATTTCGTAATATTTACACATGCAAGACTTATTTTATTATGAATTTATCCTGTATGACTACAGTTTTCCTGTATTTCTGACGGTCGGCCATAGGGAAACACCCGAGTTGATGAAAATAATAGATTATTCCCATGTTAACTGAGAAATTTTACTGATGGAACTCTTTTCACTCATTGAAACTATTGCTTTAACCAAGTTATGTGTTGCAAATGAAAATATAAATCGTATTATGTGAATTTGAAAAGATTAAAGAACACGCCGTTATCATCAAAAGGTTCAGTTGGCAAAAACAATCAATATTCTCGATCAAAGGACCGAGACATCGCCTCAAACTTTTACAACTTCCCTTACCACGGAACCGTTTGAACGGGGACAATCGTAGGTACGTACGACCGTACAGCTGAAAGCCTTTAACCACTTTCAGCTATCGCTCTTAAACAGGAGTTCCGACTTGAGTTCCAACTTTGAAGCAGGAAATAGTCTAGTCCAATATGCCACCAGGAAGCAAGAAATGCCTTAGTTTCAAGCACTGTAACTTACAAGGTTTAGAGGGTGATTGATTAGTTCCCATGCCTTCACATGCAAAACTCCAGCAGCCTCTGCTTTAATATGCCTTCGTCTTTGGAGGCATATGTGGGCTATGGCTGAACCTTGCTGCCGCTTGCACTTAGTATTTGAACGTGCCACGCCCTACATTCCAGGCTCCGGGAAGATCTGAGTAGGGAAAAGGAGGACAAAAAAATCCACGCTATAAGACCGCTGTTTGGAGTGCGCTCCCGATCCAAGAGGCTGGCGTCGAGAATCGAGAATGCCTACGAACTCCATGCTCAAAAGCTTCGGGGAAGAGCACTTACTCCTTGAGCATAAAATGGCACATTGTGTCAATGACGCAAATTGTAGCCTTTTGCACTCAGCAAAACTGTTTCCAGGCAATTAAATATGACATAATCATGAGATAAGATATATTAAGGATGCGGATAGTGAACATCAAATAAGGTTTTTTCAATGAAATAATGACACTTGAAAATTTTTGAGCAAATCAATTGAACGCTCCAATGGATTGTTTGATAACTATATTCAAATAAATAATGAGAACCTGAAACACAACTCTGAGGATGCAGATGGTAGACATCAAATAATTAAATATTGTTCAACTTAATAATGGAACAAAAACTTTTTGAAAAAAAGTGAGCCCTTCATTGGTTTATTTGATAGCTATATTCAAATAAATAACGAGGACGTATTACTTAATTCTACTACACGTAGCTTGCAGTAGTAATACAGGAGAACTTTATTCAGGATATTAATGAGTCACAATAGATAACTGTAAAATTTTTATTAATTTAGGTATTTTATATTTTTATGTCCCATTATATATTTTCAAGTGCTTACGGCTGAAACTTTAAGTGGTGAATGATTGATCTCCAAAAATATATGCGAAAACAATGGATTATTTCGGCAATATTATGCAAGAGTATCTTGTGAAATAGTTTTCTTACATAGAAAATTGAGATTGATCGATTCTTGGCTAAAAAGGCCAACAAGCACGAGTATGGATGAAATGAGGTACGTACCTGAATATAATCCACATAATAAACATCACCGATATATGGAATGGTGTTGTTTCATCTGCAGAATAAAAGGAACAAATTGCCTTGTTTTTCCAAATAGAACCCATTTCAAATCAGCACCCAAGAGCACGGATCCCTAAGAATCAGTGGCGCAGTGAGGGAGGATTTTGGGGGTTAAACCCCCCCATAGCTCATAATTTTTTTGAGTTAAATTAATTTTACTGAATTGATATAACTTATAGAAGAGTGGAAGTATTAATAAACTATCCCTTAGGAAGCCATAAAACTCGCCATTTTGAACAAAACTCGCCATCTTAAAATTTTTCCCGGGGAGGGCCTCCACATTTCCCGCTTACCCTGAGGGGTGTTCCAAAGCCCCCCAGACTCCCCAGTACTAGTTGCGCCTAAAACTCCCCCTAGCCTTAATTGGTAGCTGCGCCTCTGCCTCGAATGACTGCATCAATCAACTATCACCATCTATGAGAAAAAGGAATTACACCTTCTTCAAACTTAGTTTTAGCTAATTTTTTCCTAGGAAAATATCATATCTGATCCGCACGTGTAGTATTAGAAAATTTAGTGGTTTTTTTCTCTTCGCCTCTATGTTTAATGTTGATTAGTGGCTTAAAGTAGAGGTCTTGAAGAATTTAAACGCAAATTTTTGCCAGCGTTCACCTTTGTCAGAGCTTTTTTTCTATGAATTGGACTCGTTTATTCACATTTAGTTGTTCAAAACAGATCCAATTGATTGCATAAAAGCCCTCATGAAGGTGTAAAAATACACCATAACGTTGGCAAAAATTTGCATTTAAATTCATTAAAAACTATACTCCAAGAAATTAATCAACGTTAAGTATTAGTATATGACTAGTATAGTTCTGCTTAAACTTTTTTTATGTGTAAGAATTCAAAAATAGCCTTTTAGTGTTTATTGGCCAATGAAATGGGAAGGCAAAGGTAGAGCATGATAGTTTTGCAATGTTTCCACGGCAGAAGTTTTACCTTTCATTCCCAGACAAACCACACCGCTTCCTAACCATCGCACTCAGCCCAAATTTCCATTCTTCTGTACTATGAATTTTCAACCTTTTGCACTCCCTCGAATTCTTCTCCTCTTAGCCTTTTCGCCGGTGCATATACAAAAAGAAAAAAAGAAAAATTTGCCCCATATACTTCCATCCCAGGCAACCCGCTCATATCTCTCAACGATCTCAGCATTCCCACACTAACTCTTGCCTCCCCACTCTAAATCCCATCCCTCCCTCAACTTTAACCCCTTCTACCATTTCCAGGGGGATGGAAAACCTCCGACCCCTTTCTCCCTCCGTTCCCTCGAGATAAAAAATCATAAAGAAAACCAGGCCCATCCCTGGCGATCCAGGCATGCCTACCGCCTTTTGCACCGCAACTTTCAAACGCTTAATTTGAAATTCCTGTATCGCTACGTCCAAAACCTTTTCCATTTCCCATCAAGTATACGCGGGGCGGCAGAGAAAGATGGAATGCCTAGCGAGACGAGATTGGGAAAAAAATGTGAGTGGAAACACACAAATAATTTTCCTCCGGCAAAGCTACCAGAGTCTCTTTTGCCCCTTCATAGCAGTCTTCTACACATTCTCAGCTCCAATGCTTTCTAGATCCTTTTTGAGGTTTCTCTACGGAACGTTTTTTAAAATTATTAATGTAGGTATACACCCCTTCTATGTGGCCTTCGTAATTTGTCTCAAGGCAAAATAATAACCCAGATGTTAAGCAGTGTTACCCAGATGTTAAGCGAGTTAGGCTGGGAGCCGTTGGAGACTCGGAGGCTGCGCGCTAGGCTTAGATTGCTTGAACAATTGAGAATGGATATCTTTAAGAGCGACACAGAGAACATAATATTAGAGCCACACTATATTTCCAGGTCCGATAGATGTGATAAATTAAGAGAGTTGTTTTGCCGAACGGATAGATATGCGAATTCGTTTTTCCCCCGAACCATAAAGGACTTTAATAAACGCTAGTCCCAACTTCGTATGAGCACTTAATTTTTTTTTAGCTGTAAACGGCTGGTGTCCTAACACCCCCTGCCACACGCCTTTTAGGCGGCTTGCGGGGTATTATGTAGATGTAGATGTAGATGTAGATGAATAACACGGAATGAATCGTAACTACATATAACATCCGCCTAAGTTAAAGTTATCAATCAGTATTTTAATGAATTTCTGGTTTTGCCTTTGACCTGCACTTATTAATTCACACAATAATTCCAATTAAACATAGTAAAAATTAAAACAATCATAAAAATAACAGGCACTTTCATAAAAAGAATCAAAATGAAATGAATCACACATAATATAAATTAAAATTCACATTCTTCATAAAAAGGGCAATTCAATATACGGGTATCAACTTACCCGGCAGAGAAAATTTATTATTTCAAAACTCAAACGAAATAGTAATAAGAACACTACGTTAGATTCATGTCAAAAGCTCGCCTACATCGTTCAAAGTTTCTTTGTTTCACAACCAGCATCCGTCTTCTAAAAATTTCTTGCTATCAAACGCATGTAACTTTTATGTTACTGAAACTAAATTTAATGTTTCCTTGTACTGTTACTTGACGAGGAAAATGAGTCAGTAGCTGAAGAATAGAGATATTCCATATTTTCCCTAAAATATTTTCAATTAATTTCCTGACAGAGATGGCCGTATCTATCAACGTACAGTATCATGTGCAGTAACTGTATTTTGAGAAAACTGATGGAGCTTTTGGAGTTCTTCTTTCAATTTTCTTTCGAGGGGAATAAAAATTATCCAAAGAAACTTGTGCTGCATTTCCAATCAGCAAGCTTTTCAATCAAGCTTAGCTCGGCCGTAAAAACACTTTTCTCGATTATTTGTGTCGAACACTCATGAACTTGTATTTTGAAGCCAAATATATTATAACCTCGTGTCTATCATTTGCTTCTTATCGAGTTCATCAAAAATCGTGAGAAATTTAAAAAAATGCAATGGATACAGGCAGAACTGAAATGAAGATAATATCAAATAATTTATGGTACGATTCATTAAGTTCCTTGGAGTTTTTCATGAAGAATGTAGACTTGAATAAATAAGAGTAGTTTGGTGCAATATATTTTGCAGAACAAGAGCTTACCTTTGCAAACCAACTTTCTAAATCATTGGTGATTAGGATCAACTGATCTAGTACGAGATGAAAGAGATGCAGTAATCCATTTGCAATCTAATGAGGTGCTGTATCATGAAATGAACGGTCCGTCAAAGGAGATCATCAAAACTTTCATTTTTGACGAATAAATCGCTATCACTGTTGAAAAATTTTATTCCTGCATAAATAAATTGTGATCAATTTGAATTTTCATTAATTGCGTAAGACTGTAAGCAAAATAACGTTACTCTTGGATCACCAAAAAAACTATGACGGAAAACGTTTCTTTCAGTGATGAGATCGGTACTTTTAAAATGAAACTAAAATGCATTCTATAGGGAGAGAAAATATTATTTGCACGTTAAAGCCGTGTCACTTAAATATTATGAATCTCGATAAGGGCCATATTTACTAACACAAACTTACTATCTTCCACAATCTCATTCCCTAATTGGAATAGGGCATATTGAATAGAGCTCCGATGTCGATCATTTTCGATATAACTTGTCGATACTCAGGTCTTGTTCGACTTGAATAAGGAGACATAAGCCTGACCCAAATATGAAATATAGTTCCACTAAACTACCACGAAAAAGACGTTGATTGACACTAGTCTGCTTCGCGAACGCTCTGTTGCCAAACCGGGTACAGAGTAGCTATACGTGCCCGACAATTTCATTCCTCGGAGACGAGGCTCTGATCACTTCACGGGAAGAACAAAAGAAGCGCAGTCACCGTACCCTGAGGGACGCTTCGACGAAAGCTCCGCTCTTAGTTCACTACGTGGCCTTGCATTGCGTGACAGTGATGAGTATATATTTTTTTCGAAAATTCCATCGGTAGCTGCAGAATACGGGGATTCTGATTCCCTCATCTTCGCCGAGGTAAAAGTAAGGGAATCACGTACGTTCAAAAAAAAAAGGATACAAAAAAATGGGAAAGAGGGATTGCACAAAAATTCTCAGCATGTGTCGAGAGGAGTTATTTTGGGGGGAATAATTTTTTGCCCGGGCGATGTCGAAGAAAAATTTTATCGGCGAAATTGCAAGAGGTCCCGGTAGGAGAAAGTCCTGGGTACGACGAAAGAAATAAAATGGCTTGGGTGGAAAAATATTTTCTAATTCCAGAAATTGAATCATAGCCTTATATAACTTAAGGATGGATGGCGATATTTGGTGGGACTGAAAAAAACATAACATAAGAAACATTAATATTGTATGTTCCGCATATTTTTTAATGATTTGAACCAGGTTTCGAAATTATTACAATGTCAGTCTCAAAGGAAAAGATTTACAAAGTGCATAGTGTTAAAACCTGAATAATGCCTTTGAAACAGTTGTGGAACATAAAACATCTGTGATTATATTTCATAGCCTTAAATCTGCTTGGCGACGATAAATTTGATGTAGATTGCATAAGATAACCAGCAGAAAGGTTAGGTTTGCCTTGATGATAGTATTTCACTGCATATTTCATTTCATACATGGGAAAGAAAATAAAGGAAATAATTGATTTAAATATGATAAACCCGAGGGTTGTTGTGGTATGGTGACGGTTGAGCTCGCATCATCGTACGCCACTGGCGTGTTACATTTGCGCAATCAGGGTCCGGGGACTAGATACTTCCACAAGGGTACCTTGCATTCAGGGAATGACACTAGAATGCTTCACTCGGGATTTTACCCCCATTGACTTATAAGCATAGCATAAGGTTTTAACGGCCACGAACGATGTAGCCTTTCGTCTTGGGTTCGAGGACCAAAGTGTGTATTTGCCATTAAATTTCAGTGAAATCACAGGAAAGAGGGAAGAAAAATCCAATCGTTTTACCTATAACCTGCAAGAATTCATGCGTTGGTAGATATTTACTAGGAGGACTTAAGCATTCTACGTTTTCGATGAAAAAAGACGTGAGAAATTACATTACTCTACCAGAAAAAGCTCGGACACTCACAAAATGACGTCAAGGTAGTTACGTATAAGTTATTACGTCTAAGGGAGTAGCACTATCAATTCCAATCAATCTTCATAGCAGTGGCTATTTTGCTGAGGGTTTTTACCTCTCAGTAAGGCGGTCCTACTATTTGGTTCTTTTACACTGTCTCCGAGGGGCTATCTATCAGGAAGTCTTCCAGGAAGTAAGAGACCAAGAGCTTTGTTCGGTCTAGTCACTTGTTTTACGAGGAAATTTACGAGATCTAAAGAAAACGTTAAGGGCTAACTAGGTTCAGTAATTCCCAGTAATGAAAACGCTTAGCGCACAAAATTAAGTCATTGAGCATGACACCAAAGCAGATAATATTTAAAACTAGCTTCAATATGAAAATAATTAGTAAAAAGGTTCAGTGGGACGCATGGGCGATGGAAAACGATTAACAGGCCAAGCAATATCCATAAATGAGTGAAATGCTTTGAATTCAAGTATTAAAAGTTGCTACATTGGAACGACACGGAGTAAAAACCAAGCCAGAAATATTTTTAGATTCATGTGATATTAATTCCCAGAATTAGAAAAAAAAGTTTGCCGAAGAGTTTCTTTTGAGAAGATTTTTTCCACAAGCATAAGTCCCTTTAGTATAAAGATTTATCTCATCTGAACAATCCTATAAAAAGTTAAACGGGAAAACGTAAAAAATGTTTGATTCGCTATAGATATTATAAAAATCGATGTATCAGGAAGACAGACTGCATCTCGCGAGAGACTGCATCGAATTAAAATATATATGTGTAAAAATTAGGAACTTTAGTTAAAACGTAGATTTCACCTTAGAATTGTGCTTTAGTATGCGTAGAGAAAGATATAAAATGTACTCCTTAAATTGCAAAAAAATATTCTAGAATGTTTGCCCAAATAAGTATAAATAAACTTGTCAAGTCATGGAAACATCTTTTTCCAAATTCATTAATTTTAGAGCTATATGCTTGCATTGAAACTAAATCACCTCAAACTATAAAATATGAATACTTAGTAGTTTTAAAAAGCTAATTTTTGTAAAAAGTCAATAGTTTACCTATTAAAATTATTTTTAATGTGTTCATAAACTAAAAAACGTATTTTAAATTGGTTAATGAGACAATTGATTTTCTAAATACATTAATTTGACCGGAAAAAATAACCTGTGTGAAGTATATAGCGTTGATTATTTTAATAAAAATTTCATTATTATCATAATAAATTCATTAATTTAAGAATTCTGGATATTTTCAATCTATTAAGCAACCATTTTCTATCCTAACAGTCTGTTCTACTTTCACATTTACACACAGGGAAACACATTCAGTTGCATAAAATGCATCGTCGCTTCCGCAGAGGTGATCTCCGACCGAAACTTAAAACCGATATTATTATTGGGCTTTGCTCAAGTTCCTTGCCGCATGGGTCGTAATTTAAAGGAGATGTTGAGTTGGGAAAATGCCGCACCGAAGGAGATACTTCGTCTCTCTCCTCCGCTTGACCGCCTTACAGTCTAGGGAGCTAGATAATGGCAGGCATGGGCGAAGGATAGGTGAACTCCAGCAACCCTAAAGTTTTACAACACCATGCGACCTAATTCCGTGAGGGGCAAGGAGATTAACATGAAACAACTATTAAAGCGCCTAAACAGCTCGCATCGACCAGAGTGAATGCCGGCACGGTAAGTAGGGAAATGTAATTTTTTACAGGACCGCCGTAATACCTTTACACGACGTGGGAACGTTTCTGTTGAGTTAAAGGATTTGATGCAAGTGGGAGGAGTGATTTTTTATAGAACTCGTGTTAAACGAGTATGAAGCTTTTTGACTGACAAAGCCTCGAATGTAATTAAAATTATTACTTTTATCATTGTTAATATTCATTATGCTGTTTTTATTAGAAATAATGAAACATTCGTGGATCCCAATAAAATTTTTCAGTTTACTATACCCTTGCGTGTAAACTAATACTCCACTTACATACTCCAATTTGGAGAGAATTGTCAAAACAGTTGGCACCATCTCCTCCACACATGCCTGCCATTATTTAACATAGAATATGACCCTCTATTAAAGTATATGGAAAATAGATATTCTCTTTGACTTGAACTATATGTCTCTTGTACATACGGTAGTCTTGGCGAAATCGAATTCATAAGAATAGCAGGAGTTTTCTACAAAAACATCATGTGGGAAAAACTCCACGGAATTGGATGTTTAAATAAACTGCGTCAATACAAGCGAAGATAATGGAATTAATGTCAGCAAAACGAAGTCCAATGTAAATTAAATTGGTTTTTGGTATGAAATGGTTGAATTTAGATAGAAAAAATTTCTTATTCAGTTGGGCAAACATGTCTTCCAGAAGTACATCAGAGACGGCGAAAAATCTGTTATATGGAAAACACAAGAGAGAAAGAATGGAAGGAGCAATAATATCAGGGTTGCCCAAATGGCTGAGACATTTATTACCCTTATTTTCCGACGATATAGCACCCTCGTTTTCCCATTAACACTGCCGCTACATTGAGCAGGCGAGCAAGAGTTGTCTGGCCGATACATCACCGAAGTTTTGGCCACAAAGCGTTCGTAGATGGAAGCAGAAAATTGGACACGTAATTTAGAAACACGATTGAATTGACGTCAAAAGCCTTCGAATGATATCATTCTTGAAAATCTTCAATGAAGCAACACTTTTTGAAAAATAACGACCTTTAGCACGGAAACATGCACAGAAATCTTAAGTTTTTATCCTTTGATTTCAATATTAGACTTAATTTCCGTTCATATAAACAATACGGAAGTCCCTCTGCCGGAAGAATAAGTAATTGCTTCGCATACCTAATTAATGCAAATGTAGGCTAGCAATCCTATGGAAACCACAACAAAAAGTTTACGTGATAGCATACGTTATTAGCAGCATACAATAATATGACAGTTGATATAACCTAATGTTTCCACGGAGATTATGTTTATTTCTCACGAATAACAATAGTCGTCAAAAGTTTTTCATTAGCTTAGATAGTATGTGAAGTACAACCTTTAATTTAAAAAGTTTTAAGATTATGGATAACATTACGGAATCATACTAAAATAATACTACTACTTTAAATCATTGCATAATTGCAATTTATAATAACATGAATGAAATAAATAATACTGATAATAGTAATGATATAAAAATTTCTCTGATGTACTCTAATCGATAAAGATACCTCAAATAATCAAATCCTAGGACTAAGTTTGATATCCACTCCCATTTTTCGGCGAATTATAATGTTTCCGAGGCTGGCAAAAAATATTGCATCATGTTTCTTCTTCTGCATAAATCTATAGGACAGCGTTAATAAAACTATCGAGACAGTAAAAATTGCAAGCAAAATTATTTTATCCATAAATTATTTTTTGGATATGGTTTTGGAATATCAGACAATTTTTTTTCACAATATTTATCAGACATATTCACAATAAGAAACCACTTTTACATTAGTTCTGGGTAGGTATATTCAAAACCATCCTTAAAAAGCATGTTGTTGAGGTAGATAAAAGTAAAATAACAACCATTAAATAATATATTTTATGATCACAATGGATGATTAAATGTTACTCATGCCATAACGATATAATCATTTGTACGGCGAAACCTTACAATGCGCACGGAAATGAATCTATACAGATGACTATTAGTACTTCAGGACTTTTAAATGACCTTTAACTCTTTAGCGGACGACGATTTTTCGCATGAAAATTCAGAATATATATCCAATTTTGATCCTAAAAATTATTTATGGATGAAATAATTTTGCTTGCAATTTTTACTGTTTCGATAGCTTTATTAACGTTGTCCTATAGATTTATGCAGAAGAAGAAACATGACGCAGTATTTTTTGCCAGCCTCGGAAACATTAAAATTCGCCAAATTACATTTTTGGAACTCCCAGTGATGATTCAATGATGGAAATGAACTTAGGAAATCCAAAAGTGACATTAACAAAGATGAACAGCTTCCTGGTAAAATAAATCTTCTTGTTACACTAAACTGGACTTCCCCATTAACAAAGCGATCATATTTCCGATCCATGATAGAAATGTGGTATAAAGAAAACCAGAATATGCAGCTACAATTTATGGTGACAGAATTAGAAACAAAGTTTATAGGTTTGAAGCCAGTTTTCAGTATTATCTTTCGGATCGAAAATATCTATAACGCATCTACGTATTTCAACTGCACCGATCAATAACTTTGGTTCCCATTCACATTGCAAGATTTCGTACTATTTCAACTGATTAGGCATTTAGCTTCCGTGCTGACTGTTGCATTCAACGATACCAATGACCTAAATACACGCCGAGAAACTGCAATGGCTTTATTGGTGAAGCTTTGCAGCGCAAGGCCAGAATTTACTTTTTATGCGTTTCACCAATATTTGGGGGTGCGGTATTTGAAAAATAAGTTTGCTTACACATGGCCTGGTTACACTTTGAATTTAACATCGAAAGGGAGAGATTTTTTTCTCTTTAACTAAGTGGTGAATTCCATGAAAATTACTAGGTCACGCGCATTACAGTATCGACTGGTAATCTTTTTGATACTGCAAGGGTATTTATTTTCACCTTATGGGCCGCAGATTATGCAGAAAGTTTCCGTTAACCACATGGTGACTCAAGTTCTGAATTACAATTAGCTAAATGGATAGAAACCCAATGTATAAAAACCAGGAGAATACCTGAATGAATGAATTAATAAAATAAGTAAAATGTATAGGATAAACGAATGAAAACATGTTATAATTTTGATTAATATTCGACACTAAATAATTACCTGTTAAATAAAATGAGCGTCAAACTTATTATTTCTTGTTTACTGCGTTATGGAAAGAAATATTGTAAAGCTTTAGTATGCAGAAGTACGCTACAAAACAAGAAATAAACTATAACTCTTTTCGATACAAACAGCGAGATTCACTTGGATGCCTTCATATTACTATCATGCGTTAATCACGCCTTAAAACGCCTTAAAAAATCACGCCTAAAGTATTTCAGTGTCATTTAAACATGCATGTAATAAAATTATAATAACTCAGTTTTCAACCGTATGTCACGTATTTAGTTTAAAAAAGCATTGACATAATTGCACAAATGGGTTTTTTAGACTAGATTTTGGAGCATGTATTCGAGGATTAGGAAGTAAGTATCAATCATGAACTCATACAAATTTGTATATACGCTAGGATCATGGTCCCAACCTTAATGTTTTCCTTAATAATGGCTATGCTTGGAAACCACGGTGTGTCAAGGTATCAATTTTCTTTGGATTGTACTTTTGACTTTTTTTTTCCTTGGAATGCGAAATTTCACAAAGCTTGATTTGATAATGTACCAAATATCTTTGAATCTATTACCTATATACGAATTTCTACCGGCGACGGCGATTATGTTACAAAGGCTTATTACATGGATAAAAAAAGCTTTTCCCACCATAAATCTTCGCTTACAAGTTTTTCGTAATCTTAACTTGTTTGCTCGACCATTCGTTTTCCTTCTCCTATTAATTAAACTTTTTCCGACGTGAAATAATATGATCCTGTATATTTTTTCTCAATCAATATTATGCAACCGAAAGCAGTCTTCTACTATCTTCTTTAAACTTCCTACTTTTTTCCAATTTTCACATTCCATTTATTCTTATCTCTCAATATCCCATATCCAAGAGAGCTTGTATCATTCTCTCTTCTTTTGGCTTTTCTCGTTTCCTTTTCCAAGGCCATTCCCAAAATTCCAATACCTCCTTTGATAATATTCCTATTTTCAAGGCAATACATATTTTATTATGCCATTTAAATTAAAAGTGCACGTATTTTTTATGAGAAAAAAATTCTTTACTAACGCTCCAGAGTCCACATACTAAAAGACTACTTGCATTAGGAATATTTTAAACCGCGAATTTAATATGCATCAAAATTATCCTTTTCTTAAAGCTAGTAGCCGATAGTCAGCTATTTAAATAGGATCAATCTACGGAGATGAATATAAAATGTGAAATCAAATATGAGATCAACTGATGACCATTTCATTGAAAACATTACACCTGTTTCGATCAAAAACACAACCTCAGTCACGTTAACGGTGTTTTCAGTAACTAATTTCCCTTGCTGTATTATTTTATTAAGCAGTAGCCAATTTCTGTTTTCTGGGACTTTGAATTCATTTGTGCCACATTTAACCCATAAATACAAGGAAGCCTTCAGGTTTTGGTAATTCAATAATTTTAAGTCTCAGATTTGACTTAATTTCTTAAAATTATTGTCACTGAAGAAAGAGGGCTGGCATTTTTAGAATCTGTGGAGCGATAGATAATCTAACTATCGAAATCGATTTTATTCTACGATTTGCGTTTGCCATAAATCACATTTACAGCTAAACTGAGTTACATTTATTTGATATATAAACTTGCTCATTTCCTAAAAAAGCCGGTATGACAATCATATACTGTTGTCTCATATTTCTATATTGAGGTTTTAGTAAAATGTATAATTTAAAGATGTATTCAGAAAACTATAGCAAAAACATAACTATAAGCGTCCCGTTTTCTTTTATGTTTCGTATATCTTAACGTATATTTTAAAATTTTAAACCCCAATGAAGCATCATAAATAAAGCGAAACGTTGACAAGTTACTTTTAAAATTTCATCACAACCTAAAGAACATAAAAGAAATTGTGACTAAAGAAGTGACCGATAAAGCTCTTAAATAATTGGTATGGTGCTCTATAAGGAAATTTTGGTTGATTTTAATTCGATTAATTTCCATGTAGAGAATAAGCTAAACTGCAGGGGTCTTTAGTCTTTTTTAATGCTAGGGCGAAAAATTGATTTCATATTGTCCGGAGGGCAACATTGCTCCACGTCACTTTACCACAACATTAATAAAGTAAAACAGGCATGCAAATTTGAAGTACAATAATCATTATTGGAAAATTCAATTAATTAATGCGATGCTTGAAATTGTTTATTTATGACGAGTGCGTCCATATTTGGTTTTATTTTTGTAGTTGCGAGAGAAACTTTTCTTTAGCTGCAAGAATGTGGTCCGAGAGCCAGGGGGTGAAGATCCTAAAGAACTATACAAAGGACGGAAAATTTTTGCTCGTAAATTAATAAAAACCTATTGCCCTCAGCAAAGCGTACGCGTATTTCTAAACTCATTTTGGTTTTCTGATTCATCACCAATGATGAAGCATAATAAATAAGGCGTCTTGTTGACAAGATTTTTCTTAATTTTTAAAATGATCTAAATACGTTTAAAGTATCATCAATAAAGATATGAAATAATTGTTATGCTAAGCCTCTAAGGAAATTTTGGTCAATTGGTGAAATAAGTGGACACAGGCTGGACAAAGTTAGCCGGGTTGTAAATGACTAACGCCTGAAATAAATAAAAACTCTCTCATAATACTCATAAATAAAATACTAAATAAAAACTCTCTCATAATACTCATACGCACGTGTTGATTTCATTATTTAGTAATAATTTACGCATAAACTGCATGACATCAATGCACAAATAAAAAATCTCGATTATACAGTTACTTCTAAATTATATAGCTTTCAGAAATAGGAAAAAAAAGTATAAATTTACTAAAGTAAAATACGTCCTACTAAGTGTTTTACGTTGTCGTAAGACTAATTAGTACGCGTAGCCTCTAAGGAAATATGGGACATTTTTATTTATAGAATGAGCTAAAGAATATACAGAGCCTGGACGAAGTCTGCCGGGTTTAGTTAAATAAAAAACCTATTGCCCTATTTTACTCTAGTACCTTACTATATTTCTTAATTGAAATTAATGAAGCGTAACTAAAAAAAACCAATAAAAAACTACTGCACAAAGTATATGTGTGTTGTTTTAAGAGTTCTATTTATATGTTTCACGTTTTCTTTCTTCATTTATCAGCCATGATGAAGCATTAAAAATAAAGCGAAACGTTGAGAAGTTTTTGAACTATTTTTTAAAATTTGATCAGAACTTAAATAGCTTCAAAGGATTGATGACTAAAGAAGAGATTATTAAAGCCCTAAAACAAAGGCCTTCAGCCCGCGGCCCCCCAGCTATTTTCTTGCGACCTCTAAAGACTAAAGAAGTATTGCACCGTGAACCGAATTTTGCCACAGTCGTCAAAAAGAAACAATGACAAAAATCTCATTGCTTAATTGGACTTTTGAACCATTGTAGATTATTACACTTTTAAATTATGTATTGTTATTTATTTTATTGATATAGTATGAAATGACTTGGAGAATTGTGGCCCTCCGGACAATGTGTAATCCATTTTTGGCCCTGCCATAAAAAAGGTTGAAGCCCTAAAATAAGAAGGATGCAAAGTCTCTAAGAAAATTTCGGTCAATTTCTATTAGATTCATTTTCCTATAAAGAATGAGCTAAGGAAATAAACACAGGCTGGATAAAATCTGCTGGGTTTCGCTCGTAATATAAAAACCTAGTATGTACCCTCAGCGAAGTGAACGAGAGGTGAGAGCTTGGTGTAACGTAGTGGTGGTGGTGAGGGTAGTTTTGAATGGAAATATTGCGAGGACATGCAGGAGTGACAAAGAAGTATGGCGACCCCACTGAATCAGGATGGGTACGCTCTCACAAACTCCCGAGCCTTTTGTCTGAGTGCGTTTATTTATTTTTTTTCTCTCTCTCTCCCAAGAGGTGTCGCGCATTTTAATGCTGTCGACTTGAGTCTGCGCTCACAAGGCTAGCATGTGAAAAATGTCACAGGTAGATCATGCTCTGGACCCGTCTGATACGGTCGCATGTGATCCGCTATCTGGATGCAACAGCAACGGGGGAGGGAATCATCGAGAACAATACGCTCTTCAGCACCTCTGCATTGTGTTTACTGGCATTGGGTTCCATCTAACTGAGGTTCCAACGTGCGAAACTGGGAGAAGGGTAGAAGACGGCATTCCATCAGAATAAAAAGGTTTCGTAGGACGAAGTTAGCCCCGGGTTATAAAATGACCAACGGCATAAACAATACCTATTTACTCATACGCACGTTTTTAATTCAATATTTATTTACCACTTATGCACAAACTGCATGATATTACTCCATTTTGAAATTACTCCTCGAAGATACGCCTTTTGAGAATAGATATATTTGATAAGAAAAATTTACGATTCAATTTTCCAAACTTGGAGTGTCCTGACATGCAATTTTTAACGTCCTACTAAGTGTTTTAAGTTGTCGTGGCACTACAAAGTTTCAGTCACAATGATAAGTTTATATCTATAGTGCGATATAATTCACTTTATAATGTTGTCATATCAATTAAGCCTGTATCTAAAGTGCGAAATCATAAGCCTAATTCACAAAACTAAAAAAATGGAAATACTTTTTCCCCGAAAACGATGAATTCATTATGTAATGCTATGTTGCTTTAATATTTTGATTATGATGATACTGTCTAGCAGATTGTAATAATTTAGCATAGGATAATTTTTGAATATTTAAATAAAACTTTCTGACAGATTTTCCAGTAAATAATATCATGGATGCTGAGCTGATAAAGGAGATGGATGGTCGAAGAATAGCATTTTCTGCTGTGGCAAAAGTCGACTAAAATAGTATTAGAATAATTGGTTGTTGAATGAGAGTTCTCAAGTTAGAGAGAGATATAAAGGAAATTGGTCTATGCAATCGAATTCCTTCTTGATCAAAAGGTTTGAAAGACTGTTTGCCTTTATAACAACGGATATCGAAAGAGGCAGTCTTTCTAAAGATCAATTGAAAGATTTCTTAAATTTTTTCACTCACTTCGTATGCACTTGACGCACATAGCAAAGAACGCAACTTCAGAAAACTGAGAAAAATAAACTAAAGTGATATAAAAGCGAAGAGAGAAATAAGAAATGCTTCTAAATGGGAGAGAAGCACCAAAGCCGAAGCAAAGGTACATAAAACAAAAAAGGACATGAAATCGAAAAATTAAAAGATGAATTTACAATTAAAAGGGTAGCTATTTGCCAGGAAACAAGTACAAGGCTAAAAGTCTGGATGTCATTACACCTAGGTATTTAACCACATTAACTATTGACGCACTAGAAACAAATTTTATTAAAAAGAAATTCAGAAAACAGAACAGGCCTTAATTCAAACTGCAGCAACGATGGCAAGGCAACATTTATTTCATGCAAAATGTTTTCAAGACACTTATTTTGAATTTTTCATGGAATACGTCTTCGAATTTTGAAATGATAAGTCACAACCAAATTTATAAATTGATCTCAAAATATTTCCACTAGAAATTTCGACTCTTTTGTTCATAATAAAGAAATAAGAAATGGCTGAATCTATACCAAAGATATTTCGTTAACTTCTTTATTCATCTAATTTCGCCTTTCATCAAACACGTTCTCGAATTTTGAAATGATAATTCACAGCCAAATGTGGGAGTCGTTCTCAAAATATTTTACAATAGAAATAGAACTGATTCGTTTGACTAAAAATTATAAGATATAACGAATGGCTAAATCTTCACCATAGATACTTCGTTCATTTCCTCATCTATATTATATAGCCTTTAGCCTTTTATGATCGTAAAATCAATGGGACTGAAAGCAATTGGAAAACCATTTCAAAGGTATATCCATGTAAAACGCGATACAAAGGACAATGCCATAAAAAATGCGAAGTTTATGCAGTAACGAACGAAACAACTGCTTTCTACACTGTTACCATACAAAAATTCTGATGTCACGGAGGCCTGGTATAAAAAAAGTGTAAAGGAGACTCATCGTTACTTCAAAAGACGCGACGGAATCGGGTATAGATCAGTCAGGTCACGATGTTCTCGGTGAATGAAAAGATACGACAAGATAGGGTTTTGAGATTGCCGACAGTGAGAGGTAAAAAAGAATGGTATTGGGTAGGGGTGCATCAAAGAAATATACGACGGAGGAAAGGGTGAAATGATAGGGTTGAAGGCGAGATTGTAAAGCGGGGGTTGTACCAGTGGAGAAAAATAAAACTGAGAGGAAAAAATAAAATACGAGATGCTACGAGACTGAGAGCAGATATGTAATGCAGGGAGGAAGAAAGAAAGAAAAGGAAGACAGTCAACGCTAGCTGCGTTTCTGTATATATGCGTGAGAGAGGGGCGAGACTGAGCTCGGCGTGGTAACACCCCCTCTGGGAACAACAAACGCTTCAACGATGATTTATATGAGAAAACGTGGAAAAAAATTAAAGGGGCAAAGGCAGTGAGGGTTGCGTGTGGGAGGAGAAAGTGGATGAAGAGATGTGTCATGTGTGTTGAGTTGGATACAGGGAGGATGAGGGGTCGGCTGATGAATTGAGGGACACAGAGAACGGGAGAGGATTCTTCTGAAACAGCTGAAGGCTGCGGAGGGAAGCTAAGGGGGTTTATTCATGCGTTAGCCCGTGCACGAGCTCACGTGTGCGAAAAATTTTACGCATTTTCTTCGCCTGAAAGATATAAAGGGAGAGAAAGGTAAAAATTCTGGAAAGGGACATTAGCTGAAATCGGCCGTGACTAAAATTTTCCCCCAGGATTATCCCTGAGTTAACTTCCTCGCAGGTGCTGGATCTATACTAAATTTGAACGTGTTGGGAGCGTGCTATCGGTCAAAAAATATTCTCTATTCTTTTGCTGAAAGCGTTGTTTTAAAATTTGGCTCATTCATTGGTAACAAAATATGTTTTACGTGATTTTAATCAGTATTATTTTTTAGTTGTTAGGCATGCTGTTTAGGTTGATAATAATTAGCCTTTCGTCGATTATCTCACATTTTCTTTTTGCATAAAGATCCGTTTCATCCCGGCATAAATTTCTTAAAGATCATATAGCCCGTGTTTAAAAACTTACATGCCAAATTTTAGTATATGTTCCCCTCATAGTTTCGCTACTGAATCTCTGAATGTTTGTCAAGCAAGTGAACCGTCTTAGTTGTTATGTTTGTTAGCATCAGTGTCAGTAAACTTTACATCAACCCTAAAAAGTAAAAGGTTTTTCATGGTACCTTATAAAATTTTAAGTTGGATATCGGCAAAAACCAGAAATGCACGAAAACGTGCTTTAAAACACTCCGTTAGATAAAAAGATCATGAGAATATCAAGAGAGTAGTTGCTGATATTTTATTGATTGCCGGGTAACGAACTAATAAAAAAAATTGACTTCACGAGGAAAAATCGTGGATTCAAATGAAAGCAATATAATGTTTTTAAAAAATATACTCACTAAAAAATACAGTCTTGGCATGACGTCCGCTGTTAAACAAGCTCAACCTCCATGCCGACATATTAAAAATTGACTGGTGTCCACATGTGGACACTCACATCAGGACTCTAAACTTGTCTTAATTTGAATATACATATTTCACTACAAGCTATTATAAATTCGAGCGAAAGGCTATACACTGGAATTATTTCCAATTTCGAAACAAGAGAATGAAGAAAGCTTATGAATATGTAGTTCTTGTACTGACATGTGAGAATTAATGCGAATGGTAATTCAGATAAAATATCCCGAAACACGCTAAATTAAACATGGGGTAAGAGAGGGATATCCATACAGTAAATGCAAACGGTAATTTATCAACCGCGTTCTGGATGGTATTTTTTGAAAGAAAAAAAATTGATTTTGATGTAGAAAGCAATAAAATTAGACATGGCATGTTAAATTTGTACCAGTACGATTTCATATACATTTCGTATACCTATACCATTTTGACCTTACTCAAGATATCACTATTTGGGAATGGAAACATTAAAATTCCATAGCAATACATCAGTCTGACACTAAAACGCTGGTAAAACCGCGTGATTACTCAATACTACACAGGGAAACAATAGCTTAAGCAATTCATGGGCTCCTGACGACCGTTATCAGGGTAACTACAATTTGTTGTACGCGACACTCTTTACTGCAAAAACTCTCAAACTCTTCACTAAAAAAATTATTTTTACATATAATGCAGAAATCTTAAATCTATTCGGCTATTTATTTGGAAGGTTTAAATCTAAAATAATTTGAACCTTTCAATATTTTTAATAAGTGCCACTAGCAACTTATAATAATAAATATGTACCAAACATGTCTTCTACTTTTGCAGGAATACTATAAAATTCACAAACTCAAGCATATGTTTCAAGTAAAGTGATTATAACAGATAATGTACCTAATTATTTAAATATTCAACTGCTGATGTTGACTAATCCATCAGCGCAGGAATTATATAAAAACGTAACTCTTAATGGACTATTAGGCAACACTTACCTTGGAAAATTAATCCTAGTTTATATTATAATTAATTTTTTCCTCATAGACTTACTTATAAAATTATTTATGGAATTCTTACATTTTGGTACACATTGAAAAATGTATTTAGAAATTTAATAAAATACAAAAATTATTTGGGAATTTGATTTTTGTGAATAAATATGCATTCTGTGTGTCCATGAAGAGAATTAGCGACGCGACTTAAGTGAATGATAATTTTATAATGGTTACAAGTCAAAAGATGCCTTTCCATTACTCCTAATACGCTTCCTTTGAGATTTAAAAACGATCTCGGTCAGAGGAGCTTTATCTAACGAAATTTAAAAAAATTTAAAAATCTTCTTTGGGAGTCAGCATAGCTACGGTTTGCATTGTTCCATCAGATAAGCTCTTGCAATACGTGTCCATACACGATGTCATCTTCACCGAAGTTATTCCCCTCTAATGACCGGCTGAAACCCCGCACATCTCGGGGGGAATTTTTCCATCGGATCGGGCTCCAGCCAGCTATTCCCATTTTTTGCATTCCGCTTAATACGCGAAATTTAATCTTTTCCGAGCCACGAGGTTGTCTCCGACGCGCCGCTCGCGGTATTTAGTACGTACTTGGCGTTCAAGATATTTAAACGGGAAGAGCACGACGACTTTATAATGACACGACTGGAAAGTATTATCTGCCACCCCCACACTGCATCCTACGCTGCTCGGGGAGCTATACTAGACCATAAAACTCCACGTCGAGACGGAGGAACTACAGTGCTGCGGGCGACGGACGTCTAACATCAGGAGTAATACGCCTACTCTATTTGCATGCGTCTAGTTCTCCACTTCCCGGGAGACGAGATGGAATAGAATCGTTCTCAAATATTTCATTCAAGAGCCGTGAATGGACCGGAAGACATTCTTGAGTAGAGGTACTGTGCATTCCATGCGATGCCTTTCATTTTTTTAGTCATCATCTCCTCCTTGTTATCCGTGATGGAAATCATCATGTTTTTTTCAGGTATAATAAAAACGAAGGTAAGTCTAACGAGTACTCAGTAGCCTTCATCTCTTTCAAATGCAGGGATAGATTTCATCATTCAATAAATTATTTATCAATATATTGACAAAAATGGAGCTAGCTCTAACAAGAACATAGACATCTATCACGAGAAGGTATTTTTTCATAGCTATATTCACTTCAACCTATTCCTTCAGATAGATAACGAAATTTTCCCATTTATTTATGCTTAAGTTTTTAGAAGTTAATTCATGGCCTTTATATATGAATTAATCCATAAATTGATATATTTTTAGGCATCATATCGATTAATCTTTCTGATACGCGCTGATAGTGTCATTTCTTAAAAAAAATTCATTGCATAACTCTCTTCAGTAAGTACCATATCAGTCAGATTACCAGATGTCAATTGATGTCTAGAATCTTACATGTCTTGCACTTATATTTACTTGCAAAAGTCATTTTGAATTTTAATTATATTTACGGGCTTAAATATTTCGTAACAATGCATGGAAAGAAGATCGATTGGTTACTAAAACTTTGAGCTCCAATAATACCCTTAAGCTGAATACGCATATTATTTTTCGGGGTATACAATATGAAAACAGGATATTCCCTGCATAGGTCAACGCTATTCGTAAGGAAAGCTGCATGTTTAAAATATTTACCTAATATGAAATTTAAGCATTGGATTCATTTTAAAAAGTGTTACAATGTTATAATCAATATATAGGTATCTACAGACTTTCAACGATGAGTTACCTTTACATTTTACAACAATTTTAATTTTAAAATCGCGAAAAAAGTTGGATACTCCATCATTTGCATGGGATATTATTCATCTTAAAACCTTAAATATGAAAAAAGTAACGGAAACGATTAAATATCTACTTTATACAATCTGTATTCCTCTAAAGTAACGATTACAAATATGAGTAATAATAATTAATTATGAAAAAGAAAAATTACTGTGAAATTTAAATTTTTGGAAAATACTTTTTATGCGAGAATACGTGGCTGGTTTCTCTACAGCAATTTCCACCGTACGGTGGAGACTCCATCGGCCGGGTTTATAAGAGCAGCGTTGTGGAGGCAGCAGTTGGGTTATAAAAGGCAGTTTCCTCATCGGAGATGAGAGAGTTGAGTTTCGCCTGGGGTGAAGACGAGGAACAAGGACACGAAAGGATCCGTTCGGTCGGGGGAAAAATATAAACAACGACGTATAATAGTATGGGTTTCTTCCACGAGAGGAGGTCACTGCATCGGAGATGACGACGGGGGATAGAAGCTAATGCCACAGCCTGGAGGAAAGAGATAATGTATTTGATCTTCGAGAGAGTTGGCGTGGTGGGAAAAAAGACTGCCGTTGAAAATTAAGTAGGAGATGATGACTGTGTAAGTTTTTATTTCAAACGAGGTCATAATAATTATGGACGAAATGAGTGTGCATAGTTGGTATCTGGGTCATGAACTTTGTTCTTTTTTTGTTCTAGGGTACATATAGGGATATCAATGGGACCTTATGAGTCAATGGTGCTTCTGAGCGTAAAGTGACGAGGCCATAATATTGAGAAATTTTTCGTCGACGCCAATGGGAGTTTTCTCGAATCTCTTAGTATACCACAAATGAAAATACCACCCGATTTCTAGATAATTTTTTCTTTCATCATTTATCGATTATTTTTAAATTTCAACAGGTTATCCATGGTTTATTTTCTGTAGACGTTTATCACTTTTATCCTTCATTATGCAAAATATTAACGATGATAAGCTTAAAAATGATCAATCCATATTGATTACCATCATTTAGAAAGGTGAGTCAGTTTTATTTTAAAACACATATGATGCATAGAACGAAAGCATGGTGTTAAACTAAATAAGATAAAATTATTAATAATAATTTCGCAAGGAATATATAATATATTTTATATTACAAAACGCTATTCCATAAGATATCAGCATATGAGTATTACTAACCGTAAGCAGCTGTGACCAGCAAAATGGAAGAAGCAAGCCAATGCGATAAGATATTTAGCATTTAATTTTCAATTTTCACCTTACAAAACATTCTAAATCCTGCATATTGATTGATAAACCATACTAGTCTAGAAATATAAGAATTTTAGAGCAAAAAAACTATTAAAATTTATCGAATAAGATTTTCATGCATAAAAATGGTGAAAGGTCAATTTTGAAAGCAAGCATTTATAAATTAAGAATAACCTTGATATGTTATTTATTATGCTCTGACGCATTTTTTGGCGCAGAGTACTAAATCAAATAAACTAGGGTGAGTTGCTTACATTTTCAATGGATTATATTTAAAATGGTATGAACTTTTTCACAATTGATTATTAGATTCCTTAAATTAAAGCTAGCGTTGCAGTTTGATGTGCATACTGGCATTTAACATTTTATTCCATGCAATGCATCCAAATTAAATATTTACCAATATTAAGTATTTGAAAGCTGTGTTTAAATTTATACGCATGAAAAATAAGTCTCTATATTAAATCATATCATCACTACGCTCGTACAAAAATTATGGAACTCCATCCCTATGAAATAGCAGATTTAGGTCAGCAACATAATTGACAAATGTGAAAATGTCATAGCACATGTCGAAGTGACAATTACGCACCATTTATGAAAATTATAAAAATGGCTGTACTGTTGAAGGAACGAAATTCAAAGTTATGAGCTGGCATACGCAAATTAAGCTGGTAACTACATTGATGCATGCCCGTTTTAAATGAATCCGAAATTTTATCTCTAAAATTTCATAAAGATTAAAATTAAACGTTGAATTACAAGAGGATAAATTTGATAGCGGAGTTAGCCCCGTTAAAATGTCAGTCAAAAATGTTTTATTGCTCAAATTATGCTAACGTTACCCTTACATTTTTTCCCTTGAATTTTAATTTCGATGAATGTACCATTTATGACGATGTGTAAAAGAGCTCTTTTATTTGAAATAGGAAAGTCATAACGTATTCAAGTATTTAAACCTTTTAAGTTTATTATTAGCTATCTCCGTCCGTAAAATTTGATATTTGAACTGAAAAGTGTATTTGAAAATGTATATTTTTCGGGTCCCACATGCTAAATTGGATTACTATTTATGAGCGTTAAAAATTTAGAAATTATCACACGAACGGAGACTAATTATAAATACCTACAGAGAGAAAAAAGCACGTTGAAGGGCTCGCACGAGCACAATTGCTCGCGGACATTTTATTTACTTGTCCAAGTTTCCTTCTAAATAGAGAGAGAGAGAGAGATATTCTTTTTTATTTCTACGCATTCTCAATTTTTAGACATCAATTTGCATAAAACCCTGACAAATCCACAACTGCTCCCAATTATTAAAGGATGAACGCTCCCAGATAAAAAGACCGAAATAATAAAAAGAACGGAAAAAAATTCGTGGGAGTCAAACTAACGGCCCGTGTGACGAAATCCAGGCCATAGGGGTCAGAAAATTATGCGCGGGAAATTACGGCTTGAAACGAGAGGATTCTTTCGTCCGCCTAATGACTGCTAATACGCCGCCGGGTTGATCGGGACGGACGGAATGTGGGCATTAGTCCTGTCCTGATGATGAAAGAGTCAAGAGGCGAAAAGAGGTTATCTACACCGTCACACGATGTGCGGCAGTGTGTGTTTAGACGGATAAAAAATTTCAACCACGTGTCAGTCGAGTTGCCAACCTAATATAACAGAGGGCCGAGAAGATATGACCACTTAATATAGCCTCTGATCTATCCAAATGGCTTCCAAAATGAGACGGTCCGAAAGAGGCTGTGGCGTTTCGGAGAATTTTAGAGGAAAAGACTCCTGTTTCCCTACTTAATATTTCGATAGTAGAGAATTCGCGTGAATATGTGATTCGAGAGAGGTTTGGGTGTAAAAAGTACGATAGACAAAATACGCTTTTTGCTGTGGCCATATTTATTTGCTGTCCTTACTGAGAAAATTTTCCCATAAAAATTGTACGTAAAATTATCAGTTAATAATTATTTATTATCATCCTCCGTAAAATATTTGCATCATAAATTCTTCTGGAATTCAGTAACACTAGAGCTCATAAGTTTTATAAAGCAACTAAATCTGACCTTAGCCTGCGGGATGGCACAGTGAAAAAAGAATACTTGTTTAATATTTTTATCCATGCCATTCACTAACGCAGTGAATTGAACCAATGTTCAGTATAGTATTGAAAACGTGAAAGTCATACACTGAATATATGGGTTCTTCTTTTAATTAATGTTTAGCAGTAACATGGGATTCTATATGCCAATGCTACCAGCCCTAAAGGTCACGGGTTCGTATATCACCTGGTTTGGTTTACCATAATCCAGGGAATGTATATATTTGATTGTTAATAAAGTACTTCGTAAGAAAGGAATATGTAGTCCTGTATTCGCTAGAGTAAAGACAACAGTAATACATACCTCACAGTCCTTAAAAACAACAAGTATATGTTTTAAAAAGAAATTTCAAGTTCATGCGCTCTTCTGTGGGCTAACTCCATTCCCTAGTCTATCATCACTCAGTTTACCCTCATTCTGTCTCGTCAATGAACCTAAATATTGAATAATCCTCTACAGAGCATCTTCGCTTGTGCTTGAGTCCACAACGTCAACCAGAGAAACCCCATTCGAAAACCAAGAGCATCAATTTTTTTATCTCCTTTATAGAAAAGAGATGTTGCCACTTTGGGTTGGCCGCATTCACACTTTGAGCGGTCTAGTATTTCAGAAAGTCTTTTCCTAAAAAAAAAACAGCTTCGCGTCCTTTTCCACTGACAGTTTTGGTGTTTATGAAATAGCCCCCCCCCCTTCCCAAACTCCCAGCCAGTCATACACTTGTGAAGTGCAGGAGAGAAATGACATGGAAGGACTGTCTGGCTGTGGGAACGTTTCCAAATGTTCCATTGGAGTTGTTGCGGGCGTTCCACCCGTTGCGACCAGAACTCAAAACTCGCATTTGCACGCCGGAGGTAATAATTTATTTCGTTCCGTACCCATAGCCGTGGATCTGTATTTATTCAGTGTCCAAAGTGCTGATGCTTTTCGAATGAGGGAAGAATTTATCGGCACGCGTGGGATTGCCACGCGTTTTATGTGCTCTGATCCAATCGCATTTTTCGCTCGAATTATGTTTGAGGTGGAGTTTATGCGTTGAATTACACAATATACTTTATTATGGCTAATGACAAACCATAATTTTTCTTGAATATTTTACGCTAACATTCTCTTCAATCCTTTCAGTGATCATATTTCTTTTCTATTTGTGAAAAAAATCAAATTATCATCATAAATTTGCCTGCAGCCGTATTTTCCATCATAATGCACCGGGATTCGACTTATTTAAAAAAAATTCTTTCTAGAGTTTATTTTACATCATTGTGATTCCCACATACGCTTCAAACCATTGTAACATGAAAATAACTTTGAATACACTTCCATTATCCATTGATTTCGTTGGAAACTTTCAAAATTTAACTTTCTCGGTTTGCAATCGAGTATTTTTCTATTTCATATTAACTCCATACACTAAATACAGCTCAGATTATATCATATTGAAAAGCATTGATCATAACTGTCTCCCAATATGGTTAACAATGTTTTAGAAAAAATATACGGCTAATTTCTTTCTATCCCCTTGTATAAAAAGCTTTTATGCATAACCATTGTAGTGGAGTTTATTTTTAACATGGTCGGAAATGTTTATTCCGTAAAATCTACATAATGGGGTGTACCAAATAGCTGCTGATGTTTCCTAATTAGCTATAAAACCCCTTGTGTATTTTTTAAGACCCATTGCAATTTAGCATCAAATGTAGATCCCACAGGACAAGACATCCCTGGAATATCGCTACCTTTCATAAACACCGTGAGTTAAATATTTTTCCACTCCTAGAGCAGCGCTGCTGTTTAGCTCCAAAATAATAAAGGTAATTCTCCCGACCGCCAAACTTTTTGTACACCTTTCACCCCGCTCGTTTTAATATCTCGCATCCTCTCATTTAAATGTCGGTAAAAAAAAGTAAGTCCTTTTCCTCTTATTACTTTAATCCATTCGAATGTATCCTTAAAGAGGGCTTTTGGGGGGGTGGCATCGCTTATTCACGTCTGCACCTCGCTCCCACGAAAATTAATGCAGTGGCGGTGCGAGAGAAAGGAAGATAGAGGGAGAAAGAGAATTAAAATTCCCCCGAATGGTCGCGATGGAAAGTCCTTAGCTTGTTTTCCGGCTCTCCGTTTTCCTCTCGCACTGCCTTCCTCATTCCACTTCATTCTCTCCTAGCCATACGTGCTTTTCCTTAATCTCTTTCACTTCCTCACACCATGATCACTCCCGTTTACCTTCTTTTCTATGTGCTCTTCTTCCTCTCTCTCCAAAAACCTTTTCGTTTTTACCCCATCCTCCTCTCCGCAGCTTCCACAGAAACATCCCCACGTCCTTTAGTTCCTCAATCCTACGGCTGTTTTACTGCCTTGGCTTTTACGAGATGGGCTGAGCCAGTTTCTCGAGCCGGTGAGCTTATTCCGACGAACTGAAAACCCTTTTCTTTCTCAGCCACCTCACGCCGAAGTTTTCTTTAGCTCGTTCCCAGCGTTACGCGATCCCACCCTTCCCATATATATACGTAACCCTTCTCGAACCTCCATCCTTCCCATTGTCGCAGTTCGTTTTCTTTATCGTCGGCACATGTGTTTAATCTCTAGTCATCATTCCAGGGGATCACATCTCTCCAAATTTATGGCTCAATCATTACGGTCGTGATTGCCCCTGTATTTCGGTCACCTCTTTTCACGAGGGAGATGGGTTGCTTTAAGCCGTGACCTCAATAATCTTCCGTTGACTTATAATCCTATAACTGTGAGCCCATATCCTTGATTACAGTTTCATTACCACTCTATTTTTAGCATAGAAAGGGGCCGTAATTTATCTGCAACATGCAAAATACATTTTAATGAGGAATTTATTCATTATTTCATGTATATAAATATCTTCATATAATATGTAATTAATTCGTAAATTTCTTCTTTCCAAAGCATAGACACATATGTTCTGTATGATAATAATGTGGGAATAAAAGGGGAAGCTTTTGAAATGGTAGTTAATTTTAAAAACGGTCATCACCGTATAAAATAGCAAACAACTACGTTATTTTGACTTTTGACTGGCTTAAGAATAAATCACCATATCAAGTCATTAAGATCATAGTTTACAACAAAAATCAGATACCTACCATTTAGAGAGAGTGGAAAAAATTCCAAATATGCCTATGTGGATTATGCATGCATATATGCCATTTAAACGCAATTAAGGGGTCTTTTTGAAAAAGTCATCAAAAGTACACTTCCAAAGTATTTCATGAAAGATTGCACTCTCCTCACAATAATATTAATAGGTTATTATTAAGCTTCAATTTATTGATCCCATCTCGTATAATGACCTAAAAATTTATAAGAAGTATACCATTCCACAAGTGCGAAGGCAAAATGCGTTACAATAAATAACGCGTAGTAATTTAGTTGTCCATCAAAATCACCTAAAGTTGGGTTGAAATTAAAGAGGTGCTTTTGAAATGGTCATTTATATAGCTGCATTACTGAATGAGCATCTACATTATCCTCATAGACTATCTTCAAGATTAATCTTCGTATGATGTATTCATGATAAAATTACGCGAGGACTTAATGCGATACCTATTTAGCAGGAGAAGGAGAAATTACATATTATAATGTATATCACTACCACTCTTACACATCATTTGAAAAAAAATTGAAGGGGAAAATTGCTAAATTACCTTAATGCATGACCATATACGTTTTCCTAATAGACTAACGTCTCCAAGATTATTTTTCGTATGACGCACTCATGATAAAAGCACGCGAGGACTTAAAACGATACTTATCAAGCAGAAGGAGGGGAAAATATATATTATAATGTGTATTGATATCTCTGCTAGACATAAATAGGAAGGAAATTGAAGGAGTGCCTTCAAAATGGTCGAAGGCATATTTCCTTCATTCATGATCATCTACGTTGCTCTAATAATGTAATGCCTTCAAGATAATTCTTCGAATCAGGTCCTCCTGATCAGTGTACGCGAACTCTGCACGCAATACGAAGGTGTCATGGAGGCGATAAAAAAAGGAGGAAACATGATTTATCGACATCCCACGCACAGGGAAAGCGGCGACCGACATGTCTTCGAATGGAGCGGGGGCGGGACTACCGCGCCACCAACGACCACGCATCACGCACCCAACTTAATCACCCATCGCCACAAGGAACACGCATTGACGCCGCTCGAGCACTTTGATCTCAAAGACAGCAGATATGAAGGGAACAGAAGGAGGTAGGGGACGCCATTCGACCTTTAGGCTAACCATAAGCTGAGAAAGGGAAAGGAACGACTCTCTGTGCATAAAATAATCCATTCCGCAATAGCGAAATGTTTACAGGTTAAACACGAGGGCGGTTTCTTTATCAAGCTCCGATGGGCCATGAATAGTAGACGAAATGATTGATTTAAAAGTATTTCATTGCTAAATATCGAGCACACTCCTGGTGTCCTATCGACATAATCACCTCGGTGATTGAGGAATTGACTATTCCTGTGTACAAGCTTTACTTCTATATAGTATGTTTCCGCCAATTACCTGCTATGAATTTTGCCTTTGTAATATAGCCACAGTGCATTTAAAAAAATTCTCTCATATCAGAATAAAGCTCAATACTTGTCAATACTAAAGCCATTCGGAGAGTTTTCTAGCTGTCGCTCCGCAGTGCACATTTGGCGGGAGAATCAATTGAGGCAGTGTAATTAATGAGATTGCAACTAACCTTAAACTAGCAACTTACGGTCAGAAATTACTTGAGCGTGTGATACAGATGACGCGCAATTGCCCTGCATGCAAAGAACCCGCCGATCGCTTGTATGGTGTTTTTGCTGAGCTATCTGAGGTTGAAAAAAGAAAACCTCTCTCGTAGAAAGTGTAAAAATAGGTACAACTTGTAACCATTCAAAATAAATCTATTTAGTACAAGCGCTATTGAAATCAATAATGTGATCTTAAATGGCAACATTTAGCAGATTGACGAATTTTAATATTAAAATATTGTGCAATAAGAATAACTAACATGTAATTACATTGAAACAAGTGAATACAAGTCAAAATCTAGCATTTGTACTTCACGATGCTAAATGCGAACGAGAATTAATAAAATAGTGCGGATAAAATGGGAAAGAAACTGTAATAAAATAATTTATGAAACTTGAAAATTTTCAAAATATGTTGTCGCAATTTCCACGAATTCATCGCACATAGTTGAGTACATATGTTGCAATATTTGCACTCCATCTACAATAATATGCTGTACGTTATAATTGCATTAAGCTCTAACGTTTCAATGAGAATATGGATGTTAATGAGAGACTTGTACTGATATGATACTGCTGAAAGCTTTTTAATTCTACAACAGTTGATAAATTTAGTTCTATTCAGTAATATTAGCTGCATTTATATACGTACATATTATCAAGAGCAACCAATACACAAGTATGAAGACATTGCTTGAAAGACTTACGAATTTGTTTCGATAGTTACCAAAGGTACATTAATGGATTTTATAAAATTCGCATGAAGGTGTAACTACAATATTGACGTCTTTAATTAACACGCACTATAATATTGCGCAAAATTATCAACTGCTATGTAATTACATGGAGTGCTAATTTTCAGCATGTACGCTCTACAATTGTCAAAGCTAAAGCAAATGCATAAAATGTTGCGGATAAAAAGGGCATAAAAAGTGTGATGATCAATGGGATGAAAAGATAGGAAAAAACCTATCGTTGGTAAATATAAGGGATGTTATCTTAAGGGAACATTCACAAACAGAAGATGAGATGACATAGATGTCGTTCGGCGTGGGTGTATTCCCCATGGAAGCGTGGGTAGAGAGAGACAGCCGTGAGAGGAACTAAGAAAGCCGAGACGTTGTAATGTCCCATTGAAGTATCACGTAAGACATTTTAGGGGGAAGTGGGTTTGCCTTATTAACTTATTTCCGCCCACCGAAGCCATATGCCTGCATGTAATTATAGGCACAAGGGGTTTGAGAAGACGAGGCCGAATTCCATCCCGTAGAAGGCTGATTTCTATGACCACTTTGGTCGCATTTTGATAGGTTTTAAAAATATGGCTTAATACATAAGATCGGGAGAAAAATCTAAGTAGAAATAGAGTAGTCTAGACGACGCTACGTCACGTCGGTCTCTGGATATGGGGAAAAATCCTTCCTTACCCTCCTCTAGGTCGTGTGTTTGATTCCAACCTGAATATTTTAGTTCTTAGCATTTGATTTGTGGCCCTAAGACCCCGAATGACGAACTCAAGGATATCCTCTCAATAAAAAAACAGGAGCCTGAAACCTCTACCCACTTCTAAAATATCTGTATCGTATAATAATGCTAATAGCCTTTCTTAATTGAAACCGTGTATAATTAATAATATTATATCAATCCCGGTCACGGCTAGATATTAGTTAAATTTTAAAGATTATCAATAACACACACTTTGTTACTTCAATGTATATATTTTTAAAAATTCCGAACGGTTTTGGCTGTTATACCATTATTGAGTACAGAAAATATAATAAAAAATATTATCTGCACTTAATAATGGTGCAACAGCCGAAACCGGTCCGAATTTAAAAAAAGATATTGAGTAATTAACAAAGTGCCTATTACTGATAATATGGAGACCTTCCACCACTTACAACCTTCAAGTTTGGATTTAAAATTTAAAGGATAAAAAATAATGTTATGGTTTTTTTTTCTACGAAGGAGCCAAAAATTAAACTTCTTAGCATTCAGTTTTCACAGTTTCACTTTCCTATATTTAAAAAAGCAAAATAAATGACGAAATTTCTTGAACTTTTCGCCAATAATTTGTATTATTAGGATTTTCCTGTACCAGCCACTTCTAGGATTTTGTCAATTAAGATGCTATTGTCTTAGTAACATGCCCTTTAGAGGTGTTTAATGGGTCAACTATCAACTTCTTCAGCTTTAAACGTACTGACTGTCCCTTAGACCGGAAGAAGTTGTAATATTAAACAAATCAACACAAATTGTGCGCGATGGGCACTTGATAAATATTCATTAATAATTAGGTGGATCACGATAGTTGAAAATGCAATACTTCAGATTGGTAGTTTATGACAAAAAGAAGAGCTCTCAAGTTCAACCGTTGCATATGACGACCAAAAGCTGACTGTCTTCTCACGGCACCGGAACACGCGGAGCAGTTACACCATTTGACTTATTCCAACAACAAATATTTGACCGACTCTGAATAAAAGAATAAGAAATCTCCTTTAGCGAGAATGCAAACTGGATTACAAAGACTTCAAACACAAATCTCTACCTCGATCAGCTTAAGGTTGGATGGCGATATTTGGTGGAACTTGTTCGCAGGAAACATAATGAAATACACTTTTGTATGTTCCACAAGAGTTTTTAATCCCGACCTAGGTTTCGGCAGTACACACTGTCTTGATAATGACAGTGTGTACTGCCGAAACCTAGGTCGGGATTAAAAACTCTTGTGGAACATACAAAAGTGTATTTCATTATGTTTCTCTACCTCGAGTCTGAATCACACATTTGCTACGTGAGATAGCTATGACCAAGCCCAGAATGCTAGAATTAGTTGAACCATTACCTTAAACATGGCTTGGTGGAGTTTTGTTGAAATGTCGCCACGAGAAGCTTTATTTGGCGCAATCTTATTGCAAATTTTAAAATATGAGAAATTGGTTTCTTGATGACTACTAGGTCCCAGTGATACAGAGACCGAGCTCAGATCGAATCGACAAAACATCGATTAGAAAGATAGATAATTTAGAACTATCGCGGTATTTCCAGCATACTATCTAAAAATGTCATGGTATAATCCTCCGCTGAATACTTTCGTCGGAAATGCGTTGGGTCGGTATCACATATACCAATCTTAAAAAGGTTGGGGGTTTCATCTCTATGGCGGAAGTTTGATAAAAGGGTCCGTCTGAAATCTGCTTTCCACGTTGAGTCCGCACAAGTATTTTCTGTACAGACTGTATAAAAAAATGGTCATCGGGAGACTTTTGTAAAATGTTGTGTCACCACCACTATAGGCTCAACTCGATGGCAGGCGATTCTCTAATTACGCTGCCTATCCTGCTACCTGTGGTTCCTCATCAACTCTTACCGGTCCAATATTTTTATCACATTATTTTTTTCATAATAATTTTTATAAAAAATGGTACGATTCCGTATAATAATTAAATGTGAACAAAAAATTAAAAGCTATTAATAATTATTTTATATTTTAATTTTTATAGCACTTTTATGGTAAAGCTAAGACGGGGACATTCTCTCATAGTAAGTGCTTTAATTATTCACTTTTTGAATTGCTATTTTTCGTTTCCATTTCAGCGTAACCAACGGAATTTTATCACTGAAGATAACGCGTTGCTTCTTCCCAACTGCAATCTACATTTTGCATTTTATCATGTCGAATATATAATTTGACTGTAGATTATTCTACTTATGCCTCAGTTTCAAGCACAAAAATTTCCAACTGAAAATATGTAAACGAAATATCTAAATAGTAAGATTATTTTTGTCACAAAAATAATTTTTTACCAGACCCACGTTCCAGTGTTATAGAACATCTTCAGGGCCCATTATGATGCTGTGACATTGAAAATAGGGTCGAATTAACTTTGTATATATTTTGCACAAAATTGCATTCCTTCCATTGCATTTCAAAACCTTGATTTAATACAAACACATTCCACTCAAATTTGCAGGAATCGCAGAAACCGGAAGAAAAACTTCCAAATTTGAGAGCAGGGAAATGTTACTATAAATGCCAGGATATACCCAAATACCCTCAAAATTTCAAGATGATTGTACAGGATTCACACCACAACACCACAGTCTGTAGTTAAACTTTGTTAATGTAACAACCCTTTTTATTTTACACGCAACTCTGCAAGTACCCCGATCATTTCAACAGCTAAGCGTAGTTTTCAAGGGACGGAGCTAGCGTTCTAGGTTCTCTTTAAATTATCTTAGTCGTTGAAATCGATCGGAGTGCTTCTAAAGCTATGTGAGAATTGCAATGGGTTGTTTCATTTTGCATGCTTAACTGTCGAAATTATCACAAATTATCGCCTTCATCTATTTATTTAATACAGCATGACGTAATAGAGTGTGGAAAGACTGTGATATAATACGCAGCGAGAAGAGGCCAGTAATGTGGAAGTGAGGCGTCCTCTTAACTCACCACATAAGTACCCATGAGGTGTATCAAGGGTGAATACATTTGCTCGTAGAATTGAACGCGTTACGGATAAACAAAGAATAAAAACATGAAGTGAGTATGATGACTGTCTCTCCGAGAAGAGCGTGGAAAACGGTCATTGCCGTGAGGATCAACGCTAGGATTCGCGACGGGCAGCGAAGAGATTTAGAAGCGGAAATAATGGAATGGAAGCTGAAGATGCGGAACCGTGGATGAGGGCCGGCCGATATAATGAGGGTTATTCCGCTGGGTATTCTGGTGGGAGAGGAGAAATCAAAAAAATGAAAGAGGAGGTGAGATAGGAGGAAATGAAAAACTCAAGGTTTTCAAGGGAAAATCTGCATTAAGAATTCCGACGCACATCAAACTTCTGACAGGACTCAGTTATAAAGTTTTTGGATTGAATGCGTAAATTCAAACTAATATAAAATAGAAATTTAATTTGCAAGTACGGCAAATACACTGTATTATAATCCAAGGTTTCTTCTTATAAAGATAATTGTAAGTAATAATCGCAGTAGTCGAAAGACAGTATTATTAAAACCGAGCTCGTGAAAAAGTCGTAAGAAGTAGATATCCATTTTAATACTCATAGCTTCCACAAATTAAAGACGCAAGCGTTAAAAAGTTCCCGAAGTTAACATTCATAGCCTTTGAAATGAAATCCATGCATGAATATTTCATTTGGGAGCATCATAAAACAAACATATTTTCTTTAAAGAAATATGAACTTATCTAACAATTATATAAATGGATAAAGGTTATCCTTCAAAGGTAAAATAAATACTTTACATTTTGAATGATAATCATCAGCATAGTTTCATTGCCCTATAATATGCTGCAAAACAAGGAACATACACTTCATAAAAGCGTGTTAACACAATACATTTACACGCACGTGTCTGATGTCTGATTGTATGGACAATTGCTGTTAACCGGAACGGAGCGGGTACGAATGCATGAATCAAGTTAAAACAGTTTCTATTTTCTAGTTGGGTGGTTACACGGTACAATTTGGGCATTATTTCTCGCGTTCATACATTAAGACCTTAACTTGTACGAGCTAATTTACCGCGTAAACAGGCCATAACACATACAGAAACCGGAATCCATGAAAAAAATCATTTAACGGATTTCAATTAATTAAGTAATAACACACGATATAAGTTTAGCTTTTTATTTTTTACTTTCTCAAGTAGTTGTATCGAAAACCACGCGATAAAAAATTAGGTTCAGCCATGAAAGACTGCAACGATTAAGGACGATCTTGCGGTTTCTCTGCATGGAAATCTAGAGCGGACAACATTTTATTCCTTTCGCCGCATGGTAACAGGAAGGGGATGAAATTAAAAACGGTCTTCCGGAAAGTAATAAGTGAGATTTACACGGCCGCGAATGAACAGGGCAATCCTCGAAGCTTTAATAATTGAATGAGTTAGTGCGGGTTAGTTTTTCGTGTTCACACATCCGCCCAACGCCAGATGTTTCGCAATGCAAAAACACGCGGTACGGATTTATTCTATGGGAAATATATCTGATATGCACGGTTATTTGTTTTTATATGGAAGAAAATTTGGTAAAGGGAACAAAAAAGAGTCCTGAATCAGGAAATTTAATTATGAATAATGATGGCGAAGTGTGGTATCATTTAAACCAAAAGCTTGTTCATGGCTGTATTCAAAACGACAAAAATATTATAACCGCGAACGTTGTTATTCATTAAATTTATGCTGTGTCCTCTAGATTACTATACAGCAACTATAAAGAATGTTGTTGATAATGGCCATCTAGAGGACTCTGGGTTTATGCATAATACTGACAAATAAAGGTTGTATTGGGCTCAAATTTTCAAAGGTTTTCCGTCTCTAACTTTCTATCTCAATCAGTACCACTTCATCGTTTACTTTTCCTTCATGTCAGCATATTTAAGAGAAGCAGAAATTATATCTGTAATCAAATTCAAAATAATGTAACTAATTGTTTTAATGGTTTATCCTACAAATATAATAAAATACGGCCAGATACCGCGGGTGCTGTTTATAGTACCCAAAAAACAGCCACAAACGAAAACGTTTTCGCATGGGTATGCAAAATTCAAATGAATGGAGTAATACGCTTTTTAATGATAGTTTGCGATGAAATAACCATGCTGATTGTTACGCCTCATTCACTAAAAATTCCTGAAAAACTCACGGAACACCGTTCAAGAAAGAATTGTAGGGTATATTTAATTAAATACTGATTTTTCTTATTATTTAAACATGTAAAGCTACTTTCAAACGTTTTCGGATATAGTTTGTGGTACCGCTTCTGCCTCTAATGGAAATCTACATTCTGTTGTTCTTGAATATGCACCGCAATTATTTCGTTTGTGCTAGAATACGCATGCAATCAAAGAAGAAGGTACTTCATTAGTTATAATTTATCATTTTGTTTCGAATTTTTGTCGGATTTCGTCACATTTCATTTTTTTTAACTTACTGCGAACTTTCCCCAGTTTTCCCGTTTGGTTTGTATTTTAGGTAGTGTAAGACTTGAGTTCTAAGGATGTCTCCGCGTTTATTAATAAAGATTAGTGCTTATAATTAGAGGTCAGTATGTCTACTTACTTACAATCGGGATGCACGAGCATCGGGTGGTCAATTCAGCCCAAAATTCTATGTCGATCAGTAATGACGATACAAATACTATACCAAAACAAGTGGTAACGCTTCCCTGAAGTTTTGGAGTACATCATAGTTTATTAAATGATATGATTGTATGTTATTTTAAAGGGTATATTTTAGCGCCAGATTTCCGTTTAAATGAAATCAGGATCGAGGTCCATGAAATCGTGCGAAAGATAAACAGAGAAAAAAATCATTCGCCTTTACCATGATTCGAAACTTTGTCGATATTTTTTGACACTGCCGGACAAGGTGTTATGAGCTGCTGAGCATATGAAGCCTTAAGCAGTCTAAATCGTGCTCACAGCGCCACAGCGACAGGGCAAGGCCCGGGCCCGGAGTTAGCATAGAGGTGTTCGCTCTTGACTAGTGAAAGTAAACTTAGCCGTGGCTTGTTCCGGTAATGAGTACGGGTTCGATTCTCAATCATGGCGAATTATTTTTTCTCTGTGGATATTTCGCACAATTCATGATCAGTTTATTTTGAATCTCTTTTTTGCATGCGGTACAGATAATATTGACCCGCGAATACGTACTTACATTAATACTTGATTTACGAAAAATGAAATGCATTGTGAATGCGATTTCATAACTGCTACATGTGCAAAGAGCGTAAATAGTTTTAAAGGAACCGGATCGGAAATCAGAATATCTTTGAAGGTTATGCGCTTGGCTTAGCTCAAGCAATCATAACTTTTAGGGCCTTAGCGCAAATGATACCCTGGCAGCCCTTATTGCGAACGATATTAGGGGACTTGCGGGTTGTAATTTTCTCTGAGAGCTTTTAAATAGAGAAAATTAAACTGATATTAAATTGCCCTATTTGCGAGCATCAGAATTCTTTTTACGAGTAATCATATTCCCATTTTTTTTGGCCATAGCACAATTTTAAATGCATAAATAAAATATACTGTACTTGAAAATATGCTCCTTTTTGGAGGTTTTGTAACAAAATACCCTACAAGATGTCAACAGAGACCCAGGTATGATTTGAAGGAAACACTCACTCGACGTAATATTAAACGCTGCAATGCATGCTGATTCTATTATCCTTAAGAAACTCCCATCTCACGGAGGCTTATGGCCTAAGTTAGCACAAGTTTCAGAAAACCCTGAACTAATAACACAAGGGAACAAATCGAAATTGTTTTCCAAGAACTTATTACAGAGGTCCGCGAAGACGGAGACGAATACAGCGGACTTCCCCAAAAGTTTCCTCAGATGGAGGCCGTGTGACGGATTAGACAAAGTGGACGTCAGATCCATGAGGATCAAATTTATGGAGGGGAGAATCAAGCTACCCACTGGTGGAAAACGAAAAGATTTGGCAACGATGGGGATCGTGTGACATGAAAAGAATAATGTGAGAAAACAGGCACTTTTTCTCTAAGGAATATTCTAGTGTTAACATTACAACTTGAATATGACAGTAAATAAAATGAAATAGAATGTACTAACTTCAGCATTAAAGTCGCACTAATCGCACTAAGATATCATATTATTATACCGTAAAGCATCATCTGGTTTCGTTCTAAATACAGATACTCGATGTCTTTCCGTTGTACTCTGTCCACTTGGTTGGGAAATTTTACATGGTGCTGGCTCAAAAATCAACAAGTTTTTGTTTTCAAAGTCACCCAAACATTTACTCTGGGTCGTTCTATTCAAATTTATATAGGCCTCAATGAAAAATGCGGGGTAAACATCTGCGATATTCCACATGACTTGAAGTCCTTAGCTATGGCAATACCACTTAATAGTGTCTTCCAAATTTCTCTGCTGACTTGGCAACAATGCACAAAGTAGAAAATCTAAGGAATTAGAATGCTTGGCGAAACCCCAAGCCAATCTATGCACTGCAATAGTATGCAGTGAGTATATCCAACATATGACCTAGTAAATCAGTTTCTTAGATGGAATAGCGCGCGGGATAACTTACCGTTTTACTCTGACCACTTAGGTGGGCAGGTTTAACTTATTCCTGACACAAAAATCAATATGCTCTTGTTTGCAAGGATAAAATGAAGCATCTTAAAATTTACTACAGGCCATTCCATTCAAATGTATGTGGGCCCCGATGAAATGTGCGACATAAGTATCTAGGATATCTCTCTATAAGTTAAATTCCGTAGCCATTACAGCACCACGTAATATAGCCTTCCTATACTCCCTATTGACTTGGCAACAATGCACCAAGTAGGAAACCTAGGTATTTAGATTTCTTGGCGAGACCCCAAAACCAGTTCTGCACTGAGTGTAGCCAACACAAGACCTAGTAAATCTACTTTTTAGGTGGATGGTGTATAGGAAATGTATGCGAGTGAAAGGGAGAAATAATAACGAGAGATAGAACCTGAGTACTTTCATTTAAAAAAAAAGCACCTCATTCATGAAAATTCAATTCGCGCAAGACACATGGCAACCACAGATAACCTAGATGCATTGCATACTAAAGCACTTAAGCTATCTCAGTCCGTCTGGGATACGCTCCACCTGCATGATCATGCTTCGTGCCGTGGATCCCCTCTTAACATCGGGAAATCATTCGGCGGACCGGTCTCCTGGGGAAGAGAAGCAAGAGGCAGAGAGTGAAGAACGCGCCTAATCGGTCCGCCGGGACGTATATCGTGTCCCACATTCTTCTCTTCCATCTCCTCGCAGCGTATCTAAAATATTCCTGTAAGCTTCTCCGTGAGAAGGAATTCTACTCGGATGTTCCGGAGCACTTTGCAAGCTTTCTAAAAAAAATTAATTTCTCCCGCTTTTCCCGAAAAAATGACGAGTACGTCCACTCCCTTACGTTTCAACGTTACGTCACTACCATATTGCGTTTCGCATTTCTTAGGCAGACGCCTAGGTAGACATAGTTAATGGAAAGTAATGAGATGTTATAGAGTATATTCATTTCAGACGAATCAAGATATTTATGTATAATATAATTAAATAATAGCTCAGTGGACTTCCCGGAAAAATTACTTTCTCACTATGTTTAGGTAGTGTATTTTCTTAAATTTGATTTATAGCTTAAATAAAATGCGCATCGTGATTGATTACCCAACTATATCAATTCAATCAGTCATGATCTTACATTTCACGTTTATTAACATTTTGGTCGAATTAATATTTCAGTCAAGTATGATCAAATTATAAAAGTTCCAAAAATTAATTTATCAGGTCCGAATAGAAATAAAATAAGTCTATATGCTATGAATTAGGTGAATTAATTTTCCATATGGTGTGAAATTATTTTTTAAAGCATAATCATGAATAAGAAAAAAATCAATTCTGATCAGATCGTATTGGATCTGATTTAAAATATGAATAAAGTAATCAGGTGGCTTCAATTCTGCTAAGCAACTGATAGCAGTTATGATGTAATATCTCATATCGAGCTTAGAATAATGACATATCCTGATCAGGATTAAATACAGACTTATAGAAACCTGTATTTCAGAGCAGAGTAGATCTGAAATTTCCAAGCGAGCAATCAACACCACAACTACCTTGACATGACACAGCCATTCGAGATAGATGCATAAATCTAGTTATTGCGCCAGACCCAAATTCAACCACCGTGTATTAGGCTTGACTCAGCGATGATTAGTGATGCGGATAGAGCCTTGAGGTATGGCAACAGAGAGCTATGACTGGGAAATAATGGTCGATATTCCGCGACATTAATGGGACTTACTCGATAATCCCGAGCCCTTAATGAGACACATAGGAGATGTTCCGAGACCAAACTTTGGACTAATATTCAGAGAAGGGGTTTTTTCAATGGCGGGTGATTGTAATTAATGAAGTGGATGGGACTCGGGATTATGAGTGTGCTCAACTGATCCTCAAACGTGGCGGTGAGAACAGCGGATGCAAACTTAAGAGGAATTCCGTGGCCCTGAATTCCTAAACGGGATATTAAAAGAGTTTGAGAACAAGGGCTCCCCCTGTCCCATTCCAAGTGCGAGCATGAGAGATATATACTTAAACCTGGGTCTTCTTAAAGATTAAATTCTGAGAGAATTTTTTTAGGCATTTTCATCATCTGGCATGTTGAGATCAAAAGGAAAAGTAGATGCTCACTTTTGAGAAAATGAGAATTTATTAAAAATCAGTAGGCTCTTGGAAAAATTCCACCATGATGGCCATTCAAGGTAGTTTAAAATGAAACGGTGGTTTTTTTGGGTTTATATCTATAAAAGGTCGACCTTTAATAGATGTGATGAAAATTGGTAGAGCTAATAAGCGCTTAATTTTAACTGGGATAATAGCTGAGCATCGAGTCTACAATAATCACATATGATTTTTTTTAGATACTTAACAAGCATTTAGTAACCACACTTTTGCACTGAAATGACAAGTACCAATTTTCTTCTTTGAAATATATAAAAACCACGCATTAGACAAAAAAAGATTCATTTGAAGAAAAGAATTTCGTTTCATAAAAATATTGAAAATTGTGTTTCACGTATTTTTAACGTATATTAAAAAAATCATTCATTACATTACTAAAAATTTTGGCTTTAGTTTATAAAAAAATCACAGAATTATATAAGGAATAAATCATTACACCAGAGACGCTTCGTACCCAAGTAAAATTTAATGAAAATGTGATACCTTATTTCATTGGCAAGATTTTTTCCACTATGCTTTGGCTGCAAAACTGCAGTAGCCACTTATGTTTCTATAATCGTTTACAACTACTATGATTGGCTTAATGTTTCCCACCACATAACTCTACGATTAGCCAACTTTTACTCATTTACTCAATGCTATCCATGACGGAAATACGTTTCACAAATCAAAAACGTTACAATGTGCACATTTATAACAATTGAAGGATGAGAAATGGTAGCAATCATGCCGAATGAAGATTGTATTTGTTTAAGAAGTGAACTGAGAAGGAAGTTTAGGAATGAAGGGTCGTGGGATGAACTGCTAGAAATGCTTCTGCACATAGATTTATGCCTCGTTTAGCATTTATTTCCTTGCACTGAATGAATTGAAAAGGAAGATATTAATAGATTTTCATAGTATTATTTTGCCGTCAGTAGTCATATTTTTATTTGTTTTTTGTAACGTGCCGCTTTATTGAACTCACCAGGATAAAAAAAGACTCTCACACTCCTCTCATATAAAGGAACTGGAAATGTTTTTTTTGACGATGCCTATCATTATAATTGCCTACAAAAGAATCCAAAAAGCGGTTTAGAGTAGCTATCTCTCTAATCTCTCGTTAGTAACCCTTACTAATCTACTGAAACACACCTACGCATACAGATCTTTATGTTCACAAGACTAAATCTAAAAACATATAATTAGCTAAATGAAAGAAAAAATGAGCAGAGGCTAAAAAAGCATGGGCCAAGTGAAGATAGGATGTGACGAAGAAGTTAACGGCGGAAGTGTAGCCTTCGGTAACGAGAGGTCGTGGATTGAACTGCTTGGAGGGCGCATGGTTTAATGTTTCCTCTAGCAGATATTTACTCGCTCTCAAAGGCCCAGTGAAACAATTCCATAGGAAGAGATTCAATGGGCACTCTACGCTTGGCAGTGCGCGCTACTGCCTCCGCAGTGCTCTACAGAAACAATCGTCCAACATGCCATCAATAAGAGAAGCTCTTGAGTACGACATGGTCCCTCTCCAAAATGTCAGAACCAAGATACGCGCGACTTTTGAAATATCCAGCTATTAATCAAAACACGCTCATGAACTCGAATAAAATCTGTATGACTTTGGTAACACATCAGCATGGATCCCAATCACTAATATATATTGGCGCATGATTAAATAAATATTATATGAAAACATATAATCTTTAGAATTATAAAGTTTGGGGTTTTTGTTCCACTGGTTTTTTTACCATTTCTTTTGTTATCTAGTTCATTTTGCTACCCATTCTGTAACAAATGCAAGATAATACCAACTCCGAATGAAAGGTCAGAACTGTTAGCAAACTAGTATTTGGTTTAATTATCGGTTTATTACTGACAATTCTCAGAATAGTTGATCTCATAAATAAGTAGGCTATTTTTTCCGAAAAATAAAGTTTTTAGTATATGATAAATAAAAATATATCACACTAATCTGAGGCTTTTGGTACAATTAGCCAGGGAATTATTTCCTTTTTTTTAAATGATTAAAATTTGAACCATTGGGTGTAATGCCGTAACTACATATCACTTCCACTTGAAAATAAAAGAGTAATTGTGATCAATAGCATACGAATAGAAGATGATAAAGAGTATATGTCACTTTTAGAAGTCTTGTACGTAGTAGCTGCCTCTAAATATCATTTTTAAACTAAATATTACGAAGGAAGCTCAAAAAGTAACACAACACATTCTTTTTGCACGGCCAATTTGGTTTGAAAAACTTTGCATTTCTTGTGGTGCATTTTTAAACATTTCCCCTCAGACTCGTATTGTTGCATTCGTTTACTTCATGCTTTTGTATTTAAATGCCAATTTTTGTGCGAAAAATCCAGAGAGAAAAAAATCATAAGGAGTATGATTTTATGTATTTTAGATTAGAGAATTGCGGATGACTCCGTAAAATTATCACCGTAGCTAGTCCCAGTATGCTTTAATTAAAATAAAAAAAAATATTTTTCTGTATTACATATTTCATGATGTCGCCCTTACGTCGAAAAATGGTCGTTGGTAAAAAGATTTGATGTGTTTAAGCGTTTAAAGTTATTCGAAAGAGTTCTAAGTTCTAAAAAGTAGGTATGCCTGAAATCATCAATTCCAAAGAATATGAACTAATCTTTTGGGTTCAAAAAAATAAAGCAAGCAAGACAAATCAAGCTGACTGACTATATTAACGGCTCAGTTAAAAGAATATATCAAGATGTTCAAGCGTTAATTAGCAGTATACTTGAAGACATAATGTCTTGCTAGAAAATAGTAATAATTGCTTCAAAACAATCCTATATGCCCAGCTACGTGTGATGAATTACTATCGCCTTTGTTATAAACGAGTCCATTGCATAATAGTTACTTGTCAATGCTATCCTACATTCACAACTCCCAATCTTAGCCAGCGTTTCTTTCGGGGGCCCTACACATAGAACATTCTTCGTTAACCTACTCTAAAACAAAAAAGGACTAGAATTATAAACTTAAAGTCCCTATTGAAATAGTTAGAGATTGATAACTCACATGAATAAGGATACGTGCTTAAATATAGTAAAAAATATTCTTGGTTTCTAACACTTGGTTTCTACCGTACCACGCCAATGCAAGCATAGGAAGATATCATAACTATAGCTAAAACAAATATGAACCAATATTTGGGACACTGTTTTTCGTGATAGATGCTTAGTGTCACACTTTTCTTCTATTACCCTGGCTACTAAAAAATATGGGACGCTCAAAGTTTCTCCCTATTTCTCCTTTCCAATTATGTGCCATCCACACCTCACGTCTTTTCCGCCTTAAACACAACCGCCTCCTCATCGTGGCATTAAGAACTTTCTGAACTTCTAAAGACCCACACTGGTAAGACTTGAGGCCTTATTTTTGGAAAAAGTACGAAACGGGGGGTGCCTTATCTCCATAATCTTTTCGGCAAACACACACCCTCCAACAATTTTTTCTTCATTTTTTGACTTCTCAATTTTCCTCATTCCTCCGAAGCCTCGGCACTTCAGTTCTAAGCCTGGGCTATCGTTTGTCCTCCATATCTGTTAGAATTGAGAATTAGGATATTATGTTGTCGTGAATTTAAGCACCTATTTAATCAATGTGGTAATGAAAATTATCTAACATTGAAACCGAAGCTAATTTCCAAGCTCTCACGTAATATACTCATCTCCTATGCAAACACGTTAGTTGTTAATAGCAAATACATAGTAAATATTGATAAGGAAAACATTATACCAAATAACTGTGTAATATTTTTAAATGCTTGGATGATATTTAAATATTTGAAAGTATATACTACTCAATCACATAAACATTCGATTTCCCCTTTCATAATACTTTCAATACAACGACAGCTATATTTTAAAGGGGAGTTAAAATAAAGCATAGTCGAGTTACCCAAAAGGGAATAGTAAGCAGCTGTGGGCGAGTCCATTTAATGGCTAGACTTCATTAAAGTCACAGTAATAATCATATAAAATACAATTTGATAAACAAAAGATCCGAATGAAAGTTGCTGTATTATGCATCAAAATCCTGGTATCTAATATTTAAGAAATATAGGTACTTACATTAAAAACTGTTTCAAAGGATAAAATTTTATTTTAAATAATATATTTGGTGTACCAAACTTAATATGCCAATGAGCTTTGTAACATCCTAGCTAAGCATAAATTTATTAAAACTGAAGCTTGTTAATATATATTACCCAGTTGTAATTACCTCTCTCAATAAAAACGTAAACAATATTTCCAAATGTAAAACGCAATGTTTTGAAATGCACAATTTAATTTTAATAATTATTGTTTTTTTTAAATATTCATATTCAACTATCTGTACTGTATTAGACTAAAGAATACAATTTGGGTCCAGGAAATCAAGTTAAGAATAAAAATCAAAATAAATGGAACAAAAATTAGAATGAAGTTATTTATCTGTTATTTTATCGTCGTCTCCATTCTAAGCGCGCGTGTATTTCCGGTGTCTGTCTCACAGCGTACGCTCAGCTTCAAACAGAGTGGTTACGTTGCATTGACGTTTTATTATCATGATTACATCATTCCTGCCACGCATACATCCTCAATAATGTTCATTTCATAAATTTCTCCATTATTTTCTATTTTTACGAGGTGAAAACAGAGTAATATCATTAGAAAATAAATCAGCTTGAAAGAGCCAAACCATATATACTGAGAAAAGGGAAAGAAAATTAACATCATTAGACTCTTGGGAGAGTTTGATTCGGCATCCTCGTAAGGCTATATATTACAATAGAATGACTGCATTCATTTAAATAAGAAAAATTAGGCATATTTAACTTTAAACCCAGAGTAAAAACGAATCTTAATTTGTACTTTTTTTATGAACAGTCCAAATCGATTGGCATTGAATATATCCGAGAAGGTTAACCCGTAAACGCCTAGCGGTACCAAATGGTACCAGCTGGTATTGCAGCGCTAAACGTAATTTTTTCGTCATTTATCGTAATTTATTAGGGTTTTTGAGAATTTTAAATTAATAAGAATATTTTTAGTAAAATTTATCCGATAAATTAGCTATTTTAAAGCCGTAATTAACGCATTTAGAGCCGTTTGAAATTTGTGAATTATCAACAAGCCCAAGAAAAGGGAATTTTTTGACCAAGCATTTCGATTTTCTTAACTTACGCCTTCTGTACTGTTAATACAAAGGTATTATTATTAACTATGATTGTTTTGACATGCATATGTCATATAGAGTATGGTTATTTAATGTGAGCCTAATATTTGGGATGTTAAGATGCAAAAAATTTTGGTGGTACCACATAGTACCGCTAGGCGTAACTATTAGTGGTAAAAGAGTAAATTTTGCACCTTATGACTCGGAATTTCATTGATATTTAAGTAAATGATCAGCACAAAAATCCAAAGAACTTTTTAATTCAGGCGTTACCGGGTTAATTAATTAAGTGAAAATTATATAACACCACTAAACTATCCCTCACAACATCGAAGTAATAATTGAACAAAGCCCTGAAAAAAAGTTCCGTTTCGTGTTATGGCACCTTAAATACAAACGCCTTGAAACCTCGATACCCAACTTACTCAACAATCGATTATCAAACTTAACAAGGTCTGAGATGTAAATAGATGTCAAATTCAGATATATGTAGATATTTTACAGAGAAAACGGCCTCCTTCATGTCCCTCCTTCCAACGGACATTTCGGAAACGACTCCTATCTGCATAAGATGAGCACTTTTAGCACCGAATTTTATTTATTAGAAAAAAACATACGTTAGCTCATGGAAAAATCGCATCAGTAATCGTAAAATGTGTTTCATCATTTTTAAAGCATGGTTTCATTTTCATAAGTTCAGCAGATTCAGCCTTCAATTGTTGGAAGTTAGACGGAAGTTGGAAGTTTAAATAAATCAAAGATTGTAGCACTTTTCCACAAAATTCTTGATTCCACAAATTCTTGCGGAATCTTGTGGAAAAGCGCTACAATCTTTTATTTATTTAAAAATGTATCATTTGCAAACTTATTCTCAATTGAGTATTCATTGTCATTTTGTTCTAAGTCAATCAGCCTGAAGTTAAACTACGTAAATTTGTATACAGCATGAGATTATTGATGTCGTGTGTCAAGCATGACACCATGTGTTTGCATTTTATGAATAAACTAGCTGACCCGGCGAACTTCGTACCGCCTAACAATCAATGAACTTACAGTTTACTTACACCATTTATAAATCAAGAGCGGCTGCATAGTTTTTAATCACGTTTAATTTATTATAATAAAATAAGGATACAAATTCAATAAAACTACGTAAATGAGTACCAAAATTGCTTGTCAGAAAGACATTTTCTTTATAGAATCTACATAGGGTGGATCGGAGCACGTTTACGCGGATTTTTTTCAACAAATTTTCTTACGTTTTAGCTTAAGAAATTTTGGGCATTGTGGTTTAATAAAGCAGTTTATGAAATAAAAATTATACGCATTCAGTTGTTGGCTATTTGCGTTATTAGCTGTAAAAAAATGTTTTCAGGTCCAAGTCTGTTGCATACACTTGGCCCATTCAGGGGGCAGGTTGACACGACCCCAGACCGACGCTTGACTGATGCTCAAAATCGTGCAAGAAAAGCAGCATTCGCATTAAATGACTTAAGGCGCGCCAGTTTTAGTATCTCTGTTTGGAAAAAATGCACTGCGTAAACGTACTGCATGCGTAAACGCACCACGGTGAGCCCTACACATTCGGGTTTAATGTCTTGCGTCAAGCACCTTCTGAGAAACAACAGTTTTTGTTTTGTTATCAGGCGCAAGATGAAGCGGATGAAGATAAATAAATATAGCGAAGCAAAGCAGTGACACAGCGAGGGGAGGTTTTGGGGGATAAACCCCCCTCAAGAGCTTAGAGAATTTTTTTATGAAAGATTTTGTTATTAATATTTGGGGGACGGATGACTAACAAACAAAACATATTTAACTATTCACACAGCCACAAAACCCACTATTTTGAACCATTTATCTTAAAAAATGTCTGGGGGAAGTGCCCCCACACTTCCCGCTTACCTTAGCGAGTTTTCTATACCCTACAGGCCCGTGGTATTAGCTGCGCCCAAAACCCCCTATCCTAGCTACGCACTTGAAGCGAAGGAAGAAATACAGAGGATGGTTTATCGACTCGTGAACATAGCACGTTAAATTGACCATGAGAAAATCATGGGTTTTCATTAGCACATGAGCACAAACAACACAAAAACTGAAAGAATGACCATGCGATTTTTTAATCGTTATCACGAATGCAGCTCGAATTGTAAATTGAATACTTTTAAGCTCAAAAGGGCATATGAGTTAAGATCATGTAATCTACGGAATGAGGACTTCCTAACCTTTGAATTTTCCTTTGAGTAAAGTTGCGTGAATCACATTCATCACCAATTTTTTTAACGATCAAACACGTTCCGTTGGATAGTTATGGTTGGTTTAGGCTTCGAAAGATCATGAGCACAGAAACTACATTTCTCTGTAAATCGTGCCTTGTTAAGCCAGGTAAGTCCAAGGACTTAAAATATTCAGAAAGATAGTTGGTGATTTCGTCTTCGTTTGTTACACACTTAAAAAATTCGAATCCATGCAGAGTACGAACTATTTGAATTTACCTCGTTTTAGTCATCCACATCTTCGTTCTTGCTCGCTAAATCAACCATCTTTGATTCTTTTGGTGATCAATCATATTCTGGAACTCTTTGTTGATGAGCTCACCTTCCGCTAAAACAAATTTGCAATAATTCTAAGGAAATGAGTTAAAACTACTCGATTCCTCGACAGGAACACGGACATTACCGTTTGTCAACAATTGCTTGGAGATTTGTTTACAAACACGGTAGTGAAGTGTCAACTCGAGCTTGGCCACGGCTGGGCTTACAATCAGCTCGAATTAAATTTAAAAAATGTAATTTCATTTTAATTAATATTTTGAATATATTTAGTGATTAAAATGTTATATTGTTACTAAATTCAGTTATTAAAGTGGTAAAAACAAAACAAATTATTTAATTTGTAGTTTTGACCGACTTATCAATTGTTGTGTTACTATAGCTTTGTTCGCGTCGCTTGCTCCATCTGCACCTTCTGCACCGGAAGGTGCAATGAAAATCAGGCGGGTGCAGGAAGGTTCAACTCGTGCGACGCGAACGGCAACGTAACAACAAAAATGGCGCGGGACATGATTATAATAAACATTGTCGAAGAGGATTTTTATGAAGACTGTAATGTTATTTTCCCAGCTTTCATTCAGCCGCGGGATAGATATAACGTGTTATTCCAGTAATTGTTGTGATTTACTCGGGTTTGTTATGATTCTGGTTGAACTAATGTTGAACACATTTGTTTATTGCTTGTTTGTTGTTTGATTGTATTGGCATTGCGTTGCAAATGCCTCTACGTCTTCCTTTATTAAGAATAAGGTTTTAAGCTTTTGCAATTATGGCAAATTTGATATCGATATTCTAGACCTAAGTTTATTAATTGGTGTGAGAAAGGTGTCAATGAGCTGAAGTTACCATTTAGATGTAAACATTGCCTTTTCACTTCATATACGCCTTTTAGTTGTGCTGGTTGTTTTTATTAAAGGCTATTACATTTTTATTACGCATTAATTTCTTTACTCGATTACTTCCAGTAGATAGGGAAAATTACTTGACACCTTTTTTGAAAGGATTCGTGACCACCGGGACTAACAATTTTGCTAATCTCGAGATTCGATCGTTCGAATTTTTCGGGAACACGAAGTGGTCCGTAATGAAATTGTAAATGAAAGACAGAAAGTGTAATGACCAAAAGGCAATTTGGAAGGCATTGTCCGAATATTTTTGTGTCTGGCATTTCCTTCGTACCTATACTGCCCATATGAATGAAAGGATATTTGTGGCTGCCTCATTCCATATTGGTCCAAGTGATTCGTTGGTTCAATGGCCTCAGGGTCGTATATAATATAAGTATTATCCTCTGTATTCCCAAGATCGTCGAAGAAATCTTTGCCCCTATCTAGAATCTGAGATAGTATTTTATTATCGTTATAAACGACCATCTATTTCATAGAAATCATGGTGAAAAATAATGAAAACTCGTTCAATACTGCGGAAAGATTAATTAACATTCATGAATCGAACTAACGGAATATCAGTGCATTCCATTGAGAAGGTTGGTGGTGTGAAAGACGTCATATTATTCGAAGTCATAATTCTAATTAGAACACTTAAGTGTCAGTTGTGGCAAAAAAACATTTTTATTAATCACAACATCACCTACCATAGCGACAAATACCACTCCATCCTCATCGAAGAGTAATTCATTGTGCTTGTCTACATTGGTATAGCTGTCATTTTAACAACACTACATGGATCCACTCACGATACTGTTTCATTCACGAGAAAAGAATGTATACCTATAGGTATATATATACGTATACGGTACGTTTTAAAAAATTGCTATTGGATTGGCATCAGTCCTCCGTGGGAGTTATAGTAAATGTATATAGTCGACGACGCGAACGATCGTTTTAGAAAATTGTTTATTGATAGGTTACTATGCTAAAACTAAGGTATTTTTCATTCGAATAAGCACTTTCGCCACGTTTAATGAGAAACGTCCATTTCATTTGACTATATATTATAAGTTCGCTTGTGTTTACTATTTAACCACTTGAAAAAATTTATTATTATTATTATTTCACCCAGTCAGATGTATTTCAAATATCAGATGTTTTATTTCCGCAGAAGTAACGTCAAAATGAAATACCTTCCAATTATCTATCATGGCCATTTGCTTTCCGCCTGTTTTCGTCTGCTATTACCCATGATTCCTGAAGTTGCACCTTTTGCTCCACCTCCAAAGCTGGTGCAAAAGGTGCAGATAAAAGTTGCACCTTTTGAACCTGCACCCGCGACGCGAACAGCGTTCGTCACTTGCAACTTCCGCGACGCGAACGCAAAAGTGGCAGAAAGGTGCAGGAAAGTGCAGAAGTTGCAGCGACGCGAACAAAGCTTATAACTCCTAAAAGCATGTCCATAGGAAAGAGATGAATTTTTTTTGTGAAATTATCCTTTTTTTAATAGCCTATATGTTAACCCCGCCTGAGACGAATCCAAAGAACCAAATGTCATTGAAATCGGTGCAGCCGTTCTCGAGTTATAAGTGTTCTAACTAACACGATTTTCGACTTTCTTTTATATATATATAGATTAATCACAAAATCAAAACCCAGAAAATAATTGGAACCCACACCGAAAATATACTCATAGAAAATGGACTCAATGAATCTATTTATTTTCCATCATTTCTTGGATGCCATATCATATGCATTATGATTATTCATTTATGTTTTCTTTCCCCACTTTGGAATACATAGCCAAAGAAAGGAACCAAAAATTTCCACCGATATCAAAACGATTTCTCCGTACGGAGTTCGCGATGTTCCAGGAGAATGAGGGCAAATACTTCCGCCGGACTTGGTGGAGGCATTCGATACGGCTCTGAGTTGAGGAGGAGAGGGTAGTATAAATACTTACAAGGCTCCCATAGGGATGGAGAGAGAGAGAGAGGTAGAGAGAAGGTTAAAATGGGTAGAATCTCAAAAGGGGGAGGCACAAATGTTGGTCTTCTACAAAGCCTTAGTGCCACGTGGAATGGGAAGAGTTCACTTCCTCCTTTCATCCCCATGGAAATCCCGCTGGTTTTCTTTTTTCGTGGAAATTTCGGAGAAAACTGCCCCTGATAATGCCCTCCACAGGTAAAGGTACCTCGATCTACCTCCTCAGCCTTCTCCTCCTTTATACCGTCTCCGTGATCCCCCGAGAGTCCGTTACGGAGACGGCCCCTGTTTTGAAGAGCTTTAGTTGCCACATGACTTGCTGCTCCAAAATGAATATACCTCTTTTTTAGACATGAAAGACCACCCGCAGAACCTTCTATTTACTCAAGGATCTAAGTAAATTAAGAGCTCCTCGAGAAATTTTTTTGGGTGAGTCATTTATCTCAAAAGTTAAATGCACCAACTGCAGATGACATCATGATATAACTGACTGAGTTAGTTTTACCCTCATTTATAAGTATTTCAGATATTTTTCAATCAAAATTAGCCAAGCTTCTTACCGATTATGATTTAATTTCAGTAAAATGGAATGAATAAGAAAGGAGTTAAATTTGTGATAAAGGTTTTTTTTATTTAACTATACCTTAAAAACCTCAGAAATGAATAATTCCTATTTAAACTGAAATCACTCTCTAGAATACCTTACGAGTTTTACAATGGAAATGTGAATAATACGAGAAATATCGAGCGGAAAAATGTAGTTAACCGCTATCTGTACTGCAAGTATTTGATACTTGTGGTACAGATTTCATTGAACTTAATTCGACTATACTTCATATTAGACTCGTAAAACATTACGTTACAATTTGTAGCATCGTCTAGATTTTACAAAATATAAATATGTATATTCTTTAATCTTATCAATTGTAGAATAACTATCCATCATTCCTAAAACATAGTATTTATTTGGCAAACTGGATCACCTAATTTATTGCGGATGTAAGACGCAAATATCACATACATGAGGTTCCGATTACTCGCGGGTGTGACCAGCGGAAATATTTGTACAAGATGCATTGCGGTAAAGTAAATTTTTCAGAGTTTACTTCCGTTTCAGTAAAAAATAATCCCATGTGAAAAGTCGAAGTATCTAGGGAAAGAAATATTAAATCTATATTTAAGAAGTAAAATTAATGGTTAGAAATTGTTTATCACTTAGTTAAAAAATTTGATTAATTTTAATACATATGTTTTAATGCTGCTCCTCCATTACGAAATGAAAAAAATTGTATTAACGATGTTAACCATCAAGTTATTCAAGTGTACCATCAATTGCTTCAAAGTCAAACTATTCAAATGAACTGCATCAAATTTATTATTTCAAACTGATGATTTGGGTAGTAAACTGGTATTCCTAAAATATCTTTTTCCAATGCCGTTGTTTCAGATTTATCACCCCTAATGAAGCATTAAAAATAAAAATAAATGTAAAAGTATGTTTATAATTACACCAAGCCGTCAAGAAACACCACATGAATATGTGAAAATAAGCTTTCAATGTAACTAAGAGAAAAAAGTGCTTTTTTATAATTTAATCATAAGGACTTACCACTGCATTATTGAGAGTCGATGTCGTTCTTATCCAATGATCCAAATGATAACTTTTTACTTCTTAATAAATTAAAAATGACTGCAATCCGTCATTCAGCAACCAGGTTGAAAACATGGTCCTATAATAGAGGAACAAGTTATTTTTGCATTAATTTCCGTAAGCGAACAACTTTTTGAAATTATCATCATTTATAAAATCCTAAAAATATTGTTTGCTTATTTTAAAATATAAATATTACGTCTGAAAATGAACTGAAGATAAACATTAATTTCAAATGGTAACTGATTCACCTGTTATCCATGCATACTCTTGCGTTTTTTTGATTGAAAAAATAATTAATGGGGTGGATTAAATTTAATGCTTTATGGAATAATGTGCCTGATGAAACAAAATATTAATTTAGTATATGTTACGTAAAAATTACATTAGTGCGTATAAAAAATGGCAAATCAATAACTTTGTAAGATGCCATTTCACCAATACAACAAATAATTGTTTTGACTATTGCTATAACTATTGGCAAATTTAAATGAACTTCGTTAAAATACAATATTATACACTCAGGAATCATCTAATGTTTACTAAAATTTACTATAATTTCTGCAGCATTTAATCACAGTAGTTATAGACATGAAAATACCTGGAACGGCTACGTTAATGTTACTCAATTTTCAAATTGCACTCTGACTCAATTCATTTACCAAGCTCTTGCATAAAAATAAATTTTCTATTTAAAAACAGGACTTATTTCAGATAATATCGTCATCAAGTATCTAAAAGTATTCATCGTGTCCTAAATAACTCAGGTTCACGTAATAATTTTGAGAATAGTTAGCATGGTACAAATACTTAAGGTGTATACCTGTTGTGAGGAGTATTATCAGTCTCATGAAGTGACCGTAGCATGCAAATGTGTATAAGGATAAAAAAGTTAAATCGCAATAAGAATTTATATATATATATTTTAAAAAACTCGTATTCCTGAGTATAAAAAAAATCAAGTGGAGATTACGGAATTCAATTGTTATTGTCTGAAGAAATGTTTGGAAAAAATTACTTGTACCCCTTGGCTTCTCACCCCCTCATATATGATACAAAATGAAGTAAAAGGTTAAAGTTCTGCGTCCTACTTTTTCTCGCCGATAGTAGTAGCAGACGTAAGTCAGTAGACGAATGTGAATTCGTGATTGATGAATTATGAGTTCTTTTTGTCAACGCAGTAATTCAGGACTCTAAGGGGGTTGAAAACCGTGTCCACCTGAGTTCTCGCACTTCTCATAGTTTTTCGCGTGTTCTTCTTCACTCCTTCGACCGTGGAAGCTAAACACTTACGTTGAAACAGTTTTAATGAATTATTCTTATAGTAAAATAAACATTGAGTACAACTATATATTTCTCGACCCTATAGAGTTTCGAAATAATTTCATATAGATGCTTAAGTTCAGCGTTCTACCTTTATTGCGCCTATAGGAGTTGCAGATTTGTGCAGTACTTGAATGAGGAGTCATTTTCGTACAAAGCAGGAAAACGTTTACGTAGAAACAATGCATAATAATTCATTGTTTGAGTTGAATATACAATAAGTAAAACTATGCATTGCGCGACCCTCATGACCTTCGCAGAATTTCGTACAAATACTTTAAATTCAGCGATATACCTTTTTTACGCTGATGGTAGTTCCAGATGACAGCAGGTAAACGGATGTGAGTTCATGATTGATGAATGAGAAGTCCTTTTCGTTAACGCAGTAATTAGGTTCTCCAGGCCGCGCTTCTCTTATCTATTCGCGCGTTCTTCTTCTCACCTTCGACTGTAGAAGCTAAACGTTTACGTTGAAACAACGTTTAATGATTAATTATTGTACTTGATTAAACGGAATTGAGTAAAAATATTTATTTAGTGACCCTATGGAGCTTCGACAGAATATGATACAAATGCTTAAAGTTCGTCGTTTAACCTTTTTTGCGCCGACAGTGGTTGTAGTTGGCAGTGCGTAGACAGATTTGAATCGTCAGCGATGAATGACAGCAGGTAAACGGATGTGAGTTCATGATTGATGAATGAGAAGTCCTTTTCGTCAACGCATTAATTTAGGTTCTCCAGGTCGTGCTTCTCATATCTATTCACGTGTTCTTCTTCACACTTTTGACTGTAGAAGCTAAACTTTTACGATTAAAAAATGTTTAATGATCGATTATTGTACTTGATTAAACAATGAGTAAAACTATTTTATTAATAACCCTATGGAGTTTCGGCAGAATTTGATACAAATGCTTAAAGTTCGTCGTTAAACCTTTTTTACGCTGACAGTGGTTGTAGTTGGCAGTGCGTAGACGGATTTGAATTCGTCAGCGCTGAATGAGGAGACCTTTTCGCCAACGCAGTAATTCAGGATCTGCAAGTGGGTTGACAAACGTGTCCACCAGACTCATCCGGCTATACTCCCCGTGATATTAAACACGCTCGCGTTGGAAGAGCGTCAGCCCTTGCTTCTCGGATGGGTGATCACACAGGGGTGCTTTCAAGTCACTACATCTACTACATCCCCTCCGCACAGCGGAAACACTCCCCTCTTCACGGAGCGTATCCCCTGCGCTCTCAGTGTGTGGTGGAGGTGATGTTACGCGAACCCACTCTAGCTACGCTCTTACACACATATACCGCCATATGCTGGATGCAAAGCCATTCCAGAGAATTGTATTTCACAGTTGATGCGCCTCGAACATGAAAATATTCTCTTATATAACGCGCTATGTCCTTACTCACTGATCCATTCAGGCTTCAACGTAGAGCCCGAACTACGATGACTCTAACATTTTACACTCAGTATGTCTTCATTGCGTAATAGTTTTCGCCCCAGCAGAGGTTGCTCATACTTGAATTAAAATGCAAATTACTATCTAAAATACCGCGTAATTTTAAGAGAAAATCTGTTATAAAAATCGATATGTTCTGAGTTACATATCCATTCAGTCTAAACTACAATGATACAAAAATGATGTTTTCAGTATGTCTTCTTTGCCTGATGCATAGACGCAGTAAAGCACGATTTATTGTGAAATCATTTGGGGGTCGTTTTTACCCAGCCGAAGGTTAAATTTACTTGAATTAAAATGAAAATTACTATCAAGAATGAAGGGTAATTTTCAGATACAATCTGTTACATAGAGTGCAATGATATGACTTATAAATCCATTCACACTTCAACGCACAGGCAAATATTACAAACATGATATTTTCAGAAAGCCTTATTTGTGTAATGTGTAGACAGAGTAAGATAGAAATTTACCGCAAAACATTTTTGCAGCAGTTTTCACCCCATCATAGATAACATTTACTTCACTTAAAAAGGAAAATACTAGCAATAAGATTCTAGCTCAGCGTACAGTTCAAACTACGATTATACAAGCATGATATTTTTAAAATGTCTACTTTGCGTGATGTATGGACGCAGTAAAGTGGGTATTTGAGTTAAATGTTTTTGGGGATTTAAAGTTGAAATCGGGTTGCTCACCGGGAGATTTCCATTGATGCCGACGTTTCGTAAACCGGGTCGGTTGTCTCCTTCACTTTCCTCATTTAGTTTCAACGTAAGAAAAAGCATAAGCTTGAAGAGGTGAACGAGTTCTCTTACCTGGGAAGCCGAATTACCAGCGATGGACGGAGCAAGAAAGAAATACACAGTAGAATAGCGCAGGCGAAGAGGGCTTTCTAAAGAAAGAAGAATCTTCTTACAGCTGAAAATACCAGCATAGAAGTAAGGAAACAATTCATCAGATGCTACATATGGAGTATGTTTCTCTATGGAAGCGAGGCTTGGACGTTGACAGCAGCAGAGAAGTCAAGTGTGGAAGCATTCGAAATGTGGTGCTACCGAAGAATGATGAAGATAAAATGGATTGACCGTGTGAGTAACCAGGAAGTGCCTAGGAGAGTAGGAGAAAAGAGAAGCCTCCTAAAAACACTAAGCAGAAGAAGGGACAACTTAGTTGGCCACATTTTGAGGCACGATGGTCTGATGAAGACAATCGTTGAAGGACAAGTGGAAGGGAAAAAGGGCAAGGGACGGCCCCGAATGAGTTATATCGGACAGGTTATAAAGGATGTAAAAGAGAATAAATATGTAGCTATGAAGAGATTAGTGGATAGGAGAGAGAAATGGAGAGCTGCGTCAAACCAATCTTAGGATTGTTGACTGATGATGATGATGATGTAAGAAAAGGGCAAATTCAGAAATAATACTCAGGAATAATAGATGAATAATATCCACGTTCTTAGATAGTATAACAGGACACACAATTAAATACTTGTATCTCTTGAGTGTACGATGATTGAAGCATGATTTAAGCTATAGATGACAGAACGCTCTCCAAAATTCATATCTGTCAACAACGTAGCTCTCACGCTTTGCATAGCGTTAGGCGCGCGGTGAAACATAAGCTTGACCGCCTCGTATGTCTCTCCAACCTATGCAGCATGCATAAAAGGCTCCCGGAACTAAGAGCCAAACACATCATCCTCCTGTTCCGACCATACGGGAAGGCTTACAGAGAGGACGCGAGCTGAAATTATCGCCACGATGCGAACAAAACGGCAGGCATCCGAAGTTTCACGTGCCATAAAACGTGCGCTTGGTGGAAGGCCACTCCCCATGCCTTAGGGCACGCGTGCGAAATCTACATCTAGAAATTACAGCGCAATCTGTCACACGGTGAGAGCTCGTCGGGTGGCGGTGTTGCCAGGGGCAGGATCAGCGACAACGCAAAAATTTTACTGGGTCCATCGGCTTTGCGGAATCCGATAGCATTATTAGTACCTATTAGAACCACGTCTGCATAGGAATATTGCCTCCGAGGGAACGTGTGACGAGGTGCTTTAGTACTAGGACGGCTAGTTTTCCGCATACTCCAAGAGTAGGGTTATCATCTGATACGGTGGCTATAACAAATTCCTACACATTAAATTTCATTTAAAAGCTTTTATGATTTTGGCTCATGCTTTTATCCGGTGATCAGCAGTTATAATTTCACCACAAAGGGACAAATTTCACGCTAAAATTTGGAATATTATGAAATATTATATTAGGATTACTTTGAAACTTAGCTATAGGAGGCTTTACATAAAATTTTCTTCCCGTGGATGAATTTAATTTAATTTTTATTTATTTTTTTAGATTTTTAATTATTTTTATTTGTTTAATATTTATTTTCACATTTAATATACCACTTTTAATTTTGTCAAAATAGGTTTCGGGAATCGTTATTTTATATAACCTTAAAAGACTTCGGATTTTCCTTCTTTTGTACAATTTTACCGCGATGTAGACGAACAAGACTTTCATACCTAGACCCTAGAATCAAAGCCCGATTTTAGAACTAATTTATCACTAATATTTGCTCATTGTTTTACTTAATTTATCTGCCATACATGTGCTCTTTTAAAAATTCGTCTACGAATAATACTTGTCCAAATCCAAAACTCTTTAGGGGAACAATAGGTGTGAAAACCAAGGATCAGAAACAGTGAAGCCCGTGATGTTTTTAAGTCTCCATTTACAGTCCTTACAAAAGGAAACACTCTGCAACTTTTTGAAACTGAAGTTTTGATTAAAGATTCGTATTACATAACGAAATTTTGGCGATAAGCCGTTTGCTTATCTTATTAAGTAAGACCATGAAGTCTCTACTACTTAATGCCGCAATGCTTGAAGAATAAAACTTTTATTCTGTGGTCTAGGCTTGAAAGCCTTACCAGTCTTCATTAGGCAAAAAACTTTTTGAAGAAAGGATGATAATAAATCCATTTTTGCTTTAAAATTTTTGGAAATAAGTTGAATGTTTTTTATATGATTTACGATCAAAAATGTGTAAAATTTGTGAAGCGTTAAAGAAAGTGATCGATTAAAAAAAGATGGTATCAAGTAGTCCGTCAACAAAAGTGCTTTATATGATAAAATGATAATTGTATGTAAACAATTGTATCTGTGAAGTGTTGGTGGGAACAAAATAAACTAATGCATGATAGTAATGGGACACAAATAAACCACTAAATTTTATACATGAAATTTTAGTATCAGCGCAATAGGTAGTCTAAAAACTTACTAAAAATTTATTCTTAAGTAGGTTAGCATAAGAGAAAGCTGATATCGTCACCAGTGTTGACCCAAATTCTTTTATGACAACGTTATCGGAAAACTTTTAAAATCTGCTACTGAAAGTCGTCACCTTAAAGCTCTCAATTTATCAAATTAGTCACTAAATTGTGATTGAAAAAAATATACTGACTGTTCTAAAAAGCTAGTTATGAGCAAACATCACAGCGAAGAAACAGAGATAGTTTTAAAGGAAAAAATAAAGGAGATAGAACGGAAGGATAAACTAGCGTGCTTCCAAGTGCAGAATTTAATTATGAAGATACTGTTAAGAGAAGTGCAAGGAATAACGTGGAAAGGTCCTTTTTTTCAATTAACACTACTCCACCTTGACCTGTCGTAATTAGGAAACCCTATGCTTCATAGTTTTATCATACGGAGTTGTACCTCACTACTCATCAAGTACCATTAACACGCGTTTAATGACCTTCACGTGTTGAGGCTCAAGGCTAGAGGATTAATGAATAATTTAAACAGTCACATACAAACAGTGAAATAGTTTAGTTGTAACATATCCCTGTTTTTTTTTTCTACTTGTAGCAGTTTTAATTAGCTCATTTTACACTTAATTGCTAATTGTGAACTTTGTGTAAAGATATAATAAAAAAGACCTACCGGCATGTTGGTTTCTTTATACTTCAGTAGTGACTAATCCTTTTATTTTATGCCTGTTAAACGTAAATTAAGTAAGGAACATATTCATGGGCCATATATTAATGCGAGAGAAAATCGATTTCCTAATTTTAATGAGTATATTTTAAGCCTAACAAATTATTGTAAAACCAAAAAAATAATATTTACTAGTCAATCCCAAATCCACTAATTTATCAATGCATATCCTAGGAAATTATTAAACAAATAATAAAACTCTAAAATATCACAAAATTATTTACTTTATTATTAGTTTTACCTTTACATATCTCATTTTTCAACTGTTTAGAAGAAAACGACACCAAGAAAATTACTGGGAAAGTGGTGAGTGGGAAAATTTATAAAATAACGGATTCCTAGTTTAAAAAAACATAAATTGACTTTATAGAGATAATAAGTTAAACTAGTTCCTTCAAATTCCATTAAGCTCTAAATAAACTTCGTTGGACATTTGTGCATGACAAATAAAATTAATAACTATCAAAAATCTGTCAATTTTATTATTACTGGCACACTTTTATATTTCTTCTTTCCACTTTTTATAAGAACTTGATACCAAGAAAAATGATTCCTAGAGTGCCTTTCATCAATGAATAAACGTAATAGTAGGAACATTCCTCACTATTACTTCCATTAAACGGAAATAATCCTTTCTATGCTTAACCATTCCACAAAATAAACATAAATCACCGGAAAAGAACTATGGGATTGACTCAATGAAAGAAAACTTATTATTTCATAAATAATTTTCGACCACTTCCTTTCAACAAAACGTTTTCATGAAGAAAATAATTAGAGTTAGCAAATAAATAAATGGTGGAATTCGGATTATACGAGGTGTATTCTAGTTCTAAGGCCTCCGATTTTTTTTTCTAACTGGCTAATCACCCGAAAACTATGAAACTGGTTTTAAATCTCGACGTAATATTCCTGCAGACTTACACGTTTTTTACAATGTTGACACCGAGGTTCCATGGCCGTGGCGAAGGCTTCTTTAGGAGTCTGTTTTGACCACTGGAAAATTGCCTTCATTGTTCTGGTTCGTTGTCACTCGATGTTCTACCTTCATCAAATTATAGCACCCATTGACGCTATTTTGACATATCCATTTCCGTATCATCACATATCTCCTTCAGTTGTCTATGAGCTTCAATTGGTGTCACACCACCCGAGTGCAGAAAAGAATGATTGCACGCAGTTCGTGTGAGAAAAACGTCGTAATTTCCAGTATCTAAAACAGTTTTCATTCTAGATGCTGCCGAAAGAATTCTGTCTGTGTTACAGTTCAGCCATCTCTTTCAGGTATTGACAAAAAGTGCGCTCTCCTTAGAAAAACAATAGACATGTTTCTATTTGTTTCCGGTCTGGAGAAAAAAAATTGGCGGCCTTAGAACTTGAATGCACCTCGTACTTGTTTTGAGAGCATAAATTGGAACAAATTTACAAACGCGTTTGCGAGGAAGGGTAGGAGATGCGCACCATATGTTATCAACAGGGGATGGGTTGAGCGGGTATATTTCGCCCGAGGCGGAGGGAGAACGCTTTCGAGGCAGCAAATCAAGAGGATTCCGCAGCGGCAAAGGATGGGTGGGATGATGATAATCCCCTTCCATTGAATAACCAAAACCCAATCCCCACACACTACGCCTGGGCCTGTAACGCATGTGCTTCAGTCCCTTACTCTAGTACATACGATCATATTTCAGGAAAACAAAGGGCAAACTCAAAAGGATCCTTTACGAAGTCATTTACAGCCCGGAGATAGGATCAAGTATTGCCCCCACATTAATTACATTCCCTCGAGTCAGATTCTGTTGGTGAAGGCTACAGCGAGGACGCATGACGTAAGGTTTTGACGCGCGTCCCGGTTGTGATTTGTTTCGCTTCTTATGCAAACATAAAAAACGTTTTCTCATTTAAAAAAGTAATGTAGTTTTACAGTAAAGATTAGAATGACAAACATTTAAAAAGGTCCTTTTAGTTCCTCTGACTTATTTAGATCAAATTTTTTAAGTGTGAGAGCGGCCGTTAACGTAGCAAAATGCAGCCAAATCGACGCATTAACATTCTCTAGTTTTGATATTCTCGGCTTTGTTCAAAGCTAATATTATTCACTGTTAATGGTGATATTTAGAAATGTATTTAGGGATGTTCGAGTACTCGAAAATTCGAGTCGAGTCTCGAGTACTCGAGTGATTTGAGTAGCATTACGAATGCCGAGTCGAGTAGTTTCGGCTACAGAGCTGTCGAGAACAGTAAGTTTAGAAATCTGCCGACAGGAAGCGCTATCATAAAACATTAAAATTCTGCAAATGCTTTTACTCAGGGCTCTTTCTAGCAGTTTGGATACTATAATTGACCGCATCTTACCTGAGGTTAATACATTTCAATTGTGCTCATGTGCCTAGTTCTGACTTAATTACCATCAGTATCCCTCATTATACTTTACTTTGTACATCAAGCTAACCATTCAGAATAGAAAATTCTGGGATTAAAAATTACGGAATTGAAGTAATGAGAACTATTTGTGTGTAATATTAAAAATTTTGTCAGAACAAGAAATGACCAAACTCGACTCGATACTCGCGAGAAGTTTTCAACTTGATTTGATACCCGAGGTCAAAAAGTGCTTCTAGATTATCCCTAGTCATTTTTGTTCCTTAGTAATATTTGGATCAAATTTTTTAAATATGAGAGCCCAATTAAAGGGACACAAATTCAGCCAAATGGACATATTTAACTGTACTCTTTTAATATTCTACTCGTTGCTCAAGGATAATCGTATATTCTGTGTACTGATTCAACGAGCAAGTAATGGAAAACAGATTTAAAACGCTAGTATATTTTTGCGTGCATAATGTCAAGGAATGACTTTGACTATTTATGTCATAAGTAATTTAAAATATTTAAAAGCTCACTACCATCATTCTGATTCCGTTCGGTAAAAATTACTTATTCACATTCTATTTCTAAAAATTCAAAATCAATGTTTCTGAGTTGTTATACATTTTACCATACTCTCTTTTTGCAATGGCATTCTTTTTTTCTTTGTCAGCTCAGAATCTGGGCCATCACAAGCGGGGTTAGGGTGGACACTAACAAGTGAATACCACTGTGGGAAAAAACCATCGTAATGGAATATGATGACAGAACTACATGATAGAGCAAAACGGTAAATTTTGATCGCTGAGCTAAAAAGCAAATAGATGCTGCAAAACAGCGAGGTCATGAGGTAAGAATTCAATGGCAGGGAGACCACAAGAGAAAGACAGACATCGCTGGCATGGAAGCACGACGAACTAGACCGGAAAACGACAACACAGAGTCGGCGTATTTGCCTACTCGACGCGAAGTAAGCCTGATACATGAACAGGGACAACGATAGCAATTAGGTCCGTTTAAAGCCTTGGTTACGCATACAGGAATAAAAGTTTCCAAGTACTAGGCTACTTTTAAAGTGACATGGATTCGGCCGCATGATCGATTTCAAATACTCTATTTTGTTACTCCTTACGTTGTTCAAAGATAATATTATTCACTGTACCTTATTCCATGCCTTACAAATGCAAAATTAAGATCTAAAACACTAATCTTTCAACGTGCTTGCGCCATGCTTTTTATCAAGTTGTTTTTTAGCAGCTTGCACGAATTAGGTGCAATTTTAAAAAATACAATCCTTTCAAATAAAATCCTTTCAATGTTCTTAATATATAATCACATATAGTCGAGTCTTACATCAACTTCGGCATAATTGTGATGGTGATTCACGAGCAGGCAAAACGAACTATCTCTATGTCACGGGCTTCAACCACAATCTTGATAAACTCAATCAATTTTCCTCATAATATCTACGTCGGAAAGAAAAAACTAGTTAAAAACGTTTCCTACATCTTAGGCCCGAGTTCCGCCGCCATTTCTATATAAGCTATAAAAGTATATTGTTCTTCAAGCTAATAACCAACTTCAAACATTTTGGCCATAACAGTTAATTGTAGATGTTCCTATAACACGGAGGTGCGGCATCCCATTCACTTTTAACCTCTTAACAGAGAGCATTCAGCTGAGCGCGTTATTAAGTGAATTGACTTTTGTAAATTTTCAAAGCTCTCAAATATAACAATGAAATTTACTTTTCACTTGCTTTTAATATAATATGACATGACCTGCTTTTTTTATAGAAACACAAGAGGCTTATGCTCCTGCAAAATAATAGCAGATATAATACAGCATGACAAAACAAACATTAAGACCGTGCGACATTTGTCGAATGAAATAGAAATACTGTGAATTGTGCAAAAAATAATTTAAAAAGTCTTGGGGATTAACGGTTGACATTAATTAATAGGTACAGGATTCCTTAATAAAGAAAAAGATGATCATGAGAGAGGGTATCATGATTGATTTTGATGTATCCCAACACAGGCAATGCCAAAAAGGGTTTCTTATATTAAAGAATGCTAATAAAATTGCTTTCAATGTTTATGCGAGGATAAATGAAAAAAAATTCGAAACACTTATAGTTACCACTACATACTACACTAAAGAGTAAATAGAATTATAAACAAAAGAACGGAGTCCGGAATGAAAAACTACAATTTAGATAGCTTACATGAATCAAGAATTGTAACTTTACGACCTATTATGAGCAACAACAAAGCGTTTTTCACGTGCTGAAGGCATGGCTATAAAACTAGAGAAAAGGTAGCACACATCCATTAAGGTGACAAAGATGTCCTTATTTTCGCAGATCTTCCATTGAAAAAACGACATTTAAAAGACCACAGGAAAATAAAGAAAGCAGGCATAGAAAAATCCCATTCCTTAGGCATGAGTAATTAAAAAAAGACACAAATTTAACCCCCGAGCTACAAAGCATTGTTTTATATGAAAAGAAGGTCGCGAGAAGATGAAACGTGTGAAACCTTGATTCTAAAACGCAGCGCGACACACATGGCATATCGCTATCTCGCTTGGAGCACCACTTGTCGACATGAAATTTTGCCCACGGCATTATGTCCTCGACTGGACTTTTGCAAAACAACGAGATGGATCTTGCGCAAGAAAAATTCCAAGCGACACTTGTGCAATCGTCAGCCGTTTCGGCCAACTGATACGGCAAAACGGTTCTGCCTGGCTCACGCCCCGGGGATGTCAGATTATTCGCGACCAGAAAGGAAAATTTGCACATCCCTGCAAGAGATAACGAAACAGCTCGTTTGTGGATGTTCCTTTCACCCCCGGCAAAAGTGACCATTCAAGAGGCTCCCGTATAATTAAAGCTTTTTACTTGTGATTCTAGGCGTTTAATACGTGAAATGCTGATAAAGCATTTGAGTATCATTTTAATCGGACGTTTTTTCTAAATTTGAGTAGCGGTGCGATTAGTATTTTAATTATAGTGTCAAGATATCTTTAACTTGCCATGCATAAGTCACGATTTCATTCAATGAATGCTGAGGGTTGCTTTGAGGTGGCAGTTAATTATAAAACGTTATATTAATTCTGTAAATGTCATCTTGAGGATGAAAATTTGTCTATAAGAGCAGCGTCCTATAACACATTATTTACAATAATATTTTTTTTCAATTTGATTATACACATATTGCATGAAATGTATAATGAAAAACATAGACCCAGTCATTTTGTTCGGACTGGAATTACCACTTTAAGTATTAAAAAACACAAATTTTTTTTAAACGTTTCAAAAAGTAGTTTCAAATATTATTTTCCACAGATAGTTAAATCTTTGTCAGTAAAAAAACAGCGAATGGAGTTTTCAGCGACTATTTATTACAATGGGATTTTCCTAGCTTAAGAAATCCTTAGTTTAGAACATAATAGTCTGCAAACATATGGTTGGAAAATCCGCATACTTAACACCGCCACAGATGATCATTCAACGATCACTTGAATTACAGCATGAAGGATAAGGAAGTTAATATAAAGCACCATTTTATCTTTCACAACTTTCTTTAAGTTAAATCTATGCAAAAATAAATGGCACGGCCAACATTCGTTGACATGTTCAATCCCAGGAAACATATAAACTCTACACAAGAATAAAAAAATGGAACTGACAATGCCACGTGTTGAATCTTTTTCTCCATCAAAATAAATACGGGGAATTTTTAAATGTTCACAAATCTGAGTTCTTAGAGGAACAAGGGTTACTTTTGAGATTAAGAGGAAAGAATGTGGACAAGTTGAAGAGAATAAGGCAGATTACACGGAAGGAAAGAAGAAGAAAGAGTTGGTTGTGGCGTGGGGCAGAATATTCTTTGGGAGAAGAGAGGAAGTTGACAAACGAAAAATCAAATTAGGAAGACGAAGAAGTGAGCAGAAAGTTGTGTGTGTGAGAGAGAGGGAATGTTGACGACATTCAGAGAAAGAGAATTCTTCGCAGAGAGGCGCAAAGTGGGCGGATAAGGTATTTTAGATTTAATGAAAGAACTTCTGAGATCTCAAAGTAAGAAAGGTTTAGTTGACAAGAATAAGATTTTTTCCTCAAACGCATTTTATGTCCTTCATGCAACGTAGGTGGTATGGGTTAAGCGCGAAAAGGCAACCATAATCCTCCCAAAATATGCTGTAAAATAAAGATCGAAAAATATTGTAGATTCGTTGATAAAATTTTCTACTTTTACTTCGAAAAATGTTCATAAAAATATACTCGCTTTGCCCGTTGGGGGGGCTCTCCCCCCCAGACCCCCCGGAAAAGGCCTTCAGCCTTCAAAAAAGGCTATTTGGGCTTCCAGCCGGGTGGTCTCAGGCCTTCCGCCTTGTTTTGGTCGCTATGGAAGGTCGTATACATTTTGTATGCCGCTTGCTACTTACGGATCTTTTACTTTTCAATTGGCTAGATTAGATATAAGTAATATTTCTACTTTCAAGTAAAACGAGCGTATAGTACGTGGGTTACAATAAAAAGTAAAACAATAATGAAGAGGAACGTTTTTCTGAGGGACTAAGAAAATAAAATGGATTTTTATGAGTCTGACAGAGTTTCTAACTTATTCAACTCAAATACAAAATAACGTCGAGAGCATGTTCTCCTGTAACTCTCAAAATAACATAACAAAACATAACAAAAGGAATTTACTAAATACAATGAACTACAGTATACTACATTTTAATTGATAAGTGGAGATCCTTAGCATGAATTATTTGTCATGATCGCGAATGATACCACTCCAGGAAAACCTCTATAAATATTTTAATAAGTCGGTATACACAAACATCTCCTTACAGCTTTAGTATCCAATACAATGCGAAATTAAATCATCTGGTGAGTAGCAGATGACAACTTTTAATGAGCAAGGCATCATAAATGTCATGATTTAGAATATATTTAAGCTAAATAACTTAGTCACTCAATGAAACGTGCTTTTCGTAAGACAAATAATTGAATAAGAAATACCTATGATTGCACTTATCCTCCATAATCTATTATTCACTTCCTTAGATGCATCAGCTCACGGATAAAATTGCACATTAAAAAAATTGTAACAGAAAAAGAACGTAAAGAAAAATAAAACGCTAAAAATAATTTTTACCTACCTATCTTTTAAGGAAAGGTTGTTTTGATATCTTTCTACTGCAATCGTGTATTGGAACAAGAGGGAAACTACATTATGTACACTTGTAAACTATGGAATTAATAACAACCACACTCTCGATTCTATAATCGCACGTATTCTCCATATTCTATTATTCACTGTCATTGATGCACCAGCTCACGGATAACACTGCACATTAAAAAGGTTAGTAAAAGAAAAAGGACGTAAAGAAAAATAAACCGTTATCGCCATCACAAAGAATGAAAATGAAATCATTTTTACCTACCTATCTTTAAAGGAAGGTTTGTTTACCTTGTATTTCTCCTCTTTTCCTTTGAATACGCTTTGATGTGATTAAATTTTTGTTCATACGGAAAGAAGCCATTAAAAGATTGACTTTTCAAAAATTACTAAGTAAATATCCTACCTTATCTTTATCATCCTTTCGTTTTAAGTCCTTTATCTTCTTTCCCAATTTAGCTCCTCTTGTTTGCATAAACAAATATGTTGCTATGATTGTTTGCTTGTCAGAGTCCTCTAGATTGCTCTCTCAACACTACTCTCTCTATTATATGGCAATATAGAGGACTCTGTTTGCTTGTATGACTGACGCGCCGCCACTGGAATTTGGTGGCCATTTTTTTAACTAATCCCCATACTCAATTTCATATGAATAGACAGAGAAATAATTGGAAATTTATTGTTTTCATAATTTTTCCTGGGGTTTCAGACAATTTTAGAGGGGGTCTTCATAAGACTTTTTGTCGTATCTCGTCTCGTTCACCCCAAACATTTGTATGAGTGAGTGAATGAATGAATGAGTGGTCGTAAGGGGATTTTATGATACATAGATAAATATTAAAGAGCAAAAATTTCAGAACCATAGATAATTAATTATCTTTACACTTGATGCTTAATTTAAATAACTTGAAATGGGGAAAGAAACACTCCAATGGCCGTAACAAGGCCATTAGAGTGTTTCTTTCCCCATTTGACCTTGAGGCCGTAGAGCTCAACTTTTTATCTATTAAATAACTTGGTTGGTGGTAAAAATCCAAACTTATCCCAATCGATATAAGTTTAAGTCAAACAATAAGTTTACTAAGAGCTTCATGGAATTTATTATGCCGAACAATACACCGTTACGTAATATGCATTAATAATAAAGTACGAGGGGGTTATATGACCTTCGCTTGGTCTAAGGTTATGCCATAACTGCTCATTAGAACGGTGTAAAATATCATTACTGAAAGCCTAGGTCTTCCACACCGAAGTAAAGTTACCTAGGAAAAGTTGGAGAGAAACGCAGAGTAGCAATTGCCTGATTTCCGAGGAAAAATGCAAACGACGACTCTTCTGATGTGCAAAGAACTATGAATGCAGTGTAATCATTAAAGTGTCTGAGATAATATTTTTATAAAATGAGAAACCGCTACTTTCCGCTTAATTTTTAACCAAATGGGCTGGCAGATTCGCATTTCAATACACTGTCCACAAGGTTTCTGTTGGTTTGAGGTTAGAAAATTGTAAATATGCATTTAATATTCCCAGGTAAAACGTGGCGTTTTAATCTCAATCTCACAGTAGGTAGTTCTTCGATGGATTTATTTTAACAAATTAACTATATACTTGAAGGCAAAAATTCCATTTACCTAATATAATGCTGTAACTTTCATCAACAATCATACGGTTTTAAATTTTTAACCCTTCTCACTGCCATCTACACATTATATAATATTTATCCAACTACATAAATTCTCCTGAACTATCAGGACTTCGAAAATGTGTATTCTACATGAAATATGATTGGAAATATATTGCATCGTCATCATTGCAAACTATATTGTTTAATGGAAGGTCGGGAGTAACGGATGTCAAAGAATAATCAACCTATTTTTATCGCTATAATATCACATTACCGATGAGAGTAAAAAAAACAGATGAAAACGTCGTAAAATTAGTATTTCTTAAATTTCCATGACGTTTTACTCATATTAAGAGTAAAATAGCTCTACGATGTAATTTGTATTTGAAATAAATTATTTAATTAACCAAAACAAAATCAATTTATAGTAGCTAGATATGTTTTTGTTTAAGTATGGATAAAAATATAAAGTTTTACGATATTAATGGTTAATAAAAATTAAAAATAAAAAAAATCTTAAATTTGAAAGAGAGTTGACAAAATCTAGGTACAAATGAGAGCATTTTTGCTCAATTGCAAAAGTTAGACTGATTCAATATCAGATTTGAGAAAGTTTTTATTATTCACCTCTCACGAGTATATGATCTTTCTGCATGAGTAACATTTCATGCAAAACTTAAACTCATACGTAACTTAAATTATTCAAAATAAATATTGAGTTTATAAGTGAGTGACTATTAAAACATGTTTTGGGATATGAGAGTGTATTCTTGAGAACTGGCGTGGGATAGCTCTTATGTGAGCCGAAATTTAATGCCCATGGTGGGGGAGAAAGGAAAGTTTGGGAAAAACCATAGTGAGGGTCCCTGAAACGAATAGATGCCACTACGGGAATAAAAGTTGCGCTCTTCTGGAAGACTTCACGATCCATTGAAAGTCTGTAAAAGCAAGTCCCACTTTTCATGAGTGGTCAAGTAAATATCACTCTCACTCATGAACACTGGACTCCCCACTTTTATCTTCCTCAAGTTATGATACAAAAGTTTGAATTTAGAACTTTTTATTCAATTATAATTCGACTGGTGAAAAATAAATATTCATAAATTCAGAAATACGTTCTGGAATATAGAACTAGAATGCCATCAAAGGTCAGGGGCAGGTACATACAATATGGAGGCATTCAAGTGGGAAAAACCAAATCAAGAACGAAAAAATACTCTAATTTGAGTAAATAGGATCATGCACTCGTTTCCATTTTTCAATATTCAGAAATGTTTTTTCCATAAAAAATTCTCCCACAAAGTTTGGATCCCATTGATGACGGTATAAAAATGGTATAGTTGGAAAATGCATGCTAAAAATTTTCCACAGTGATTATGCACACGATAAATTACTATTCATAACAAAAATAGGAACTTTTTCGCACATATAAGGCTTAATAGCTTTCTTGATCCTTGCATGCATGGTAATTCACTATCCTTGTGACAATACCTGATTCCTTATAATCAACAAAAACTTTTTCTTTTCCCACGGAGACCATCTGAGGTCTTATGTCCTAGCTTTCTTTTGCACTAAAGATGACTCTGTAATTGAGGAAAAGATACTTCGGCTTATTTAAAAATTGCGACGGAAATATTTCAAAGAATAATATTTCTACAAATTCGTGGGTCTGAAAGAGTATAAGGTTACGAATTTGTTGGAAAAGAGAAAAAATAAGAAAGTAGAACCAGTTTTTCCTGGAGGGTAGTAGCAAAATAAAGCATTTACGTACTTTTTTTTAATTTCTATTAATTTTTGAGTACTTTTTGAGAGTGGAGTTTCAGAAACGATTTTATACTTGGTTGAATGCTTTTTCTCGCACACACACATGAAATACAGTATCTCTTTATAAGGCACTATGCATATGAAATAATTGAGGCAGTAAATAAATAGTAATTCAAAACTCAGACGCAAAATGTTACGACCTTATTATGATATAAAGGCAGCCTACCTAGTGGTCTCAGCGGTTGGGCAATGCAGCCAAATCAGAGAAAGTACATCACGTAAAATACTGCATTACCGATAAACATATTACCTCACCATCCACGCATTCATAATAGAAAGATGCCGTTTCACCACCACTCCCATATCGTAGATTGGATCCCACAATGGGATTAAGAGCAAAAATATATCGCACGGTATACTCGACGAAAACCACAGTTCCCGAAAGGCAAAATTTTATTCCTCTCCCTTTCTCCCCAATGTTTGTCTGGCTCTCCATCCTCCTGTCCCTATTACCCTTCACGTAAGGGTACCATCTCTTAAAGGGACCCTTATTGGCCGCTATATATTCCATTTCCCATCTCGTGAGGCCACTTATTTCGCCCAATATACCAACCGAATTGGCCTGGAGTCCTCATATTATTCCTCTCCAAACGACTACCACTCCACCTTTCTACTACCTACACGCACAAGTTGAAGTACCACTGTTACGCTCCGTTATATCTCTCTTTAGCCATTTTCTATCCCTAGCTCTATGGAAAAACATTCACTTTCAGGCCTCGCTGTCATAATTTTCCACATTATTCCTCCGGAAAGATCCTGTAGAGAAGGGTACCACTAACTTGTTAGCTTTAAGGTCTTCCGCAAGTTGGATAATGGGGAGGAAAGTGCGTGAAAGATTAAAATTCAAAGAAAAATCTTTTTTATTTTCCTTTCCTTTATTCCTTCCACTTTTATCACTCTTTTTCTCCCCTTTTGTCTTCGGAGTTTAAGTTTTTACAGAAGGCGCGAATTAGTCACTTAATGCGGTTTCGAAAGTGGATCCAAGTAAAAAAGTGTTTCCATCGCCGCGTGCGGAAAATTCCGACATAAATGAAAACAAGTTGCTCAAAAATTCACTGATCTGGAAAAGCTTAGGAATGTATTATCTAAAAATTAGGAGTAATTTGTGTATAAATTAAATGCGACTCACAAAAAGTGGTCTTTCTAAGTTTGGAATATTTCATAAGAATATGAAAGTCACGCATAACTTTAAATCCTTTAGCTTTTGCCATGGCAATGGATTATATCAAAGAAAACTAAACAAAAATCTAACCATGGAGCTCCTATATTTCAGCATTTCTATTGCTTCACACAGATTTTTATTTACACTATTACTACTGTACATTCGTGGTAAATTAGGTACAGAATAGACATTTAAATTAGAGCATTTATCACCATGAAAATATTAGGAAAATTATTTAGAAGAAAATACGTGATTCATTTTTTCGCATTATAACATACATTAGAAATACGCAACTTTGCCTTGATGTAAGACGATGATATTGAGAATATGATGCAAGACACCAATTGCACTCAACGGGTACTTTATTACTGAATTCCTCTTTCCTTCTCCTCGCTATCATACGCCCTTGGATGGAATGCCAGTAGTGTTAGGCATATACATCCATTAAGACTACGATTAGAGGCATATTCGTTTGCATATTTATTAATTACATTATTGAATAGCATTTCTTATGGTAGCATAAATATATGTATGTGACTGAATCGTAGCACACAGAGTAAATATCTCAGCAGCACATTAATATGGTTTGAATGTGTTTGAGTCTGTAATTTTGATCTGCATGGAGTATAATTCTATTTCCAACAGAAATGAATAAGTGTACCTACGTAGGAAAATGAACGCATTTTTATGAGACCAATCATATTTTCTACAACTATATCAACTGCAACTAATAAATTATACTTTTGCGTCATGAAATAATATGACATCGTCATGAAATAGTGTTTTAGAAATAATCATGGCATGTAATTTGTCCATAAAAACCTCCTTAGTCTTCTTCAAAGAGTTTCGGTGAGGCAAAAGTACAGCGGAATTAAAACCTATGGAGTCAGTAAGATGAAAAATGACGTCAAAGAGAACACGATCAATGGCGTTGAAAATGAACGGAATAGAAGTCCAAAACTTAAAGCACATGCTGCCAAGACATAAATGCCTCATGAAGATATTAATGGAAAAGAGGATGGCTGGAAAAAAAATTTCTGAGGAAAGATATTAATGGCGTACGTCAAACAGATTACCCGGGATATAAAAGTAAGAAGTTTTGATGAAAAAGAAAGTCCTATTCAGAATGAAACGAGAAAGAAAAAGCAATAAAAACTACTTCACAGAGATGACGTAAAGAAATGACGTCAAAGTTATGAGAATACTTCAATGGTAACCTTAAAAAATTCAGAAATTAGTTGACTTATGCTTGGTGCACACAAATTTGGCTTACAACTAGGTATTAAAATATTTCAACTTTAATGAAGCTATTTAATTTGAATGCAAATCCAAATGATAAGGAAGAAGAGAAGAGACCATGGTTATTTTATTATGTTGATACATAGAAGATGCTATTTAAAAAGAAATAAGTACAAAATAAGAATGCATCACCGTATGGACAATAAAATTGAAACGATAGTATTGTCATAAACGGTGACTGCACGTTACCATGCCTGTTCTTTTATGATCTCCTCATTTTAAATACAAACAGCATCGGGATAGACAACAGTTTTATTCATTTCTTGAAGCATATCTTATGTAAACAACAGTTAAAGCTTTTACACCAAGCTTGTTCTTCCCGCGGACGAAATCTTCTGCATCTAACGAGAACAGTGAGCCACATTTTTGATAAGGATAGGTATTAAGGTGGCCAAAGATGTAAGTTTGACATGAGAAGCACAAAATAAGCTTGAGGATACATGAATGTTAATGAACTCTTAGCATGTTAGGGAAGAGTAGCCGACAAAAAATCTACACTTAATTTTAAAAACTAAACTAAACCTTTTGTATCCAAAAAGGCAGAGATGATGGCAAAAAATGCAATAATAAACACTTAATTGCGTGAAGATCACCAAATTAAAACCATAAATTCAGAGTAAATTTCAATTTTGGTCAATGAAAAAGAAAGTATGCTAAAAAAACTATATTCATTCATCCTTAAGAGTTTACATAGGAGCATAAAATGAAACATTTAATGGATACATGGATTTTTACCAAATGTAAATGATTTAAAGATTAGGTGCTTCATGTGCAATTTTGGGGCAATACTTCTAAATTTTTCTAGTAATATAAATATTATCCAAATATGAAACTCCCAAGTCCCTAATCTTCGTTATAGTGTCTGTAAGAAGAAAAGATTATCAAGATTAAACATTATAACAATCTTGGCACCCATTGCTGTACAAAAATTTTCAATCTCTCATACCAGGTTATATTCGCATGGTCTACTAGAGAAGAGGAATTTCTGAAGGAGTTAGACCAAGGAAAATTCAAATTTGACTTTATTTTTTGTTCCGTCATGGAGTTTCCGGAATTTTTGGAATTTTTTGGTCTTCCTACTCATTCACCGCAGCTAACCCCTTCAGTCCACACCTATAAAAAAAAACCTTACCCACATTTATTTTTTCTTTCATCCCTCCCATACAACCCTCCTCTTTTCACCCCTTTAAACAACCCACCTTTCATCCTTACCTCAACTTCTCTCCTCAAGCCTCAATTCCAACCCCTTCTTTCTCTCTTCCGAGGAATTAGCGCAGAAAAGGACCGCCTATTCGCTTACTCAAGTTCGGGGGAGAACTCTAACCCCAAACTCTGGGGAAATGAGGAGGGGACAAGGGAGTGTTTTCGTGGCGTGCAGAAGATGGGAGGTTAGGGGTTCTCTATGTTGATGGAAAGGGTGAGCGAGGAAAGATTTTCTTTAAAGGTTCTTGGAGGGCAAGGGTATACAGGAAGGGGTGTGGCTTTTTGGAGGCTTCATGGAAGGCGACTTGGGGATGAAAGCAGTGAAGAGCAGGCCGAGGAATAGGATATACATTTAAAGGGTGCAGATGAAGCGAATTAGGTGAAGGAGGGCCATTGGGAAGAGACGTAGAGTTAAGGACCAGCGCTGGAAGAGAACAGGCTAATGGGTGTCTCCTTTACTGAGGGGCGCCGACGAACTTCAGATGTTGGAGTCCAGCGAGAATTAATTGAAAAAATGGCGGTATCACAGGGATCAGGCGACAAAAAACATTTTGGCCGAAACCATTGGCACTTCAATAGCAAGACTTACTTAATTTACTAAGGTACTAACGAATGCCGATGTCATAAAAACCTAAGTTATAACGTTATAGGCTTATTTTAAATTTAACACAAAGTATTTTCAATTTTTTCACCATTCAAGCAAGCATCTAAGCTATGCAAATACTTTAAATAAGATATCAACACTCCATGTGAATGTTAAAAAATATTGCAACAATTAAAAGTATATTGATAGAAGATTCGATGCATGCAAAAGAGGCAGTTAGATAATAAAGCAGGGTGAGATGAAGATTACAGACACTGGAATAGGCACTATTGAGTTCACCAATAAGGTAGTGTTTCAGTCATCACAGACACTTAGCCGCTGCTCAAAACGTTGATAGCTATTCAATCAACTCCTACCCAGATAAACCTTCAGTACTTTAAGCGGATGTGTTTATCCAATCTACACCAATCCTTTTTATTTAAACCAACTACGGGAAAATACTTCTATTGGTGGTTCGGAGGCCATTTGAAAAATTAAATCCATGTATGAGATCTTAAAATGGAACTCAAGTGACATAGTTTCCTCATTATGGAACTATCGACTCTAGGATTATCGTATATTAGCGAGAAAGTCAGCATCGCATTTTTTGCCAGAATGGCATTCAGGTGAATGGCATTTCAAAACGTTGAAAACGCATCCACAAAGTCATGTGACTGCCGCACACGTTGATATTTGTTGACCATTATTCAGAGATGATTTTTTAAGCTGTGAAAAGAGAATTGCTTATCAATAATTAGCATTTCGGTAACAGGGAAAATTTGTATCATATGTATCTCGGTGAGAAAGTAGGGATTCATGCGAGAATGAATTTTTTGTATTATTAAGCAACAAAATGAAAGCCAAGTACAACCAGCGTTAATTAATAGCTACTAAAAATATATAAGCCGCAAAACTCCCCAATTATGAGCGCTCTAAAAATGTTTTTGACACTTCTGCCCGAGAAAAAAATAGATGATTTGATGAAAATAAATATTCTTTAAATAAGTTTCGGCATAATTATAGTTTCAACTATTCTTGATGTAGAAATAATAATCACGCATCAAAAAATTAGTTAACAAAAGACTGCCATGTGTAATTAGCGATAATATGGGGAAACGAAAGGCCTTATTTTAACGGAAATAAAAAGATAACAAAAGTAACAATTAAAGAGTTAATGCTATAGTATGAGACTAACATTTATTTTGGAAATTCAGTTCATGTATATATTATTTCTAAAACGCCTAAAATTCATCCGAAAGTAGAGATGATAGCTGAAATATGCTATCAATACAGATGATAATTCTTTAATTATAATTCTTTACAATAATCAGGATGAATAGATATACTTTATAAATTATAAATTCCGTGATAATGATACTAATATTTATTAATCATCAAACTTATTTATTCCAAATGTATAGGTAAATTGCCCTGCAGGCTCATAAAGCTGACTTTTATGATCGGTTAGTGTCTATTTGTACAAACCTATTCTAATATAACTGCTTATTTACCAATATAACATATAAAAATGGAAATTTATGCATATTAATACAAAATCAACTACCATCCATGGTATCATGGTACAATTTCATATTCAAAGTCACCCTTGAAAATTACATAATATGTTGAAAGCATAGTCGGTAGTTGAATTTTGTATGGAAGTCTGGAAATTACCATTTGTAGTCTTTGGATATATCGATATTTCACCGAGTCAAGCCTGGAACAATTGTTTATATGCTTATTTATTGTTTTTATGACTTGCGAAATCGATTTAATATGAAACGCAATCTTTCCATGCGGTGGGTTGGGTGCCATTGTCCTACCTCATTAGTATAAGAAAGTTTAAGCACATATTTAAAAAAGTCTTTCATCACGTGAGTGCCACTTTTAATAGTTATAATAACAAAAAACACTGACAGTTACTCATTAGTACTCATAGTTCATTCTTAATCACTCATTGCACTGCAGTCCTAAAAATAATACATCGAAATACTATATCCCTCGGCTTAGTAAGTTTCCTTAAAGAACTTTGATGAAAAATCTTTAAAGGAATCAATCACATTCACTATCGTGTCTAAACTCTAAATGCACTCATGTTCAGAGATGAAAATGATATACTTTGATCTAAATTTTGCTAATCTATGCAAAGCGCTGATCGGCGTGGATGCTGATACCCGTGAATCAAAAATAAATGCCTGAAAACATCAAAATCCCCGAGCTATCTCAACGTGAAGTAGTGTAGTTACCAATAAGTCTAACTCTTACATCATAGGCATCCACGAGAGTGCACTCGATACCAATGGATGTTCAGGACGATTGAGGTGGGGGCAGGTAGTAGGTAGTACCCTTCATAAAGACCTTAACGTCCCTCTTCAACGTGATGGCCATCTCATCAGAGCGTGGCAACGCGGAGGAGGATGACGATCCCATCAGAGCACCGAGGTCGATAACCGTCATCGGATTGACGACGGCGAACATTTTGACTAAAGTCGGGCACGTGGAGTCGTGTGTGGGCGCCATAGTGTGATGCGCCCGTTGCGCTCTCCCGCCGCGAGATGGCAGCAGTGGCGGCAACAATGCCGCTTTATGGATATGTGTAATCATCATAATCATGGCGCGCGGCGCATTGCATTCCACTACCAGGCGGCCATTTTCCCCAGGGGTAGAGAGCCGCAGTTGATGCGTGATGTGGCGATGCCATTTTCTCTGACCGGCATTCGACTCGTAAGATGGGGAATTTATTCTGCGAGGCAGCGCATCCATTTCAGGCGATGTGATCGTTCGACAGAGTCTAAATGAGAGGCTTAAACTACACGATCTCGACTATAGCAGTTACTGAAGATGGGTGAAATGCATGTTAAGATACGTTCAGGGTTGCTCCAACAACCCCCACGAACAAACATTGATTTCCAGGGAGTATCATTGACTCGATCTATGGCCACGATAATGAAGGCTGGGAAAAGTCCTATAGATAGTTGCACAAGAGAAGGAGCTTAATCCAGCAATAGCACAAAGACTGAGTAAATACCGAAAATTAATGAATATATGATGTTGGGAAATTTGATATAAGTATGCTTCAGCAAGTTTTCCGGAATAATGTCCCAGAAGACTAATCACCTTCAAGGGACATATTTGGTCTACTTACTCTGACTGAATATGAAAATTTGGATTTTCATATGTGAGGTTAAAGCTCCACCCGGAGCAAGCCACAGGAGCATAATAGCATACATTCAGGGTTGGGGCGCTGTCCTTTCCTCTTGGCTACCTCGCATATGGAGGATTTTGATCCCGAAGGCTTCACTTGCTGTTTGAAATAAGTTCTTGTTTAGCAAAATGTGTGTTTAGCAAAATGTTTCAGCAAAATGTGTCCGATATATAGTTCTACACAAGATAAATTGCCTTCAAGAGAACTTTTTAGTCCACCCACTCAGTGATTCATATAAACTCAGCGCTACAGTGTATTCACATTTTATTTATCACACCGCTCACATGCATTTCAGGCGATGTGATCGTTCAACAGAGTCTAAATGGGAGGCTTAAACTACACGATTACGACGTTAGCAGTTAGTGAGGATGGGTGAAATGCATGATGAGATAAGTACCTTTATGGTTGCTCCTACAGCCCCCATGAACAAACATTGATTTTCAGAGAACTCGATGAACTTGATCAATGATGTGAGCTATAAAAAATCCAGTGCGTGGGATATCTATTAATAAGAGAGTTTTTACTGTAGCAATAGCCTTAAGATTGGGTAAGTACCGAAAATTATTGGCTTTAGGATATTTGGTGCTTCCAAGAGTTAAAGCTCATGGTTTCGGAGATAAATTTTCGAACGAGAAAATCTTCTTCGTGAGAACTTTTTCGTCCACTCGCATCAGTGATTCAGCATGAAAATTTGATTTTTTTGTGAGGGTAGAGGTCAACCCAGGCTAGGACCAGTCAATCAGGAGGGTTGGTTATCAATCCTTTTGTCCGGGCTACCTCGCACAAGGAGGATTTGCTTTGGGGTTTTCCGAGGGTATATCAGTACTACCTACAGTAGCAAATGTCTAAGGATTAATGAATTTCTCAATAATTTCAAATCGTAAATCATCAACCACATGCATTTCGCTGTGAGCACATGTTGATTTCATTAGTGATTTTTTCAAACGAGCTGACAGTACTAAATTTTTTATCAAATAAAAAGTCACCGTAAATAGTTCTCACAGCAAAATTTACTGTCTATTGTTATTCAAACATTGAGCTTAAATCCTATGAAAAATGAACCGAAGCCCTAAATTTTTCCATTTCGAAAGTTTCCTCACAGGAGATTAATGAAAAATCTCCAAAGTAATCCATGTCATCCAGTAACATTTTTGAACGCAAAATGCACAGATTGTTGTAACAAGTATATTTTTTGTTAAAAATTTAGTTAATTTTGCGAATCACTGGTCGGAGTGCACTTTGAGCCATGCGCAATGCAAAGAGTTCCAGAAAAGATGGTAGTCTCTGAGCCATCTCAACGTGAAATAGTAGCGTTACCAGAAAATCTAACGCTAACATCACAGGAATGTTCACAGTGCACGCCTATGATGCAAGTGAAATAGTGAGATTTCAGGCGAGCGGGTTGAGCATAAGAATGGCATTTTTATTTTTTTATAGCAGTGGTCAACAATCCTAAGATTGGTTAGATGTAGGTCTTCACTCAATTCTCTTATCAGCCAATCTTTTCACACCTACGTATTTCTACTCTTTCACATATTTCTTTACCTGTTTCATATATTCTGTTCGAGGTCTTCCTTTTCCGTTCTTACCATCCACTTATCCCTCGACGATTGTCTTCATTAGACCATCATGTCTCAAAATGTGGCCTACAAGATCGTTTCGTCTTCTTATTAAGGTTTTCATGAAGCTCCTCTTCACTCCTACACTCCTAAAGACTTCCTCATTAATAACTAGGTCTATCCATGTGATCCTCATCATCCTTTTGTAGCACCACATTTTGAAGGCCTCTATCCTTGCTTTTTCCGCTGCTGTCATTGTCCATGCCTCACTTCAATATAGGAGCATACTCCAAATGTAGGTTCTTATAAATTGTTTCCTTAATTCCATATTTAAGTTTCCCACCGTAAGCAGGCCTACATTTTTCTGTGTAAAAGATACGAAAATGTTAATTTACTGAAATTTTCTGAATTTTTTGATTATTAGCTATATCGTAATTATTCCAGCACTAAAATATGTTTTACTTATGTTAATATGAAGAAAATTCCTGCTACAGTCCGGCGGAGTGTGTACCTTTTTTGGAAAAGCCTAACGCATTGGCCTGTACGATATCTGAAATATTTAAATTTTTGGGCTTAGATCAAAACACAATCAGCATTTTCTGAAATGCAAATGCAATAACATTTCTGATCCATTCATAGCACGCCATAAGTCATTCAATGGGAAATACATATAGCGTTTCGAGGAAAACAGTTCAAAATAACCTATTTCTGAGTTCTTTAGCCCATTCAGCAATGGTTGATGACTATTATTTAACGTTTACGACAGTTCTGAGATTTGTCACGTTCGAAATATAATTCAAGTTCTCAGGCATATTTCTATTCTCGCAGAAATTGTAACCTTTCTCGTATTATACACGTTATCGCTTCGGAACGATTTCAAAGGCCGCAATTTCCCCTATCTCATCTTGATGGCAAATCGAACAGTAAAACTCTTATTATACCTTCTATTTATCTTCTTCTTTGTCAAAGATACGGAAAAGAAATTCAGCGCAACGAATTGGGAGAAGTCAGCCAAAAAAATGATAAAAGGCAGAAATGAAATAGATGTCATGCACTGATATGCATCCAAATACACGAATAAATACCGCAACAAGGGCTGTAGAGGTTTAAGATAAGAGATTGTAACGAAAAAGGGAAAGTATACGGCAGCAGGAACAGAAAATTACCCCAGTTATCGCGTTTCCACCAAATGAGGTCCTTTTTTGCGAGCAGAGAGAGTTCAATGTTATGGCATCTACCGCGTTCATCGGAGAGGCAAGGTGTTTTTTCAAATGGTTTCTCCTCTCGCCTGAGCGGATTGGATGAGAGAGCATGTAATAAGAGAAAGTTAAAGCAAGAGGGCAATGGTTTACAGAGAAAAGGGTAGGAGTATGAAACGACAAGGAGTTGATGGCAAAAGAACCCTTTGCGGCCAGGAAAGGTGTACTAATTAGTGACCAGAGAGAGAAGAAGGTCGTTTCGCTCCACAAAATAATACGGTTCAAAAACGGTCAGCGTTTAAAGCGAAGGACAAAGTAAAACAAAATGTGAGCATAATTTGGGACTATCTAACGGAATTAGTTGCCTGGTCTCAAACGAAATCCAAAACTGTCTACTGGTGAGCAAGTTGACCCTTATAGATTAATTAAATGACTGGAAGGTAGAATATACTTAGGGAAAGCGTTGATTTAGCACGATAGGAAAAATGAGCTGGTAAACCATTTCGTCAAACCTCAACACTTGTTGTGAAGACATCTATTTTTGTGGAATTTCCACCCATAATACTTGCTTAATAGATTAATAGGTCATAGAAAAGTCAGTACTCTTTCAACCACATGCCATTCTAATTAAAGTATATTCATTTAATGCCTATTTTAAACGGATAAAAATATAATTCTAACCGTCAAAAATTATTGCTCTTTAATAATTTTAACGTTTAACTCTAATTTAATTAGCAAGAAACGCCAGCGAAAACGTGTTTGTCGACGGCAATAAGTTAAAAATTAATTTTTAATACCAAATTTGATATGAAAAAGCGCTCAAGAGTAACTAAACATCCACAATATGGCTCAACAATGATTCTTTCAACTTATACATTCGATTACATCATGAAAACATTGATTAGGCAATCGTCAAACTTATATTATCTGTTAAAAGATTTATTGCATTAAAGACCTTATGGTGCAATAAATGCAATAAATCAACCAACAATGTTAAATCAACCAACGGATTTAGATACAGCGAATAGAATAAGGAGATAGATCAATTACTTCCTCGGAGAGAAAATAAAACATTTTATAAAGAACATGTGAACTATCTACGGAGCACGAAAGGAAACCGAAGTAAGGAATCTCAGAGACAAATGGACAAAACAAATCAATACTTGGGCATGAAGCCAGTTGCAGGGGAAAGTAATAACTTCAATGTAGCCAAAATTGTAATTCTAGATGTGTCAAAAATTGCATTTAAAAATATGATGACGTAACGCCAAAGTTAATTTCCTTGCAGCGAACCGTTTTTTTAGACTATGCAAAAAATATTATGCGCTCCTAATTAATGCTAGAAAGAAAGGCAGTATTTCTTCTTGTCCTGCGTGCTCAAAACAGTATTTTGCTGGAGTTAGCTTTAATCTGTCATTATCATTGCAATTTTTTCAGCCATACTAAATTCCTATATTTTCTGACGGTTACTGAAGGCAAAAAAAAATCTGAAAGCAAATCAGCAAGAAATATTACAAGCCTAATGAACATCGCTAAAAATATCGATAGGGAAAAATCTACCACGAATGTTTTATTAATTTGTTGCTTCTTATTCCCAATGTGCATTTTGACTAAAATATAATAGATGCCGTTTTGTTTTTCGTAATTCCATTTCATATAACCATTGCAACATATGTCAGGAACAAAGATATCTCCTGCGTAGACCCCATTAGAATTTTGAGTTCCACGTCCATCTTCAAAATCTCAGTTCTCCCAGTAGTATCGAACTATACGATCATCAACTAAAATTATCGCACCTTAACATAATTGTAGAACTAAAATATTTCTCATTCTGATCAGTGCTCAGATACCTCTACAATATGATTTGCACAGTGTTGATTCACCTCTCATTGAAAGCGTATAAAAAAATAAAATGACAAGTGTTTCGGGAGGCACCAAAATGTTATCCCAAAAAATTTTTATGCCACCTTAAATCTAACAATTTGCCTTAAGATATTAATGTAACGCTACATCAATTACTGCTTCAGAGTGCAACAGTATGCCATTTTCTAACCTACCAGTAACCTTATCATGGGGCACGAGATCTCAGAGAGAAATGACAGAAAAAAATGAGCATAACTCTCTTTTAGCGAGAATCTTCGATAGAATGAGAGTTTGCATTAAGGGCACAAAGCGATGAAAAAGACGAGCGAAGACAAGGAGATGGAAGGGCCTTGGTAGTAGCTGTGAAGTATGGTGGAGAACTCCGATAGGGTGGAATAACCAAAAGGAAAAGGGGGAACGTAAAGAGAAGAAGGGGAGGAGAATGGACGTGGGAGAAGGAGGAGGGGAAGGAATAAAGGTGGCGTGGATGCGAAAATGTAAAGAAAGGAAGGGAGAAGAAGAAGAAAAGGGAGGAGTGTTGGCGGAGAGGAGGTTACTCTTCCTAATTAAGCAACTTCTTCCATCGTCTTAATTTACGGGGCGGGGCGAGGAGATGGGGATGTTTTCGAAGGGAGAGGGAGGGAGATTTTGCGGCAATAGGGAGGAAAAAGGGCGGGGAAATACACACATACTGGTTTCGAGGCTAAGTATAACACGTATTGTAATATAGTATTGAGGTCATTGCGCGACAAGAAGTTCTTCATTTATTTACATCATAACTAAAATACTATGTTTTTAATTTCAATAATAAAAATACTCTATCTAAATATTAATTTAAAACGGTATACTAAAGACGTTTTAAAGACTCGTAAAAATGTGAAATTATCTATATTTTGGAAAATTTTACGCCGCATGTTCGACTGAAAGATATCAAATATTCTAAGCCATATTAAAACACAATATTTGAACGCTCCATTAAAAAACGTCAAAAAGTATTGCATCACGAAAACATCTGATTCAAACTTTTTTAAAAATAATCGCAAAAATAAAGTTTTTTTTGATCTTGTCAAAATTTAGGACCTACTCGTGACCGGAATGTATTAACCAATTTTGATTTTTTTCATTTGTTTTTACTTGTACGATTCGCGACTTTTCTGCACCAATGTATGTTTGAGTGTAGTTGGTGGTGTATATGGTAAGGTGGAGATATGGTCCGTTGGAGGAAAAGGGCGGAAGACTGAAAAGGAAGGAAGTCGCACGGCTCTATAGTCACGCAAAGGCTTCGTGACTGTCCTCTCTCCTCTGTCGGCCTCTCTCTCTCTCTGTGGCAGCAAATATTACTGAGGTAAAAAGTGGAGGACTCGTCAGGGCGTAAAGTAAAAATATAGTTTTTTGTTCCTTCCCTTTGCTTCCACACCTCTGTCAGATATTTTATTTTCGGATTTTTTTAAATTATTTAAAATATTCTCCATGATTTGCCAACAGCATGACTCGAATTGAAAAACCGACTCCTCATGACTTCTTTCTTAGACTAAGAAAATGCCTTAGGTGGGCACTCTGAAAATTGGTACTCTACATTTTTTTCACAGCTTTTCGGCAAGTAATTGTTATAAATTGGTCGTGAAAAATACCTCACACTATTTTGGTCGTTGTAAGAATATATAATGGCTATGGATTAATTTTCATGTTATAATTGAAATAATAACTACAAGGAGTTAGGCTTGTACACCATAAATGTAGCTTTACCGCTTTGCAAACCTATCTTTATCATTCCAAGGCGAATATAATTTAAGGAGAAAGACTACGGAGTTTAGATTCCGATTCGGTTTAAACTCTGGAGAGAGGCATTGACCGGGGAAATATCTGAAAAAAAAACCTTTTCTTCCCCCTCTTTATGCTACTTAACGCCTTTTCTTCTGTTTTCTTTATACATTTTTAATTATTTATCCTCTCCTATTATAAAGGAATTTCATATTCCTTCATCTCTGAATTGAATAGAAAGAACTTTTTTTCCCATGCTTTCTCACAGAACGTACATACTAAGTGCCATACCCAGGCAATGCGTATTAGTACCATTTGAATAAACCTCTGAGAAAAGTAAGAGAAACACACTGATTACGAAGTACAGCACTCCTTTGCAGTTCGTTGATTATTTAATGCCTAATGGGAGTAGAGGTAATGTGACGGGACTTATAGGGACTAAGATATCTATTTTTCCTCAAGTTCTCAACATTTATCCTTATTTTTATCTTTGAATAAAATATACACATAAATTATATTGAACTAAAAAATTTTGAGATTTATTCCGTTTATTCACTATTACATCCGTGAAACTACCAGTTGTTTTACCTCCCATTTAAAGAAATAATTTCCAACCGTCTCTGGTAGTTTGCAAAATCTCACATTATTTTTTACCAAGCCTATGTGCTGTGTAGGCACCTCTCAATACATGCATGCGTCATGAATTTAAAATGAAAAAATAAACTCATTTTAGCGAATTTCTTCAATGCCTTACGTCTACATAACGCCTAAATATCCAACTCCAATATAATATTTTCCAATCAGTTCTGCCGAATTTTGCACCGACGAATCCAGAGAATCATCAAAAAACCACCTTTGCCATGCCTACTAACTCGTAGTAGCATATGCGGATGTCTTTATTCTGGAAAGCACGTGCGACACACTTTTTTTAAGGCTCAGGTATCTCTTGAGGATCTGGGATTTTTTCCGTATCCATACGACGCACTCGTACCATCTTTTCCTCTTCGTGCGATACATTCTTTCTGGTATATTTACTTTAGCAAGTGTAAAGGAATGAAATCTGCGATGGTTGGTGAAACTAACCAAGCTAAAAAATAGCAAGTTTTCGCTAGAAAACCACTCAGTGTCTGTACACGCTAGTGAATATATCTGATCGCTCGTCTGCAATTGTTGCGCATATTGATTGCATAATAAATAACTACAATATATGAATTTTGATATGCATCTTATTTGATTTATATTTTTTGAATCAGTTCTCGTAGATAATACATAAAAATGTATTTCAAATCGGATTACGATTATGCAGGCAGTTATTATACCCGAGAGGAACTTCTTACCTTATTTTCCTCTACACGCGGTAGAATTTTGCTTGTGTCTTTATTTTAGCAAGCAGAAATGAGGAGAATCAGCCAAGGTTGGTGAAACCCACCTAGCTAAAGATAAAATTTAGGTAAGATAAAGGCAAATTTTCGCTAGAATACCGCTGAATTTACTCTACACGCTAGTGATAATGGCTAACCGTTCCTGAATTATTACGCAAGTATAAAAATTAACTACAATTTATGAATAAAGATATGAAAACCAATAGACAGATTTACGAAACGAGATACTCGAAAAAATAAATAAAACAGCATTAAAAACCGGATTAACAAACCTATATAGGCAGTTATTTTATGCATAAGTATCGTCTTAGCCTATCGGTAAATCTCAGGCGTCAATATAAATATTTTGCGAGTGTTGTAGAAAAGAGGCAGGCGATAGTCTGAAGTGGAAAAAAAGTGTAAATATAAAGAAATGTGGAAGGATATTTTAAAATGAATCCATCTTATTAAAGTCTAAAATTAATTGAAAAGTCGCATTATAGTTTAAAAACCATATGCTCAATGCTTATGCTTTCTGTGATATATGTGGTTTGTTTAAAAATTCTCGAATAAGAAACTGATCATTAAAAGCAAAAATAGTATGTTACTTATACACACATAAGGAAACTAAATATGTAAATGTATACATGACAGAAAAATATGAAAATTAAAGTAAGCATAATGCGAATGGCAGCTAGAAATATTCTAATAAAAATGATATAAGGTTTACGAAAGCATTGGCTGTAAGTCCTATATATTCTTGCGACTTACTGCTAAATATGCTGAGACTCATGGACGAGTTGACATTGCTGCGTAGACATGAGACAAAATATACCGATCATGGAGGTAACGTCAATTTTAAAATGGTTATAATAACCATAAATACTTGTAAATTCCGGATGAAAGAGGGTGATACTTGGCTTGTGAGGTAGGCTTAGTGAAATAAAATATACAAGGAGTACCACCACAATCTGCAAATTAATTAAAACAATAATTAGCTTGAATATTCTTTAACCGATTTCAAAATCTCACCCAGCTATAAAATCTCCGGGATAAGGAGCAGTGCTTATATGTCACCCCTTTACGACAAGGTAATAAACCAGGTGTTTTACCCTGCGGGAGCTATTTCTTTACGGCGTAGGTCGAAGAGGCTGGTGCATAGTAAACCTTAGAAGAAGAACCTTGTTTTGACTGCTTGCGTGTGATTTATTTGTTTAATAAACAGGTCAGAGTAAAGACTTACCTGAGGCAATTTGTACGCCTTGGAAGTTGGGTTTAAGGCGGGTGAACGGGAAAAAATATTCAAAAAGAGAATACTTTATATGGATAAAATAACTTAGTTCGTATTTTCTGACTATTTATACAGTTACGGTTTTCATCAATGGATAATTATCATATCATATGCCGTTCCAAAGGTTATGTACTCAATATAATGAACTTACAACATACGGTGGCAAAAATAATTATTTTCCACTCCAAATTCGCAAATGGCAATAATTAATTATACACATAGTTGGTAATTTCACTCGGAAAAGCCTCAATGAACAAATTAAGGTATCTCATTTCGGGAAAAGCAAATATATAAGCCTGCCATATGTCCCGTTCCATGAATTATTTGCTAAAATTGAATGTCAATACTGAAGTATTCTAACCTGTAGGTTGTTCCTCTATGAGCACATTTTAGCAAAATGTTGATAATTATACTTTAAATGATGTGATAATTATACTTTAAAATGATGCTATTTTATTAATCTCTTGGAACGCGACACGTTATGAAAAATGCAGCGGAAGCGCATTGCCACATTCCCATCAGCGGCATATTGAATTATACTATACACTCAAAGCTCTATGGTTTTATAGACTAGAATTGATTTCATCAAAATAATGCTCTACGTTAGTAGAAGCCACGATACAGAGCAGCACTGTCGTATAAAAATACAAATTGTGTATTGAAGCCTTTGGAAATCGATTAAAATCCATAACTTTTATTTATCACCGACTTGGAAATAACAGAACCTATGGCAGCGTTACATATTCGTTCTGCCCAAATCAAGAAATAAAAAAAACAATAATTTTGCTTATTCAGGCACTTAAGAGTAATGTAACAAACTATGGATATTAATTAACATTTTTATTTGCGAATTTTTGGTGTTTATCACGCTGCTCTCGTAAGTGATATAATAAATACAACACAACTGACTGACGTGTGTTTTTCCAGGGAGACGCAATCTTCAAAATCATAAAGATAACTTCTATAAAATATATACGGTAGAATATATATACCTCTAGTTATTATAAATAAATTCTCTCACACAAAGTTATCAGAAGTTTCTATAACAAATAAAATTTGTAGATTTTAATTAATTCCCAATTAGGCTTTAATGCACAATTTGTAATTTTCAACGTTAAGAATGCTCATAATCATAGGTTTATTTAACGTGGTGAATCATTTTGGTCTAATTAATATAAAATTTTCAGCACATACATACACGTCCACCAATTAACCATTAAACATTTAAAATGTATGCTTAAAGTTAAAAAGGGAAGTATGTACAACATTGTTTTTCATATTTAATCTAGAATTACGTATAATATTATGAGGAATATTTCAGTTTCCTGAATAATGTTGTCATTAATGGTCTGATGACCACGGACCCTAATTAGCATCGCATTTAGCATCATAACGGATATTCCAAAATTCATCTCGGCAACAAGAGCGGCAGCATGTTACATAAATCCCCTTTCTATTCAAAGGATTCTAATAATTAACACAGTGGAGTGGTAAGTCTTTTCATCCACGCAGTTGTTAATAAGTATTATTTACGAGCAGATCACCCGGCGTAGCTCGACAAGGATAGTGACCAGAGATGTGGGGAACTTGGAATTCATAGTCACATGGCAGAATTTTTGGTATAGGAACAAAGCAGGCATAATTATGGTATACATGTGTGAATGCAAATATTGGAAAAAATAATTTTCCATATACCGCGCACGTGAACAGATTATACCACGCTCCACAACATAGATCATCATGCGTGTCCGTAAGTGCGTACACCAAAAACGTCGTGTGAACGCGTACCCCAGCGAAGAGGTTTGCACCGAGAGGGTTAATTGTCAAGAATAGAATCCTTTGAGCATCGTTTTACCCTTGAGGGTGTTAAGGGGTGTAAACACCCAGCAGGATGTCCAAAAACCGAAGTTGTATGACGTGACGTAACAAACGGATTTCAGTAAATGACGCAAAGAACGCGTCGGACCCAACTAACAGTAGGAGAACGAGCTTTGAGGAAATGAAATTCTCATTAGGATGGTCCTTAATTTTCAATTTTTCGAATTTTTTTATGATCACCCACTCATTTTATGCCAATTGATGTAAAAAATAAATCCTGTAAAATATTTATGCAATTGGATAACGAGAAGACGTACCGCATCGCACTCAAGGTTGAGACATTTTGGCATTTTTGGCTATTTTTCGGACGTGAATGGCGAAAAGGAGGCGAAGGTATTTTTCAGCTGATTTTCTCTGGCAACTAACCACACGTTTGAAATTTGCAATACTGCACCTAAAATATTTTCCAATTGCGACCTGTGATTCCCGAGATACGGCCCCAAGAGTTCTTCCACCTCGCGCCAACTTCCCAACTTCCACCTCGCGCCAATGCTCCAAAGCTCCCAAGTCCGTCCCTTCATTCGACGTTAGCTCTACTTTTTCGATGAAACGTATCCTAATGCGATATTCAATAAACACATTAAGCTGAACCTTCGCTACAGTCGACCAACCTAAAGAACAAACGGACCATCGCTAATCATTAAATTCGAGATCAGGTATCCTATTGGAATCTAACCTATAGGAGACGCTAGACTAGGTAGATATCATAAATTAGGATGAAGTGTTTACGATCAAGGGTGGATCCAGGATTCTTTTCCGGGGAGCCACAAAGGTCTGAGAGGGAAATGGTCTGGAGAGGGTCTTCACATATTTGAGATTAAAAATAGCATACAAAAATAACTGTTCAAAACATTCTACTAACCCTAATATGAAAGTTATTAATAGGAAAAAATTAGTGAGTAAAACATAAAATTACTACAGTCATCGACTACCTTTCCTACTTGGGCGGAGTTATTTTTGCAAGCGCTGAGAAGCGAATGACCATTGACCATTGGGTTCGAGGCGTAAATGATCAAGGTTCCGTAATGAACAAAGCAAAATGAACGTAATGACGACCGTACTAAAAATATTATCTAATTTTTAAGCCTCTGGGGGGGGGGGGGAATGTGCCCCCGTGTCACCCCTTTCCTAAATCCGACTATGTATACGATGAACGCTGGCAGGATTTGCAGCTCCGACAAATATAGCGCATAAGTTTCGCTCCATCGCACGGTTAAATTGTGCTGGCACAACTCGCTGGGTATATTCACCCTTCCACCTCCGGCTCCATTCGATTCTTTCTGCCCCGCGGGAGCATAATGGGATGGAGTCGCATTTGATTATATTTATGCAAATTACTTCCATAAATGCATACAAAAGCCGCAGTAAGCTATAGCGTGGGACATTTTTCCAGGCCCTCTAAAATTTATTCATCAAAGATGCTAGGCGGAATGTAGCACCGTTGACGGATATCTTAATTGCCTACTAGGTTAACGCAAAGATTTTAATGCTGGTAAAAATATAAATATATAGTTTCTAACTTGTATTTTTACAACTACTACAGTACTTAACTACAGTATTTCAATTATGTCTTTATACATTACTACTACAATAATTGACTCTTTGATTAAAATTTTATCTACTCCATCAACTTGCTTCCAGGGCCCTCCCAGTGGAGCCTTGGAAAAAGGGTCTGGAGGTGACTACAAGGGTCTTCTATATTCTAAAGTAGTAGTACGAGTACTGTTATAAATCCTAAAGTAGTACTTGTAAAAACATAAGTTTTAACTTATATTTCTACAACTACTACTTTAGGATTAATTTTACCGAAGGTTCTCGAACAACAATCCCCCACCAATAAAATTTTCATAAAATACCTGTAATTGTAGCTTTTTAAGGCTGTCAGAGGCATTTTTTCCGAAATAAAATTACGCCTATTTTATATTCGACCTAGAAAACTCAGCACTAATGACTTGATCAAAAAAGTTATAGACGGTGAAAGACGTTATAGCACAATTTAGAGGTGGCGTCCACCGATCGATGTCAACTAGGAGATATCTTTAAATAGGCGTAGGCAGTTAGGGAATCTAAATAAAAAATCAAGCTCAGTTGGATTAAGAAAGTGCTATGCCTAAGTATGCACTAGATATCCATGCCTACAACTTATCAGGTTCTGGTCCAGTCAGCAGTTCTTCCCTACTAGAAGTCATGTGTTACGGTTAGAAGAGATAATATAATTCATAATGTTAAAATTATCTATTCACAGCTAGCGACGACATTACGCGCAGAGCTGCAAAAATATTCCTCTCAATGCTCCGATTTTTCTATGCATATAACGAGAACATTAACATAGTAATCGAGAATGCGAGAGCCATAAATTGTAAAATGAATCCACTTTCCCTGTCATTAGGCATGCAGACGTGAACAAATGATGAATAATGAGCATTATAACTCAGCGGTATTGCATACGCAAACATGGCTCTTTTTTTCCAAAACGCAGACTATCACGCATCCCATTAAAACTATGATGATGGAAAAATTAACGCAGAAATTACGAATATTTCAATCGTGGACGCGTCCGAGTCCATCTCATTTGAGATTCACGGTCCGACAAATTTGTTGCATGTTATGCTTCCAGACTGCTCAGCAGCTGTAAACGTATTAGGCATCCAATTATTGAGAAGTGGATGTGGAGCTATTCTAATTATACATTCCCACCGTGCGATATCAATGCAACGTGTAAAACTATGGGCTCGGAGTGTAGAGATTCATAGTTGACTATGAAATATTCGCGGATAATATAGCTATTCGTGGCGAGCCCAGTTGACCTAGATCCGAAGAACAGGAGTGTAATGTATTTATTTAGCATGCGAATACCTAATTGCATAGCTAAACGCCATTTAGTGAATCTACTATTCAAATATTAGAGGCCTTATGCGGTAGAGCATGGATATAATTTTCCTTTTTTATCGAAAGGAACATCATATTTCATCAGTGCCATCATAATCAGATGCAACATTGTACTTTATTCGCAAATCTTATGGATTTTATGGCCTTCACGGAATATAGTTAAACGCATTCAATTTACGGATGATTGAGAAACTGAGAATCATGGGTATATAATTAAAATACCGCAATTTCAATGAAATATGCTTATCTATCAATGTTTCCAACCAAAGCATAAAGGTATATGGATAATGTTTTTGATTCCTGAAACGGCTGATATTCGAAGCTATAAATATTTGGGAATTCAGGTAGAAGATTTTCCTTTAATGGCCAGCTGAAGATCAATTGTGATCCAAGTGTTAGGACTTGCCTTTTTTTTTTTATTTTAACATGCGGCTAATCAACTGACGATATGGCTACGATTTCAAGGGACCATGTCCACGATACGCAGCAGAAGGGCTTCGACTACGTACGTGTAGACAAACATCGTCATGGCTCCAATGTAACATAGATTATAGTATCAATAGGGAGATAAATTTAGGTTTTTTACATAGGTTTAATTTTTAAACCTGCTTTTATCACCAACTCTCAAGGAATAGCCCGAGGCAAATAAATTTAATACCTACAATATGTTCATTGTAGTAATTGCCAAGATACTCAATTTGTTATTGCGTGTCAAATTTTTTTTTATTAGCCGTGGTTTACGCAAGAAATTTTAATAAATATATGACAGTATTTTAAAGCACGTGAATTTTGTTATGAGTATTGACGACGATCAGTTGAGATGTGCCAAAATAATATATAAGTTATTATTGAGATTTTGGTTGATAATAAAGCATTACTCTGAATTAAATTTTGAAAGCTTTTAAAGAGCGTAGAGATTCCATTTTGCAAGTAATAACGGACTCGAAATATGAAGACTGTGCGAGGGATCATGCGAGCCAAATTGAAATTTTCATCGAGTATTCCCAATTAAAAGTTTTAATAAAGGTGCATGCTTTATAATTAGGACAATCTTGAGAGCGAAAACCACAATGATAAATTTGCTCTTCGGATTTGTAACTTGATTTAGCTTCTTAATAAATCGCGCATCAATGAAGGTATCAATTCTAGGCACATACCACATAAAAATAACTGTAGTATAAAATACCTTGTTAAAGATTACAATATCACAGTTTTCCCATTTACGGATTTATTAATGGCGAAACACTCTCTTTTCAACTTTAATTGTAATCTATGCATTAATGTATGCAAAAATATACAAAAATCTCAAGAATCAACGAATCAAAATTCGTGAAATAATGGTACCTAAGGATAATTCACTATTCACTCCGAGTTGTACCCTAGATAGAACGAAACTTCATAAATACAGCCGAAGGGAACTTGCATGCTCTCCAATGAAAACCTTTAATTTCTATATATTTCCACAATCGGTAACATTCTATAATTAAAGGGTGTTATTCATTAGATGAGGATAAATTCGGTAGGTAACTAAAATCTACAAACATATTTTACGATTTATTACAGTTTAAACATGAAGATTAATGCAATTGACAGGTTGAACAAACATAATGCAATGCGTTTTTGAGGAAATTAATGCAAATAAACTGAATTTATTCAATATTACAGGTATTAAGTTGACTTAATGAGTGTTAGCTCCGGAGATTGGATCATCTGGATTAATTCCGTGAAAAAAGTTGCCTATATGTCATTGGCTCAGTCAATGTTTAACAGGAAGTTTTGCAGCAGGGTAATGCACTGAAAACAAATATTTGTAAATAATCATTCTCCATACATTATTTAGCTTATTCTACCTCATTGCCATATCATCATTCCCGTTGATAAACCATTCGGTCTTTTTTGCACCACATATTATTATTTGAAAATATACAAACGTTCCTTATGGATTTTTCCTGACTTTCCGATAGTGGAAGAAACAATTTTTTTAATTCTAAGAAAATAAGTATTAGTAATAAAAAATATTAAATTAAAAAATTTTTTTTATCAAATTTGTTTAAGATCCATCTTCTTCTTTTTAAAAAAGTTTTGTTCGATCAATTTTTCTATGAAATTTGATGCACACTAATTTTTTGTTATAACTTTCTATTATTATCGCTCCATTAAATGATCGCAGCGCTGCCATCAGATATTGGTGGTTATTTTTTGAACTTATCTACAAATTTAATTAAAAAATTCTGATTTAAATTGAAATACAATAAAAATCATAATAAAATCGTCAGAATATTGCATTTTCATCTGGTTCTGAGTTTATCGGAAAGTAAGTTGAAATTAAGTGGCAAGATTTGATCCGGACAAGGTGACAAACAACTAAGCGAGTTTATATAAACGACAACATGACAGAACAGTTATTCCGACGGGTATACCATTCTCATCAAGAATAAATTAAAAAATATTCTTATCAGTTTCTTAAAGGTGTAATGTTTACAAGTTTATTAACTTCACCATACTCACATGGATTAGAATACATATGACCATTCTGCAAAGATATCGTTGGTAACTGCCTAGGTGATAAGTAACTTGAAGCCAGCGAACTTGTAGGTCTTTATACCATACCTACTACAAAACAATGTGCAAAATGCGTTAGTATTCCTTAGCTCCTCGACGAAATCTGAAGGGAAGATTTGTTGCCTGGTAATGATGCGTTCCTATATACATATTGCGGGCTACTCCTTCGATAATTCGGCAGCAAATTCTCAAGGCACGAGGCATGGGGATACCCAGGATCTAAACTGAGGAGGGGGGCAAGCCAGGGTTGTTCAAGTTGTCACATTTTAGCATAGAAAATATGAATAAAACCAATATTTTATTAGAGAATTATTTCAGTTCATTTAGTTCATTAATTATGATTCGGTGTCTTACACTATTATCATTTTTCGTGGGTTTAAAGAAAATTTGTTCAAAACTTTCGTTTCAATTCAGCCCCATTTTTCCTTAAAGACTTTTGTGATTTTTGCTTCTAGGGGGAGGGCAGCTACCCCTTCCTGCCCCGAGGTTGGTACGCCCATGGCACGACTTTATCCAAGAAAAGGATCAAGTTTGCGCTCTCTTCTAGCGGAATGAGAGATATTTACATTTTTTACAAAAACCATGTCTACAACGCAACCGGCTTTCTTCTATCCAAATTTTTCCTACATTCTTTTTGTACTTCTAATTACCTCCAAATTTTTTCATTATCCTGGAAATACTTCAAACATAAATTGTCCTAAAAAAACTCAATTAAATGCTTTAATAATGCCCTTGTATGTGGTGTTAAGTATTTTCTTAAATTATCGAAAATTTATCAAGTGACTGGGTAAGCCAAATAATTCCATTCTTAATGAAAGATCACCGCTTATACAAATGCTGGTAACATATCTCAATGAATGAGGAAAGAGAAGAAAATTAAACTTAAACTTCTAGAACTCATACATAAATGCTTTCATAAATTAAGAGATCTCCTCTTCTCCGGAAATATTAGTTGCCTTATTCATGCAATATCATGTAATTAATCAAACTTTAATCTTATTGAAAACACCGTGTGAAGATTTAGCATGCGGAGACCTAAGTAAACCATGAATCTATTGTTTCACATATATTCCTTTAAAAAAAGTCATGATGTATGTTTAATTTATAAAAATTAATTTTCAAAGCATTTAGTATAGCAAAATTTTCAAATTACAATAGTTAATATGCATAAGAGAAATAATACTAGCAATCCTCAATATTTTTCTGACCTCCGTCACGCAATGATTTACAACCTCTCTAAGGGTCGAATTGCGTGATTAACTCAAATAAATTGGCAATAAATTTTGCCCTGGAGTGTAATCAATCATTTTTCCTGTATGGTGATTAAATCGCACGCCACCGGTGGGTATCCATGCAATAGAGGTTGTAGGGACCTCCCCAGATTGTGTACCGTGCGAAAATATGAACATGATGAAGGCACTGACGTCACATCTTGTGGCACTCAAGGTAGGAAAACATTAGAACGTATGGGTACTGCTAAGGGTAATACCAAGGCTGGAAAAGCATATTTACTTTGGTACAGTGACACCGAGGTCCTTATTTATTTTTGTATATCCTCTTCCATCTCTACCCAGAATAAATTCATTTAGACGCCAGCTGTGACATCATTGATTCATCCCACATAGCCCCCCAACACTTTGTTTGCCAACTAGCATCGCCCCTCTACGCCAGCGCCCCTGGCGGTGTCGCCCGATTTCACACACCCGAGCATAAACACACACACGCAAGGCAACTATCTCCCTCCTTCCTACTTTGATTCTCGACAACGCCGCTAGAGGGTTATGAGGCCGGCTCCTTCTCCTTCCTCTTTGCACCCATGCGGAGCTGTTTGATGGAAAGGCTACGGCTGAAGGGCGACATCTCCAGGGCACTTAATCTTTTCCCCACTATTCTCCCCTCTCTCTTTTCTTGCCTTTTTCCGTTCAGACGAGGGGCCCAGGGTTTTGGGGACGTTAGATGATAGATGAGTTAGGAGAGCAAGTCGCGCAGACGCTCCACAAGACGAAGGACGAGAAAAAAAAATAAGATGAACCCCTGCGATGGGAAATGTATCGCGAGTGCAAAGATGGGAGGGTATAAAGAGACTAAGAGAGTAAATTGATGAAAGCCTGATGTCTTTCGAAACTATTTTCTATGAATACCTCAGAGCGCGTCGTGTAAATAAGGGTTCATTCATAAAAATGACGGTAACGACATAACGAACTCACATTCCAGAAATCTCCAATTTTTTAGGCTCCTAACGATCCACTGAATGGGTCAGTAATGCATATATTTGCCTGCTGAAGACGAATGAAATGCTGAGGCATTAAGATTTTTATTAAATAATATTCAATCAGACGAGGCATACAGCAGCAACTAATTCAAATAGCTATTCTCTAATGATATAAAAATGATATTTGTCGCTTCCATCGAAGATATAAGTATAAATTTTGGGTCTTAGGTGAACTTAGCAAGATATATCGAAAATATTCATTCATATATGTCCTAACAATCCTCTGAATGGGTTGTTTGTGCGTATGGTTGATTGATGAGGTTGATGAGAATGCTAACACGATTACTTTTTTCATTAATTTACAATGGACAGACGAGGATTTTTGCAAAACCCAGTCCACATGACAAGGCTCTATTGATTTACAGACGCTTTCATCGATTCTACCAATGAGACAAGTACTTATTCAAGCATGTCTAACCTACATAAAATCACATATTTCCGTAACATGCATATATGTCACTTTGATAGACATGATGATATTGTCTGAACATAACAACCAAGTTCATTATGCGAGGCACGAAACCCTAAAAGTGGTAAAAATGCCAACAATAGGGTAGTTTTATTTCATCAAAGAAAACGAAAGGAATTGATTGCGATTCATTAGCAACCATAAGTGTATTCATTTATTCAAATTATTTGGTTTTAGAAATCCCAGTTTAGATGAATGGCAATGGTAAATTTTAACCGCATTTAAAAAAGGTTAGATTGGCGCCCATGCGATGTCACTCCACGTGACGTCACAGGGACATAGTTTTTATGGGAGTAGAAAGGAGTTTTACATCGTCTGAGATTACCAATGCATGCATGAAGCACAGAGATCAGGGAAACATCTCTTAATAACCATTTATTGAAACTGCCTATGGCCGGAAAGTTTCCTTCGTTTGATAAGGTATTAATTTATATTTTTTAGGAGTGAAGTATTGTTGCGCAGCTAATTGTGTAAAGGGCATTCCCCCCAGAAAATTTGAGAACAGAAACGTAAGTATTCACCACGGCTTAGTGGATTACAAGGAAAATAATTTTCTGGAATGGAAATTGGATATGAATAAACATACTTTATAACACTGGAAAAATCGTAATAGTTAGATACGTGAAGCTAAAATAATCGTTAAATCAGGTATAAATGAGATATCAGCAGGTAAAAATTGAAATAAAAACTGAAAAAGGTATAACCTGAGTGATCCGTACAGTGAAAATTAAACTGTTTCCACAGATCTGAGCTTGCAGGCCCCCAGGCCTCTCTTCTGGCATCAATAACTCATTTAAAAAAATGAATATTTAGCCAGGGAACCAAATTGAATGCATATAAATTTTTAATCAAATATAAAAAATGACCTTTCGCTATCTCATGACCTTTCAAATAACGGTGGGCTATTAGTAGCTGTTCCCAGTTATGGCGATCGATATGAACGATATGAGAGGGATTTTATAACGATTGACATGTTTGAAACAGTAATTCGTCAGCCATGGTACAAGTATATATGGTATAAGGTATATGGTATAAGCCCTGGATGAAACGGAATAAGGGAGGGATTAAGTTACCAAATATTAATGGGATCAATAATAAAGGAATCCATCCACAAGCCTTTTCATCTGAAAGAGAGCCTTATGCACACAAAAAGTTGACATATAGTTTTCAAGGGTAGTTTTCGTTTGTAAACAGGAAATGTTGACACTTCTTTCAGCTAGCAATGACTCGAAAAGTCTATGCTTTAGAAAGCTAATGACAAAAATTAGGTTTTTCATGGGGGATTTTAAGGATATCTATATATATAAAAGAAAGTCGAAAATCGTGTTAGTTAAAACACTTATAACTCGAGAACGGCTGCACCGATTTCAATGAGATTTGGTTCTTTGGATTCGTCTCAGGCGGGGTTAACATATAGGCCATTAAAAAAGGATAATTTCACAAAAAAAATTCATCTCTTTCCTATGGACATGCTTTTAGGAGTTATAGTAACACAACAATTGATAAGTCGGTCAAAACTACAAATAAAATAATTTGTTTTGTTTTTACCACTTTAATAAATGAATTTAGTAACAATATAACATTTTAATTACTAAATATATTCAAAATATTAATTAAATTGAAATTACATTTTTAAAATTTAATTCGAGCTGATTGTAAGCCCAGCCGTGGCCCAGCTCGAGTTGACACTTCACTACCGTGTTTGTAAACAAATCTCCAAGCAATTGTTGACAAACGGCAATGTCCGTGTTCCTGTCGAGGAATCGAGTAGTTTTAACTAATTTCCTTGGAATGATTGCAAATTAGTTTCAGTGAGCTCATCAACAAAGAGTTCCAGAATATGATTGATCACCAAAAGAATCACAGATGGTTGATTTAGCGAGCAGAACGAAGATGTGGACGACTAAAACGAGGTAAATTCAAATAGTTCGTACTCTGCATGGATTCGAATCTTTTAAGTGTGTAACAAACGAAGACGAAATCACCAACTATCTATCTGAATATTTTAAGTCTTTGGACGTACCTGGCTCACCAAGGCACGATTTACAGAAAAATGTAGTTTCTGTGCTCATGATCTTTCGAAGCCTAAACCAACCATAACTATCCAACGGAACGTGTTTGATCATTAAAAAAATTGGTGATGAATGTGATTCACGCAACTTTACTCAAAGGAAAATTCAAAGGTGAGGAAGTCCTCATTCCGTAGATTCCATGATCTCAACTCATATGCCCTTTTGAGTTTAAACGTATTCAATTTACAATTCGTGTTGCATTCGTGATAACGATTAAAAAATCGAATGGTCATTCTTTCAGTTTTTGTGTTGTTTGTGCTCATGTGCTAATGAAAACCCATGATTTTCTCATTGTCAATTTAGCGTGCTATGTTCACGAGTCGATAAACCATCCTCTGTATTTCTTCCTTCGCTTCAAGTGCGTAGCTAGGATAGGGGGTTTTGGGCGCAGCTAATACCACGGGTCTGTAGGGTATAGAAAACTCGCTAAGGTAAGCGGGAAGTGTGGGGGCACTTCCCCCAGACATTGTTTAAGATAAATGGTTCAAAATAGTCGGTTTTGTGGCTGTGTGAATAGTTAAATATGTTTTGTTTGTTAGTCATCCGTCCCCCTAATATTAATAACAAAATCTTTCATAAAAAAATTCTCTAAGCTCTTGGGGGGGGGTCAAAACCTCCCCTCGCTGCATCACTGCTTTGCTTCGCTATATTTATTTAGCTTCATCCGCTTCATCTTGCGCCTGATAACAAAACAAAAACTGCTGTTTCTCAGAAGGTGCTTGACGCAAGACATTAAACCCGAATGTGTAGGGCTCACCGTGGTGCGTTTACGCATGCAGTACGCAGTTTACGCAGTGCATTTTTTCCAAACAGAGATACTATAACTGGCGCACCTAAAGTCATTTGATACGAATGCTGCCTCATAGGGGCTTTTCTTGAACGATTTTGAGCATCATTCAAGCGTCGGTCTGGGATTGTGTCAACCTGCCCCCTGAATGGGCCAAGTGTATGCAACAGACTTGGACCTAAAAACATTTTTTTACAGCTAATAACGCAAATAGCCAACAACTGAATGCGTATAATTTTTATTTCATGAACTGCTTTATTAAACCACAATGCCCAAAATTTCTTCAGCTAAAATGTAAGAAAATTTGTTGAAAAAAATCCGCGTAAACGTGCTCCGATTCACCCTATTTAGATTCAATAAAGAAAATGTCTTTCTGACAAGCAATTTTGGTACTCATTTACGTAGTTTTATTGAATTTGTATCCTTATTTTATTATAATAAATTAAAGATGATTAAAAACGATGCAGCCGCTCTTGATTTATAAATGGTGTAAGTAAACTGTAAGTTCATTGATTGTTAGGCGGTACGAAGTTCGCCGGGTCAGCTAGTATTTGATAAAAGATAGTCATTAAAATTGGGAATAGAATCAAATTGTGCACGGCTATTACGGAAACTGATGTGTAAATTGATTTCGCAGTTGATGAAAAAATAGTAAAAACGTATACAGCAGCTCTATATAATGTTATAAAATCTCTGCACCGCTGTGGGCAAAATAACATGGTACGTTGCATACGTCACAGGATAAATTCAAATCGAAGGCATAGAATCTCACATTGATTGACTAGATTTCCACCAAATTCATGAACGATAACAATGAATTTCTATCGATACGAAAATAATAAAAAATACAGAAAAAAATGTTGTAAGACTTGACCCATAAAATAACTTCGACCTAAACAAAAACAGCCTGAAAAAGCAACAATGGGCGACCGTTTGTTATTTTTGACCACTAGCAATGAAAGTCCTAGTGTTACTACAGACAACGGTAATTGGCGCCCAATCACATTTGAAAACGGTAACCAACTGTGACCGTCAACAAAGGAGATTCAGTAATAATAACCATCAGCAATCGGCAGCCATCGATAATCGACTATCCGGCGACATTCATTTCACACTAGCAGTTGGCAATATTAAATTGTCGATAATTATTGGTTTTCCATGCGGCCGGTCTTTTCTCTCGAAAAAATATCTCGATAAAATTTGGTAATGGAAAACGATTAACAATCAATTGAAGGTGATTAATAGCAATTGTTGGCTATCAGGAAAGGCCAAGTTTCGCCACCGAACACCTACAAATATACTTATGACAATGCAAAATTGCAGTTAAAAACCGTATTTCATATTTTCATCAACTGATATCGGCAATTAATGGCAACTGACGGTAAATAACTAACGAATGTTTAAAGTCGTCGATATCCCACGAAATACCCATCAAGGCTTGGGAATTGCACATATTAAAACAATGTTAAATTCAAAAAATTTTTGAGTGGTTTGTCAAAAATTGCTAGAACGATTTAATTTATAACATTTTAAAAATTCCACCAGAGTAGTCAAATCGTAATACGATACTGAGAAAGGATTGGTTCGTTTTCAATTGCCGGAGTTGGTGACAATCCCATAAAATTTAATCGTTGCTTTCAAAGGCATTATAAAGCAATGATCAAAGGTCACATCCACCTAAATTTTGATGTTTTGTCTCGCCTGCTTTCCTTTCACGAAAGCACTAACTCAAGTACTTCACTTGCTGTGCCCTCCTCGGCTGTTTTAACCTCTATGGCCGCAGGGTCAATGTGAGTGTCACCTTATATCTGTCTTTTTGCATGTGTAAATAGAAGGTAAAATCAACGAAGGCAAATGACAGAGGAGAAAAAAAATAGAAAACACAACTGTGTTGCCTCTGACTAAAAGTACTGAAACTTGGAATTTCTTTTAAGGCTCGACTTTCTCTCCGTGCCCTCAAGTATGACACCTATCCTGAAACGGAAATAAATCAATGGCCATCGATAGCATAAGGATATTAATTTCATTTTCTATCATGTAATACACAAAGCCAATAAAAAAAGTAATATCAAACGAAATTATATGCTTTCATTAACATACATGGCATTGCAAGAGCTGTGCTTGTGAACGAAATATAAAAAAAAATGGATGCAAGACCCATTTTTTTGGAAGATTTTGGATGATAAAATGGAAAAGATGCCAAATTGTAAGAAATTTATTAAATTTTCAATGGTGAAGTCCAAATTTGTTCACTCGGGACTCCATGAGAGATTTTATCTCAATAATGAAATGTTTTTACTAAATGAAAGCTGGGGTTGAATTTTGATTTCTACCAATGGGCTATTGAAAAAAATTAAAAAAAATGTATTGATCCTGTAGGACGAAGATTCCTTTCAGTCACAATTTCATCACGTGCAATGGTGATCGAAACTCTTCGATCTAAATATTCCCAATATAAAAAATATAATTTTCTCTTTGGGGTAGTTTTCTTATGAGCAATCATTTTTCCATTGATAATTTCCCTTGACTCAGCAATTTTCTAATAATTTTCCCTCAGCCACCAAAAACCTTTTCTTCCACCAAATGTATCGAAGCTAATACATTTAAATTGTGTATTTATGGGAGCATCTGTATCTAATCACCCTTTTTATCACGTGTCAATCTCCTTTTTCAAAATGAAATTACCAAAGAATAATTTATTATATCACCTATATAAGAATAATATTATGATATCATCAAAGAATATTTTTTTAATTTCAAACTTATTTAAGGACTCTTTTTGAATTTAATGATAAAACCTAAATTTCTCTAATCAAAATTATCCCGCTCTCCAGGGGTTTTAAATTTGATAGAGCTGATTTCAAGTCAAAACTAAAATCGTAAAGGAATTTCGCAAAATTTAAAGTTACGATTACTTTATTTTCATTATCTTTTCAGCTAAAGCCATTTAATAACCGATATTTTACTAGGAAAAGAGATAAAAGATTAATTTTGAAATATATTTCACATTTCAAGCACATTAATATATTATGTAAATTCCCATTGATATTTATCATCAAGGATATGTTCAATTTGCAATACTTTTGGCGTTTTTAACTGGATGTTGCTCTGTACTGTTCTGGGATGTATAAGTAAGCCGAACATTAAATGGATACCGCTGGGAGTGACATAGGTCTGCATATTTATTTCTGCGAACGCTGAGTCAACTTGAAACGTTGTAAACGGAATGTAGGAACACTCTGGACAGCTCTGACGCCTTTAATCCGTGGAAAACTATTGCGATTCCAGCTATTCCCAGGAGAAGTAAAATACTTCCCCTCCCAGGATCTGAGCACACAAAACAGAAGAGAAGGAACATTGAGGAAATAGCATCAAGTAACCTTGATTTAATGCCTGACTCATGGCGTAAACTCAGCGCAACGTCCACTGAGTTTACCGAGGGACAACTTCCATCGGGATATAGCGGTACCGCAGTCACGTGTTTGTCGAGAAAGGTTTTGCGGCCGAGATAAAAAGAAATTTTCATCATCAGAGCCCGACAAACACGTGGCATGGTAACAGAAAGACCTCTGTTGTTTGCTCGCTTGCTCGAGGAAATTTTTTGGCATTGCTTTAAAATAGTGTAGATGTAAAGATGCGAAGACCTTGACGAATTTTGGTAACGCAAAAAGCTTTTCGTGTGCCTGGTATGAGGCTCACGTTCGATAAACGTGTCCTCTCTACTTTTGAAACCGACTCCTCACGCATCGTACGGCCGTGGAAACACCGAGATGGACTTGCTCAAGGTTAGCGTTTTGAAGCTGGGGGAATTCCTTCATAAATGAGATATTTGCTCTGGCCAGCATAAATAAAGGAACTCTGACTCGTTAATGGAATAACGTGAAGGGTTATTTAGCGAAAGGAAAAAAGTGGGAAAATACTAAAGCAACCACCATCTGATTAGTTAACATTGCAAACATACCGGAATGCTTTAAATATTAAGTCCACATTCTCTACACTCAATTCGGAGTGGCGTCAAACTAGCAATGGTTTGATGAGTAAAATTACGTTATATACTCGACTGTAAAGAAATACGTATCCCTAGAGCTGCATAAGCGGTTGGTCTCCTAACAGCCCCTGCCACACGCTTTATATACTGTTCCTGTAGTACTATGTAGATGTAGATGTGAACTGACATAACTGAGGATAAAATATGATTGCTATAAAATAAACTATGATCTTGTCAGAAAAGGAAATTATTAATTTCAACTTGTAAGATGATAAACCCTCTAATTTGTGACTCTATTAGGTTAATTTCAGTCATATTGAAAAAAAAAATGTTCCCACTGATTTTAATCGATTAAAATGTGATTTTCTTTTCTATGAATGTCTCGTGCGTCAGCAATTGACAATTGAGTAAGAAAAACAGATTTTAATGAAAAGGAAAAAACCTATGTGAGGAACGTTACGTAAGAGTTTAAAGAAATGGTTGGACGAGTATGATCTAGAGTGTAGCGCTTTACGGTGCAGTAAGGTGGACACTTAGGAATGAAAACGAAAGAATGCTTTTAAGTACTTCATGAAAACCTATCTAAATCGGTGGAATATTTTATTATTAATAATAATATCATGCGTATAATTGAGGAAGCAATGCAACCTAATTTAGCTAATATATGCTTCCAATAATCTTGCAAGCCTTATTAGACTGGCTCCATCGAAAATAAGCTTATACCAAAGACCCAATAAATAGTAGGAGCATGATATGTAGATTCAACGCAATGCCTCCGAAAAATCTGGAATGACTAGGAGTGAATTTTTGAAAATATTTTCAAATACATATGGAACTATTCGACTGAATTGTATCGGGTGGGGTGGTGTGAATTCTTCTAGCATCCTAGACGGACTGAGCCTCGCTATTAAAGAATGAATCCGACGAAAAACGCACCATTCCATATTCAAATTCCTGCGATACCGAGGAATTTTCAATATATAGTCGTAGGATACGCTGGCGACACATGCATGGTATGAGTGGCCCTTTTCGAGGTCACACACGTGGGATATAAATAGAACGGAAGCGCGCTAAAAGTATTTACGAATAGGAAGCGGAGAGTGTTCATATTAGAATGAGAATAAAAGGAAAAACGCGGTATAAGGCTCCTTTCCTCTCCCTTCTCCGGTGCCTCGGGACATGAAAATGGGTTTGGAGAACGCGAGGGCATGTGGGCTGGGTTATAAATGTGTGCCGGGGAAGAGCAAGGGGGCGTTGTAGGCCCACGGGCGTGTGGGAGGAATGGAGGACTGGCAAGCCGAAGAAATGAGGATAGAAGAGTAAAGGAAGACATTGAAAGTGCGTGGGAGGTACAGGAGTAGGGGTGGTCTAGAGTACCTACTTGGGGGCCCTTGGCTTGGAGCTCAAGAAAGGGGCATAACCTATAGGGGAAAATTGCACGCCCGAAAATGGATTTTGACGTATTCTGGCTCTTAAATTTGAAATTTGAAAATTGAAAATGGATTTTGACGTACTCTGGCAAACCTAGATAAAAGTTAATTAAAATAGCAATATTGTGTTAAAAATGAAAAGTGAGAATTTTAAAGCTTAATTTAATTATGTATGATAGTTCAATTATCTATTTAGGGATTTTCTTCCTTGAAAATGCGCTGAGCTCTAAGAAAAAACTCTAAAATAACCTTTTCAACAATACTTTCAACAGAAAAACCCTTTCAAAAATCATCAGGTTCTCATTTATATTCTGACAACTTTATTTAATTTATTTTTATGTTAGTTGAATGATATTAGATTAATTGTAATTTTTTTTTCCTATGGTCAAAATTTCCGTTTCTTACTTTTTTATTACGTAGGTAGATTCGTTATTCAGAAAGTGTTAATCTGCCACCAGACATTAGTCTAATAGCAACAACATATGTAATATTAATGATAAAATAATAATAAAAGTATTACCAATAATTTATTTGTTTATAATTTTTTTCGTTGTAAAAATAACAATGTAGTGTAAATTTATACAAAATGACCAATGTAATGTGAAATTGGAATTTATACAAAAATTAAAATGTTGACACTTTTTAATATTAACGAAAAAGCACGGAGCTCAACAATTTATGCGAAGTCATGTTACAAAATATTGCGATAATGGATCGTGTTGGTTTGGTCGTGCTAATAATAGTAATAATAATATAATTTTTTAAACAGTATGAACATCCATTTATTGATATTTTATTTTCCACCTTCTTACAAATTATGGATGAAATAGAGAAACTTATAAAAATGTAGAACTTTATAAATGCAAAAAAGGTTGTTTCAATTAATATGAGTTTTTTATTACACCTTTTATACACGCTTCACAATACACGTGACGTTCTGGGCCCCCCTAAGCACTGGACGCTCGGTGATTGCCGATCAGTCGACATAACCGACAGCCCCTTCACATGAGCCACGTAGGATGGAGAAATTGGAGATGAAATTTAAATGATTATATCAATATACATATACTCTACGTCTATGCATATAATCCAGCCTTTTAACATCCTCCTTCCTAAATGTCCATGGCTCCCTCTCGCAAAGAGCTGAACTTCAGATCAAACTCTATATTAGCCTTTTTCTTTTAAACTCGTACATAACGATCCTCTAATAAGCTCCTTCTTGTTCATGAACGCTTCCTTTAATTAGTCTGCTTGGTGTCCATACTGCTGTATCTGTTTTACAGTAATTCATTGCCCAATGAGTTGATTTGCTCTACCTGCTCTAGGTTTTCCCACCCACTTTTATCTTGAATTGCACATTCGTAGCTATCACATATAATAAAAGCTTAGATTCGCGGTAGAAATACCTATCACCATCTACGAAATAAATCCATATTGCCTCTCCCATACCTATGAAACTATTTTTTTCTTAGAATTGCCTTCTCAGGGATCCATGAAGTGGATTCCATCGCTCTAATGGTACGTCGTTATTGCACAATCAGTCAATATTTGAATTCCTGCATACTCGTATTTTTGTGAAAATCCAGAGTGATGCATTCCTATTCAGACCGGAGTAAGATCTTTGTTTTGTGAAATATCGATATTGTTCAGGATATACAATGGTGATTCTCCTAAACTATGATATAATATTTCAAAGAAAGTCTAAGTAGGTTCAACTGATTTGGGTGCAGTACCTACTCTTTAACCCGCTATAAATACCCCCTATTCCTTCCTATAAGTTAAATAAATAAACTTCAAGACTAGTATTCTCAAATCCTTACCGGTTTTAGTAAACCCTAATAACGTTGCAGTAAAACCTAAGATGCTAGCGTTGTGAAGCAACTCGATCAAAAAAATCGCCACAGTTTATTTTCTCATTGAATATACGTATACTGTGAAATATTCTTGGACCTCAAAGTATTGGAGAAAAGAAATATACACGGACACGTTTTACACGCAGGCGAACAAACACATTGATAACCACCATATTTCAGAATTTAGAGAGATCCAGAAGGTGATGTGATATACCGAAGCATGAAGAGGCCAAGTATTGTGAGAAACTTAATAGAATAAAGCTTTTTATTTTTACAGGATTATTATAAAGTAACGAGGTTCAACACAACCCGAATATCACTTGCACACCGTATATATTAAGTAGGAAATAATGAAAAATATTACCATTGAGTGAAATATTTGTGAATTCAATGTTTAAAATTCTTAGCAATTACAAAGAGTTTATAAATACTTGGTAATCTCATTTGGCTAGCTTAGAGTTTAAGAATAATGGATTGTTATCACTGTTATGGGCAGTAGAGCCTGATAATATTAGCCACCGATCTCCGAGAAAATGGGAAGCCTATGAATTGGCTATAAGATGCTTAATACTTTAAATTCTAATGGGAAATGGCTAACAGAGTGTTTGACCAGGGATAATCATTGTTCGATTAATATTACTCATTTGTAAACGTTAAGAACATTACTCTCGGGCATGTAAATTCCTTGCTCAACCTCGTAGTATGCCTAGAGTACCTTAAATCTGTATTAAAAAACATCAATTTTTTATCAATCCCCCTTATTTTTTACCTAAAATAGGCATAAATGGTTTCCAACGTTTGAATAAACCAAAACCATTCTATCTGAATATATGGTAGCGATAGCCACACCATATAGCCTCTCATATGGTGTGGCTATCGCTCTTATGGGAAGGAAAGCTCGATTGTATCAGAAATTTTAGCCACCCATTTCCGAGAATATACAGTAAGTAGCATAAGTATTTATTTTTTGGAAAAGTTGGATTTTCTAAATTTTAATGGAAATTTTCAACAAAGCATTTGACCAAAGCCAATCTGGATTTATAAAAACAACTAATTTTTTATCAAGTGCCCTTATTTTTTATCTTAAACAGGTGCAAATGGTTCCAAACGTTCAGAAAAACGAAAACCTTTCCTTCTATCTGAATTTTCACTCCTGAGAAGTTATTATTTTTATTCATCCATCCAAATACTTTCACTGAGGTGAATCCACAGGCAACCTAATGCTCTCGTACGCTGGATAGGAAATGAGAGTGAAAAAAAAACTCAACGAACAAAACACTGATGCGTTGCGTGCTCGTACTGAGAAAATTTGATAAAAAAACGTGGGCGGACGGAGCTGAGTACGATGGAATGAAAAGGAAGCTAGAGGAAGGGACGGAGGAGAGGGTGGAAGATGGCGAGATGATGGCCGAAAGCGGGGAAGTAGACGAGAATGAACGTGGAAGGCGATATTGTAGCGATGAGGAAGGAAAGGGTTGGCCGGAAATATATATGGTTGGGGCGAGGAGTAAAGATTTTGGGCTTTTTGCGCGTGAGGCATTTGAAAGTAGGATGTGGGACCCAAATAGCCGTATCAGGCATGGGCGACCGAGCCTTCCCATTCTTCCTCTTCCCCCACGAACTACAAATACCATGCTCACCACTCCAGACAGTATCCTTTTCGAATTTCAGCATCGAGAGTTTCATCAGAGAACAATTCTGAAGAACGTAATTCGTAGCTTTTCTGTCGCATAAAATTTTAATTCATGATAAAAAATATTCAAATGAGCTGTAGTAAGTGCAATGTTCCGAAGCCTGCTGCGTAAAGGCCGTTGCATGTTATAAAGGATGACATAACTATGCACGAATTGCCTTAAGAAAAAAATTCCCGTTGACTAGGAATAGAAACCACGGTGGCGCAAAGGCCCGGAAAGCCAAGGGTCCGCGGTTCCATTCCCGGCTCAGGGGATTTATTTTCATGGCAAAATAATGTATATGAACAGTAGTAAGTTTATACTTAACCTGCTATACAGGTGTACGAAACGGGTTTAGTTTCGTGCTAATGGTGCACAAGATTATATAGTATGATTGAAAAAAAGAATATGATATAAGGAGTTATTTATAAAATGTAAGTATATAGAGCTCTAAGGGTTAGTTCAGTAATACCATAATATCACATTTTCCTTTATTGTGAAACTGAGAAACTCAATCGTATTTATCATCTGGTACATAGGCTATACTGTACTAAATTTTTCGTCTTAAAATTTGCTTTAAGTCTATTAATTATTCTTCTACCTCCTTAAAAACTGGGGCCTTTATGCATCAAGCCACATTAGTGTTAATATTGTCTTCATAATTTGATTAAATAGAAATTGAAAAAGATTAAAATATTGATACAAAAGATGTTAAATATTGATGCAAAGTTCATTACAGGACTTCCTCATGCAGGCTTCCGCGGGTCGATGAGTATGAAGATACGTCTCTTTCGGGTAATACACCGCGTGGGTCCATTGTTCTCGGACGACAGTTTCGCCGGCGTTACAGTCGGCTTCTTCAGGTCAGTGAAGTAATGATGCAGTGAATTGGCCGCCTTATATATCTGTCCGTAGAGGCTAGGTCATCTGTGATTGGCTGTCGCTGCTGTGTCTTTTTCCACGCAAAACTCGTTTCCAGGCATGCGGAAGGGGATAGCCGTCTTCCCTATTTAAATTATCTTGAGTCTTGCTTATTTCGATGGCTTCCCGTATCAGGCGTGGAAAATATCTCCTTTCTTCGGAAATAAGCTAAGCCAATCACAGATGACCTAGCCTCTACGGACAGATATATAAGGCGGCCAATTCACTGCATCATTACTTCACTGACCTGAAGAAGCCGACTGTAACGCCGGCGAAACTGTCGTCCGAGAACAATGGACCCACGCGGTGTATTACCCGAAAGAGACGTATCTTCACTACAGGACTGCCAGTAATTTTTTCACATCAGATGGTCCTGCAATTTGTGCACAAAACATAGTTTTATATCACAAGGTATAAAAGCACAATGAATCTATATGGGAAATGATAAGAGGAGTTCAAAGGGTAAATTGACAAAGAATGACATTGTATGGCATTATAAAATTAGCTCTCCTCCTAGTCCGGGTTATTTTTATGAATTTTAACTATATCTTATAAATATTAGCAACATATATATTCATGTATAAACATTTCAAATGGTGTTACATTTGGAAAGCGTGGCATTAGTGCCATCTCCCCATTTCCAATTATATTGCCTATATATTTAGAAATATGCTGTACAATGTACAGTACAGTACTGTACAGTGTACATGTAAATGATGAAATAATGTATTGCTTACATTGAACTAAAATTTTTCCAATTCCAAGTATCGCGGATAATAGGATAATTTCTTTCACTTCTAATAATATCGTTGCACCTTTTTTACTGTACTTTTATCACGGTATGGTTTATTTCACGGTAGTTTATTGCGAAACATCTACTGACGTCAAAACTACGTACTAATGACATTCAAAGTTTCTGATTTGATTAGAATTCGTCGCACTAGTTCTAATGAAATTGACACTATACAAATAAATAGCAGGCGCCCTTGTTATATGAAATAAAACATCAACTACATTAAATTAAGTACTTGTTGATTACATTTACCGATGAAATAGAGTGCATTTTTCACTTCTGACAAAAGTAAGTCAGATTTTTTTTCACATCACGATACTTCATTGCGAAAAAGATATTGACGTGAAAACGACGTATTGTCGATAGAACTCTTTTCTCTGAGATATTTTCGGACAGCAAGGTCTTCAGGGTCCTATGGATGAAAGGCTCCAGCAAAATACCCCGACCAATTTCAAAATCCCCCACATAATATTTCTCCATCACTCGGTATCGTCACATCCAACCTGCTCCTCTTAAACCTTCATCGAAAGTCACCTCAATCTGGGCATTCAGACTATTTCTTACATCCGAGCCACCCCCACTCACGTCCCCTAGCAACGGGATCTATCTTTTGCCATCCTAAAAGAGAATATCCCAACAATCAGGTATGGATTTTGCCATACCGAGGAAAGAGAAAAAAACCGAACCCTCACCCTTACTTTTCCTCCTAAATTTTCGTTTTTTTCCCTTAGGGTATAGCCCCTGGTGTGGCTACGCCCACGACCCTATCCGACCTTCTTGAAAGGCAAACCATTCCTCCCGCCCCCAAAGGCGATTTTGAGGGATATGTTGATTCCCTACCCCGTATGCCACGTCTATATACTTTGCTTATTCCTTACGTTTATGCGTGTACGGTTGTACGGAATTCGCATCACGACGAGACAATAAAGGGATCGGGACAGGGATTAGTTATGTTCCAGGGGTGATCCGGCGTGGTGACGCAAGTTGAGGTAACGTGTCGAATTTGATGCCGTCTCACCTTAAAGGTGTTCGGAGTAAAACTTCTGTCTTCCAAAGCAGGGATGGCAAGTGAAACGAAACGTCAAAGGCAGTAAAATTTTGTTCCCGGGAGCGAAATGTAGAAACGAAATCGGAATCGGAGTCAAAAATACTACGGTTCAAAACTAAACTAATAATCGGGGACAAAAAGAAACACACATAATGTTTCGCACCGGAGAGGCAACGTGCTTCACCTTCAAACAATTTAGTTTCGACCCACACACCGAGTACGAAGTATGGTTGAATGAAGTAGAGGTTCGGCCTACCGCCATAAGATGCATGGCGCACTCATATTTTTACCAGTAACACGAGAACGGTGAACGGAAACTGGCCATTCGATTTTTACGCTCAATATTTTAAACTCTCTACACGCATTTTAAAGGTAATGGGTCGAAACTATCCCCTCTTGTACCCCTCCACTCAACTTCTGGGATCAAAACTATGAGCAGCGGAGTCTCAATTAATTTAGTTTCTCTGCCGGGAGTTAAGTTTCGTCCCGGGTTGAAACTGAACTCCTTGGTGATTTTAATTTCGTTCGGAAAAGTAACTAAACCCAGGCCTTGCATTTTCGTTTCCCTCCGGGTCAAAACGAAACATTTTCGTTGCGTTTCACTTTCCATTCGTGTTCGGAAGTTAACCCTTCAGTAGGCGCGTGGGACCCATGGGTTGCCCATAGTGTTCCATTCGTTTGAAATTTTTCTAATGACGGCATAATATGCATGTAATTTTCAGTAGATGCACATTATTTAGTCCCGAAAGCCTCACATAGTTGTTTGTTCGACACAGGCACAAGATTAGCAAAAAATATCGCTATAATGCAAGCGGGCGTGACTGGGCCACGTGAGTCGCCCTCGCGCCTAACTGTGTAACATTTTTCTGTCAGCATGTAAAATGCTGAAAACTGATGTAAATAAAGAAAACTGAATTTTTGCCACCAGTGTGTCCCGCACGCCCAACCGCCAAAAAAATGTAATGCTCTCACTGAAGGGTAAAACATACCCAATATAACATTAAATTCCGCGACGGATCTCGTTCCTTAATAATTCTAGCTAAATTAACCGTAAATAAACGCTCGATGGCCTTGATGCTGTTTTTTTCTTGTGGCTGATACATTCCCTAGTTCAAGTAAGCCTCACACTTCCATCATTTAAAGCTCGCATTTTGATGATTGATTTTATTTCTAAATGAATATTAATCTTTTACGTAAATTAGGAATAATTACATAAACAATTCTCTTTCAGGAAAAATGTGATGACACAGGTATTTGTAAAGGAAAAATTAATGAAAAACGCCCAAATCTACTAGCCGGCAATGAGATAAACTGGCTTAAATGCTATGATAGAGAGAATTTGACTGATGAGACGTCACAAATAGCAAGTACAAAATACATGATACTAAATGCTTCTGAAAATGTAACTGAGTATTAGGAAAATTTAAAATTGCAGGATCATGGAAAAAATATTCTGCCTGTATGAGGGTGTTACAGCGCAAAAATATTAAAAATAAAAATATTGCAAGTTTCACGCTCTCCGTTTACTTAATAAACAATATTGGTATTGTCATTTATGTAATATTTCATATTCTAGACGACCCTGTTATTCTCCGTTCCTTTCATGATCCTTAGGATTCCATCATTTACACCACGAATTTTGACGATTGATTTTATTTCAAAATAAATTCTAATCTTTTACATAAATGAGGAATAATTGCATATTCCATGCTCTTTCAGGAAGAATTTGATGATCCAGACACTTGTAAAGGAATAATTAATGTAATATGTCAAAGTCTACTTGTCGGCAATGAAATTAACAGGCTTAACCTTTTATACACGACGGATTCATCGCAAATTCCCCACGGTACGCTTTTCCCATGACCAATTGCTATGAAGGTCCCTTTATCTTCCACTGTGATGGATTGGAATCCACTGCTCCGATGACACGCCCTCTTTGGTTAAGCGGCCGAAAGGATGGAGGGGTGGCCGACCAGGAAACTATTCCCAGGATGATCTCGTATTAATTGATTCAGCGACGAATCAAAATTGCAATTACCTGCACGTAGGGTAGGTAGCTCTCGAGGTCCGGGATGAAATTTCCATTACGTCATCGGACGTACACCGTTCAATGTACCGACGGGTACGCTGCCTCCTAATAACTGTAGCATAATTTGTTACCAATACAGCGGATACGATCGATTGATTTTCACAAAATCCCAGCGAAAAGCGTTGCCTTGCTAAGTCAAAATGCAAAGTTAAGTTGTGCTAACCGTGGGAAAATACCGCGAACTTAGCAGACGGCTTAGAACTTAAACATATATCCGATTAAAAGTTGCTAGATGATCAAGGGGTAACACAATAGCGATGCGAATTTCGTTAATTTCTGTTATTAGCAGAAATATTGTCCCATTAAATTTAAACATAAGCAATGTGGAATATTCATAGTCATGCACAATTAAATTCCGCGACGGATCTCGTTTCCTGATAATTCTAGCCAAGTTAACCGCATCTACAGTTGTAGAATGATTGATTTTTCAATCAAACCTTAGCTAAAGCGTGTGTTTGTTGTGTGTAAATACATCTATGGGAGTCTCCCGATTCATGAAAATGCAACGTGCTTACAGAGAGCGTCACACAAATTCGTGGCCTCGGTGACGGCAGGATAAAGTCGCGGGTCATGGGCTCGAGCCACACATGGGTAGGCTGCCACTATCCCTGGTTTGATCATACGTGCTTGTGTAATTGTTAATTTTTTGAAAATCCCCGGAATAGAAGGCCAATATGTACTGATTTCGGCGGCATAGGAATAAAAAAAATACACATGAAGTAGGTATCGAGTCGCTAGAGTCGGAAGCTAAGTGATCAGTATGGCTTGCTGAGAAATTTATCAGAAATTATGAAAAACATATGACTTTCAAGTGACACGAAAATTGTCCTTGAATCACACAATTTCCAGGTCAAAAAGAAACGATAGTATACGAAAGAATTATTCAGACGTACTGCAATCCCTTTATTCCCGCTCAAAAAGGAATTTCATCAGAATACGTTAGTTAATAATTGCTAGTAGTCAAAAAGTAAGACCTGAGAGCCTTATTTTTTTCATCTAATCTAACTACTTTACAGCATTAGTAGCTATAAGTAATCGTATAACTGTTTAGTGTCATTAACCTAATCTCATCACAAAACCTCAAATGAAATTAAATGGCCCATTGAACTTGTAGCACATTGTATTGAATTAAATTTTGTGGATAATTAATTTACCCTTTAAGAAGTATACAAAGACAATTCTACGTCATGAAAAGAAATACATAATTTTTTGGTCTGACCTAAACAATCAGTGCCACGGATCCCACACTCTTTGATCCTAAATTGTGAGAGAGAAGTGATTTTAATGAAGGAGGAAAACCATAATCAGCTGAAAGGAGCATTCATGAAGGCTTATCAGATCCCCTCTTTGATAACATGAAAGCAGAGAGTGTGTAGGTCGGTTAGTAGGAAACAGAGAGAGCACAATGTCATTCTTACTCCATAAAGACCCTTTTTGTCTCAAAATTTCAGTTTCACTTCCTTAACTATGGCTCTTCCTTTTCCTTACAACGCCCACAAATTTCATTCGAGGAGTCCTTAGAAGGAGTTAAGAGTAAGGGAGTTCGAAAAATCCACAGAGGTAAAATCATTCGCCTTGACCGAGATTCGAACCCGGATCCGTCGATTTCCGGCCGAGTGCTTTAGCCAGTTAAGCTACCGAGGCGTCATTCTCCCCTGTGGAAATTTGTGGACTATACCGGACAAATTTCCACAGGGGAGAATGACGCGTCGGTAGCTTAACAGCACTCGGCCGGAAATTGAGGGATCCGGGTTCGAATCCCGGTCAAGGCGAATGATTTTTCCTCTGTGGATTTTTCGCACTATTTGTGCATTGCGGGTAACTCCGTAAAAAGTTATCATCGTGGCTAGTCCCGGTATACTATAATAAGTAAGGGAGTTTGCACACTACTAAAATAGTCTACGACATTAACGAGTTATCTGGCAAATTAGATATTTACTGTGACTCCAAAGGTGTTTTTTTTATCAATTGTGTACTTCGTGTGTTCTACCTACTCCTCCATACTACCCCACAAGCTACCTCAATAGGCGCGTGATCAGTATTATTGAGGTATTAGGAAACGTTGAACTGTTAAAAAAATTAAAAGAAAAGTACTCATTCTACGAGTCCCACCTTGCATTCATTAAATTCCTTCATTGTTCAGGTGAAACGAAAGGTTTTTCGTGTTCAATTCATTCCAAAGAATGGCGGTATTTATTTAATTCATCTCTTCTCTTGGACCTGGAACAATAGTGTGGTTCTAAGATAATGTTCTTCGTGTCGGTTACTGGCTATTTTGGGTCTCATATTTGGTTTATTAAAAGGAAAAATATCATTTGGGGCAAATTTTTAAATGAGTTTTGCTCTTTTTTGAAGTAATAAGATCACAATGACCACTTGGTTAATGTACATTGCTTAACAATTGGTTCCGGTCTCCCGTGAACTCAAGAATCCAGTGGGGATTCAATCCATCTGTGGCCGGTCACTATCACCGGTGCAGCGTGGTGGACAACGTTACAATGCCCCTGAATAGCGACTTTTTCGCCTCTAGATTCCAGTTTGGCTTTCCACGAAAAAAGTCTTCCTTTTCCTCTCAAAGATCCCTTTTTTACTCTAATTAATTACGTATAGCGGTGTTATTACAGCACTGAATACATCTACGAATATGTAGAAATATGTCACGTTTTCCTTTTTTTTACACTAGCCCATTTCTGGAGTATAGTGATGCCTCACAATAGTGCCTTTGACTGGGAGTCCAATCTTCTATATTATTTCTACTGTATAGATACCTTTTTCTCAACTTATACGCAACCAAACTCTACAAATGAGGAACCAAAATGCACAGAATTTATCAGAGAACATGCAACGGCATATCTTACTTCCTAAATATTGCTATTGTTTCCTAAAATTTGTTTTTAAATAATTAAAAAAAAACACAAAAAAAAAACAAAAAAAGAAAAAAAACCGGTAAATATTCCTGACGTTAACGGCACAAAAACTGATACATTTGTTCATTTGCAACGATATCTCGCATTCTTTAAATAACTTTTATCAAAATGCCGCTGATTCCACAATCAAGTCTCCTGTTGATACGTAAGTATGAGTCATCATGTGCGTTTAACGGAGGATAGTTCCAATGTTGTGTTTAAAGAGGTCCTCTGACCTCAATTTGTACATAGACCCTGCCTTTTTTTTCTACATTTTAAAATTAGCAACGCGCCTATCCCTCAGTGGACCTGCATTGAAAAAAGCGGGGGAAGCCCGCTGGGAGCGGGCGCAGCACGCTCGTTATACATATTTCCAAATGGAGAAATAGTGCTAAATTCTCTTAATTGATGACGCTAGCTTTTTTCATGACATCTTGAAATGCTCTTGTTCAATTAATTACACGACTGACCACTAAAAATTAGAAAATAACAATAAATTCAAAAGGTTATTAAACAAACTTTTTCTAAAGACAGTATAAAATAAACAAAAAATTAAAAAGTAAGCTTCTCTCATCACTCGGAGAATTAATGGTGATAAGGCGTGAAAATCCTTGCTCACCCCTCTGGCTCTCCCACATTGATTTCCACTAAACCAAATGAGTACCCACATTCTCCATGATTAAAAGCTTATTTTTTAAACTTTTTCTTGTAATTAAAACTGTTTTTGGTAAAAAGTGTTTTTTTTATCCTTGTATATTTGGTTTTTATTTGAGTAATAAAATCATAAAAATAACAATGACAAATGATCACTCGTTTACGATCCATGACTTATAAATCGGTCCGCGCAGAGTCAGAAATCCACTGGAGATTCAATTGTTCCGTGACCGGTCACTAATCACTGGAAAGGTGGACAACGTAACTGTAGTCCCTGAATGGTAACCTTTGCGCCTCTAAATTTCATTTTGACTTTCCGTGGCAAAACCTCTTCCTTTATCCTCACAAAGACCCCAAACTCATTCTCTGTGTTCTAAGAGGGGTTGAAAGCAAGGGCGGATTTGCAAACAACTCGGATAGTCGACGCCATTAAGGGACTCAAACCCCCGCAATTTCCAGACCTTGCGCTGCGCGGTGTGCCAGTCCTCCTCCCACGTGAGTAGGGGCATTCGACCCTTAAACCCGCAACGCATTTAACCATCTCACCCCGCCGAGCCTTCAACTGTTTCTGTCACGCCCCCACCCTTTACGCAACATGTCACACTGGAAAGTCCCTGCACATCTCTTCTACACATTTTGGCATCTATCGATGAGTTTCTTTGTCTCATGTACTGTACAGTAAAGCCACACAGTCTAGGTAAAACATTCTTTTAATATAGCATTGAAAAAGAAATTGATAATATGAGACTAGCAAAATCGGTCCTTATGCATTGGTTGCCTACTGGAAGAGAAACACTACCTCGGTTTTTTATCTTACAAATCCACGGAAGTACACTTCGATGATAAACTCGCCTTGGCCCAACATCGATATAATTTGTTGTCAACTCACTGAAGCAGGTAATGACAATGATTGAAGAGCAAAATCAAAGGAACTCGAGAAGTTGTACTTCCTTGGATATACCCCAAGAGAGAATTGCGGAGTCGGATAGATAAAAGGAAGTAGTAAACGTCATGGTTATAATGGAAAAAGGAAAGTGTTTTTTAAGGGGCAGGAGGATATTAAGCCCTCTCAGATATTTTGAGCAAATTTGGAGCTTTATTATTGCATGTCGTTTGAATGCCTGTTTTTCTTTACTAATCCAAGCAAATATACGTCTATCAAAAATTCACTTTTACCCACCAACAATGTAATTTGTAGTCAACTCATTCAAGTAGGCATTGGCAATGATTGAAGAGCGAAATCAAAGGAAAAGTGAAAATCAAGAGTTAGGTGAATTGTAGAGCAGGATAGATGAAAGGAACTTGTAAAGGTCATGGGTAAAATGGATATATGAAAGTGATTTTATAAGATTCAAGAGTATTTTAAGCCCCTTTAGATATTTTGAGTATATTTGGAGCTTTATTCCTGTATGGTGTTTGGTTAACTGTTTTTATATTCCTGTATCTGTTTTTCTATACAAATTCAAGGGAATAAACGTCGATTATAAGTACGCCTTTACAGAACAACGACATAATATGTAGCCGACTCAGTGAAGGTGATAATGACTATGACTCTAGAACTAAATCAGAAGAACGGTGGAAGTTAAGAGTAAGGTGAATCGTAGGGCAAGATAGATGAGAGGAACTTGGAAGGGTCATGGGTATAATAGAAAAAGGAAAGTGATTTTATGAGGGGCAAGTGGATTTTAAAGCCAGTTAGTCGGTTGGGATTGGAGCTCCTCCGTAAGGTAGCTTCGGGTTCTCTCCGCGCATAGTACGCAACTACAGCGAAGGCATGGGAGAGATTGCTTTAGAGAATGGCTTTCGCGAGGGAATAGGGTTCGGTAGAGGAGATTTATGCAGGCATTGTTTACGCGACACCTCTTGCGCAGCAGGGTATAAAAATAGCAGCGGTGGTAGAGAAGAAAAAGGGCGGGTGTAGTAGTAGTACCAAGGTCTCTGCCTTTCCTATTGTTCCCTCAGCAAATGGGAATGGTAGTACACACAAGAAAATGGAGGGAGATCTTTGTGTGAATGGGTAAATAAGAGGGAACGAAAGGGGTTTTAGATGTGGGTGCGCGTTTCATGACATAGAGAACGCGAAAGTGAGTGTGGGAAAGAAATTAGAACGAGGACGATGTAGAATGGATCTTGTGCAAAAAGCGAAAAATCTCGAAGAGTGGAATTCTGTGGGCATTCTTCGGAGAAAGAAGGTATTTAAAAATTGAGAAAAATATTAGGTATGAAAATAAAATCCGAACGATGTGATTTCCTCAATTTCTCCGCCAGTTTTAGGGTGAATATTTTTTTCTTCTTTTCTTCTTTAAATTCATGGTTTACTTTGTAATTTCACTGTTGTAACTTATAATTCTTGAATTTTCTTTTCCTCATTCCACTTTTGTACAGCAAGCATTATATATTTGAATACAAAAATTGTTTTTGTGTTAACTAATTTTTTTACATGTCCATGAATCTGCACCAGTCACTGCTTTGAGATATGACGGTTACCCCAATTCAGATAAAGTATGGGGTACCTATATTCTACTTTAATGTTTCATTTATTGTGTATACTTGCATGTAATCTTTGAATACATGGAATAAATATTATAATTATTACTATTGATACTGCCATTATTATTATTATTATTCGTCAATGCTATTCTTACAGCAGGATCGTACATCAATCTCTTTTATCGTCGATTGCGATCATAAATATTAAAGTATATTTCTGTTGAAGCTAGCATTGCATGGGGAATTCTTGAATTCCTCCGGTTGTCCTCTTTCCTACCGGGAATGCCCTCTTCAAATCTCAGTATGGCTCACTCCTTCTCATTCTGTCCAAAAGTCCCATTTTCATCCTCACCCTCCACCGCTCACCAAGCATTATTCCCGACAGCATGGCTTTCAACAACAGCTCCTCGATCAGGGACGGTTATCTCTTTCAGTGCAATGATAATGAACGGTTTCAATCGTAAAATTATGACTACCATTAGTTATTTAAATAGCAAAATTATCTATCTTTATCTCAGACATTTTGAGACCTTTTGAATTCCATTGGGATTTAAGGCGGTAAACGTTATGAATAACTCTCACCCCTTTTCTTTTCCATGCGATTATATCTTGAAAAAAAATCATGTATTCGTGAACATTTATTTATTTATTTTCATTCCACCGAAAACAGCTCGTATTGGCCTTTACATCGGGGATTTTTCAACAATTTTTAACAAATACACGTTCACAAACAACCATGCCCTGGATAGCGGTAACCTACCCAGGCGGGACTCGAACCCGTGACCTCTTGTTTGGCAGGCGAGGACTTAACCCCGTCGCCACCGAGGCCGGCGCATCATAGTGTAATAGTCAAATAATAGTGTACAAGAGTCACCATAGAATTTTCATCGTATTTCTAAAGTCTGTCTTCAAGGTATTTAGATTTATTAAATTGTTCAAGTTCCGATTAGCCAAGAAATTGGGGATCTAGTATAAGTAGAGTATCAGTACCGTATCTTGATCACGTGTGGGGTTGTTAACGGCATTGATTGCTTCTCCGTAGAACTTTAAGGTGAGCGGCAGTGGATTGAATTGAACACCGACTAAATAGAAGGAAGGGGAAAAAATATAAATCCAAGGTTTCTTATAAAGGTTGGAGGAAATGTAGAATGGCGAGGAGAAGGAAAGGAAAGAGAGAGAGAGAGCCTGGGGTGGAGTTTATGGTGAAAGGAATTCGTTGAGACCGAAAGGTGCCGGAGAACAAATGGTAATCGAAGCTGCGTATGTCGGACCGGGGCAAAAATAAAAGAAGATCGCTCTTTAAGGACGACAGAGGGGGTCGGGAAAAAGAAGTGATTCGATTAGCACCCATCAGATTAAGTTCCGAGCGGAAGAAAGTTTGAGATTCACTTTGAATTCTGAAAGAAGTAACCTGTAGATTGATCCGGTATTTCCTCTTTATGCACGGTTTTGTCGTCCCTTTTAGCTGAAAATGTAGCGGTGCTAACGAAAGTACGTGAGCTGTTTTCGCTTGAGCCATCCACGAAAAATTTTGAGAAGCATTTTTAAGAGTATATTTGAAGATTCTCTTCGCCTCTTCCCTCACATTTCCCAAATATTTTTGGAAATTTGCAAATTTCTCGAAATTAGATTCAAACGTCAGCTCTCTCTAAATATTCGCGGTGATAACTCCAATGATTTTAAGAGTAGACGTTCAAAGCAGCATTAAACTTCAGGATATAAAGCAAAACAGCATTTTATTGATTTTTCCACCATGTGCGACACCATCTTGACGCACTCCCTGATCTGAAGTGAACATACCAACTACTTTTTAGTACCTGTAGAAACCAAATTTTACTTCGCTATGTGAACTATCCTCCATCGCGTTATTCTACAATCTCTCCTACATTATTACTAAAGAAGTTGGCCATGAAATGGTATTGCAACTATAATGCTTGCCTGTAATGTGTTACATCATAATAATTAAAGAAATATAAAGTGGATGAAAGGTATAAATAATAACGGTTAAATAATAAGCTAATACAAATCTCTCGGTCCTTTACAACAATTAATGTTTTTATATGATTATGCAATTACTTAAACTAAGCATAATTAGCGATTAAGCACAAATTTTTTCATGCCGCATGTGACTTCAACTGATGACTGGAAAATAATATTTCGTAGCGGTAATTTTTTCAGTGCTCACTCATTTATCAGCAACCAATATGATCTACAGTGCAGCCATTTTTATTTATCATATATTTTTAATGGCCGCTATCAATTTAATGTTATGTTTTCCCTAAAACCAATTAATTAGGTATTTTTTACACACAGCGTTTGTGCAAATTGTTATTTATATACTGGACCTGGTATCTTTTAAATTATGACGCATGTTTAGTTGATGCAAACGCCAATCACATACTTTTATTTATTTAACCTGCCAGAGTTTAATAATCGTTTCTTAACTATTCTAAATAATGCTACTGAAGCTGCATACAATTCCTTTTTCCCTACAAATATTTCCCATCTAATGTTAATTCCAGCAAAATGGGAAATCCTTCCATTCTAAAAAGGAATTTTATTAACAAACTTATTTATCCAAGAATGAATGTCATAGCTAATAAGATTATGGTGTTATGCGCTGAATTCTTGTCAGTGGCAAATAAAGTTCACGGGGCTCTTTGGTCTAATACAGTTATATATTAAACAATACTGTCGATATGGTTCCGTGGAATGGAAAATGTCTATACGCTATAGATATATACAAATATTTCTTTTCATTTGGCTTGCCTATCGTCTTGAAAGCAAAATGTTGTACTTAGCTATACTTTACATGATACTGCCTGTAACAGCATTCTGAAATCCGAGTCGGTGGCGGGTCTAGGATAGGGACAAAGGGGTAACCTACCGGCAGTAGTGGGCTTCTTAACAAAATTGCAATTCAACCCATAAACCTCACCTCGCCCCAGATCATACAGATATCTTTTAGTTTAATCCATTTTACTGAATTCCATCAATTTTAATTACAGAATAGTGTGAATATTAATAAACTATTCCACCGAAATCCGTAAAACTAACCATTTTGAACCATTCATCTTAATTTTTTCTGGGGTAGGGCCCCCGAAACCTCCCGCTTACCCTAGCGGGTATTCCATACCCTCTAGACCTCCGAGTATTAGTTGCACCTAAAAGCACCCTAGCCTTATTTCCTAACTGCGCCCTTGTCTCTCTGGATTTTAACAGACAAAAGGCCTGTAAAATTGGCCCTTACCTTGGAGTTAATTTGTAATTCAATTGGTTAAAGTAGTTAAATATATCGGAAAATATAATTACACAATGTTTAGGAAAAGCGAGATGCACGTAGCACGCAATATAAATAGTTTTCAGTCAATATCAATAAACATGGAAACACAAAAAAATAAACACTCGCACGGGAAATTAACTTGGAAGCTTTCGAAGTACTTTCTAAACCTGAGTAAGAATCATTCGAAAGCTTCCAAGTTAATTTCCCGTGGGAGTGTTTCTTTTTTTTGTTTCTATGTTTATTGATATTGACTGGAAAATATTACTAAATATTTTCTATTGTTTTGTATTGTGAGTGGCAGCCTCAAAAATTTCTATTTTATCTAGAGTGTGTTTCGACCCAATTGGGATGGGAGGGGGCTAAAGACCCATAGGCCCCCTCCCCCCATAGATCCACCAGTAGTCCAAGTACGAACGAACTATGTGGATTGCGCATTTTGTCACATTTCCCTATATCCTCAATTGTCGCCGCTGAGAACTGAGAATTTTCCACGGCGGCGTTAAAATTGATGTGACGGCTCCGGCCGGGGAGGGAGAGAAATAGGATGGGCCGAGGGTTTTATCTGTTTGTATGTGTGCGAGTACGAAAATTATTCACGTTCAAGATATGAGTCTGGGCTTTGCGGAGATGGCGAGAAACGGGGGGAACTGTGGAGAGAAAGGAGAGACAAGGAAAACATAAAAGAGATTAGTCAGAAAGGAGGAGTTTTCGTGGCGGTAGAAAAGTAGTGAAATATTTCAATGTGGAGGATTGAAATGAAGGAGCATTTGGAGAACGCTCGAATAGGGTTGTTTAGAACCAAGGGAAATGCGTATGGCAGGCCTAATTCCACCCTATAGAAGGCTGATTTCTTTTACCAATTCATTTTAGTCTGTTATCAGAATTGTCCGTGGTGCGGTGATGAGTGCAATACGTGGTTGGCACGTGGAGGAATAAGTGGCGTGTCCTCTTCTGTTCGCATTGGTGAGGAACTTCTCCATGTTTTTGTATTATATATACATTTAGCATGTGGAGATGTCATTTATCAAGGGCCTTTACAAATCCAGTGTCTTACATATATACATGATAAAAAAATCTCGGCCTCATAGGTAACATTGCAAATAGCATCATATTTACATTGTTTTTGTTTCATATTATTGTATTGGTTTATAATTTTGATGTATTGTAATTTTTTACTGGGTTTCTATGCCCGTAAGTAAACTATATTATTAGTATTATTATTATCACGGTGTGCACTTACGATCGCCACAAGTAAAACAATTTTTTTCGATTCGTAATACTTTGAAAATTATCGTGCACGGGCATTTAGGCTGGAAATTGACTTTTTTTACGTCTTGGTGAAATATTCTCAGGTTTTAAATCGGGTGACTTGCTTGTAGGCCGAGGATTCGATAGATACCTCTGACATCGTCTGATGGGCATCCGCCTCAGGGTACCTATCGTCCTCAGTGCACGAATGCAGAGCTATTGAAACGTAGCGTCGGCTTACATGAAACTCACCCGGAGGAAACCACGAGAGGATTTCACCACTATCATTCGCCGGGAAAGAACAAAATTATATATTCTTGCGTCTTTTCTGTGCATGCGAGAAGGCGGCATCGCGGGGTGATCGATTCGCATAATAAGACGAGGACAAGGAAAACATAAAAGACATTAGTAGAAAGGAACAGTTTTCATGGTGGTAGAAAAGGAGTGAAATAAATTTAATGTGGGGGGGGGGGAAGATGAAGAAGCATTTGGACAAGGCAGCAAAAGTGTCGGTAGGCACTTTGTGGAAAGGGTGGCGGGAACTCTTCTCTGAGCGCATGAAATGGCGGCATCGTGGGGTAACGGACGCAATGGCAGCTCCGGACAAAAGAAGCTCGCATTGCAAAAGGGAAGATGGAATGTATGGGGGAGCTTCAAGTGCGGACTCGTGTCTGCTTGCTCCTTGAGTGTCGGGTGCAGTATTTGAAATGGGTCTCTTTTTAAACACCGTGGAGGAAGGATGGTTTTAGTGACGTTGAAATGGAGATGGAAGTATAGTATAGGAGTTAAGAGTACCGAAGTTTTTGGAGTGGATTATATGCATATTTTTTGTATGTACATTATAATTTGAGCTTCATATTGCGAAAGCCTGTACGTATAACGTACAGTTGCACAAAGTAACTTAGAGCTGGAGAGGAATATACACATTTTTGTTGATTCGTAATATTACGAACTTTATTGCTCACTTGTTTTTTTTTTCGTCCTGGTAATAGACTGTCTCTTAAGTTTCGTGCTCAAATCATAATTCAATCCGTTTGGAAGCCTCACATTATAATTCACACATTTATATTTATAGTTCTGATAAAAGATATAAAAAAAGTATTCGCAGTTTTTTTCTGAATTAGGAGTTCCATTTTTTGCAATAAATGAGGGATTCATTTCAATTACAATTGGATCGGGAATCGAACCTTGAGCCATTGAATAAAGTCGACTTTTCGTGGAAAGATGTTGTGGAACAACATAACTAATGATCGACGAAGATATCGTTTTGCCACAATTTTATTAACATAGTACTACGCGTGTTCCAATTGTTATAAAGCCATCATCAGTTTAGCTAGTTTTTGTTAGTATATCATGATATAGCAACTGAAACACGTGTAGTACCTTTAAATGAAATTGTGGGAAATATCTTCGTTAATCATTACTTTACCATCTAGCTGTTCGTAGTTCCCTTACGTTAAGAACCATCATGGACCACGATGGCCTATGATAATCTAGCACCGTAAGCCTGAGTAATCGTAATCTTAGAATATGGATTCCATAGTCATGTGGGCAGTGGCGTAGCAATGGGGAAGGTCCGGGGCGTCCCCCATCGAAATATAAAAACACAATTATAAATCTGTTCGTATAATTACTTCACTATAGATGAAAACAAAATAACCTTAATTGTTTTTCTTGTTTTTATGGACTGGTAATGCTTCAAAACCTATTATATCACTTTCATGTGCAAACGTTTACCCTAATTGAGCACAAAATTTATTGCAAAACCACTGAAGTTAGTCATGACAATGATCGAAGAGTGAAATCAGAGGAATGGTGGAAATTAAGAGTAACGAGAATCATGGAGTTGGATGCATAAAAATGATTAAAATATCAAACGGTTAACGGATACTTTTTAATTCACAAGTAGATGCTCAATCTTTTTAATTGGATATTTTTGTGGATATGTAAAGCCAGGTATAGGTAGGTACAATGAAAAGAGATAACCCTTAAGCTAGTGTAGAGAGGGGATCCATTTCCAAGAGACTACCTACTGATCTAAAGTTCACCTTTTCGTGAAAGCATTCACTTTTCAATTTCCATGAGATGCATGAAAACCCAGCACAGTTGTAAACTTCAACCATTCCCCTATAAAAACGTTGCTCCAGTGAATAGATTTCAAAATAGACCGTAGCTGGGTCAAGGTCACTTGAAAATCGAAGTTTACTACCCACTAGTAGCTAGGGAAAATCGATGACCCAAGTGTGGAAAAAAACATCATGTTAATTCGCATTTATCAATTTTTCTACAACATATATTTTTACTAAATGACTTCATCTGCTAAAATATATATCTTTTATGCGATTTATCAGATTTTCCTTTGCAACATATCTGAGAAATAGCTTTCTTTCACCTTAAATTAAATAAATACGATTTAAAAATAACCTTACCACTAGAACTTTTTTATTCTATATGCCATCCTTTCTGGAAATTTTCTCTATTGCACTTCTTTCAACGCTTGCTCTATCGACTCAGTAGTAAACGTTGATCTTTAACAGGTAATACCTAACCTAGATTACACAGCTCATTAATAACGACTACTTATATTCAAAAATTTTATGTCAACGCAAGAACTTGTGTTCAATATCATAAACAAGGAATCAATTCCCCATGCTACAGATTATCTGGAATAAGAATTTCAACATATATATCAAAATTATCTTCGATCGCTCATTTATAACCACTTTTCTATTTCCATGACTCTCGCTCTTTCTATTTGACCAGTTGATTTTTCCATTCTTTTTATGCTCATCTACCCGTATATTATTTCACTTGCAGCACTTTCAATACGACATCAATGAATCAACGGTAAAGGTCAAGGCTACTTCACACTTCAAAGTAAATTTTGTGGGTTTTTGAGGAAACAATTTGAGCTGAGTATTAAACTAAAGGCATCACATTGCCATACAGTGGAATATTTTACCCGAGACATATATACGAAAAAATTATACTTTGAGTATTAAATTTCCATATACGACAGATTGTTGAGTGATGGAATTGGAAATTTAATATCTTTCCCAAAACCGAAAGTTTATTCCTTAGTTAAAATTTGATGTAACAAATAGATTAGTTATTTATGCTTTTGTGATAGATGAAGAGGTTTGAACTAGAAATGAAATGAAGAAAATTTGCAGATGGCCATGGTGGCATACAAGATCGGTGACTATGAACTCAAAATATGTGTCCTCTCCTTCTGTATAATCATAATGACAATAAGGCATTCATATAAAGGCTTGTGTAGAGTCTCAAGCAAAAGTTAAATGACTTGCTTATCTACATATAACTACGACCCTTCAAGCCGCCTAAATTGGCGAGTGGCGGCGGGTGTTAGGACACAAACCGTTAGCGTGTGAAAAAGGCGGAGGAAAATTGAATTCTCAAACCTATCCGTTCGGTAAAATATCTCTCTTAATATAACGTTTATGATGGACCTGGAAATGTAGTCGGTTTCTAATATGATGTTCTACGTGTCGCTTTTGGTAAGTAAAATTTTATGAATGCCGTAATATCCTTCGGTAGACAAGTAACTGTTACTGCGTAGATGGGAGAAGTTATCGACGAGCACATACTCTAGCTTGATCAGAGGAAACGTGATAAACGTTGGCGTTCAACGAAATGCGTCACTAGCCTTTGACATTAGGTTTAGTGAACGTGATATAACCCACTCATTTTATAGGAAAAAAGTAGCGAGCTATACGTGACTCTAATCATTTATGACACGATACCCATCCATGAATCGATTACTTAAAATAGACAACCTTCTTCCGTGGGGGGCCCAGCTAATAGTGAAGATGTTTCCCAATCCAGTTCAATGCAATAGATACATTTATCCTTTACCGACAATGAAGAAAAGGATACGCCAACAATCATTGGTTTAGCCTTACTTGTAACAACTTCTAGGTAAAATTTTATATTATTTTCTTTTATGCCCTCGAATTGTTATTTACTAGAATATATATTATCGTGGAAAGTCTTTATCTACCCGACTGCTTGAAGAACAAATTGAAAAGTTTGAACATTTTAAGAGTAAGGTGTTGTTTTAAGGTATTTAATTCAAAATTATTTTCTGGCCAGTTCCCAAGCCGCCATAGCATTAAAATATTTATTTGTTAATTTTCTGTTACTTTTTCTGTTTAATTTTAACATTTACAATTAAATCCATTTGAACTATGTTGCCGATATTCGTCCTTTTCGAATCCTTACATTACTTATTTGCATGCAGAACGAGGAACCAAATGTCAATTGGTGTCACTGTTCACGGATCTATACCCTGAGCCGTACAAAATATGTTTTAAAAATAACCCCATATAAATTTATTTTGATATTCTAAATAGTTCCTCATGAGAAGAAATGTCATTTTCTTCTATTTTAATTTTATTCTTCTATATAACTAAAACACAGCTTCCTGCTCATATTTAAAATGCTTCAATTCATTTCATGACGTGGAAAATTTTTCATTATTTTCTCATCTTGTGTGGACAACTGAGGCGTGCTTTATCTTTATTAAGACCGTCCGTTTCTTCCCAGAAAAAGGAATTGTATGGTGTAGCCCTATAAGTTTTTTCAGCGATCTATTTCATCCGCGACGATATGAAATCTGCCGGAGTATTCTTATTCACTGGGCCCTCTCTTTCTTTGAAATGGATACCAGTGTATCAGGGGATAGAATACAAAAAGAAGCAAACGTTTCACCCGTGTGAGCACGTAGCCAGCACAAACGCCCGTAAAACACTTTCTTCGGGCGTAAAGATCCATGCTTCCCATCCCAGTCTCTTAGCTCTCTATCCTTATTGACGCCTACCCCTACCAATGGGCCTCTCCAATCCATTGTTGAAGACCGTGCCAACCCATTAGTCGCGAAAGCTTTGCTTCCCTCCCCCGAAAAATAAAGAACATTTTTTTATCCAACCAAGTACTCCATTCTGGTTTTCCATGTACCCTTTTACTTGTTAGGCCCACCTCAAGGTGCATTTCATCGTGGGCAAAGACGAGCAGTCTTGATGTACTGTGTGTTTGTAAGCGTGTACTCTGGATAATATGAAATAAAAAACATTAAAAGTGAATGAGTAAGCTGAGCGTCTTTTGCGTCTCGATGAATAATCCAAGAATGAAAGTTATGCCAGCGTTGAGGCGGTAGGATTTTAAAACACTCGCACAGAAATACAGATGGAGGGAACGGTAAGTAATGCCCGCACATAGTGTTAAGCGGGATATTTCTGCTTCTTTTCGTCCATTTGAGCGGAAAAGTACAAGGAGGAGATGCTGAAGAGTATAAGAGAGAATATTCAGGGCACTTGCGCGAAGAAAATATGTAGCGTCATAGTTTTATTTTCGTTTCTTTTTATGATTTCAGAGAGTTAAAATTCAAGGAGTCGGATGAAGGGATAATTCTGCACGATTGTGCAGGGAATGCGAGCGACTTTGAAACGCTCGCTGCGAAGAAAAGTGCCCGCTGTCGTGAGAATAAACTGGGATTTGGGGCATGAAAATTGGGACAAGCGAGTAAGCATCAATCTTGACGTGGATAAGCTCATATTTTCATCGCCGAAGATTTTCGTTCGAAGGTAATATAAGTCTTGTGCTTTGCAGAATCAGGAAAATACAGCCACGCATCAATGAACTCACTCTACTCAGGGATACTGGAATCGATTCGTTCATGCATCAGGGGTAAAATTTCGAAACATAATGCATTCTTTGGATCGCAATGTGGCCATAATTCAATTCCATTCAAATTGGTTAAAGTCAATGTGATTGTAACGAATAGGTTTCCAGGAAAAGGTGGGGTTGGTATGCCTGCTGCATTCTCGGATTCCTGCGTCATTAATTCACAGACGCCGCTGGCAGAAATATGTTCACATAATGGTCACCGTATTTCCTTATTACTAGGAGAAATTTGTGCTACTGGCTATACTTACGTTTTTTCAAGGAAAATGCTCGTTACTTTTTCCATTCCATAATTGCTTTAATGCAGTAGGAAGTCTTAGCTCAGGAATCTCTGTCATTTTCCATTTTGAACATAACTTATCCTAAAGATGCCGTTCAGAAGTTATTGTTTGCCCAACCTTTTATCAACTATATATGAAAAAGCATTTTGTATTGACAACATTATTAAAAGACGTGCGTTACCAAATGATTAAATTTATTCTCAACTAAACTAGTTAACACTAATTTTTTAGCACAACGAATTCTTCACATTCTGCCAATTTTAAGCAATTATAATTTACCTATAATGTATTCCGAGTATGTTCTGAAACAAACAAGAAGGCGAGGATATCATGTTTGGTAAGCATTGTTATATCTTGCGTAAATAGGTAACATCTAATACATTCACAAAAAAAAATTTAAAATTCAAATGTACTGATGTAATTACCCCTAAAAGGCCGATCGATTCGAGAGGTGCTGAGTCATTATTAAGGTAATATCAAAGTTTTACAAGAGGATGGGAAATTCAGATCGGCAAAATGAAAAAAATGTTGAAAGCAAAGCTACGGATTTCTTAGCCACTAATAATTTGTAAATATTTGCAACGGTTGTAATACGGATTTAAGAAAATGGTTGGTGCGACTAAGTGCTAATGGGACTATATCGAGTCATGGAACAGTTTTGACATTAATGCATACCTCTATCGCTATTTCAAATAATACGTATGTGATTAATGATATTGGTAACGTTAAATTTGTGTATTTTTGAATACTATGGAAAAATTAAAAGGTAAAGATCAAATGTATTGAAATGGTATCGCTTTCAGTGGATTAAAAAAAATTAAAAATGTAGAGAGGGACTATTTTTCATCCGATAATTACTAATCCAAACGACGAAATAGAGGAAAAAGTAACACGTGCGCACATTGGAAAAGACGAACGATTGTTTGATTAACTCGGCAGACTCATCATCAAATGTCCATTTCCAGTTCGCGGAGTATATTAAATAAACCGGATTGCACACCACACGATCGTAATTCCAAACTGTGATCACACATCAACCAATCTCCAATCGTATCCTTTCCACCGCGCCAGCGACGTTAAAGCATCACCGAATTCCATAACTCGCATCGGAGGCACTCCTATAACGCTCGGATCCAATGGCTGCCGATTTGAATCCGCTACGCGTCACTAATGAGTTCGCTCGCTTCAATGCCAATCCCAGCTCCCTCCCCCATCGCAGAGCAACAGCAGCGGTGCCATTCGACCAACATCACGTCCCGGCCGCATTCGACTCCCACAGCGCCACTCATCTCTGTCGGAGGATCTCTCATATACATACATATATATTTTTTTGCGTTTTGTTTTCAAAACATCTCACTTCACTTCTCTCTCTCCCTCCTGTGATGGCACCAAGTTCAAACTCCCCTCTTTTTTTACCCATTTCTCTTTCCCAGGATTCACCAACAGCTTCCCCACTCCAGGAGGGGCATCATCTTCTACGGCCTCGTCCCATTTCCGGCTCATTTTGTGTACCGCGCGCATGCGCAGATGGGAGCGTCGTCATTGCCCCGCATCCGATACGGTACGATAGCAGTCGAGAGGGGATGCGTACGGAATTGGGTAGGATGGTGGGGTGAGATGTGTGAGGGGAGGCCACATCCCCTCCCGCTTTCATATTTTAACGGAAAACAAAAGACGCCGACGACGCGAACATAAGCAAAAAAATCATTGCGGAATAAAATAAATATTTCATTTTTCACTTATTCGATTTTAAGTTTTTTCTCTCTCCCGCCCTTCGCATTTCATTTATATATTTTTTTTCTCCTCTTTCGCCATGGGATGGATCTCGTTTCACGCAGCGCGTGGAATGAATTTCAAAGCCCCATGATTATGGCGTAGGTCGGCAGGGTTCCCAAAAACCTTAATGCCAGGAAAGCCGGTGACGATGAGAGCTCGAAAAATTCGGAAGATGGAAGGCTTTAGTTCTGGATGGTCTCGCCGGTGGCGCAAGAGTCGCGTCGGCCAGGCGGGAAAAATTATTTTTATTCTGTCATCTGCCGTGAGCACGGGGAACGCGAGGAAAAAAATAAAAAATGTCTTCCCAAAAAGATGGTGGGGGTAGGAAAGTTTGCAGCACTCACTGCCTCGATTATATATGCGCTCATTTCATTTAAATCAGTCGAGGTGGCATCCTGCTAGGGATTTAAAGCGATGAAAAGTCCCACGGGCTGCATATAATTTTTTAAGCTTTTTGCATAGCGGAAAATTTGAAAGTTACCGTTAAAAACGGCCATACTGTCGCAATTTCACCTCGGGTTCACCTGCCGAAGTGTGGAAGTTCGCACTCCTGCATTCACGTTTCTCTCAAAATATTTCTATGACACAGCCACCGATGAAGTTTGCTCATTAATCTTATCTCTTCACCTCCAATAAGGTTGCAATTTCAGCAGGGCGAGTAGCACCAAGAATCTGATTTAGTAACCTACATAGTATCATTTACAATGTTAGAAATTTGGTGAAGCCGAGGAAACTTATGCTTAGCTGCTGTCCACTTATTGAGCAAAAGTTAAATGACGAATCTGTAAAGTTTGAATTATGCACTCACCCAAAGTGCTGCTTGCAAGATTCAAGCGATGAAATAACTCCTGAAATAGAAAAATAAATGCAAATTAACAGGACATTGCAACAATTTCATGAGCACGTATCGATAAATTTTAACGAATATTACTTAATACTCTGGATGAATGTGGATGGGACACCATTTGATATAAAATTGATATATTATCTAATTAGCACATGAGTATTTCTAAAGTGATGATAAAATATCCTGCCTGAAAAATTGGACGGCGCATAAAGGAGTCATTTTTCAGTACTTTATTGGGTACTTTATCCACTCGTAAGAAACAACTGCACCCTCTCTTAAAAACCGCTAAACATTCCAGAAATTTGTGCACTGATGCAATTAAGAGATATCCAGCATGTTTTTCTAATTTGAATTAAAATATTTTGAAACTCTACATTTATACTTTGAAAATATAAGATCATGTATAGGGATTAACTCTGTATTTCCTCTACAATTAGCTAGGCTATTTGTTTATTCATAGATTTTGCTAGAACATGTTACAACAACATCATCATTAAATGTGTTGATAGTGCCTTGGTATTCTATAAAGGTCATGGGATGTTCACTTTAGATCCAGTTGGCTTAGCACGAACTGACGCCACTGACCGGAATGTTGGGCATTAAATAAGAGAAGTCAAGTATCAAAGAATTTTGCCCCTCATACTAGCTTAATCTTAGAAAAATATGACATAGAATAATACAGATGAATGCCCTTAGGAATATAAATTTAGGTGGAAACCTAAAAAATTTAAAAATGATTTTTTTTAATTCACAAAAAGTGCAAAGATTATCTAAGTATAGCAGAGTGTAATAAAATCAGCATAGCAAAAATATTGTCACGTATTGTCTTGTCTTGAAAGTATCACGTTGAAAAATAACAGGCGAAAGCAAAACACATGGGAATATTTAAAAAAGGTGCAGAGGGGAAATGATACAAAATTACCACTTACTTGTTATGCAGTCTCATTTTAAAAATCAAAAAAATGACGTTTCTAAGTGAAATCCTTATAAACAGATCAGGTTATATATTAAGGTTAAAATGGTGAAGGATTTGCATATATGATGGAAAACATAAAAATTCTTAACTAACGACAATAAAAAAAGATTTAACAGTGAAGAAAACGATGGAATGGCTCTACATTTACTTATTGACGGAATAATTGGCTTTTAAAGAATAGTTTCGAAGAAATATAAACTTATTGATTGAGTTATCTAGAAGCACAGGTAAATACGTACTTTTAGATCTACGCTCCTAGATTTTCAACGCATGAATTTCTGTGGGAAACCAACTCCTCGCGTGCAAACAAGCGAGTTGGTGGGTTGAGAGGATTTGAGTTATAAGTAAGGAACACGTTAAGTGACTGAAAATTGCCACGCCGTCGACAAACTCAATTTTTGCTTCACATGTTGATTAGCAAAATATGCTGTTACTGATTTAGGTCAAAACTCAACTTGAAGGCAAAAGGTACCAGTATCTTAAGTAGCAATATGCTAAAATAACTTAAATCCTGGAAACGTGGTCCAAGATTACATGTTATGATATTTATTGACCCCTACCTGTCAATTATTTGGTTGATCGGCCATTTCATTTGAAATATCGTTTCTAATCTAGACTAATCCCAGGATATCAATACTGGCTGCTTACTGTTTCGTCGACTTTTCGAAGTGTCCGGCTGAAGAAAATTCCTGCTTAAAAGCAGTATTTAGGTGACATAAATATTGCAAACATCTTCTAAGTGAACCTCTTTCTTATTAAAAATATTTAATAAAATAACGAATACTAAAGGTAAGAAATGGAACAAACTCGGGTTCAGTAGGTAATGAAAAATAAAATACAGAGCGTTGCTTTACTCTGATGCTAAGTATTGGTTGGAGAAGATTACCCTTCATATAAGTAACTAACCTAGATTCATTTTAAAATGATATTATGGAACATGTATACCATCTATAAATCGCAAAAAAAACTAGGAAATAATGTAAAGTGAAAATCCAGTTTCCGTCCTTGCGACGCGTGAGTGGTTTCGTGTGCAGTAAAAAATCTTCATATCAACGTAAAAGTAAGAAAAACGATTCATCAGATCCTCTATGTTTTTGTATACGTAAGCCAGGTTTCGAGGTTGGCAGCAGCAGATGAGCAAAGAGTGGAAGCATTCGAAATGTGGTGCTACCGAGGATGATGAAGATGAAATAAATCGTCCTTTTATGTAATGAGAAAGTGACAAGAAGAGTGGGAGAATATATAATTATTTTAATAACCTTAAGGAGAAGGCGAAATAACTTAGTAGTCCACATTATGAGACGCCATGGCCATGATGAAAACAATCGTAGTTGGGAAGGTGGAAGGGAAGAAGTTCAAGGGACAGCCAAAAATGGTTTATAGAGGGAATGTTACAAAATATGTGAAAGAGAAGAAATACAGCGCTATGAAAAGGCTAGCGGATAGAAGAGAGGAATGGAGAGCGGCGTCACACTAATCTTAGGATTGTTGACTGATGATGATGACGAAAAAAGAGTTATTATAAAGGATTTCGTCTTAATGTATTTGGCTGCTACTTTTATAATTCGAGTCATTTAATGTGCAAGGTAATGACCAATATAAGGTGAAGCTGTTTCACATTGGGACTGAGAATCAATTTACTTCCCAGATAACACCGTGGTTTTTGTTCCATACACTCTTGTGACAAGCAGGTGGCTTGGTCACTAGTTGCACACAGGACCTGGTGACAGCAGTGTAAAACGACGGTGGTTTTCGAGCAAGATGAATTGCGCTTGCAAGGAAGGAAGAATGTCTCCGCCAATTCCGCTTTCTGAGCAGACAAGTTAGCTTGGTTATCTGACGGATTTAAATTGTTTTGGGGACCAACGACGCAGTCCGAAAATCGAGGTACAAAATGAGGGATTCGCGCAGCCCGCAGCGAATAATTTTTTTTCGACCTTCTTTCTTAAACTTTATGTGAGTTATTCCGAAAAACATTTTATCAATGAAACTAAGCCCATTCATCAACTTTCCAGTAGAAAAGCACAAAATTCACATCGTATGTTAGCTGTTTTTATAATACTTATACATATAAGGAAAAAATAGAGATGTAAAGAGAACAATATAGGCAATTAAAAGTAGGATTTTCAAAAATTCATGTTATATGTAAGTCAAGATTAAATAGTATTCACTTTCGCAGGTCCGTAGTTTAAATCTATTTCGATTAATAGATTTTAAATGCTGACTCTGAAGCTTGGAATGGTGAGGAGATGTTAGACTGAGCAATATTTCAGTGACAATCTTTTTGTGAAGATCTTTAACTTTACCAAGGTACTTCGAACACTAACTCTTAGAATTGGGTTAATTTTGGAGAATAATTATTTTGATTTTTGCGCTTTTTATCCTTCTGTTACTTTCGTTTTATTCCAATGACTCGTAACTCGGTTTTCATCTGACTTAGACACGAAATACATCTTTCCTGCAAGCTTGGAATGTCTTATAGGAAAGCTACTGGCCACAAAATATGCAAGGTAAAGGTTTAGACGACGTATTTATATTTCGAAGTACATATTTTGAACTGCATGGTTCTCGATTTAAGGCTTCCTACGGACGTGATTACAATAGTTAGCCCAATTCGTCAGTTTAAACTCATACTTTGCTCTTTTCAAATAGCTATCTCAGGAGACAATTAAAAAAAAAAATTGGGCAGAATTTGTGAGGGATACTGGAGCAAAAGGATTTTACTTCGTCGATAAAATTATTGCGTTACTTCTGAAGATCCTCTATGCATTAGCAGTTATTAGAGAATTGGTTACCATACAAAATACGACGGCATCGAAATCAGGTAACTCATTGATGAAAACGTTCCTTATTAAAATTTACCGGATTTGGACTACCAGCAGCGAAATCACAGGGATTATTCATTAAAAAAACAGGTTCAAAAAGAACTGATAGTTGAATTGATCGTGTAAAAACGGTGAGGCTATGTTAACTACAAGAAACAGTAATTCAGGACAAGGTAACCAGGTAAAATAACTTATTGCTAAATAATTACGCCTTTGAGTCAAAACTAAGCAAAAACTTAGGTTGTTTCAGTTTGGTACCCCACTCGTTGTAGAGTTCCAAAAGGAAATAAGGGAGTTCCTGGTGGCTTTCCTTTGTAGCTAGTCTGAAGGCATATGCTTAGTGTTTATTATGCCTTTCTCTTCCTACTATATTTGCATTACGTTTACGTGGGAATAGAAATTCCTGTCCCGAGAGAAGCTTAAGAATTAACTTAAGGGAAAGGGAGAGATAAAATCAGGAAAAGGCATACTGCCGTAAGAAGACCTTTTTGCTCCACCTACAAGTACCTGAAAATAGTAATAATATTCGTAGTGCTTGTATTTAGATTCACTTGCTAAGACAAGCCTCGTAAACTAAATAAATATGATGCCCATTAGAAAATCGGTACAGTCGATACTCTAGTTAGTCAGGTAATAGTTAGAAGTAATAGTCAGCCGGTACTGATGGTATGATAAAGCGAAAAAAAAACTTTTTTCTAAATTTCACAATGAAGGAAAGTGGTTTATCAACGACTCGAGTTTCAACTATTCGTTTTATATGCGGGTCAACTTAAGATGGCGTTCACTTTAGCAGGAAACGACCTTGAACGAAGCGGCAAACGGAGTCGACCACAGAAGATGAAAAAACTTCCACAGAGGACGCATTGAATGTATTCTCGTTCAATTAATGATATTCACCATGGAGATTTATGTGCTAATGTTATGATAACTGGTCTTCATTTGTGTTAACAGTTAAAGTACTCAGAGAAAATTAAAAGTCATTTTTATCTATTCCATGGCAACGCAAAAATCAAGGAATTTAATCAATGATGAATTACAAAAATCATTGTTTTAGTGAGTTGCACATTGAAAAAACACCATTTACCTATCTATATAGTTTGAAATATTAACTATCGTAGTAAAATATGAAATGATTTCTTCTCTTTCCCATCCATGGAGCGTCACATGTGTTATACTGAAGGGAATATCGAATAAAGGAAATAGATTGGATATTATGGAGCTAGTTCTTAAGATGTTTCATTCCATATATTTGAGAGAATAGATAATGTTTTTCGATCAAGTGGCAACAATGAAAGGGCAAATTTTAAATGACCCCAGGATTGTTTTTACCAACTCAGGCTCAAGCTTAGAAATGAAGCAATTTGAAACCTTAATATGACATTTAATTAAGTTATTAAAATAAATTGTACTGCCAAAATGAAGTTCGTATGCAATCGACGGATAATTTTTCACCGTTAAGGACTAGGTGGTACCAACCAAGATAGGGATACTAGTATTTTTTCCATGATTAATAAAACAATGTTTACGGCTTAGTGGGGTCTCAAGTAAAAAAATAGCCATTTCAAACTAAAAAACGACGAATTCAATCGATTCGGCTGTTACTTTGTGAAACTCCAAGTCGAAATGAAAATTCACAACCCCGGTAACTTTTCACTGGAAAATTATTTAATGGTACGACGCGTTTTGACGCTGAGGCGAATACGTACTTGAGAATGACGCCTCAGCGTCGAAACGCGTCGTACCAATAAATAATTTTGAAAAGTTACCAGGGTTGTGTATTTTCATTTCTTAAAAATTACATTTAATTAACTTCTTGAAAGAAACTGAACTGTAAAACAGAGAAGTCGTATCACCAACTTTGCTAAATAATTATGAAATTTTATTTTCAGGGCTTATTTGAGTGACGGGACTGTTTCTCCTCAAGAATTTGAAGCCTTCACTCAAATATATAAGACTCCCAAATATTCATTTAAACGATACATCCTACCGACGGATAATTTTATACTCGTTAAGCACTATGCAGGACCCAGCAAGGAAAGATGTACTTGTGAGTATATTTTTCCATGTTTTCTCCTACGTGTTCCAGATATTATAAAACAATGTTGACTGCTTACCGGCGCGCCGGCGCCGCGGCATCTCAAGTTTTAATAAATCTCATAATTTAGCCATTTAAAACCATTAAATGACTTTCAAAGAAAGTGAACTGAATATGAGAAAATTCGTATGATTAATATTGTGGAATAGTTAAAAAATATTTATTTCAAGGCTTAGTTAAGTGACAGGAATGACATCTTGTGCATTCTGGAATTTTCTTTCTAACAAGTTATCCATTTTAATTATTCTCTCGTTTTTTTAAAATTACGGTCTCTATGAATTAAACTCTCAATTATACGAAGTAGGATATTACGAAGTGATATTTCGCTCCCGGCAAAAGGCTCTTATGTCAGGGATATGCAATAATCACTTACATATTTGTGACTCCCAAATATTCACCGAAACGATTATATGCCACCGACCGATAATTTTTTGCTCGCTAAGCACTGGGTGGGACCAACCAAGAAAGAGGTACTTGCGAGTGTTTTTTTCTACGATTAATAAAACAATGTTGACAGCTTAGCGGGTTCTGAAGGCATACCTACCTGCCACTCACGCCAAATTACCCCCTGAGAGGAAAAAAAAAACTGGACGGAATTAGGGTTGGGAGGGGTAAGGGAGTCATAAATCTTGCAGAGTGTTTTCCCACGTGACAGAAAAAAAAGACGAAAAAATTCCACCTCCGGGTAGCACCAATCAAAAGAAGCAAGGGACTGAGTCTCCCCTTGCGGTGGCCCAGAATCCAGTTTTCGGCAGCCTTTTGGCCTCCCCCAGGCTCGCAACCGCATCATGCCCTCGCACCCCTGTTTGTGCTCGTATGTACGAGAGAGGGTAGAGCTCGCAAATTGACGACGAGCTCAGCCTCGTTCTTCTCCTCATCATCCAACCGCTCTATATTCATCTTCCGAAGGCGCTAATGGCTCAGAGTGTTGACACGCCTTGCGTTGACAGCGTCCCAAATCATTCCCAAACCCGCCCTTACCCCTCACGCGAACTCAGTAAAATACCAGCCGAACCAACTGGCTGCTCCAAACCTCTCTCTCAAACCCCCAGAAAGCAGCCCCAAAATATATTCCAGATTCCCCCCTCGCTACCAAGTCCACGACCTCCAAACGGTCCCATAAATCCTCGAGGAGACTCGGCGAAAACTCCGTTAGAAAATTCGCTTTTTCAATTAATCCACGAATTAAAACCGTTCACAAACACGAAGCTAGCTTTCAGCATCATTCTCCTTCTAAGCCCGGGCACGTCTCTCATCTTGAACCAAAAACCCCCTTGAGAAAGGCGAGCTTAAAATCCTCCTTACTCCATTCCCTCGTTGCGAATTCTTGGAGGCCAATTAAACTTGTTGTGAATCGTCTCCCGGCATAAAATTTCTCCCCTCCCCACTACGGTCCGATAACGGCTCCCACCCCTCATAATTTCTGACGCCTCCGCTTACTCAGCAAAACTGTATTTTCAAAAAAAATATAAATATAAACGCTATAACATATTTAGAAAAAATCCATCAAAAGCTGGGGACGACGAGGCTATACTCACAAAGATCAAGGATCCATAGTCAGCCGCTGAAATGGGGCAAGACAAACTTAACGAAGTACCTACACGCCTGTTACAATGAATTGAAGATTAGAGTGAACACTGAGAAAACTTAAACAGTAATCTTCAACAGACCTTACATTTCTAAACCACATTTGCCCATTCCTTCGAATCAGGATACAGGGGATAATATACCAAGACAAGGCCACATACCTTGGGGTGACCCTGGACTCAAAATTATCACTCAAAGAACATTTTAAAAAACATTACGACAAAGGCACTTTTTGCAAAAGCCGGCTAGGCAACTATTTTAAAAAATAACTCTACATCACCCGGAATAAGAGTGCACATAACTACACGTACCTAAGTGTGGTCCTTTAAAATCCAACCACGAAAAATATACATAACGTGCTTGAGGGCAATTCTAAAAACAAAATGGGGGCAGGAAGATCATAATAACTTAACCATGTACATGAAGATTGTAATAAAAAAAGATGGAATCAATCATAAGAGAACGGTACTTGAGATATTTTGAAAACTTGAAATCAAATTATACATCGAAAATCAAAGACTTAGATAACGACGTCATCAAAATGTCTAGGCCCCTTAGTTTTCCCCACTCTTTCAGAATCTCGTACCCTATGCAAACTCCCTCACTCGGTGGGAGGTATGATCGTAAACCTAAACTATATTCAGAAAGGTGAATAGGATAAGTATTCATGCACTCAATAGGGGAGGAATGGGAGGGTGTGCTTGCCGTAGGGGAAAGACAAGACTGAAAAACAATAATACTTGGGATAGATATAAAAGGACCGAGTTGTGTCCTCAAATATAGGCTGGGAGGGCCTAAGACGGGGAAAAAAGAAGACAGACGTAGAGAAAAATGGAATAAAGTTCGATAGAAGCAAATAAAAGCTGATTTCAGTACATCACTCGACACTTACCTCCGCTCTCGGCATAGAGGAAAGACAAGCAATGAGATCCCAGCGCCACCACGGGGGCAGGGTTTGTGTGGAAAATCTCCTTTCGAATGCTGAAAACGTTTCGGGGTTAAGGTCGCGTTTTAATTTCCGCGGGACAAAAGGGAAGTGGCATGCCGCGGAAAGCTGGGGTGGTTTGGAAGTAGGTCCATGCGCCAATACGAGGGAAGGGTTCCATCACTTGTCGTTTCCCTCGCGTGAGATGGAAGCGGGGAGGTTTAGATGAACAGAGATGAGCATCGGAGACGACCTCGGGGTGGGGTGGCGGTGGTGGAAACGTGGCGGGGAGTAGGGACCTTCAAAAGGAGAGCAAATAATAATAAAAAAGGAAAACGGTTGGAGTCGAAAGGAGAGAGAAGATTGATGGACCTTAACGCTGTGTTTGTGAGTGCGATGAGACAATTGCACACACACACACAAACACACAGAGCTCTCTCCTATCGTCCTTTTCGTGGTACTAGGGGTAAAACCCATTGCGGTTTTCCCACTGTTTCTTCCTTTTTCTTCTCACGGATTTGGTACGTGAAATGAAAATGAAAGAAATTTTACGATCAATTTTACCGCGTGATTAACATCATTCTATATAACTGGAGCGATGTGTGAGCAACTGAATAATTTAGGAAGAAATTATACCACTTTCCAACGTATTAAAACGTAAGAATATAATATGACGCTTTCGAATATCAAAATTTTGAATTATCTGTCAATGCATAAAGTAAAAATCACTTAAAAACCTGGAATCAAACACTATTATTAAGAAACTATACCAAATATCCAGAGGTAGGAAAAATGGTACATCATTAATGAAATTGTTATTTTTAAGAATATTTTACTTGAATTTGTTGCCATAAACACTTTATTACATAGAATCAGGGTGATCCGATGGGTTTCAATAATATCATTGACTCAAATATAAGAATGTAAATAATTCATCCAAAAACAAATACATTTTCAGAAGAGAAGATGTGGCTATCACTAAAAATTGAACATTTCAAAAGATTTCGCAGAAAGTGGTGTTGAATATAACACTCCGAATATTTAAGATTTTTTTAGTTTATTGTTAAGTCTTGAGTGAATTTGTCAGCCTGATCTTGCCCTTAATAAACGAATGCTGTCATATAAACGTCGGCCTTGGAGGCGGCGGGATTCAGTCCTTGCGTGCCAAGCTGAAGATCGCGGGTTCGAGATCCGCCTCCCCCGAAGTTACAACTAACCAGAGCTTGCTTATTTATGGTCACCCATTAAGATATGTTAAAGCACCTCGATGTCATATGCTGTTTTTGGGGTGATGAATACAAATAAATAAATTTAAATACACACATACAAATTGTTTTACCCGCTTAAAAACAAAAGTAGGTATTTATTGCAGAAAAGAAAAGACTTTGAAGGTACATTACGTTTGTATGGAAACAATTTCAATAAAACTATTTTTGCATATGATGCAAAAATAGTTTTATTGCATTATATTTTGCATTATATTTTGCAACTTCCACAAAATGGAGCCGGATACGATTTTATACGTTATAAAATGGTTACTCAAGAAATAAATTTACAATTTCAGAAGCCATATACACACATTTGTGCCTGAAAAATGAAACAAATATCTCCAGGGCAATGGATACCATAGCGCTGTTTTTAATTGCAATTCAAATAAAATTTAAAATTTTCAGTGGATTCCACTGGTCGAGTATTACAAACGTCGGAGACGACTCTATTTCCCTGAGCGGTTCCGTTCCGCTGATTTTCCGCTCTAATTGCTGCACTCAATACACGTGTGATGCGTACGAAGAAATAATAATCAATACATCCTTTACCAGGTTCCAAGCAACTTTAGCATTTTATGCATCTATGAGTATCCTATTTTGCCGATAATTAGTTTTACAGATAAAAATCAATATCTGAAGCGTTCCCAGGGTAATGGTAAGTTCATCCGAGAATTAACATAAACTTGGTTTACACGACTTAGCAGTTACATAATTACGTATCTAAACGTAAGTACAAAGAGCAAAGAGATCATTCCACCACTTCTGTACAAAATAATTGCTGACTGTCGATGTAGTGTAGAAGTGGAGTCAATAATTGAGACAACAATGAATATTAGATAGTAAACTTGTGATTATATAATCCCTAAAATCCCATCGAATTAAGTCGTGGTAAAAATATCAGACTATCAGTTTTTTTTAGATAATATTTGAAATTAAACTTTTTGATTAAAAACTTACATAATTTCTTAATGAAAAAACTCCAACCAACTAACGTTTACCGTGCAAATTTCAAAAGCTGAAAGAAATAGTGTTTCCCCAAAATTTTACTGTAACTAATATCGATAAAAGACACTCACATGGAAAATCACCTCTTGGCCTTTGATTATTTTATCCTACGGACTCACTTCCTCGAGAAGAAAAGGGGAACGTATGTAAAATGAAATGGAGAACTTGCTTTGAATGGGATCAGAAGACAAAAACTGCCTTTAGTTACACGGGCAATGGTAAGGATAAGAGGACGAGTGAAAGGGGAAGTCTTCTAAAAGCCCTTAGGAGAAGACGAAACAATTTAGCGGGCCACATCTTCAGAGGCGATGGCCAGACATAGATGACAAAGACAATCGTCGAGGTACGGAACATCCTCGAATGAATTACAGAGGACGGATTGTTAAGGATGTAAACGAAACTAAATACGTCAATATGAAAAGGCTAGCGGAGAGAAGAGTACAATGGAGAGCTTATGATGATGAAGGATAAGAGACACAGGAAGTGATAAGGGTATAATCATATCTAAGAGGCTAAAAGAGACTCAATCTGAGTCAACGAGGAAGAGATGGTATTGATCGCATGGGGAGAACACTGCGTATTGAGATATGATCTTGAAAGGGAAAGTCAAGGGTGCAAGATCAAAATCTAATGGTGGGCGGGTTCACGATAGGGGAAAAGTTTGTGCCACTGGAGCCGATGGAAAGGTTAATTAAACTGGCTAATATGAAAAACATTATGGAGAGAAAGTAAAAAGGGAAGGTAACGCAGTATAAAGAAGGGGAAATTTGGGAATCTATGATGAGACTGATTCTTTTATTATATTTCTAAATAAATCATTGGACAAAAGTCATCTGAGTAAGGTTATACGTTATTATATCGTTCTACTAAAAATCTCTCATTAATAAAATTCTCCTTACGCTGAATTCAAGTTTAGCTGCTTTATTTTTTGTAACTCTGATCTTGGGGGAAAAAAATTCATACTCTATGTTGATAACTGATTCACACATGTGTTGTATGTCAGCTAAATATATTTATTTCAGCGTATAAGGTTGAATAGTATGTGGAATACTAGCTGATCCGGCAAACGCTGTTTTGCCATATAAATCATTTCTTGTATAGGTATTTTTTAAGAATCCGAGGGTGTGGTATCTGAAAGAGGAATGGCACGCTGTAAACGCTGACGATCTATAAAAATAACAATGCACCAAACATTTATTTTTTTAATTCATTAAAATATTATCTCCATTAACAAATTTCAATCCTTCACTCTTATTGGACATTCACACATGATTGGCTGCCCTTAGTCTTTCCTATTAAGGTAGTCTATGATGCTGCAAACTACATGGTCTTTCTGATGTTCCACAACATAAACAATACTGACGGTCGTCAAGGGGGCAGTAAGCCAAAAACGCTAAAATTTCAGCATTTTTATGAATGGAGAACTTGCACATTTTTTGAAAAAAATAGAGGAGATAGAGGACGTTGAATCTTGCACAACGCAAAAAACCCGAGGGCTAGGTAACGCTTCGTTCTCGAGATAAAAATTCTCAAAGTTGTCGAAAATCCAATGGCGCGAAAAACGGCGTTCGAAAGGGGGCGTGGTTGTTTCCATGGGTCTGACGTCATATATGCCGTTCCGAGTACTCCGAGGTAGTACTGCAGCGGGGGCCGCCGTTCCGGCCGCTTCCTCCGGGACTCTGGGCTGCACTAACGGGGAAAAGGTGCACGGGCGGAGTTTTGGGGAGGGCAGCGGAGCCTTATATGGTAATGAAATGTAACTTAAATGGCAAATTGTCAGAAAAATTGCGTAAAATTTATGTCAATAAAATAGCTGCAGGATTGATAAATTTATAAAATAAGATAATTGAGAAGTGTGATTAGGTATTGCAATTTAATGAGTCAGTGAGAGCTTGTCTATTATTATAGCAATACTTGTAAATAAAAGCATTAAAAACATTCTACAAACCTCTGAAATCAGTATTTTACCATAAGTTTAGAAGCACCTCATATTTTCTCAGGTAACTCATATTTTCATATTCACATTACTTACATTTTGCCATCCATAATCCAACCATTCCAATTATGGAATATAGAGATAGGTTGTTAACATAGACAGTTGACTTCTGGTGAAATTTAAATGGATTAAGGTTTTAAAAGAAATTGTAAATTAAAATCCATTTAAACATTTTATTGAAATCAAAGGGCTTTAATTAACAGTGAGAATATATTTTTTCTCCAGAGTTCTCTGGCCCAGTCAACCAGTGTCTTCGCTAAATTTGTATCATAATTGACAATTTTAATTTCAATTTTGGAAATGACTTCGTACTTAAGGTCAGCAACGCACAATATTCCTTTTTCCTTCCCATAAAACAACATTTGGAGTTGCAGTTGTGCATGGCATCTACCACCCACTTTCCCACATTTGCTAATATAATTCTTGCATGTTTCAGATGTGGGACACTTCACCTTTACCACATATTCAGAACTAATCAGGCGATGCCACAAATTCAGGGAGTTCAGCTTTCAATAAAAGTCCTGTATTTTCAAAACTAACACCCAACTCTCGTCTTAATGACTTAATTACATCACCTTCTAGGTCTTCCCCCCTCTTCATTGGCCCTGTGACTTTAAAGGGTCGAGCACCCAACAGCTGCTCTGCCAGGGTACCACCACCATCCATCTTACAGTAAGCCTCTGTATAAATCATTGAGGCACCCAATCGTGCATACCTCAACTTATGCCACAGGTGACATGATGCCTGCCCAACAGTCAATGATGATGCTTGTAAACATAGGGGCAGGGTCTTTTTGACTTAGCAAATTGAATAAAGTCCTCATAGAGCTCCTTGTGTAGGCTTTTGCGGTGTGGTGAGGATTCAGCAGACAGGTTTTCGGAGTTACTACCCCGTAGATTCATCTCTGCAGACGACAATTTCGCCGGCATTGCAGCAGGCTTCTTGCACCGGCCTCCGACGGGGTGTTTAAGAGACGGGCGATACCACGGATCTCCACTTCATTGACCCGAAGAAGCCTGCTGTAATGCCGATGAAACTGTCGTCTGCAGAGATGAACCTACGCGGTAGTAACTCCGAAAACCTGTCAGCTGAATCCTCATAGAGCTTATGGGTCAAATTTTGAGTTTTAAATAAAACGCCCAAATAAAATAAGTCCAACTGCTCAAGGGAGTGAGAGGGAGAGTTGTAAGCCAACAGAACACATTGATCGTTATTTTCCCTGCAGTCCATCTATACCCGGTCCTTGAAATCACCAATTCCAAGAATTGGGTCCACAGGCTTCAAATTTCCTAGATCAGTGGCCATAAGGAGTTGGTTTCTCACACCAGACAAAGGTGGTTTGCGCCAATAGCACTAAACTTCAGTTGGGGAAGGCTCTAAGCTCTTGTTGTGGAGCCACACTAGGAAACCCAAGGAAGGCATGCTTGCATCCCCCTTAAAACATGAAGTGGTAAACATTGCATCATTAGTCATCTTCCAGAAAAATAATTCACATTTTATTTTTTACAAATTATTATTTTACATATTACCATCGATTCTACTTGCATATTTCGTCTATAAAAACGTCGGTATACGTCTAAACTTTGATGAAATTACAATAAATTTAAGAGTTACTTGAAACCATTACAAATAAACATCATAACATAAAGGTACTTATAAAGCCATTAACTGTGGTCACAGCTACTAATAAAGATATGCATGAATTAGTTAATAACTAGTACTAATGAATCATTACGCCGAAGCATTATAATTACCCGACGACGCTGTGCAATCGTGACAGACAATGCTCAAAATCGTCTTCGACGCTTCATCGAACACCATGGTGGCATTATAATTTTTGGCCGTAACTTTACGTTCCAGAAAAACACTTCACCCGGCATAAATTATTAGATCTTTGGAATGGCACACGTCAAGTCGCCCTCTCAATGTATTTTTTTCTCATAGATCTGAAATAGAGATTCATAATGTAAACATTGCGAAAAGGTCACATGTATTATCACAACTTTGCTAATAATGACGACCTAGTGCAACAGAATTCACATGAAAACAATTTATATATTCATTTATCTTGTAAATAACATAAAATACTTACCGCAAAGCCTTTACATTTCGTATTTCAGCTGAAGTTTACTTGTCACAGCTCATTAAGTACTCCATCATTATGGGAGAATCGACTTCGGGCAGATTTCCGGACTCCGCACGAATATATCCAGCTTCCATGCCGATAATTCTCTTAAGTGTAAAATAAAAACAGATAGCGTACTTCTTTAAACTTGTATTCTAGCGCAGGAGATGTATATCTCAAGGTAAATCCACTTTCCAGCGTCTCGAACTGATAAACACTTTGTTATGCCTGGTTACCATGCCACGGAACGGCATATATGACGTCACGCGTCATTAATGCCGTAAAACGATTTCATTATTTTCAGGGCGCTATTGTTCAGTTAATATGCGTCACTCAGGTTAAAGAGAAGTGTACATTTTAAAGATTTTTGTTGTTCTATACGATGCATGAGTTAAATTGCCTGTACAAAATCCTTGCAAGTTCTCCATTGTTTTTCAAATTTCACCGTAAATCACGTTTCAAAGAAATCAAATTTCAAAGAAGTCAAATCGTTTGCAAGAATAAGAATGTGCATTTTTTTTATTTCCAATGGTATATGTCGCAACTGTATTTGACTATTATTAATAATGTAAATAAGGAAAAGAAAAAAAGATCTGCAGGCATTAATTATGAACTTTACATGTATTTCTTAAGGAAATGATTCAGGGCCCATTCCGCGGCCTCATGAGCCATGCGGAATAATGAAAAATAGTTTATATTCTATTCACAGACCTACTGAATGTACACACAAAATTTCATTGGAATCGCTGCTGCCGTTTCGGGGAAGCTTGTCTGCAAAAAACTTTGACGCGAGGAATTTTATATATTAAATAGATATATTTATTCATTACAACACTTTTTTAAACTATTTTTTCACCCAAAATTTTTTTCATAACACTGCAGTGAAAAAAAATGGAAATCTTTTCCTTAATATCAAATAAATGTCATTTCTACGTTTCATTAACATGCAATAAGTCCTCCATGTTGCATCTGACACTTCCATACAAATAATTTGATATTTCTCCTCATTAAAGTTTTAAACATGCAGTAACTAATCCTTGTTGTACTATAGGTTAATGTTCTCTTGAAGCTAAGCATTCCTGACGTTAAAAATTTTCTCCTCTCTATCAACGTGTAATTTTCCGAAACTAACTCTCAACCATGGATGGATGAAGCAAGGATTTCCCACAGTTCCATAGTTATGCATCGGGTGTGTGAATGTAGTCCTGCGATCGTGCCTAAGCGTTTGTCTGCGGTCGCCTCTTGTTTGCACACGAAAGCAAAGCCGTCCTCTCAGCTTACAAAGCAATTATCTGCCGAGTAGTTCAGTGATTACAGAACTATGGCGAAATTATATTTGCTGACCACACATGCCTATTGAATTATCTTAATAAACACCTTGTTGCATCAATCTCTAGTCTTTAATATTTTATTGACAATGCAATGGAGACTGACTGGAAGATTTCTATAATTTACCTAAACAGCATACCTTCTAAGGGGAGCTGAGTTCCATGGAAGAGACATCACAAAATAAAAATGTTACCATTTGCGTTTCATAATATTGACGACACGTTTAAATTAATTTCGAGTTTATTTAACTTAACACCCCCGTATTTAAGAAAGAAATTATGTATTTTAAAATGTATCTATCGCACCCAGCTAGAGTATAATGAAACGATTGCCGTATAAATTGATCTAATATTCAGAATAAACTTAAAAAGCTCACTTTCAAAGTTAAGTGTTAGGGCTAAATGTAATAGATAGTAGCTTCTCAGTTGCTTGTTTGGTTCTTTATTGTCTGTATTACGTAAATTCCGATAGCCCATGCCGGTAGTATCGTAGATGATGCACTTCTATAGTTCTTCATCAAGCGTATGATTATACTTATTAACAATTTCACCTCAATAAGAATGCGTTAATCACATCACTTTATATGCTATGAAAATATAAAAATGCAGCTAGCAGAAATAGACGAATTATTTGGCATTACAAAATTAAAGAGCAATCATACTTATGTAACTCTTTGCATGGCCTTTTTATAACATATTTAGTCGCTTTTCAGATAATTAAATAGCTTTAATACAGTTATAGCGTGAATAATTACTTCACGCGCCAAAAATGATTCATTTTGACTGATCACCCTTATTAGGTAACTCCTACAGTGGGAAGGGTTCCCTGAAAATCCCAGGGACATGAATTTATATGAACATTTCAACCTCCGTAGACTACAAAGCAGGGATTGGTGAAACATACTATCCTTATTAGATGAAAATTGGAATAAAACTAAAACACAATGTCACCACAAGGGCTATAAATCTCTTCCCCTGTTCTTAAATCATCCGCTTATTAGACAAGTTCTCCGGGCTTAATTAGACTCGCTTCCATGATAAAACTCCACGGGAGACCCTAAGCTGAATTTTGCTCCGGAGAGAACATGCTCATTGTAATGCTTAGATTACTAAGACCCAGATTATTAAAAAGTAAAGGATGATTTTAAACCGAAAATGCATGAAATTCTCACCGTAAATAATTTCCACCGACCGTAATTGTATTGTGAAGCAAACGTCTTCTTTGGAGATAAAAATGATTCAACAACAAAAAAACTACAACAAAAAGTATGATGCTTACGAAGAAAAGCATTGAAATATGACGACCAAACTGAAAATATTAGATTATATTTTTTTTAACTACCTGATATCATGTTGTTTTTAGCATTTTCAGTTTTTTTAACAGTAGTCCAACTTTTTTCCTTTGTTCCTGAATGCTCTTGTGTGTTTATCATCCATTTTAGACGAAATTGAAAGGCATTTCTTGTCTTCTTCAAAATTAAGTAACCGACTCTTTCATAAGCTAACTTGCATTGAAAAGTTTTCAACATCTAATTCTTATTTATTTAGTTTCATACCAATGTTAATAAACTATTTTCCTCCTATGGTTCTAATTGTTTCCTCGTCGTTATAGAAAACTAGATAGTTTCCCACTCCCTAAGGCCAAGGAGAGTTTTACTTGCGTAAGAAGAACATTCGAATTGGTGAATGACCCGGTTATCAGTTACTACCCAAAGATCATTCATATTTCTTTCGAGCACTTTCGGTAAAATTTTGTCTCGTCTAATCCCTTATGAAGATAAATTACTATTGCGCAAGAGTATAATTATCACAGGCAGAACAGCGCTTTTCAAATAGGTACCTCTTCACCTAAAAAGTTAATGTTATGGCGAAATATATTTCCAAAATAGTAAGATAAAGCTTGGTGAGCGAAAAAGTTTCCATTCCTGAGTGGTTCTCATGAAACGTGAGATGAAGTTTGACAACAGGCTTTTCAGATGTATGCATGAATATCAACGCCAGCGGCAATGAGAGAAGACGAGAAACTAAATGTTCTACAAGATGTGTGAAGCGAGAAACTTCTAGGAGGTATTAGAAATGCACCTAAGTTGACCGTAGGAAGAGCTGAAGGCCAACGGAAAGGCCAAGGCAACGACAAGAAGGAAGTAGTTCCAGTTGGCGTATGTTACAAGTAAGAGTGTGCAAATTAACGCACACTTTCTGGAAGTAACTGGAGAGCAAAAGACAAATACTGGAGTAAAGGCTAAAATTATGCATCTTTACCCGGTGTCAATGATTAAAGAAAGTTTATATCGCAATGTACGGAGATGGGTAAATCAACTTTTTACATAAACCATTGCGTATTTATGGCATACTGCGATTGTAACCCGTGGTCAACAAACTACACAGAAATTAGCGATGACCGAAAGGCTAAAATTATGTATCTGTACTCAGGGTTAATGATTGAAGGAAGTTTATATCGCAGTGTAAGGAGATGGGCAAATCCACTTTTTACATAAACCATTGCGTATTTATGGCATACTTCGATTGTAATCCGTGGTAAACAAACTACACAGAATTTAATGCTGGCCGAAAAAAATACATTACACATGCGGGAAATTGGAGATTCTTGCAGTCAAAGAAGAAAAATTTTCATCTTTGTAGAGAACCGTGAAGAAGTTCTTCTGTTGACCCGAAATTAATCATGTCTCTATTTGAATTCCTTTTGCGTTAATTATGTCATTTAAAACCAGAAAATTAAAAAAAAATCTCGTGAATAAATAAATATCTTGTAAGAAAATCTCCTGAAATAATTTCAAAATATCATCGCAGAGTTTTCACAGAGAAGAATACATTTCATACTATAATACTTTCATATCCCCTTGTATAGCAAAAATAAACGGGAAAAAAGGTGAAGAAGAGATGGTGTAAATATATGAAGGCAAGATAATACAAATAAAGGAGCAAAAAAAACATCGCAAATATTGGCAAAAACGATCGCTACCGTAAACTAAACCAAAAATAATTATAATGATGGAGTTCCATGGATTGAAGAAAAGAATAATTATCCATTTCGAAATTGATAACAAAAACTATATTATAACTTTAGATATTTGCTATACACTGTATATCCAGTAAAATACTATGTTAGTTCGGATAATTGTTTAATTATATGCGAGTTACTTGTAGAAATTTGCAACGGACTTGGAGAATGTATTGAAAGGTGAGAAAGAAAATGGGATAATAAAAAAATATTGTAGATGGACGGGATTGCTGCAACTCATTTTGACAAGGAGGCCTCCACCTTTAAAGTACAAATTAATATGGAAATATACACAAGTTAGCGTCCTATCCAAAGAATGAGGTTGATTTTGTATGCCATATGCTAATGAAAGGCCAGAAAAAGCATGGCAGCAGCGCGAGTAATCTGGGAGAGACCCCTTTCAGTTACTAAACTTCAACATTAGTTTGTGAAATGGGGCCTATATATTCTTAGAAAAAGCACACACTGTTCAAAAAATGTATAAAATTATCCTAGTGCAAAATAAAGGTAAACACCGAGGACTGAAAATACTTGTTTTCAAGGTATCAGAATTATAGAAAAACGAAAGCTGAGAATTTACTTGCAATATGATTGTGCTCGAAATATTCATAACTAACATCAAAGAGGAATGATGATTGCCTAAAATTATGCAGAATATTTTTCTAGCGTCATCACAAATCCAATTATTTTTACAATACATCTATGGTATCTTTGAAATGCAACAAAATAGATTTAAAAACATACTTATATCTCCGGAATAGGTATGGGGACAAAAAACATTTTTTTCTTCACTCAAGGGGAAAGCTAGCAGGGAGATAATGCGATTTTGGTGCTATGCATTCGGTCACCCAGTTTCGGTATAATTTTTTATTTCCATTATGGAGTTCTCTTGCGCGAAAATTCACTTAGACGCGCCTCCATGCTCTATATTTTCTGCGTCCTTAGAGTAAAAACCTTTTCTCCGAAATTTTATCCACTGCTCAGATTAAGGCACACCTTTTCTTCATTTGAGCCGGATACACAATGCCTCTCAAGAGAGCTCACAAGGGAATTTCTATGGTGAGGTATTAAATTGCTCTCTTTAAGAGCCAAACTCCTTTTATTGCATAATGTTTGTGCTCGACTGAGATTTTCTGCATGACATTACTGCTTGCACGTGCACCCTAACAAACTTTACCTGGAAAAACGCATTAATTCCTCGTATTCGTGACAAAGACAAACAGCAGAATATCACAAAAATTATATGGAATAGTAATTTTGTGAGTATTTTTAATTTTATTCTTAGATATGACTATGTGCGGAAGGGTGAATATTTTAGACTAAGAAACATAATGAAACTAATGCATACAGGAAAATATATTTTTAAACTAGTAACACAATCTATTTACCTAATATATGATAGGATATATAAAATAAAAAAGTTAAATTTACGTATATAGGATAGAATATTTTGGACAACGAAAGGTAATCAAATCACTTCATATAGGATAGGAAGGATATTTTGGAACAAGAAAAATAATCAAGTTAATGCTTATGGCATACCATCTCCGCAAGTGAGAATGCTAATTATTCAACATCAATTCGGTTCAAGATGCATTTTAAACGATTAGCTCCACGAATAACGCGCTTTTGGTACTCTGAAACATATTATGGAATTTTATCTTCGTTTTTGAATGCATCAAATTTAAAATATTTCATTGGTGTAGATATGATGAAGAATATACTATGCTTATATGGCAATGGGAAATATAAGTTTTCTAGCAAAAATGAGATTACCAAATAAGCTTATATAAGATATTTTTATAGGATATCAACAAAGGCTGTACACTGTATACAGGATACATCAATATAGAAAAAAGATATTCAAATAAACGCATATTGCATACCATCACCATTATGAAGAATGCTAATTCTTCAGTATTGACTCGGTCCAAGATTAATTTCCGTTAATTAGCTACCCGAATAACACGCTTTTTTACCCAATGCGAAGGAAATTATGAAACTTCATCTTCCTTTTTGAACGATTATAATTCAAAATATTTCATTGGTGTAGATATCATGAGGACAATACGATAATTCAACGATGTTGGACGGTGAAAAGAAACACGCATGCAAATAACTCGCACAATATATAATTTTCACACAAAATGCTTAAATGGAATTGAATAATATCCTAACCCTTGATTCTTATGTAGTTACCGCTAAGTTTAGTTGTGTTTTGTCCAAAGCTGCGTATTCAATGTTTTAAATGAAGTGAAAGCAGAGAAGCGAGGTATTTCTTTAATTACGATTGGTATCTGGTAAAATGTGGTATATGGGGTAAATTGTGCGCCTCCATTCCCCATCTCATCACACCATTTACATTATTTAGCAGTTGTCATATGGTCATTAGACCATTCATGATCATTTATAGGAAGCATATTTTTGTTTTATTTTCTAGCAGAGAAACGTAAATAATCCGTCCACACAGCTCAAGTGTCATTTGGAAATTATGATTGCGGATGCCATTATTCGCTTCAGAAATGTTTAGAACTGATTCTACTCGTAAATATTTCAAACATTAATTATGTAGAGAATAATTCATATTTCTTATGAAGAAAAATATTACATTTCGCGCATTGAAAAAAATCAACATTTCTGGTGCTTTAAGCGAGCTATATGAGCCATATTTTTCTCTTTTAAAAACAAATTTAGATTTTTATACTTATCGCATCATTGATCCAGATTTACAATCACTTTAATGCTACGACAAATAATGAGATTCGATTAAGTTGAAGAACAAGTGTTATCAAATCACAAATTGAAATTAGGTTGAAATGAACTAATTTTGATAAAAAAGGTAATAAAATAATAATAAAAAAGTATTATCTATTTATTTGTATTGCGATTGCACACATTTGCTATTCATAAGAAGGAAAGTAGGAAATTCACAGAAGACAAGGACACTGTTATCTACAGTGGAATTCATACACTTGCTGACTTTTCTTTCTAGCTAATTGAGCCCGATATCTTCTTGATAGATAGTTTTTTCATGGTTTCGGGGCACAGAACAAAAGCAATCAAAAATATATAACCCAAGATACGATTTGATGCTGGTGTTTGATGGATTAGCATTTTTACTGTACATATTTTTCGGCTGTTCTTCAGATATATCGCTGGCAGTGGATAGACAAAAAGGGAATGCCAGTGAAATAGATTTTCTCAAAGGACCAGAAACGACTATCATGATAAGTCTGTTGGAATCGGAGAGATCGAATGCCTTCACGGAAAGAATGAATGATTCAATAATATCTCTGGACTCTCTCCGAGATGATCACGCTACGTGTCCAAAAATGGAAATACAATTTAATTTATGCAGGATATTTCATTTACCCGCGGGAGTTAATCCACCATGACCTCTATTATTACTTATTTTAACAGTCATTAGAGTTGCTATATTTGCCGCAACTAAGCAATTTAATGCTTATAATGTCATGAAAAACTTTTTCCTTTCTATAAGACATTGATCCTATTACTAGTGCTCAGCATTAAGAATTCGTCAACTAAATAGAGGAAACGCCTAGTAAATTTCTATGATAGTTCTACGCTTGAATAAGTAATTAAGTAAATAAATCAATTTGGTACTTCTCATGAGACTGGCGTGATATTAGATATTTTTATATTTAATAAAATTACCAAATGACTCTCACAAAAATATTTATTATTAATTTTAAAATATTGAGGAATCATTCCAGAGGATCTTTACGCAGCAACGTTAGCCCTACATAAAACACAGGAGAAAATCACGGAATTATTGCCCATAACGAACCGTTTAAATAATATGGTCAGTAATTTCTAGATTACTCAGGTCTTATTAATATAAAATGCCACTGTACATAGGATAAATACAAAAAATACACATTAGAAAATTCCACGAAAATGTTAAAAATGGAAATTAAGAATGACTTTAAGAATACCTCACTGAAAATGAAGGTTAGCGACATTCCATTAAATATTTGAACCCGAAAATATAACATTGGAAAATCCACCACGCAAATAAACGTAAAATTAATCTACCAAAAAAAATGCAGGGGATAAGTTCGTTCAACGTGTCCGGTTCCACCTGCGAGAGAACCCGGTATATTTTTTTCGTATATTTGCGCTCGGGAATCCACGCGTGTTTATACGTGGAGAGGATATAAATGAGAAAGCTAAGGATGAGATGGGTAGCGCGGTAAGTCCGCATAGGTTGAGAAGGGGTGGAAGCGGTTTTATATATTTTTTCTGGTATTTGAGCACTTCAAGAGGCCCACGACGGGATTGGCCTCGGCGCGAGGAAAAAGGATTTGGATGTAAGAGGTTCCTCACTTTGTGTTCACTCCAAAGTCAAGGGAAGCGTAGGAGTCTGAATACAGAAGATAAAAAAAACTCACACTACACCACACGTGCTTGCAGATGGACGGTCTGTGGGATGAATGAAAAACCAAGAGAGATATGAATGAAGAAAACGATGAATTTATTTATGAATCCGCTACAAAAAAATAATGAAGGGATGAAATAACACCCGAATTACTTTTTTTCCGCGTGATTGAAAAAAAAATTCCAAGGAAAGCGAAAAAGTAATAAAATTAACTCTTTACAAAAATAAACTCACCTTTTTACTTTTTACTCCCTAGGATAGTTCTAAAATCGAGAGAAAATGCTCGCACGACATCTACAATTAAGAATAAGAAAGACAGGGAACTTAAGTAATGTTCATAAGTAGCGTAAGTTCAATTCATCACATAGTGTGGGCATTCAATACTGTGCGCACATTTTACCATATTCTAGTTTGATAAAATTTTTAAATATAATTTTGCTAATTGCATTTTTACGTTTAATTACTATTTGCTAATTGTTTCCTTTGTAATTATTTTTTCTTTGTTATCGGACTTGTGCCGTTTTTGCACTATATCAAAAATAAATAAATAGTATGGAGTAGGTGAGTGTCATCTAGGGTCCATGAGGGATGGATAGGTCACGGAGAGAAGAGAGGAACCCGACGTCGGCACCTTATCTTGGCAAAAGGCGCCCCAGGGATCGCGGTTTAACATCCCATTCGACGGGCAAGGTACTATAATATGCATTATACAACACCCAAGTAGAGATCGGGCATTTTCTGAAAAGTTTCATTAGTTTCAGGTGGTACATTTGGAAATTGCTTCATATTTCAAATAAAAAAAGGCAATAAAGAAACTTAAAAAACATTCGGGGACCAACGCTGTTCTCACCTTCCTCACAGCTTTCAATAAGCATTTTGAGGTAGTGATAGGTGACCTTAATTACATTTTTCTTTCGGGTTAACCCATTAGATATTTCTACCAAACCAGAATATGAGTAATTTAAGGAGAACAATTGAGAATTTCGCAAAAATAGTGATTTGGAAAAAAAATATTTCAATATGATATGATTCCCAACAAGTTTATCTCTTACGCTATCGCTTCAGGACTGATTGTAAATGAAATTGTTTCAGACAGATGTAAAACGGCCTTTTTTAAGAGATTGTACCTTCTCAAAGTTGCATATTGAATGAACTCAATCCAATCTCAGCAACAGTTATGCATGGATTCCCTCACCTCAGCGAAATTTGCCTGCTGCTGAAGTCAAGGAGTGTTTACCACATTTGGAGAGAGTCCTATTCCGATCCCAGATACTTGAGAAGAATGCTTTCAAGCGATGAATCCAATGATGTGGAATGCCAAAAATGGTCAAGCACTCAGGTAAACCGGATGAAAATTCCGAAAAACTCGGGAAAGCAAATTGTTCAAGGTAGTATAATTTGTGACTAGTGTTTTATTTCAATGATTATCAATTTATCAAGTAAATTTTGTGGGCTACTTAAGAATCGTTTGAGCTCAAATAAGAAGCACAATACTTGGAGCGTATTTGGATATACAAATTATGTAAAACTAGATCACCAGCTTTAAAAAGAAGTAAATAGCTCTAAGTATGTATATTTCCATGTAACTGGATAAGAGTTAATGTGTTACTTATAAAAAATTTTCTTTAAAATGCTGGTAAAAAATCTGATTGAAAAATTTCTTGAAATATAGGTATACTCCTGGGTATATCAATGATTGTAGATTGAAAAACACGACACCAGAGTATTTCTATAAATTCTCAATTCAAACACACCTTCTTACTTTTAAATAAACACTCCATTTATATGAAATGTATATTTTAGTATGAAATCTAACAAAGTGTGTGCATTTATCACATATACAGTTGATACATGAAATGAAATGGTTGTATCTAGTCCTTAGTGAGCCTAAAGGCCATATAACCCAATGTTGCTTCTAATTTACATTTAAAAAATTTTCAGCTTAATTTTCAGCTTGTTTTAGGATAGATATAAGCTACGTTTTACTTATTGCTTAAAAGTTTAATGGCGAAATATGTAGCTGTCTAATTAATTATGCTTGAGAAGAATATTTTCGCGTTTTTAAAATGAAATGTCTTGAAATTTAATTTCTTCCAGAAGCAGCTCTGGGTTAGAAACGGTTTATACCTACTGTGGTTATACTAGTGATACACTTCAGCATAACCCAAATAATTTTATGAGCGAACAATAAAATTTTATCTCCAAATAAATGCTCCATAGGTCAAGGCCCTTCTTTCCGCTGCCTTCTCTCCTCCGAGAGATTTTTTCATACTTTCTCCCCTTGCTTTAATCCAATCTCCACATTCCATTTGGAACGGCCGTTCTCTTTCGTCGTCTTCCTCCCACACAGTCGCTCAGATATTCGAGCAACTCGACATTCCACGCCCCCCTTCCCCTGTCTTCACAATATCTCCGCAATGCACTTATACAGACAGGCTCCTCGAAAATTTCTTCCCACGGCTTCCTTCCCAACTACATTACCGGGCACTTTTCTGTCTCCCTGGAAATACTTGAACCTGTTATTCTCTTTAGCATAACGAGATCACTTTCACCGCAGCTAACGGGCACATGCCAGCCGTCGTCTTTGACACAATTTAAATAGAATCTTGTTCATGGTGACACTTGAATATTCCTTTTCGTTGTAATACACTTGTTATTTCATGATTTTATTGAAAGTTAGGGAGAGGTGGTGTTTTAAGAGTTAAGGAAGGTGTTTTAGTAGTTTTATTTTGAGTTGAAGTTGATTGTCTGTTTAAAAATTGGTCTTTGAGATTGTAACTGTAAATGATGAATGAATAAGGTTAAATTACTTATATGGAAAATCATTTCATATTAAATATAATAAAGGAAATAATGAGACATAACCAGATATTTACGGCAACCAACGTTGTACTCACCTTCCCTATAGTTAATTATAAGTATTTTAAGTAATAAATAATTTATGATGACTATAATCATATTTTCTTTTTAGGCTAACACTTTAAGTATATTTACCAGACCAATGCATAAATAACTGAAGGAGAAAATTTTCGAATATATATTTCTTGATAAATGACTATGCAAAGGAATTTTGAGAGTTAAGAGATATAATGGGAATACCTTAAAAAAAATAATACTATTCACAATATCAAGAGATAAAGTAAAAGCTGTTTTTATTCATAAAGAAAATTAGCATTCACCCTTAAATAGTCAAATTTATTATTATTATTTACTTTCGTGCTTATTCTATCACATTGACCAAAAAGGTCTCCTATTGGTAGCACGCGAATAAGATATACGTAAAAGTAGCTCATATAGCCTCTCATTAATATTGTTGAGAAAAATGAACGCTGCGATGCAAATAAAGATTCTTTGCATATGGCATAAAGAGGAAAAGATTTTCCGAGGCAGCAATGCTGTTCCTTGATTGCTGAGAGCAGGGAAGGGAAAAAGTAAACGCGAACGCCATCTTGTACTGAAGTCTAGTGGTTATCAAGACTGGGTTCCGCATTTTCTCGGAGCATTAATAAATGTTCATTAAGTCCCGCGCTATTACGTGCGAATGCTCTCCGGTGTGCACATTGAGGGCAGGCTTAAATTGGAGCGACGTCAGCAAATGGTATGAGTGTTTTCAAACAGGTAGTAATACCATTGCATTTAAGCACGCATCACTTCATTAGGAAGTTCCCGGCCGAAATAATTGACGAGCAGTTCATGCATACGCAAAATAACAACGGCAGTCCTTTTTTACGGAAAGGAAATTTCAAATGAGTCCGATGAATATATTCTCCGCTGATTTATTTCAACGAAAGTAAGTTTTAAAAGCACCAAATATAGACCAAACGTATCGCCTCCGCGTTTGAACAGGCATTTTCCAAAGATCCTTCCTACGTGGTGGAGTGAAACGACCCACTTGGAGATATTTCTAAGATCTTCCCCGCAAATACCAAAGTTTTAAGTGCTCATTTCTTAATATTCTTGGTTGATGTTATTGTGGTTCATGATGGAGAGTTGGCAACTGGGTTATTTCAACCAACCTTCATTTAATAGTGGTATGAGTTTAGAATTAATGTATGTTTTATACTATTGGTGTACTTTATGTTTATTTACTGTTTCCTAGGTTAGGTAGACTTGTCATTAATTTATTTTTATCTAATGGTGCCACCAGGTAATAGCCTAATTGTAGCAATATTCAATAAATAAATATTCCGCAGAACTGTAAAGTCTATGGTATTAAGAGAAAGGGAATCAATTGTTTAAATGATAACGGAGAGATCTTAGCTAATGTTACTATTTGGGATTTAAGAATAAGGTAAATGAAAAAAAAACTAGTTTTAGAAAAAAATTAAGTGCCAAAAGGCACAAGTGAGATGAATCATAATGATAAAAAATTACAAATATAACTTTAAACGACATTAAACGGTAGAAGTTGTCATAAAACAAAATATGGCAGAAGTTATCTGGGAAAAATTATACAGCAAAGACAAAATACGATCTCAGATACCTTGGAGGGAGCTCAATCTTGGAGCTTGTTCTCGATGGTGAAATACCAAAGTTCTGGAAGGTAGTATAAGCTTCTTCCTATCAGATTATTTTTTTAGGCTCAATAATTATTGAGCCTAAAAAAATTGAGCTCAATAATTATTATAATCGTAAGTTTTTATCAAAGAATCATATCAACTATTCACGACGGTAAACGTCGATGAGAAAAGGAAAAAAAGAGACCCAATTATACAAGGAAAAAAGTATGTATCATTTGTTTATTTTATTTTTCTTACAAATACTCGTGATAATTTATATTTTTGATCATTTGCACTGAATAGGCTCCTTTTAGAACTGCTGTATCTAATTATCTGTTTTATCAAAGAATCATATCAACTAATCACGACGGTAAACGTCGATGAGAACAGGAAAAAAAGAGACCCAATTATTCAAATAATGCATCTAGTAAATATAATAAATTAAAGTATATGACGACTTCATTTCAGCCAACGTAGTTTATTATTTAACCAAATGAGATCCCTATCATAAGCCCACACCCTGGCAAGGAAAAAAGTATGTATCATTTATTTATTTTATTTTTCTTACACATACTCGTGATAATTTGTATTTTTGATCATTTTCACTAAATAGACTCCTTTTAGAACTGCTCTATCTAATTATCTGTTTGCCTTCCCAGTGAAGTTGATGTGTCATGCAAATACTTTACGTGGCACATTACTTTCATAGTAATGGGTGAGTTCTGGATGATAAAGTAGTACATGGCGTAATTATGAAATAACATTTGAATTAAAAATGAATAAATGCCTTATCATGAACAATTAAAAAATGAACTCATAAAAAGGTTTTGTAAAAAATGGCGTGATCATATAGAGGTCTGCAGATAATAATAATCTCACTCATAAGCTAAACTATATAAGCTCTTATTGTTTAGCATCCCATCAGCATTTCTATAAATTTAGTGCCCTAATGTATAGTTTAATCCTTAAAAACGAGTCGAATCTACAAATTATAAGTTACGAAATCCCTTTTCACATTAAAACTAATTTGACACATATTATTAAAAGAACGCGCAGGTAAATTTTCACTCAGATTCATGTCAGTAACGCATAAAAGCAGGACCGTATACTCACATGATGACTGAATAGATAAAATTTGGTTACTATTATATAAGTGATACTGATCTAAAATATTTGGACTATGTGTCTCTTCCATACACTCATGTCCCTCAGTTTTGAAAAAAGAATGTTTCCTGACGATTGATGAGAGTCACATCTACGTCAGTTGATCCACAGAAGCGGAATAGTAAGAAAAAGCGGGTATGGTATGGTATTGGAGGAGGCGACCGATAGCTGAGGTCATTTGCGCCATGAGAGAAGGGTATGGAAGGAAGTGTGGAGAGAAACCCTGCGTCGGCATTAGCCTGCTCTTAACGAAATGCGCCAAAGGGACCACGGCTTAACGTCCCATCCGACGGACGGAGTGTTGCGCTTAAAATGTCCTCCACACAACATTCAAGCAGGCATCGGGTAGTCTCTGAAAATTCTCTTCCACCGCCGGTATTTGAACCCGAGCCCGCCGGGTGGGAAGCCAACACTCTAGCAACCACACCAACCCGATCCCCCGTAAGAAAAAGGATGAAAAAAGTATGCTCCCTCTTCCTATGCATCAATACAGAATTAATATATATCTAATGGTCATGCAGAGGCACATAATCTCGTTAATCTACTTAATAATCTCACAAAGATAAATTCCATCCTGTTATTTAGCATCGCATATGGCTCTGATGGAATACTAAGACAGAATGAAAATCTACGACTTTTCTATTCACGAAAATTTAATGCCTCAATTAATAGTTCATGCTCCAAAAACATCTTATTATTAAAAACAAAAATATTTTATTATGCAACTAATTAGGCACGTATCACTAAAAAGAACCCGGAGGAAAATTTTCACTGAAATTCATGTCAGTCACGCAAAAAAAATCAGGACCGAAAACTCACCAAAAATGCGAAAATAGCGAAAAAAATGCGATGCGAAAATAGAAAGCGTTTGGTAGCTACTACATAAATGATGCTGCTCTAAAATGTTGGGCCCATGCGCATCTTTCACGCGGCCACGTCCCTCAGTTTTGAAAGGAGAATATTTCCTCACGATTGACGAGAGGCATATCGACGTCGGGTAATCCATAGAAGCGGAATTAAGAAGAAAAGGGATGAAAAAAATATGCTGCCTGTGCCTATGCATCAACTCCCGCTCGCTTTTGTTCAACTCTCCAGTGCTCTGTATCCCGCGGATAGGCGAGCTCTGCTATCCAATCTCCACGCGGCCTGAAAATCGACTGCGCCACCGATAAAGACTCAATCTGCGGAGCTAAATCCCCGGCCCAAAGGAAAAAAAATATGGGACGGTAAAAAAAATGTTTGCTCCGAGCCTGTGGTGGCGCAGTAGCTTATGCCTCAACACAGGCGCTCGAAAAGATCATCACACTGTTGCACAGTGGCACGCACGCGCTTTCAGTCACGCGTGCAATAAACCTTCTCCCCAGGTCCGCATCGTTCACTGAGGCAAGTTTTTTTTGTAACTCATGTCGGAGAGAATATTTCGTTTTTTTCGACTTGTGGTGTAGGCTGAGCAGATATATGTGGAGTATGGGCACAAAGTGTCTCTGAGAATTCCTAAAAACAATGTCAATAAAAAATCAATTGGTACCTCACCATCCTAAATCGGGGTGGACAGTTGGACAACAAGTAGAATGTCACATGGTCTTTCATGTGCTTTTCAAACCAAATATATTCAATGATTCTAGTTTTTAATGCAATGAAATACTAATCGTGTTAAATTACAATATGATCCCCCTAAAAAGAGTTCCTAGTCGTAATCTATTCCTATTCCAAAGCAGCAACACTAGTTTTTCATTTTTTTCTATATTTTCTATTTTTTTTACTAAATATTTTTGAACTCCTCATTTCCAGGGCTTTATTGATTTTCATCTACTTCTGCACCGTAAGTTTAAAGAAGGATTTAATAATATTTACCTTGAACTATGGTAATATTTAAAAAAATAAGTGAGACACCCTATCATAACATTTGAAGAAGTTACAAATTAATGATTCGATTCGAGCCAACTAATTCTAAATTATTATCTTGAAGCAATTATGTTCCTTTCCAATTTTATTAATATTGCGAAGAAATTCATATTATATGGGGATATATATGTAGTAGCCTGGGGACGTGAAATACCTTTGTGTACCCAAATAGATGAAAAACTGAGTTTATTTGTGGTGGGAAATGGTCATTTATTTATGACAAATTGACATACATTGAGACCAATGTGAGCATTCATGTTTATTTAACAATTACATTGTTCACTTGAAGGCGTTTCCTCTCTCAAGCCAATTCATATTGATGAGCGATAAATATCATTCAGGGATATTACATATATGTGTGAAGTACTTTTCTGGTCCCTAGAAGACTCGTATATAGTTGGTTTTTTAGTATATTAGTTAAAAAAATATAGTATATAGCATATTAGATTTTAAAAATTCAGGGAATTTCGAGAGGGTTGAATAAATGCCACTTTCTAGAAGTCAGTAAGTTAGGTTTATAACTTTTTAATACAATTTTAACTAAGTTTTATCTAGAAATAAATGCTACATTCATCCAATTCATATTGGTGAGCGATAAATATCATTCACGGAGCCTACGGATATGTGCCAAGTACGTTTTTGTGCCCTAGAAGACTTGCAGAGATTTGGCTTATGGTGGGTAAAGGCGGTATTGCGGTAAATCGAGACTGCTCTCACGATATACGAGAGTGGATGGAAAAGGAGATACCGTTATGGCCCAAATGCGGGCGGCAGAGACGCGATTCGCGGAAAAGGTAAGCACCGTATGCCACTGATTCGAAATTTTACTCCTCCACAATACTCGCTGAGCTCACTACTCGCCTTCTCTTTCTACCCCAGCGAGCGTTATACCTCCCCCTTCCCTCTCTCACCAAACGCATTTCCGCTTTTCTTGTGATCCTCACCTCCTCTGTATAGAATTATTCAATTCATTTATTATCATGGGCCCTTATAGTCCACGAGATATTTTACATCCACACAAAAACCCAGGAAAAATCAATTGACAGAGGTACAAAAAACACAAAAAGGCTCAGTTGCTGCAATTATAGACAAAAACAAATAAAAAACAAAGAAAAATAGCTAAACATTAACCCGTACAAACATAAAATACACTTGTATCCTGAATGCGGGGATACTAGGGAATCCAGCCGCTCAAAATTTCCACACGGTGGAAATAATACGACTTTTTACTAAAAAAAAATGTTCAAGTCTAACAGTGAAACGCGACAACGATAGAACATTATATTTATGGAATGTCTCATGTAGTGATATACTTAGTTCCAAAAGTAACCGAATATTTGGGCAAAGACTATAACTATCTACCAGTTTATGCAACGCAGTTCACGCTCTGATCTGGCCATGCCATAAAACATGCAAATTAATGCAATTTTTGGTATATTTTTACAAAACTACATCTCTGCATCAGTTTATACATATATTCATGAGAAATAAATTTAATTTAATGCACTGCACTAATACAATATGGTTACAACATTTTTGTTTCTCTTATAGTTTATAACTTGTCCTGCTAATTTTCTTGTTACACTTTATCATTTCTTGTTTTGATAATATTGCTTAAAATAATGTTCAATAAATACTGGTATATTTGCACGATGCTGACAAATATTCACTTGTAACTTAATAGTATGCTCATATGAGGCGGAGTAGCTTCCGCGCAGGTAATGGCAAAATACAGGCCGAGGAGTATTTGAAATACAAAATATAGAATACTCCTCCCAATATACTTGAAAGGCAAACTACGAAATACCTTTGACTTGAGTATTTGAAAAAAAGCTACAAAATTGAATTTTAAATAACTTTTAAAATACATTTGCATGGAAACTTAGATATATCAAAAAAATATAACCTACCTTGTCACGTTATGGATTGTTAAAATGATGGAGAAACGATTTTAAAGAAAACGAAGTAGTCTCTGGATCTTAATGTTACAAAAGGGATATCCTCTCCACTTCAAAAGTATTTTACAAATGTATTTTTTACATTAGAGTGAGAAAATACCAAAAATCTGTGTTTAAAATACAAAATACAAGATACATTCAGACCGTGTATTTGAAATACCAAATATAAATTACAAAGGTATTTCAAATGCGCATTTCAAAATACTATTTACAGTGGAACTTGGTTAATTCGATCATCAAGGGGGCAGTTAAAAACTTCGAACTATCCAAAATTTTGATTTAAAGAAGTCCTTAATAAATAGTTCCAAAACAATAAAATTCATATTTCCAATAAAACTCTTCATTAAATTGACACTCTTGAAGTAAAAATACTTTGATTAACGCCTTTTAACAAGATTAAAGTAGCCTTAAAACAGAAATATTTATTTTAACAAACTACGAAGTATAGTAACATTTTCATTCTAACCTTAAAATGTCCACAGCAACATCTGAACTGCTGTGCCCTACCAATTTAACTCGTAATAGTATAAGTTTAGACACGTTGGAAGTGTGAGTTGTCACACTCTACGCTGGCCCTCATTTTGACTTTCACAGATTATTTTGACAATAGCGTTAGCAAAGCATATTTTCCGATGCATTCACAATTATTTTGAGTCACAGATTATCATTTATAACTAAATTTGAAAAAATGGAATTATCTACAATTTTCTTATTATTGTTTGAATACAAAATGCTAGAGACCGTGGAAAATATTCGAATCAAAGAATATTTCAAATTATAGATGTTCGAATTATCCAGGTTCCACTACATTTGAAATACTGCCTAGCCCTGCCTCGGAGTATGTGACAAGTTTATGTTCAATATTCTGTGTTTGGATTACGAAATACAATGTTCTCTCCCTGCTTCCTTACCCACCATTCGCCTTTCCGCTTTTCATCTGTTCCTCACCTTTCCTGCAACCCCACCACCCCATCTCTTTCCGTCCGCATAGAACTGAAATATTCACCGTAACCGCAGTGCGGAGACACTACAGAGTTGCTGCCAGGTGGGGGGAAAAAGTGAGATGCTCTCATTATACCCCATTTCCTTGCCACCTTGTGGGACACTCGCAAACCTGTCCGTAAGTATCGCTAAGGACCACGGCGGACCGTATCCTACGAAACCAGCAACCCTGGGCAACGTACCTTAACTCGGTTCCCACTCCTTCAAACACTTGACCGGGTGATAAAGGGAATGGATACTACGTTTCTACGAGTCTTTTCTCCCACCAAAATAAAAGCGGTGTGTGTATATCGCCGAGGAGAGCTAGCGGTTCCGCTGAAAGCTAGGAAAAACCTCCCGGGAAAATGTTACGTGGGCTGCAAAGCAGATCTTTTTGCGACTAGAGCCGACCGCTTCTCTTTCCTCGGCGGAAATCCGAAAGGACTTTACAACGAAACGTTTCCAATTTTTATATCCCGCGGTATCCGGCATTGCGCTGGGGAAAAGGAGATGTAGATGCCTATTCACCTTCGAAGATACTTTTAAGAAGAGAAGTAGACCACTCGCTATGAACTCATCTCCTAAAAAGAAGTACTCCAAATAAAAATAGGATTAGAACGCTGTCCCAAAATTTTGGAATTGATACGGTTTAAAAAATATGTTTTATGACTTCAGAAACATCAATTTCAAATGCAAGTGTTTTTAATAATCCACTCTTCATAAATCACTTCACAGTTCCTCGAAAATATGTAATTAACAGAGGCTCTGCTATTTGCATTAAACATTTTTCGTTCATAATTATGTTATTTAATTAATTTATACAATCTATTATGCGACAACCTAAGTTATTGATGAAGTTTAGAATGAGGTAAATATTTGGAAACAATTAAAAAAGTCACTGGGATACTAGACAGCCACCTTTTTTGCAGTTTGTAGAATAGTACTCCGTCCAATTGAGATCCTAAAAAGTACCCCAGCTGTATTTCGCCGTCAGTGAACAATGATCTACGGAACCTAAAATTGTAAATGAAAATCACATTCAAAATAAAGTACATAAGCCAGCTCAAATTAATAAACCAACAGTCTAGAGAAAAAAATTACAAGCTGATCAGTAAATGGAAGGCTGATGAAGAAAAGAATGGATGATATTGGTAATATTTCTTCGGAGAATAAACACGCAATGCCTTATATTTCCACCACTTAAATTAATATAATACGTAAAGATATCATAAAAGTAGGGTTTCTCTGGGTAGCTGAAAAAGAAGAGCAGAAAACAACCACTATCTTGTTCAGGAAGATATATCGCAGTGAGCAGACGAGATATGTCCCTATTCTTCTCCGATCGCTGGCTGAGCTTCTGCTGAGAGAGGTAATTGCTTGGGCCGTAAAAATTCCCCAGCCAGCCCATCACAAATCCCTTGCAGTACTTTGTCCCATGGCATTCCTTACTTTTCACACATAGTGAACGCATTAGAGACGCGACGAACCAAGGCACAAAACCCATTGAACATAAAGGGAAAGCGTAAAAGAAGGAGGAATGAATGGATTTCTATTGTGCACATCGGTACAAGTAGACTGCATTACAGCAGAGGGATGGCAGTCAAAAAGGATCTATGAATCAGAGTAGTTTAACCAAACGTGGAGCGATTCACTGAAACTATTACAGTGGCTATCAGTGATAAAATACGTTGTTTGTATCTCGATGACTTCTATCTTACATTTGATATATCATTCAGCTTTCATTTCACTTATGTCCTCAATGCGAGGCAGTAAGTTTTCCCAAAATTAGTTTTCAACCGAACCGGTTCCCTACAAATTCCTTTGAACATTTTTCCTTTAGTTCCAAAGCCAGCCAGTTTGTTTCCTTTCCCTAAAAATCTTTATTCTCAACTAAGTATAACTTGAGCATAAAGATTATCATCATGCATTTCTAAAAACGTTTATTTTTTCATTTCAGCAATTTTTGTTTACATAATTTCGAAACATAACCATTAAACCTTGCAATCTTTCCTAAAAACATGTGATTCAACAGCAAACTCGCTTCACCATAGTAGAGTAAAGAAGTTAATTCATTCAGTTTTACTAATCTTTTTCATAGCCAATTTCTTTTATTACTCGACCAATACCTGTGCATCCACTTTAATTCAGCACAACTTATATGCATATGTACGACACGCTATCAATGGCCAAATTATGATGGTAGACAACTTTTTCCACCATTTCACATAATTCGATTCCTTGAAAATACGAACACCAAGTATCATAATGTAATTAATCTTCATCAACCAGAATCATTTCACAACTGCAATTTCGGAAAAAGCGAACAACAGTTCACTTTATGCTTAAATTCTATGTAAAATATGAATATGACATTGTATGCGAATTATTAGCCGCCCCTCGTATTTATTCCTAATATTATATAGCCTTTTTATCATAATAAACTTATTTTTTGTTAAAAAAACAACTTACATCCATGGATATCCATGATTCTAATGTAAAATACTTGCTAATAGTATTCCAAGTTACCAAGAATGTCAACATAACCAGTCATTTAAATTGTTAACAAATATGTTGGTTTTAAATAATTTATATAGTTAGAGATGGTACCGATCTCACACATGCAGGCACAATTTTAGATCAATTTTTATCATCGAGTTGTATTGATGAATTCTTCTCGGGTTCTCAGCCAGGTTAATTTAAACATGAGCCGACGCAACGTTTTAAGAGACCAATCTTCAAGGCCGTGTTGCTCTTTTAAATTCCTATTACACACTAAATTAAAATCGTTCATAATTATTGTATAATTAAAACTGAGATACCTTACTGAAGGATTGAATGATTTTGCGCTTCACAAGTCTTAACTGAAAAGAAAAGGATATTTCTTTCTGATGTACACGCGCACTCGAAGTTTAACCTTAAGCAACAGATACAATTAATGCTTATTATCATGTTAAATAAATCATATGCCATTTTAGGTAATGAACCGAGTATCAATTATTCATCTTGGTCTAAATAATTTGATATTTGATTCATAGGGAAATAAAAATTTATTTGATAATTGGGATTAGCATTATTTGGTCCAATAATAAATTTATATTTAAAAACCAAAACAAACATTGTTAACAAAAATCCTTTAATTGGAATGGAGGCATAAATAATTTATTAATACGGAATCCATCTGAATATTTTCCCCGCACTGTGGTATATAATCCGTGATAACAATGTAAAACATCCAATCATCATTAAAAATGAATTCTGAACGACAAGGTCATTTACTGAATTCATCAATAAACTCGACCGGAGTCGAAAACGCTCACATCAAAGATTGGTATCATAATTTGATATTCAGTATCTTCCTCATTAAAAAGGTTTTGCTGTTGTTGACAACAAGGGAATCGATATGTGAATTCATTTATAATGATTTAAATAAAACACGAGTGTAAAAAATGAAAAATTTTTAACACAAAAATAGACCCTTTTACAAAATGTAAATAAAATATACGTGCATCATAAATGTGCGTCTCTTGGATATGTACTGATACTATCTAGTGAATTTCGTTAATAGTTTAGTATTTAAAAATACATGCCGTCGGGTTAGATATAATAAAAATTCCTACGTTTCCTATAATTTTTTCAACAACTACTACCATTGGATCCCCAAAATGGCAACTTTTGCTCAAAAAAACTTGACGTATCCATTTATGATTTCATTTGATATGCGTATAAAATGAATTCTTACATTACTACAAATAATTCCTCTTTCTTGAAGTGGGAGTAAAGAAAAACAGGATATCTTAAAAAAACTAATGAACTAAAAAAACTAAAGAAATCAGTTTACATGTATTTCAGTAGGGTGAGACGTGCGGGATCCACGTGGATATTTCACGTTTTCTGTGATCTATAATATGCGGTAACAATGCAAAATAGCAGTAAAAAAATTAAATGCTTGGCTACTTAATTAAAACATTGATATTTTAGATTTTATTTCATCAGACAGTAAACTAACACACAATACATACCCTCGTATTTTATCTAAGTAAGCTAACGTCAGAGGGGGTCGCAGTTCGAGTAGTACGAGGACTTTGTTGAACTCAAATTAATCACAGTGGCGTTCTAAAAATTTATGGCAGTATATCCTTGTTAAAAGGGGTCGAAGAGTCAATGGCGTCTATCCTAGAGTTGAATTCACGATTATCTGAATATCTAAAAAAAAGATATATTTATAACCGTGCGGAATGTTTCCTCTTCGGTTTCTCATCGACTAACATCAATAAGTAATATCCATAATTCTATCATCAACCAATGTTTTCCTTCAAAAAGGAACCACATATAGTTTACCTTCACTCCAATGTAACTGTTAACTACTCCTCACATGATTAAATACTCATTGAAGTAACTCCAGCAGTCATAATTTTATCATTAAAAGTAATAATTAAAATATTGAGGAACATGGCTGAGACACTGAGAACAGCTCAACAGAATCTTAATTCAATTATAAATTGATCATTTATTTGGAATTTAAATAAAATTCCAATTATATGAGAAAGTCACATTGCTCTTAAAAAATGCTGATTAAATTATTGTATTTTTTGCGGGAGTAGGCCACCCATATAGCAGTGAACCATATGAGTGTCTCAGCCAGAAAATAAAACCGTGGTGGAATTATAGTTTTCGTTCCCTACCTCACAATTTCTCTTATACGGCTGCTGCAGTGCTGCATGAAAGTTCTATATTCAATTTAGTACAATAGGAACATATAGACCCGCAGTGTATCGCAGGCAATAAAATTTTATCTTTGCCGCACCCACGTCAAATTACGCGACTACTCATACATATGTTTATGCCCGCATACAAGAAAGAAAAACTAATTATATATTTTTGTAACTAACGTATTGCTATTATTTGAAATTACGTCTTTTTGTGGAGGAAAATGGAATTGAAACGAGACGATATGCATTTGAAATTGAAAAAAAATTACAAAATTAAAAAAAAGAGAACATTGAGCCTCGATATTTCCACAATACTTCACGTTTTTGCACTGAAAAGGCGATCTTGTGAGCGTTTGTATAAGAAACCTGAGTTACGCCGGAAAAAGAGACGTCGTGCCATAGCATTGGGATGGTAATCCCACGAAAATGGGTGAAAGTGCCCTGCCTTCGCCAAAATCGTCCAGTATTTCGCCTGCTATTCCTTGGAGATCCTGCCCACCATTTCCTAGAGAGAGATGAAAATAATCCTTTCGTTAAAATATGGATTTCTATTTTTCCATCTACACCACTCCTTTTAGCATTTCATTCGGGAAAAAAATGTTTCGGCCGGTATATCCTGGAAACATATTTTCCTAAGAGATAAGCCGCCGAGTTACGCGAGTGACAACGCTGCATCGTATCTATATTTCACTCGCAAAGCTTTTCTCGTTTTCCAGTCTCCCTTTACATCCTTTAGGATATTCTCCTATGCCTTCTCCAGTCTTGGTAAGTTATCTAGGAAAAGTAATAGTATAACATGTAACGATTACTTTTGTAGTGATTTGTACTTGTAAAGGTTAATCTTTACAAAATATATTTTTTCTGGTAGTTCTCTCTTTAAGGCACCTTTACATCACGTAAAAAAACACTGTTACTTAAACATGATACGTAAATTTTTGCACTGAAATATGGTGTCTCGAAATAGAGATGCAATATAAAACTTTTATGCAACACTTTTTAAGGAATGCACTAGGCAAACCAAAAGGTTTTATATAACATCAAAATTGTGTTACAAATAGGATTACATGTTTCCCATAGAGGGTCGGTAAAACATTATAGAAGTTGCAAAAAACATTATGTAACAAACAATTTTCAGTAAAGAACGTCATGTAACAATCTTATATAACTTTGTAATAGTCTATTGTTCTTTATTATCTCTTTATATTTATTTATTTTTTATGCCTTTATTATAGTTCGGAAGTCTGAAAATGTCCTATATAACTTTTTAACACATCTTTTTTAATTAAATTGTATATTTTTTAATCGTTGTATATCGTAAATGCGGCTTTGCGGTTAAAGATGAATCGTCACTTGCTGGTAGGCGGCCATTATTTTACTGATTTCACTGATTTACCTTCACAGATTTACAAATGAGTTTGGATCCCTGAGTACCTTAATCTGTATTTTTTTTAGGCCAGCCACCTTTATATTGTATTTGCCTAATTATGATGTGTACAAAATATGACATTAAGTTGTTACAGCAGTTATAGTTTTGTGTATCGCAAGTGAATTCTATCTTTCAAAATTTCTAACACTCAATTATTGCACATTTTTACAGTACAATTCGACATTTGGCAAGTGGTCTTATTAGATGACAATATTGCCAGAAGTAATTGTAATTAGAACGGCAATTTCACAGATTACTTTTTAAAATAAGTAATTTCTGCTCGTAAATGATCACTTCTTGACGAAATAACTATAAATGAGAGATATGTGCGACGAGTTTGAAACTGGAGTATTAGTGGGAATGAGGATAAAATTAGTGAGATTCGCGGATAATCAGGCGTTGATTACCTAGTTGGCGAACGGGCTTCAGGTATATGAGTTAGAGAAGCGTTTTGAAGAGCATCACATGAGAATAAATCGCAAAAAACAAGGTTGTGCGGTTTCGTAAAGCATCACGAGCTAGAAATGTATGTAAAATTGGATGGGAAGAAAACTTAGCAGGTAGAGAAATTAACTATTTGCACAGTTTGGGACTCCTTTACTTTCATTATCTGCCTGACAGGAGAAAAAATTCAGTAAAGGAAGGATCAAGGAAAAAATATCTCCATCGCACGCGGGTAAAACGGAGTAAACAGCTAAAATTTCCTTTTGCTCATCTCAATCCACGGCTACCATAAATATGCTTTTTGATCCACGGTCTGTGGAGGACATATTTGAATCAGGCCACCGATTCAGTGTTACTGACCTCATCTCGTTTGAAAGCCACAGAAAACCACAAATTGGATGTCAAAGAAAGATTATTTATTCGCTTTTTGTGAAAGAGAATGAGTTGAATAACTAATCAGACCTTATAAAGAGCTATATATCCAACACAGCTGAAAAACACAAATTACCACATTTAAGACATTTTCCAGTCATGGTTAGCCGCGGTTATTCGTATTAATGACCATTTATAAAAGCCGCAGACTTTTCTTCAGATCTCAGCTCTTAGGTCACGACATCGACTCTCAAAAACTTGATGCAGCCTTAATTATTAACGTCCAAGCAATTGGAAAAACTACACCCCTGGCTATAGTGCATTCTATATTCTAGTAGATATAAATGAATGGCTTAGGTGTGGTTTCAATGATATCCTAGGCAGTCGGTGTTTTCTACGTCCACATAATACCCTGCGAGCCACCAATAGGATGTTTGGCAGAGGGTGATCAATCACCAGCATGTAGAATGCAATAGGATTCGCATATATACACCAAATAGTACAAAAAACGTTACGCATGCTAACAAATAATGCCACCAAACTCATTCGAGGCAAAACTTGCCATCACTCAATACGGTTTTCTGCCAAAAAAGTTGTAATGCACAAAATACGCAGTTAGGAATAATAAGGAAATTCAGAAACATGCATTAAGGTATACACATAAGTAAGCAAGCTAAAATACAAGTCATCTAATCTATTTTTGAGTTCTTGCATACTTATTTATTCTCATTTACTTGTCTATTTCGTCCACCATGAAAGTGGCAATATGTACTGAATCCTGGTCCGATTAAAATAAAGAAATGTCTAAATGAAAAAGTATTTTCAACGTATAAAAAACCACAGGAACTTTGAAATTGGAGGAATTTGTGTAAGAATGTACTAGGTAAGCCGAGCGAAAATTTGACTCTTTTACGCAATCAGGGAATGACAACATGATGCATATTAAGGAAACGGTGTGATTGAGTTTTAAATAGAGAAGTCGGTTTATCACAAAGTACTTTTTAAAAACTATTTTCTTGCAAAAATTTGTAAAACACATGAATACATTACAGGAAAGAGAGTTTGGCACGAGTAAGATCATACGTGACGTCTGTTCCTGAATAATGGCATGCAATTTACAAAAACTCTTTAAAAACAAACTTTTATGCAATTCACCCATTTACAAACACTATGCTTATTTCGTATTATTTTCATGTTTTGTTTTGATTTCCCGTTGTCAGCAATTCTTGAGTACTTTCAACACGATATTTTTATTTATTCGCGATACACATTATCTTTCAAGTTCATTACACACGTTGTCTCTTTTAGAGAACGTTTAACATTCTTCATAATTCTTCGATTTTATTTTTAATATTTTTGGCTGCTAATGTTACGCTTCTTTGCTATATTAATGGATTTAACGGGTTTTAAAACCTTTTTTTTAACTCCAGAACATAAAAAAGTATGAAGAGTCAATGTACTTTGAGCTAGTAATCGACATGGAAAATCTAAACATTAAAGTCAAGTGAATGGGTAAATAGTGAAATTCGAGATTTAGATTGTATTTTTCGCCAGAAGCCGGTGATTCAACGTTTAAAATGATACATCATTTATTGAGTACCTACCTCATTTATTGTAGGTGCAGTATATGAGCATATAAGGAATGGCAGAAAAAGACCTTTCTGTAGTAATAAATAGGATTATATGAGATAAGTTGAAAGGCATAGTGCATAGACATAGTTGAGTTAGAAAATAGATAAGGTTAGGAAGGTCGAAGAACGCAGATTTTTTCCTAAAGCCACCTTTGCCCCACGAATTTCGCCACACCTTACGTTTCTCATCCATGCCTACCCCTCCACACAAACACCGACCGGCTCTGTAAGCTACCTCCCCAAACTCTCGCGTTTCCGCCCAGAAATACGCCAAAGCCAGGGTGCCACCTCATCTCTTGGACACTATGGAAACCGCTGGGAGCTCCTTTATTATTCCATACTCGGGGAAATTCGATTCCCCAAAAACCCCGCTATCGTAAGCCTCCATTGCACTTCGGCATCCAGTGTCACATCACAACCTTTTTCCCCTCTCTTCTCCCTTTTGCAACCCAGTTCATTTCTTCGCACCCTTTACAAAGCATTTCCTCCAAAGCTTTTTCCTTCCTACCTCAGTCAACAACTTGATCTCCACTTTTCTCCGAAAACTAGTTACTCCTAAGAATAGAAGGCGACAGTGCATTTCCAAACCTTAGCTTTCAACGCTTGTCATAAGGTGAATTGTAAGAGCTTAGGCTTAAAGTGAGGCTTAAGTCGCCATAAGTCCTTTAAATCCATGGTGACAGGGAAATAGTTTATCGATGACTTTGGATAAAGATAGTGATTTATAATTAGAAATTTAATACAAACAGTAGAGATGTACTAAAATATATTTAGGTTGTACTAATCAGGATAATAATAATAATAATGAAAAAAGTGAGCTTCATCGGATGAAAACTAAAAAATATGCACTAAAAACAAATACTTTGCAATTACATCCTTTTTAAATACACATATTCCATTTTTTACTTTCTTAGGCGTAGATATTTACCTTCCGGTTGGAGGACTGCTTGAACGACGACTATAGATATGAGCGCATGAGCGTTGTACTTGGGATATCGGGAATTTTTTTTATCAATTTTACGGGGACATAAGGAAATTTTCCTGTGCCAGTAAAAACAATAAGTGAAGTATTTTCTATATTTAATTTTATTTCCATGTAGTATAATCCAATATCTCAGCCACATATATTCCTTGCTCTACATAGCAACATCCAGTTCTTTAAGCCACACCGAAGCCGCATGTTTCTGGCGCCTATTCCAGCCTTCCAACGCCGAGTTGATTATCCCGAATGAGTTTAATATTACTCAGATCAAAGGCTAAATTAAATTCCTCTGATAGTTTAAAATGAAAATTATATTTAAGAATATGAATAAATATCAAGTGTCTCAGTAAAATGTAGGATGAAGACCAAATAAAGACGTCTCTGCACATACTAAAATGCATCCCTTAAAGTTCTATTGGGGATAGTTGAAATAGATCGGCGGAGCAATGACCTTCTTCACCTAAAATTGAAAGTAGTATTTCTTTACTTGTATCTAATGATTATCAAATACTACACTTCAGTTAGGTCGCGTGCATGGGAATGTGTAAGAATTGCAATGAAGATGAACATTATCATGCATGTATTCTTTAAAAATTCACAATTCAAATTTACGAGAAAGAGACAGAGAGAAAATTTCTAAGTTAGTGCGGATATGAGAGCTGATTGTGAAAATGTGAATCTGACATTTTTATCTAGTATGCAGGGATGGAAACTTTTCTGAAGAAATTAAGTAAAAAAATCGTAGGCCTTATTGGCGAAGACTATTCATAAAACATTCTCGACTTTGGCACCGGTTGAGGTCGTTAAAGGCTAACATTTCGATGAATAACCCCCTTATCGTCGCCAGGGATAAAACTGACAAAGAATGCCATCAGGGCTAAGACTTAAAACTTAACTTAACTTAACCGTTTGACTAAATTCCAGGGATGTCAACAGAAACTAAACCAAAGTCAAAACCAGTAAAATTTAAATAGTTTCGTTCGCTGGAGCGAAATGTAGAAACGAAACGGATTTAAACCCTGGGAGCATAACTCAGTGTCGAAACGACATTGGAGTCAAAACTATTCGGGAAGAAACCAAAATAAAACTCTGGGGCGAAACAAAACACTGATAACGTTTTGCACCGGAGTGACCAGGTGCTTCACCTTCAAACAGTTTAGTTTCGACCCACACACCGAGTACGAAGTATGGTTGAATGAAGTAGAGGTTCGGCCTACCGCCATTAGATGCATAGGGAACTAATATTCTTGCAACTAACAGGTAACGGTAACGGTAAACTGGCCATTCGATTTTTAAGCTCAAAGTCAACGTAATGGGTCGCAACTATTCTCTCTTATCAACTTTTGGGATCAAAACTTAACTATGAGCAGCGGATTTGCGATTAATTTAGTTTCGTTCCCGTGAGTAAAGTTTCGTCCCGAGTCGAAACTAAATTCCTTGATTATTTTAAGTTCCTGCGGGAACAAAACTTAACCTTGACCTCGTATTTTCGTTTCCATACGGGAGGAAACGAAACATTTTCGTTTCGTTCCAATTGCCATCCCTGCTTAAAACCCAAGAAGATTTTATCAAAAAAAATATTAAACGCACTCCCATTTGCAATGCTATATTTCCAGTCAACATGCTCCAATACCTCACGCCCAAAATCCCCTCCAATTCCCTACTCTATATCTCAACCTTCAGTCCTCCAAACGTATTCCCACCGCTCCACACCAAACCGCACCACATCGCCCACCCGAGGCCACCCATCCTTCCATCACCGGAGCAACCGTAGCACCGGAATCCCGTTGGTAACCTTCGCTGCTCCGCAAAACCCAAACCGCGAACTTCCACCCCTGCTAGCCTTCACTTCCTCCAGCTACCCCGCACACACGAATCCTTTCACTGCCGATGCCTTTCGCATTAACAACCTCGGTCTTCCTGTCTACTCCTCAATGCCAAACGGAATACTTTGAATATCTGCATACCCCCCACGGTGATTTTTTGCGGGAAGGGCCTTAAGCAGGGAAATTTTCGGTGGAATGTCCCCCGAGACCAAGACGAGCACTTCACAGTTTGGTCGTGTGGATTGAAGGTATTTTGTAGTCCTCATCAGGGGTGTTGAGTTGGGCTAGAGAGTGAATTTTGGCAGACGTGGCCACTATTTCGTCGCGTCCGTGGATGTGATATATGAATAACTCGTTGGAAAGGTCAAAGGGAACATGAATGGAAATAATGCAAGCCATTATTACATTTTAATGCACCACTACTTAGTTTCTCTAAACATTTCTAAACAGTTTTTTTAAAATTACACTTAAGGCGAGAAGTTTGATAATACAATAACTTTTACCACTCTCTAGATATTTTTTTCATAGGCAATATTTGATTCCGTAGTTGTGGTCAATACCCCACTCGCAGGAAACTTCAAAGGGAAGTAAAAAAAAGGGAAGTACATACATACATGAAAATATTTTAACCACACTTATCTTTTAATGCACCATTTCTGAGTTTCTCTTAATATTTCTGAACCGCTTTCTTCAAAACTCGCATTTCGAGCGAGTAGTTTGATAATACATTTAAAAAATAATTTTCACGATATTTTTTCATAAGTTTTATTGCCAAACGTCATCAATGATATTGATTTGGGCTAGAGAGTAAATTTAAGCATATCTAGTTACCATTTCGTAGATGTTATCAATCGTAGTAAAGCTGAAGGGGAGCGCAAATGCGAATACTACAAGCAATAATAATACTTCAATGTAGCATTTCGGAGTTTATTTTATACTTCCGAAACGGAGCAATTTTAAATCGACAAATATAAGAAAGGATTTTTCAAATTTTCATTTGCTAGCAATCAGTATCACGTTTGCTTTATTAGTGTCTCTATTGTTCATTATTCATATATGCACGATCTGTATTGCTGTTGTATATTTTCATTTGTTAATAATTTCAATCTATTATTATAGCAAGACATAAATCTGATTTCTGAACTGTAACCTTGCATAAAAAGTGCTAAAATTGGATGTAAAAAATTGAGAAAAACAAATCATATCATTATTAAATTATATTGTTATCACGAAAAAGCCTACGGCCTTATCTGCCCACACAGGGTCTGCCAAAGGTGATTCATGAGCGAGGGAGCGAGTTTGAGCTTCGGAAACGCCCGAGGGTTGAGGAAAAGAGGTCCTGGAACCAAGACTGAGGAAAGGAGAGGGCAAGGAAGAGAGAATTTCGGAGGACATTGAAAGGAGGCCATCCTGGGAACTCATTTAAGAGGGGTTGTTTGAGGTGCGGGTGAGGAATTGGTGGGACGGAACTGCTCGCCCTTAACACGATTTCGCCGGAGGTTCGATGAAGAGCCGAGAGAAGAGAGGCGGGTCAAAGATAAAGGATTAGGGCGAACGCGCGTGTGTGTGTATGCGCTGCACTTGGGTGATTCGGAAAGTTCGTGGAGAAAGAACTAAAAGGGTCACGGGCGAGAGAGAGGTAAGGGAGTGGGATAATTAGGGCGAAGTCTTCCTTAAAAGGGAGAAAGGAATCTCCAATGTGGGAAGAAATGGAAAAAAACCTAGGGTCGTGTGGTTTTTGAAATGGTTTAACATCCTCAAGGGAATGATTACATATGGTCGTTAACCTAATATTTAGTTACAGAAAAATGAGAGCGTCAAAAAGGTTTCATTGAAACGTAGCCATTTGTAATAATTTTGTTTGAATTGAAATATGGCAAATATGCTTCAATATTTCTTTCATAACAAAAAGAATTTCCATCGATTCTTTGAAGAAGCACTTTCAAAAATAAATTTAAAAATTTGAAAGCATAAAATTCAACAAAAAGGGAACTTCAGACAAATGCATTCTTAGATTAAATAATCAAAAATACATAAATAAGTAAATAAATAAATTTCAGTCAAATATATTGATATTAGATCTTACAAGCTAGTTATTACTCTAAAATAAGTTACAATTTATGGATATATGACAATTTTATGGAGAGACATAGAATTAAATATGATTCAAGGCATTTTCTTCATTAAATTCAGGGAAACGTAGTAAAAGTTAAAATAATTAGGATTCGAACGATTTATTTCCGTTTTCTTTATGGTAAATTCAAATACATAACAGAATTTTGGTCATAATATATGAACATTAGAGCCAATTGCATGCTGAATTGACGGAAAATTACACATAAAAACAAATACACAGTCAAAGAGAGTAATGAAACACGTTCTGAAATCTAGAACACCCAATAGAGTTACATTAATATGGACGGAGTGACGTTGTCAAATTTTAGATAGGTAGTATCAAAATAAGGCTCTAATAAGCTTCTATAACAATATCGTAAAGTATTAATGCGATTAAACGAATAGGAATATTTTTGGAGGTGTTTGTATTATAACAGCAAATGATTCAACCCATTTAATGATATACATGCAGATAATTGTTAACACGGAAAAATTATGGTACGAACCAATACATTTTTTACATACTTATTTCAATGGACTATGGACTAACAAATATGGACTAAAAAACATGCCACCGAATGCAATAACCGTGAATAATTAGTTTTCTTTAAAACAGTGGCGCAGACAGGATTTTAAAAGTTTACTTGAGATTTCGGGGCCTTCCTGGTGTGCATGGAAAAGACATCACAGAAAATGGGTACGGGGATATTTGATGTTGAAAAATTGATTTTTAGGACTCAATAACAGTAATTTGGCACGAGTACTTATTAAAATAAAGTACTTCTTTACTTATTTAGGTCATCTTACTCCTTTTTGGTACCTCTTTCAAAGACTCAAAGGGGACGGTTGCAACCCGTAAAACACCCTTACTCCTCCATAGCTACGTTTTTAATCTGCTTGCAGTTGCTTTCTTTTTATGATACTGAAATGAGCAGGTAAACTTAGGCATGCACACCTCTTTAGACTTTTTCATCAAATTATTAAGTATATAAAAGCATTTAATCCATTCGAAATAAAACATATACTAGCAACATTTGATAAATCAGGTTTATGGATCCCGATAAGAGGTCTATATTGAAACCCACATACAAGATGATAGCATGTCTCTTTTAGGGGAATAACACGCTAGGAAATAGGGTTGAATTGTTTTTGCTTATTGAAAGGGTATATAATAGTAACTAAGCAGCTTACATTTAAAATACCTTTAATAACTTCAAATTACAATCAAACGCTAACTTCGAAAATAGTGAGAAAGGAAAGGAATTCTCCCGACGCAATTTTAATAACGTTTAGATAAATACTTCGGAGGCCACTGAACGTTCAAAAACACTTATCCGTCAACAAGACTCCTAGAGTTATGGAAACATGCTCTTTATGATGACCTCAATGTTCTTCCAGAGCCTATAGCAGCCCGCAAGTCCAACAGTTTGAAGAGCTCTCTCTGAAACTCTCACGATTGGCAATGAAGTAGCGAAAAATAACATGCAAAATTTTACTACAAAAGTCTACTCTAAGATTCGAGGGATAAAGTTTGATATTATTAGTGAAAAATTAATGGTACATTAAAGTTGAAAATTTTACTGCTTAACGCAATAATTTGGAAATGAAAAAATTGGTTATTTGCACATAAATGGATGGTTTGGAAAGATTTAAAGGTTGGAATGCTCTCCAGAGTAGTAGGAATGTTTGGAGTGAGAGTTAAAGGCTGATGGAGTAGGTTGAGAGATCGGAATGTGCGGTTTCACAAGGGAGTACGATAATTCGCAGGAGATTCAAGGGGTCTAATGAAGTGGACGAGTGAGTTCGACGATAGGGAATGAAGAGATGTTGGTTTTAGAGGTCGAAAGCGGAAGAGTTTTTCCCAACTTTCTCCTTCAAACAGCTCTCGTAACAGCCGAATCGGCAATGTGCTTGATTCCCGAGTGGCAATGTTGAAATCATCGAAGAATTTAAAAGTCTACTTCCACGGTTGTTTCGCATGAAAAGATCTGAAAACAACCTTGTATTTAGGAGATGTTTTCTCGACTCGGATACCATCAAAACTTATTCAGGCTAAAAGTCAGGTAATAGGGTATGAACGTATATTGAAAACCAGCTACGCTCCACTTTATTTCTATGCTACGGAATGTGTTCGAATTTGTAGGTGCACACTTCGTATTCATAAGTCTTGGCAATAGCCACTCAAGTAAATGGCCCAAATGGAAGATCATGCCAAGGATGGAATCTTTTTTATTTTGAATTTTCATAAATTCCAGATGATAGTGGAAACATGTTTACTGGCATTTAAAATTAATAGGCGCACTGAAAAGTCGCAAGTAATCGTTAATTCGATATACAATATTGCATTCCTTTAAATCTCAGGGAGTCATCATGATGCTTATACGCTTTGTTCTTGAAAGCTTTTGTATGAAGTTATTATAAATTTTCCACATGAAACACCCAACTGGTATATGTTACGAGAGCAATTTTTCGCAATCAGAAGAAACATAACAAATCCGGTCAATACTATAATCATTGCAAGTTGAGATGAATTACTCTTAATTCATAAACAAGTACTACATAAACACGCTACCAAAATATAGAGAAAAAAATGTAATTGAAGAGCAAATTTTAATTTAATCTCTAAAGTCTAATAATTTAACACATAATCATTGCTTGAAAGCAGTCACTTTCACTAATTCTAAAGTTATTTTCGACAACCGTGCAGTAATAGGGTCGTAACCCTAAATGTAACACCACATTCCCGCAAAATTATATGAATAATCACAACAATTTTATTTGATCATCAATTGTTAAAATCTATGGTAGGAAATTCCTAAACTTTACCTATATTGTAAGAAACGAAAAAATCGAAATGACTGAAAATGATATCTTGTTTCTTTCATAAAATAAAGGTTTGCTGTTCATTTTGAATTTTTAAATATTCTCAAATTTCATACTTCCTCTGCTTTTTAATTTGAAGATTTTTACCTGCTCTAAAAATCATATATCTACTTTCCCAAATGATAACTGCCCCAAATTATATGGTAAAAAATTTCTGTCACAAATATATACATTTCTCCTCCAATCCCGCTCCTGCCCAAGTGGCGATCGACATTGCAGGCATTGTGAATAGCATATTCTCATTGCTTAATGTCTGTTATCTCATTCAATATTGGACATTATTGTACATAGATAACAAGCATTATTTTAACTACATTCCACCTCGCTGCTAACCCAATTTAACCATTATCCATTATTCATTGTCCCCATTTTACTCGTCAACGATACGGTTCAAATTCCCCGAAGTCATAAATCCTACGTACCAGAAAATACTAGGTCAAAACATTTTGCTTTGCATACGATATTACTGGTATTCCACGAAACATATATACATAACAAGAAGCGTTGCAACGCAGACTTGGTTCTGATGAATGACGCCATAAACATGCACAAAAGATATTTTATAATAGAATACAATGTTGTTTTTTCTCTATGTTTAAAAATGTAGGTAAGTTGGATATTGATCAAAATTAAAATGCTAATTATTGATAATATGCTTTTATTTTTATTGCCTTCATTCAAGTTGTTATCATAATTATCCTCACTTTGCAATGGCCACCGTTTTTCAGGCACCATGTTACATAATCATGAATTACACAAATGAGATGAGGAATTTTGAGATAACTGAATCTAATTTATCGATGATTAGCTAAGAAAAAATACGTTTTACTTGCCTGCTGAAAACCCTCGTCTAAAAAAAATTATATAATTTCTCCGGTTAACAGCTGATTGCTATAAGTTAATTTTTCAATCTTCATCATATTAGGTGTTTCTTGTTGATATTTTGTCCGTCCAATCAATTTGGATTTTGCTTAGGTATTTTTACATCTTGAATGGATGTCAAATTCAGTGAATGCATTTTCAGTTTTCGAATTAGAATATTGCTAATTAAATAGATCCCGTATGGAAAAAATTACATTGACATTATTAAATGAATTCAAAAAGTTTTTTCCGGTACTTTTTTTTTCGATATCTCGTTTATCCTATGGCGAAAGCACATTATAAACGAAAATATGTTGGAAAACTTTCATTTTTATAAATTAATTTAGTGAAGAATATCGAACTATCTCCTATTTTACAATGCTGTAATAAATGAAGGAGAATATGATATGCTGTGGAAATCGATTTTCACATTTTATCCTGAAATTGTATAAATATGATGACACTTTACTCCAAGATACTCAATAGTGAATAGGAAAATTTTTCTGTTAGCAGATAATGAATTGTATATGAAAATATTGTAAAAATCTAAATTTCAATTGAGATAAATATACATTTTTAAGAGAGAAAGATTAATTAGAATCTAATCACGCAGAGCTGAAGTTCCTAATGGGTAGAATGGACAATTTATTTGTGTGTTTGAAAAATTGGTATTTATTAAAGTTCAATTTTATTTATATTGCATTAGCTTTGCCTCATGATTTTGACTGGGACTAACAATAGGATGTAGGGAGCTCTTTTTTGGCCAATGGTATAAAATATATACGAAGATATTTGTCACTGGACAATTCGTGGGAAAATTGGCCAGTGACACATACCTCTGTAGTTAATTTAGTGCCAACAATATCTTCTTTGATATTTCTTCTATGTTTTATTCTTTGATCGTTAATTGTTAAATTGGTTGAATAAAAACGAAAACAATAAATAAAAATAAATAAATAGGAAACAAGTACGAGAGTTTCACTTTAGTGAGTCAGATAACCAACAAAGGTTGAAACTAGAGAACAAACACAACCCCGAGCTTCACATGTACTTGAATGAGAGCTTCCAGCAGCGAGATCAATAAGCGCTGAACCTTGTCAGTATGCAACACACACTCTCAAGGATTGAACCAACACCATTTTCCTTGCCTCGTATTTTTGCAGCATTGATACCAATACAATTCGTATCAAGGGTTTCCCTATCCCCGGATCAGAGGCGGAGAAAATCCTCTTATACCGCCACATCATAAGTTTGGTAGCCGGCTGAACCAACAACGCCTTGCCAGATTATTCTTGACTATGAACTCGCGCAGTGTATGTGGCGTACAAGCTCAAGTTTACATCCACCGAATGATAGCATTTCGATGGCGCATTTAGGGTTAATTCAGGTAATGTTCAATGCACTTATATGCCAGGAGCATACTTTTCAATACGAAAAGAAATAAAATCATGGGTTGCCATATTAAATCTCCTTTCATCCAGAAAAGTACAAATGCACTAATTATATTTTAAGTAATTTATGCACAAAATCAAAATGACAAATCAGTTGCAACTATAGCTTCATGAGAGGTTACTGGATGATAGGAAATGGATTGGCATTCCATAATTTGTCGATTAATCATATAGGTCAATTGGTATTTGCACTGGTATACGCCGAAATCGTCAAAATACGTCAACGGGGTAATGCATGCAAAATGCCAAGGTAATGTCCGCGGGTTTAAATCCTGTTTGGTCGGCATTACCACCACCTAGGGCATCGATGTATGTTATTATCAAACAAGTAAATTTTAAGAAAGGACTAACTAGTCCTAAATTCGCATGTTATATATTATTCTATTACAAATACATGATTACATAGTACCTATGACTGTTAATATTCCCAATTGGGAGTTCATAATACGAGTAATCACAAAGGGAAAAATTGTGATTTAATGTTTCTAACATCATGAGGGTAATATTTATTTCACTTATTCGCATAGTACTTCATCCCAAAGGCTGGTTTGGTATAGTTTAGGTTCACGTTACCCCGGATCAACATAAAGCCTCAGGGTTTCACACATTCTTAGTAGAGGGTAGCTGGTTCTACCTAACACTTTGAGAATTCATTGTAAAAATAATTGTCTCAACGAGAACTCGAAACCAGGACCTCTCGAGCAGAAGCCAATGCTTTACTCGATAGACTTCCGAAATACATTTTTAAATTAATTCGCCTTAAATATGACTTCCGTTGCCATAATTTGCCGAAGGATATGTACATTAAACTCGATTGTTTCTGGCTTTACTTTGTGAAAATCCATTCTGAACAATAAAAAGTTATGGTACTTTTTCACACGATGTATTCAAGACGACCGGTTTCTTCGCAGAGGCGACATCATCAGGTACAGAAGTCGTTATATTAACAGTATTATTATTATTATTATTATTAATGTATATTTCTGTACCTGATGATGTCGCCTCTGCGACGAAACCGGTCGTCTTGAATACATCGTGTGAAAAAGTACCATAACTTTTTATTGTTCAGATATGTACATTGTTAAAAAAAAAACTTTAGAGATATTACATCGTTATCACATATCCTACTTTATAATTGCGTAATAGCTACCACCTTTCGAAAACTTCCATGCATAATTTTATGCGATGAATATTGTACTGCACGATAGAAAATATAGTTAAACCCACAACATCATTTCAGAGAAATATTTACGATGAATATTCAAAAAATACCGATAGACGATCAAATACTTATTATTAGGGTACAGAGGAAATACGAGTATTTGAAATATACGTAGAAGCTAAAGGAGTAGATCTAAAAAAACGGGGAGCATATAGTGAATCAATATGTTAAAAAAGAATAATTTGTTTCCCGGACCGTACAGATCAGTCTCCAAATGCATCCGATTCGACTCAAGTCAATCGCCCGATTCGTACTCCGTAATATCCGGATAACATGTCTCCATCTATCAGGAAAAGGGAAAAAGAATGAGAGATTCTCATTTCCTGTCACTATTCTCGTGCCGTTTCAATGGATAAAGATTTATTTCTGCATATAGGTAAAAATACGTCACGAGCTCCAAAGTCCGCTACCAAGGGGATTGCATAGAGGAGACCCAATTCCATCCCACAATAGACTGATTTCTGTTGCCACTTCGGTCGCATTTTTATCGGTTTTCGAACATGTCCGCGGCGCTGTATACAGTGCAATGCGATCTACTATTTCATCCAATGTTGTATAATATAATTTTTTTCATATGCGATTATTAGCACTGAAAAGCAATTAAATGTATAGATCACATCTTCATTTGCATAAATTATCACAGAAAGGACTTTTTCTTTCATTCCGTATATGTTGGGTTAATACCGCACTTACAGAGATAATTGTATCATTTTAAATTACCTGCTTTTGACGAAAAATACAATCTACAAATTACAATAGTTGTTACCCATAAATTTTACTTAAAGTATTCGATTTTTTCGTGTCGATTACACGCTCGAGGCATAACGACTTGACACATTCTTTTTCATTCTAAACTTCAAGAAAAGACTTCATAACCCGTTAAATCTATAAATAAGCCGAAGAAACGTAAAATAAGCAGGCAAAAATGTATAAATTAATGCAAAACTTTCGCACGAGTTACCTAGTTTATATAAATTTCGGTTAATGCCCCTAATTATACCTATAACCCCGTGAAACTCAGATCACTTTGTCCATGAAGGCGAATTTAACACACACACATATATATATTGCGTTACACACTCATATATATACATATATATGTGTGTGTAAAAGTTACATATTACATGTTTTTCAAAAAAGCTACAAATCCGTGAAACATTTTACATTTAACAATGTGCTAAAAAACGAAATATTGCGTTACACACACATATATATACATATAATTTATATTTGATTTGTAACGCAATATATATACATTATATATACATATAATATAAATTATATGTATATATATGTGTTATATAAAAAGTTACATGTAATATGTAACTTTTTTAATATGATATGTTACACAGTGTAAACGCACATTAAGCGACACTAGTTGCAACTTTTGAAAACACCTTTAAATGCTCCGTGAGTTGAAAGATCAAAAAACATTCAGAGGCCGACTTAAAGATCGCCTTATGTAGTATTCGTGGCCACTACCATCCCGAAATGATCCTATCTGCATTCATCCCAATGCAAATAAGGAGCCATTTCCCTCCACCTTAAAAATGATGAATACTAAAAGCACTTGAAGTTGTATTCATTCGTGCGCCGAGAAATAATATTGTGTCACACTCTCGCGTAAAAGTAGTAGATAGAGGGTAAATTTCCGCCCTTAAAATATGACGGCAGTTCTCCGCTAGTCATCCAACAGCCGTAAATGCGGCGGCGTGATATATGGAGAAAATTGCTTCTCGGGCCCAAGCCAATCAATTCTCGCCCTTGATGTTTCCAACCTATCTTTCCTCATTCATCTCCTATCGTTACTACACTTGTTCCAAAAAACTATGTCCCACCAAAATTTCGATCAGTTTTGAACGCATATTTTAATACAGGATCAATACAAAACCTCGAATATAAACCTGCATGACTATCAATGTGTCAACAGTTTTTGGTTTCGTTTCTGGGTTAGTAAACTTTTATTGGAAAATCGGACGGTTTTAAAGAAAAACTCAAGACATTTTTAAGCTACAATAAACTATAATATTATAGGATTCCTGATATTTCACGATTAATGAGGCCTCATTCTAGGCTATTTCAAAGACTTATTTTAAGACACCTGCTGTGTAAAAAAATATTAAATATTTCTATTAAGGTGCTTTAAAATTGTTGCGTAAGTTATCTCATACAAAATATCTCGGGATTCACCCAAAAATTATTTTTATAAACTAAGCATATCTACTTTACTCTTACAAAGATTAAATTTTGTGGCACCTGATAAATGGATTTTTAGGCTTTAATTTTTTTAAGAATTAAATTTCATACATTGCAAACCTTTGTCGCACTAAAATCCCTACCACTTTTGAAACCGTATCTTTTATGTAGGATGAGCATAAAATCTCAACTACACCCCTATATGGCTAGGAAAGGGGTCCTCTAATAACGACAGGCCTGTCAAGCTTTTACGCTTCACAAAATTAAACTCCCAAAATTAATATTTTTTTGGAAAATTGGAAGGCTTTTTTAAGAAAAATTCAATCTTCTAGCAAGAATAATCTACTGCGAATATCATACGATTCCTTCTTTTTTACCATGAGTTATCGTAGACCACTGAGTTAAGGCTATTTTTAAGAATTTGTTTGAAGCACTGGGTGGGTAAAAGAAATTATCATTATTGTTTTTTCTAAACGCATAAAATTGGTAACGTGACAAAATAAAATATTTCGGAATTGGCCTAAACTTTTATTCTATAATCTAAACACATCTGCCTTACTCTTCCAGATATAAAATTATGTAGAAATTTATAAATTCATTTATAGACATTACTTTTTTTTAGCAATTACGTTTTATACATCACAAAACTATGTCGCACTAAAATTCCGATCAGTTTGTAATACATATTTCTATACAGGATCAAATCAAACCCTCAACTATATCCCTTTATCACCAGCAACGGTTCCTTAAAAGTACGGCAATTTGGTCAATATTTTATATTCTCACCCGAATTGAATTTAAATTTGTTCGGTAAGTTGAAGGTTTGCGAAGAAAAAATCAATATTCCAGTATCAACAAACCGTGTGGGGATGGAAATATAAATTATTAATTGGCGAGAGAAATAATTAGCACTGTTCCAGTAATAAGTCAAGCTGTCTTTACCAATCTGATTTCAACTCCATTTAAAATTGGGGTGTTGTCACAGAATTAGTCACTTACCCGTTTGTTTGTCGCTAGTTTGATTTCGGTAGGTGAGGGTAGAGCACAAACCTGGACATAGCCACATGTCAGTAAAATTAATGTATTCAAAGTATGCCGGCCAGGTCCTTTCCCTTAGCCATGTCTTAATATGCGGTTTATTGAACGGGGTATCCGATGGCTACAGAATTTAATTGTCCCTGGACCATTAGGTCAGCGGCCGAGAGCTATTCTATGCCTGTTTTAGACGTAAGTATAATGCCACTGGAGATAAATCCTATTTTTTGTTTCGATTTCAGCGTAGTTCACACACCCATTTATCTCGTCTGATGGTGGTAAAAGCATTCGTATTCATCGTTAAAGGTATTGAGTACAGTAAATAAAAACACAGTGTTAAAGTAAGAATAAAATAGGAAAGAATGAAGGACTTACCTAGTCAATCCCTGTGGTTTGAGTCAACAGTAACCGCAAATATCCATTTCAGAGGAGTCCTAGAATATAAATATATATTTGTTGAAATTTGCTCGACGGAACCAGCATATGGAATAATATAAAATGAAATCTCTCTACACTCATCATCTCTAGCAGCTTAAATGTTCGCATCAATTTCCCTCCACACACAACATATTGAGGATACCAATCAATAAAAAAAAAACTGATCCAAGCGAATAGGTGCTCCAAATTTCCCCTGCAAGATTATAAAACTCACTTATATCCTGACACTCTATATTCCATCCATCCTTCAATATCAAATTTGAATGTTTTAACAACTAAAATGACATCCAAAATGTGTCCCTTTCTTCAAAGAGAATACAAACAATGACATATACCCTCTTTCACTCTAAACTAAGAACTGAGGTAATAGTAAAATGAACTCATGGCATTCAAGGAGGCAAAAAAATCCTTGTAGGCTTACTTTTAAAAAATGTAGGCTTACTTTAGCCTCTGTGAATTCATATGGGATTGGCCACGTTAGTCAGTAAGCCAGTAAACCAAATACTATTTCATGTTGACGGTGAATTTAATTTTATGAGATAAATGGCAATTAATGATAAATTTTCAAGTTTTAGCACCGGAGGCAAATTTCATACCAAAAGTTTAATAGTCCTTATTGTAATCCATCTTCATGATTTTATAGACAGCACCACACTTGGATTTATTTTTAATATTTTTTTAAATTGGTCCGTAAATTATAAGCCTATCACATGATTTCAAAGGTGAAACGATGGAGTTGGTTTATGCGTCACATAAAAAATAAAATAAAGGTAAATTCATCACCTAAATACATGATGTGTCGGATTTTAAGGTTCTCAATCGCTATGAAATCTTGATTTATTTAAAAAATAGTAAAGGGTGAAAAAAGAAGTAACTAATACGTCATCCTCCATCTCCTTCAGTAACTACTGCACTGAAGAAATATTGACTGATGAAGAGGAATAATATTATGCAAAGAGTTAATTATTTTCAAAGGAAATTCCTTGATTTAATTATAAAATAATTCTCGAGAGGTAACATTGAAAGCTAGGAATCGTGTTAGTTTTCTATTCTTAGGCTATTTGACCCACAGTATAATAATAAATAGCCTTTATTCGACAAATTACAAGTTAGTAACTACTTCATAAATATTTAAGCATGGTAATATTTTATCAAGATTAAAATAAGGAAAAACTTATACTGGGTCATCCGCCATCAATTCATTTAAAGTTTGTACCATGGGGTCTCAAATTTCGATGAAAAGTTCGGAATGGCCTATATCATTCAAGAATATTTAATTGCTTCAGTCTTAAACAAAGGCTTAGCTTTAAAAGAATCCTTAAATCAGGGCTCTATGGCAGTTGAATGGTTAAAAGAGGGAAACGTAGGATTCAAGGATCATTTTTTTGGCAAAAATGAGAAAAAAATTACATCCGCATAAAACGCACCGCAGTTTTTTCACACAACGGTCTCAGAGTATCTTTTTTGAGTTGGATATAGACCCACAAAGAAATCTTTATCGAAATCTTGACCCTATGGGACAAAATTCGTTGAATTTAATTGGAATGAATATTGCAATGTGTTCCATCAATCATCTTTAGGATTTCAATACCTAACAATGATTGTATGATTTTTTAATTCAGTTTTTGGATGGGCAATGCTTATGTGTTCTTTATTTCAGCGAGAATATTGAATCACAAAAGAGCCTTGGTAATGTGTGTTGAAACAAAATCATACAAAGAGTCCATTTGAAGTCCCAGTTTTGTTAAAAAGAGACTTAACTTTCACAGGGAATAACGTTAGCAACCAGAAAAAAGCATTATTAAAAGCCTACTAAAGCTACTATTCATTTAGCCATATGTTGATTTCTACAGCAACTTATCAGGAAAATTTCCGTCACAATCTGTTTCTTAATGATCGAAATTCCTTGAGTATAGGCATAGAGTTAGTATATATAGAGAGCTCACTACACGTACAAAAATCGTATACGTTTTTGGTGAAGTTCTAGAACAATTAACCAGATGGCTAGGAACAATTTTAGGAATATACTTACTAGGAATATACTTACTCTATGGTATAGGTCATAAAATGCAAGATGTTATTTTCCAACGTTTCGGTTTATTTGAGAAAAAGAGTCTTCAAAGAAATGATTCTTATATCTAGATCAATTAACAGCTGTGATAAAGAAAACAGACATTGAAAACCTTATCAAAGTTTATTTTTATTTAGTTAACCGACATTAATGATAACTTAATTAGGTAATAGCTTAGTTACCTACTATCAATAAACAAATATGTGCAAAACTAAGGTATGTAAAAGTTATTGTGTATTCCCATCTTATTTTTATATTATATAATTGTAAAAAAACTGTTTTGTAACCTTTATTTATGTATCAATATAGTATATTATTGTATTTTATTGTACTGTCATTTTTTCATTCATAGCCCTGAGAAAGTTTTTAAAATAAACCGCAAAGTTGGTATGAAACATTTTATATTAATATGACCTATACTCTAGGAATTTTTGATCATTAATTAAAAGAGGTCAAGAAAAGAGCAAAAAAAAATGTTTTTTTAACATCCAAATGCGGCAACACCAGTACCGTAGTCACGGAAAGCGATACGATGTTGAGGTCATTCGGCCCGTAGTTTGCAGAGGAAACTAAACCAAATGGGATGGACAGAACGGGCAAGGAATTAGGTAAGGCATTGATCCGGGACAGAAACAAAGCCGATTCAACCGTCCAGAGTAGAGCTCGTTTCCCCACCTGAGACAGCGCGAATGCCTCACATTATTGCAGGCATTAGGGTCTTCAACCAAAGAGGAGACTCAAAGCGGGGTTTCTCTTTATCTTGTGTGAAAGTATGCCAACCATTGAAATGGGACAAGCGTGATCGAACCACAAGGCTGCGGACGCCTACCGCCGTTCCCAAAAAAAAAAATGGACAAGCAATCACTTGGACAGAGGCCGAGATAAATTCGGACCCGGTCAATTTTATCGCAAATCGATGGATAAAAATAGAAACAGATCGCGGTAGCTCGATAACCTAAAACCACCTGCAAGATAGCCTGAGCGTGAAAAGAAAAACGTTTCCACGTGAAAACCTAGACATTGGGTTGCGTTACAGCTATCGGCATCATTTATCGCTGGCCTGATATTTTTTTGACGCAGCCTTTGGGTCATCTATCGTGTAATATTTGTGTATACTTTGTACCTCATTGATTATGTTGTATTTTACAAATAACACGGCTTCATCTTTCACTCACAATCAGTAGGTTTTCGCAGGTTTTTCACGCCCCCCTTCTTGTGTGGACGTTTTCCTGCAGTGGGTTTTTTCGCTGAAGGATACTACACTCTTATCCTCATGTTTTTCCCACAAACAGAATTCTTCTTTCCACAAAAGTGGTTCATATTTTTGACATTTCACATATATTGTATATCCTTTGCATTGTGAACGTTTGTCTATTATTTTTTAATATGTTTACATTGACGCTAATGAGGGGTTAGGTGGAAGAGGGTACTTTTTAGTCTCAACCTCGCCCGAATAAAGGCATTATATTATTATTATTATTATCTATCGAAAGATCCATGCGTTTCATTTTACGATTGCCTTCTGTTCAGTTTTTGCAATAATAATGTCAATTTTATCATTTCTGATAATAATCTATATATATATAAAAGAAAGTCGAAAATCGTGTTAGTTAGAACACTTATAACTCGAGAACGGCTGCACCGATTTCAATGAGATTTGGTTCTTTGGATTCGTCTCAGGCGGGGTTAACATATAGGCCATTAAAAAAAGGATAATTTCACAAAAAAAATTCATCTCTTTCATATGGACATGCTTTTAGGAGTTATAGTAACACAACAATTGATAAGTCGGTCAAAACTACAAATTAAATAATTTGTTTTGTTTTTACCACTTTAATAACTGAATTTAGTAACAATATAACATTTTAATTACTAAATATATTCAAAATATTAGTTAAATTGAAATTAAATTTTTTAAATTTAATTCGTGCTGATTGTAAGCCCAGCCGTGGCCCAGCTCGAGTTGACACTTCACTACCGTGTTTGTAAACAAATCTCCAAGCAATTGTTGACAAACGGTAATGTCCGTGTTCCGAATCAAAGATGGTTGATTTAGCGAGCAAGAACGAAGATGTGGATGACTAAAACGAGGTAAATTCAAATAGTTCGTACTCTGCATGGATTCGAATCTTTTAAATGTGTAACAAACGAAGACGAAATCACCAACTATCTATCTGAATATTTGAAGTCCTTGGACGTACCTGGCTTACCAAGGCACGATTTACAGAAAAATGTAGTTTCTGTGCTCATGATCTTTCGAAGCCAAACCAACCATAACTATCCAACGGAACGTGTGTGATCATTAAAAAATTGGTGATGAATGTGATTCACGCAACTTTACTCAAAGGAAAATTCAAAGGTTAGGAAGTCCTCATTCCGTAGATTCCATGATCTCAACTCATATGCCCTTTTGAGCTTAAACGTATCCAATTTCAAATTCGTTATGCATTCGTGATAACGATTAAAAAATCGCATGGTCATTCTTTCAGTTTTTGTGCTGTTTGTGATCATGTGCTAATGAAAACCCATGATTTTCTCATGGTCAATTTAGCGTGCTATGTTCACGAGTCGATAAACCATCCTCTGTATTTCTTCCTTCGCTTCAAGTGCGTAGCTAGGATAGGGGGTTTTGGGCGCAGCTAATACCACGGGTCTGTAGGGTATAGAAAACTCGCTAAGGTAAGCGGGAAGTGTGGGGGCACTTCCCTCAGACATTTTTTAAGATAAATGGTTCAAAATAGTGGGTTTTGTGGCTGTGTGAATAGTTAAATATGTTTTGTTTGTTAGCCATCCGTCCCCCTAATATTAATTACAAAATCTTTCATAAAAAAATTCTCTAAGCTCTTGGGGGGGGGGGGGGGGGCTTATCCCCCAAAGCCTCCCCTCGCTGCGTCACTGCTTTGCTTCGCTATATTTATTTAGCTTCATCCGCTTCATCTTGCGCCTGATACAAAACAAAAACTGTTGTTTATCAGAAGGTGGTTGACGCAAGACATTAAACCCGAATGTGTAGGGCTCACCGTGGTGCGTTTACGCATGCAGTACGTTTACGCAGTGCATTTTTTCCAAATAGAGATACTAAAACTGGCGCGCCTTAAGTCATTTAATGCGAATGCTGCTTCATAGGGGCTTTTCTTGCACGATTTTAAGCATCAGTCAAGCGTCGGTCTGGGGTTGTGTCAACCTGCCCTCTGAAAGGGCCAAGTGTATGCAACAGACTTGGACCTAAAAATATTTTTTTACAGCTAATAACGCAAATAGCCAACAACTGAATGCGTATAATTTTTATTTCATAAACTGCTTTATTAAACCACAATGCCCAAAATTTCTTAAGCCAAAACGTAATAAAATTTGTTGAAAAAAATCAGCGTAAACGTGCTCCGATCCACCCCATGTAGATTCAATAAAGAAAATGTCTTTCTGACAAGCAATTTTGGTACTCATTTACGTAGTTTTATTGAATTTGTATCCTTATTTTATTATAATAAATTAAACATGATTAAAAACGATACAGCCGCTCTTGATTTATAAATGGTGTAAGTAAACTGTAAGTTCATTGATTGTTAGGCGGTACGAAGTTCGCCGGGTCAGCTAGTATTTTATAAAGCTGACGAGCAAAAATCCTTGCAGCAATACTTTTTCGGCAGCTCTGCGGATGAAATTATGAGATTATATGGTTTTAAAACCACAAACAGGAGAATCTGATGTGGAGGAAACATACGTGATCTTACCATTTCATCCTTGCTAAAATTATTTACACCGTATTACATTAACCCATTAATGCCCAGAAGATTTTTTTCAAAATATTTTACTTTTTTCACTTAAATTATCATAAGACAGCATACCTGATGCTGGAAAAAATGTTTAAAAAAATGTCTAACATTTGCATAGTACTTAATCCTACACGTATCTTAAGATACATCTGGGCACTTATGGGGTCAAAAATGTAGATTATCATTTAATTTTGTTGATGCACGTTTTTGCTATATAATTCAATACTCATGCCTTCATCAGAAGTATTTAATACTTGAATTTGAATTTTTATGCATCAAATAATATAATGCTTAGTATTATTATAGTATTATTACGTGAACAATTTACATTTGAATTTTGAAATTTGACGGCAGTGTGACCCTGTATTCTAGTTTTCTATAACGTAGCCATCCCTGTACAACTGATACATCCAAGTCTCATCTTAAATAGGTGAACCACCATTTTTATTCCTGATTGTTGTCCGGTAATTTGCCAGGTCCACTCCACCCATGTGAGAATTGCATTCTTCGATCGCCACTGGCATTGGAACATTTTTTTTTTCTTTTTGGAAACAGAATAACAAACAGGAGTATTCATTCTATTATGTATGCTATTAGTACTAATGGTAACTATGTGTTTATCATTGTTAGAAACTATTCGATTTAACTTGAGCAGTTCGCATTTTGATTTTTGAAATGCAGCTTTTTCTGGAAGGTTACATACACTATTGATTCTATTTTCATGAAGTCTTTCAGTGCCACACCTCCTTCCAGTCAACTTTCTTGGCAGTTTTTCTGATGTGAATTAGTTCTCAACAAATATGTTTAATTGGTGGTAATTTAAACTCATCCATGAGTCCTAAAACTACATCTCCTCCTTGACCAAGATCTGTTCTCTCAAGGTTGGCTCCAGCATGATAAAGGTTGACTTGATTCGGAAAAACACCATAATTTTAACCCAAATCTTACTCGTTTCCCTCTGATACATTGCTTGCAGCCATATCTACCATAGTAGGGGTTGATTGATTCATCCACCAAACAGTATATTCCAGCGCTTACAATTTTGTCTTGTTCAAAATCTCAAACAAAGGTTGAGCTTCATATAGCTTATCCGTGCCATCATTCTTCCCATTATAATAATTACCTGCCAGATGAAGAAACCTTAAAATTTCTTCAAACCTGTTCCTTCGCATTGACTGAGAAACTATGCATACAGCGTTGATGGTAGAGCTATTTCAGATATGTTTCACCTCTGCTTCATCACTAAGGTACGTCTTCTCTTCTCAGTGGTAAATGGGAGCCCCTAAGCTGTTTTCTTGACTTATATAGCAAGGGATGTGCAGCAAAAGTAACAAAAAATCATTTTCAAAAGAGGGGGTTGATAAGTTTTTAAAGCGGCGATTCCTCCTGATGTCAGGTATATCCTTCGGAGACTCGAACTTGAATACAAATTACAAAGTTTTGGGTGACGTAATGTAGTAAATAGTTTCCTTACCAATGTTCACCAAGGTTACTTATTTCTTACACTGATTTCCGGCTTGCAATCTAGATTTCATTGCCAGCGGAAAGTGTAATGAGAAACAAAGCAATCAATATATTCCACCGTCGGCGATACAGAATACAAGTGATGCCAGGACAGTGGCGGATAGATATGGGGGCGAGGGGGCGCGCGCCCCCTTCCCCCGTGGCCGCCCGCATTGCCTAACATTGCAGAACTACAATCGCAACTCTTTCATACCATAAGATGGCAATGCCTTGTATGCGTGTGTAATAAATTTAACTAAAACTTTCCTAAACTTTGTATGTGACTTGATTATTTTTCATTAGGATACAAGTAAAGGCAGCTCAAGATATCTTTTACGACCCCATTGAATTCTTTCTCTATCCGCTACTGTTACAGGATAGGAAACTTGATATCACGAGCATTTGCGCTTCCAGAAATCCAATACTGATTCATTATCAGCTTCCAATGAAAGTGCTTTATTACAATTCAAATGAGGATAAACCACAATTCTGATAAAATACCAATTTTTGCTCTATTTACCTAATTGTTCAATATTATACTTCATGAAACGGCAGAAATATAAAATTATCTTTGAGCTATCACATAATTAGGTTTATAAAATAATTGTTTATAAATTTAATCAATAAATAGAATGAAACATACCTATAAGTCAAAACTTGAATATTTAGTGCCACAAGTGTCCAGACGTATCTTTAGATACGTCAAAACTTTACTGATCAGTTTTGTGATGAGCTTGAAAGAAAAACGAATCTCTTTAAAGAGATAATATTCCTTATACGTTTTAAATAAAACAGGTAAAAACTGGATTCAGATCACTCAATGCTTTATATGAAAATTCAATTTTCACATGACCATTGCATAGCGATTTCTGAGTAGTTCATGACCAGCCATGTGTAAGTAAGCATAAAAGTTGGAAATATACGGTTAAATAATCTAAATCACTAGTATACCATTTGAATACTTTCTTCTATCATATTACGTAAAAAATTGCATAAACAACAAACTAAAGAGTATTTAGGAATTTTTAAAGTATGACGTATCTAAAGATACGTCTGGGCATTAATGGGTTAAGTATATACTGTAAAGTATATTGTATATGCTGAATTGTATGAAATGTTTCTTATGCATAGTCAGAACAGGCTCCTTTCATAAAAGGAGGTGATAGAAAAGAAAATTGATTCTATGTCCGTGACAAACACAAGTGAGTGAAACCAATTTTTCCACCATTAGAGAAGTGTAATGATGGATAGGTATATGTAGAAATATGAATTATCCGAAATGTGCCTCGCGTAAAATTCAAATAGTTTCACCTATTTTTAATGACAAATCTTGTATCTTTTACCAGTAAATAATTTTATTATCCGCCCCCTTTCGCATTCGACTTCATTGAATACATTCTGAAGTTCTTTCTTGAGGTCGTCAGTTTCGAAGTAAAGGCGATAAACAACCTGGCAATACATGTTGATTATTTGCAAACTTTTCTCTTTAGTCTAAAATATCAACTATTTCACTCAAATGTCTTACGCCTGACACTAAACGTCTCACTCAGTACTGCAATAACCAAATAACCATTCACCAATCAATATCTTAAATTATTCGTGCAGTGCCAATTTTCTCCCTCTTTTCAACCTTTATCATACAGAAAATTATAATTCAGGGACTAAATCTCATTTCTGGCGTAAAATGTGTTATTCATCTGACTCTCTCTCACTAAACCAGGGTAATTATATATTTTAACTTCGATTCTCAATGCCATCAATTCAAAGGAATCATTCATGAAATCTCAACTGACGCAGATATGGGTAGAAGACATAAAACCCTCAATTTAACGCCTTTGAAATGTGGTGGGCATGGGTCTTAAGTCACGAGATTTGGCGAGAACGAACATAATGATAATTAAGGAATCAATAGGGATTGATAAATTCTGACACATCACATATCAAGCTGCTTGAAATGACAAAAAGTATAAAATCGTCTATTTAGTATTTTGAGTCATGCATTGTCCAAAAAAGGTGCTAAAAACAATATTTTTGCAAATAAAACATCGAACATGCTATTTAATTACAAGCTGCGTTATTAAGAGAACCAACTGAAAGAAAAATGACGCTGGGGTAGTCAATAAATATTTTTAGGTTAAAATTGTAATCGGAAAATCAAAAGGTCACAAGGTCACAAACTAACTACAGGAAATTTATCACTTCAAAGGTATGGAAAATGGATTTTCCATCATTAAAATTAAAATAAAATAGTAATTATGTGCGGAAGAGAGTGCTATAGATGGTGCAAAGATAAATATACTATTTGTACGAGGTAAAATAATCACAAAAAGGTGCGAAACACAATTTTAGTCTTCAATTGAAAGTATAATGGCAGACCATAGTTGCTTTAGATATACTGGGCACATTCTCTCTACATTCATATCTTAAAATTACATTGATTGAATCATTTTTAACTCAAAAATCCCTCGTTTATCGTAAAAAGATAACTACTTACGTAGAAACGTAAGCTAGGAATCTCTGAAATAAATTGCTGAGGGCTTGAGCCTTTGCCTTGTGCACTGAGATAAAAACTTCAGGAGACGTGGAAACATGAAACTTAGATAACGTTCCCAGTACAAGAGTTTCCCTACTGATATAACCCCTCAAAGTACTAGGCATGAAAATAGAAGGCGACGCACGAAATAAAACTGGTAGAAGAGAGCCAGATTTCACGCAGGGAAACGGACAGATTCGTTTGCGGCTCATAAAGGCGTAAAAAGAAGGTAGCGTTTGAGGCGTCGAAACGCTTGGGGACCTCGTAATCGGAAATATTAACAGGGCAATCCTCTGACCTAAAAAAAAGACATAAAAGGAGAGAGGCATTCACGAACACGACGTAAAAAAAGTGACACAAGCGGTAGGATTATGAGACGAAGCTGGGGTACGTTGGAAAAGGGTTTTACGGTAGCAAGGAAACTGTAAAAACCTATAGCTGCAAACTAACTTAGCGAATGCGTGGCAGGGAGACTTCTAAAACAAGCTGAAAATATGATTTTTATCGTTGCAGTTTTGATTGGAATGTTTTTATTAACCTTCCGTTAGGCGCAATATTGGAATTGCTCAGTTTAGGCGTAATGTGCCTGACAGGCACAGATGTGAAAAAAATTATTAACTCTTAGCATGGCTCAGTGGTACACCTTTCAAATTTAATGCACCATTATCAGAGTAAACAAGCACATAAAAAGATGTCTTCCATGCTAAATATGCATATAACCGTTAAAATTCCGTCATACAGCCCCGGATTGATCAAACTAGGGGCAAATTAAAGTGCTCTTTAGGCTATATATGTATTATGATATGTAATGTATTTTAGCATGTGAACTATATAAAATGAACGATTTTTATTTTGCACGCTTATTTAGCTAATGATGATATTATATTTGTTTTATTGTGTCATTATTTTGATTTACTATGCTAAACAATCCGCCGCTCATCTGTCGGCATAAATGCGAAAAGCAGAAGGTTGCATAGATTGTATTAGAACAAACAGCTACTATAAGCGTCAAAGATGTATGCCGCATAGTGACGCGGAGAAATGAAAAAAAAACACTTGCGATGTGCCTTTGAGCTCCATTGCGCCCGACGGAAGGTTCAACATCATCTTAAACATCGACATTAAATACCTTTGGGAAATATGTATATTGTGTTTCTATGCGTCTCTTATATTTACGTTTCTATAGGATTAGAGGATAGATGCATATTTATAACAATGCAGTCAACCTCGGATTACACATTATGCTATAGAGCTATGGAGAAAAAAAATGAGAAAAAAACGGGAAACGTAATATACCTATGCTTACATAAAATAAGGTCTTTACATAGCGGATTGGAATGTTTTCACTAACCATCATCTTAAACGTGGGCATTCAATGTCTTCCAAAAAAATATGTATATTTTGTTTTCATGCGTCTCTTATATTTAAGTTTCTATAGGATTAGATTGCAGTCAACCTCGGATAAAACCATATTCTAGGGATGCAAGGAGAAAAAACGTAGTAACTGGAAAAAATTATCATGTATGCCAATCTGAAATAAGGAATTCATTTTAGTGCATTAAAAACCTGAGGTGTTATAAATCCAAGTGGTGATTTATTCTTAAAAATGTAAGAGCAATATTGTCATAAATATGAAAAATTGGATGTTACGAAGGCAAAATATCATCTCAACGGACAAAAAGAGGGAACCCAACACTTCGCATTGTAGCATTAGTTGCAATATCACCCATATAATAAGATATCACTTATCAATTTTGTGTCGTTGAACACTTGATTTACTAATAGTACACTGGCAAAACAACATGAAAATGTACCTATTTCAACATATGTACACGCAGAATTTCTTTAGAAAAAAAACAAAAACAACATCGTAACTTTAAATTGCTATAAAATATTTTCCGCGATATAATGTATATAATAAGTCTTCATATCTGAAATATTTCTCTGTGCGAATTCTTCAATTAAATTGTGTAACGGAAAAGTAACATAACGAATTACATAACATAAAAAATAACACACAAAAATAACATAAGAAATATGCAAATAGAATTTCCATCCAAAACAAAAAAAAACAAACATCAAAGCTGTCATTTATGCTACAAAATATTGGAAAAAGAATTCACAAAGTGCCTTGTTAAGTTCATATCACAGCAAAGGACGCTTGTTTTCAATTGCTCAAAGAAATTCTGTCGCGATGACTCCCAGTCTCTTTACCTCAAACTAATGCCTAAATCACCGTGAGCGATGGCACGAAGAGAAATACATGGGAGAGAGAGAGAGAAGGGCAGAGGAGGATGAGAGGAGAATTTAAGTTTTGTGGGTGCAAAAGAGTATGTTGGTTGTGGCGGGCATGTTTGTACATACAAGCGGGGGGAAGAAGATGAATGAATCATTTAAGTAGGAGCAAAGCGCGACAGCTGCCTGCCTATGAATGGAGGTCAGCTCAGTGCGTGGCAGCTCGGGAGAAAGATGTTTCGAGGTGGATCTGTGAATGAAAGGGACTTTGAGATCAGGGCGCGGAGTGAATAATTGGTGGGGACGTTAATAAGAACGTTTTCCCGAAGAACGGTAAAGTTGCCGGCGCAATTCATGCGGCTGGGGAGGCAAATTGGCAGGGAGCCAGGCAAACCAAGGAGGGTAGGAGGGGTTGGGGGAAAAGCAGGGGAAACTACCCCCACCCGAACTCCAGCAAGATTCGACTCCGCCCACAAACCAAGAAAGGACTTCAAAAACATGAATTTGGTGCCGCTTTTGAAAGCGCTCCGACTCTGATGCGAACTGGATCTCGCAAGGGAAGAGAAGGGTATGGTGAGGTCGTACTTGTGTTAGGAGAGGTTTGGAGTTTGGCTGAATTTTTAACTTGTTTTAAAATTCATCCATAACGCGAGGCACAGAGTCGCAGAACTCCAAGGGTGTTAAAGATAAGGCCGCTGAAAATTAGGGAGGAAAATCCGCAAGCAAAACAACCGCCAAACGCAGAAATAGGACAGTTAAAACAGCATACCCCTTACCACAAAAAAGGCTAGCTATAAACTTGATTTATACTGTGAGATTAATGGCAATGAAATATGCAGGGAAATCTCTTAGATAATATTATAAAGGTTTATCTCATTGCAATAAGAAACGATCTCTGGGATCAAACGAAGAGTAGTAAGAAAGTCAAGGCTATGGAGCACTGTGAACGCTAAGCATGGACATAGATGAACACGTTTCAGCCTAATGTATGCTATTGTAGTTGTGAATTTGAAATTTTACCAAAATCGTAGAAGAAATAAGATGATTGGAACAAGTTCAAGAAAATGGAAGGAAAAATATCGCAGGAGGTAATTGAAGACCATATTAGAAATATTTAGGTATAACTTTGCCTAGCTTTAAAATGGATTTCAAAACTTCGAAGTTGTAAGCATGTCTTTGATCTTGGAAGGTGGCAAATAAAACGCCTTTTTTGATTATGCCATAGCATCTACAAGAAAACAATGCAGCATGATTAAATAAAAAAGTTTTCAATATTCTACTCATGATTCGAACGAATTTAAATTTGAAATCAGATTGCATTTGCTAGATTAAAAGCAGTAAAGTTTGGATACATAACTTCATCATTATAGTTTATCTCTGCAGCAATTAACACAATGTTGTAATTCTTTTTTTAAACATTTAATTTAACCAAGCACAAAAAAGAAAATCTTTTTTCAAGTGCCCCTCAGGATGCCGAGTAATTTAAAGAAATAATTTTTTATTGATTATAATAATGAGAAATATTTATATCATATAAATAATTTCGACTGGCGCTGGAAAGCAGAAGATTGCATGGCGGTTCATATGAGATGTATATAAAGAGTTCTCATAAATCAAAGGAAAAAAATTATGATTTTATTTTATCCAAGCGAATGAACTCGTTCTACAGAATTGTATGGGTTTTTACTCTTGACCTTTCTTAGCATGCTTGTTCATTTATGCACTTTACTTGAAATGGAAACTTAGATGAGCTTAACAAGAATCATCAATTTAGTCAAATACTTACTAAACGCATGAAGCAAAGTAAAAATTAAAATTACCATCACCTATAACTTTCAATCTAAAAAAGAGGAAATTTGGGTGAAAAATTGATAGAATAACAAAATGGAAGCATTTTAGTGAATTGTAACCTAGAAACTGTGTCCATAGTCAGTAAATTCGCTATTTTGAGCAAATGTTTTAGAGAATTGTTTTTTGAAGAAGCGTTTTACGATGCGACGATAATTTTTCTAATAAAATGTACTTTTTAAACTATTCACAATGCGGCAGAAACGATTACATGCATAAAATAATCCGTGCTATAGAAGTACTCGTACTTTTTCCATCAAAATTAAATGCACCCAATGAACTTTGATAGGAAAACTCACTATATGAAATTATATATTCTGATTAGTGGCATTACAAACATAGGGATTATACACACATTTGTGTGATATAAAATAACATCTTTGCAACCTACTATCTCGCCAATAGAGCAATGCGCTAGAGTCAGGAAAGAAAAGGAGCAGCAAAGAAGTTATCACTTCCAATGCAGAGAAGGCCAGTTTTTTCACAATGGACCGAAAGATTCCAAAAAAAATTTCTCTACTTTATTGGTGAGACTATCATTCATTACATTCACTCACGCCCCATTCGTTAAGTGGTCTGCGGGATGCATTTCAAAAGACTGAAGCTAACTCAGGGTGCTGGAAAAACATTAAAGAAGTCAGCGGGTGTGGAAAGGCGATAGCTGTGAAAGCTCTCCTATTTTCCCAAAACTCCCACACCAAGCCTCCTAGAAAGCAACCTTGGGAAAGGATGGGAAGGTCTATTAAACTCGGCCCGGGCAATTTTTTTGTGACAAGGGCGCCTTCTCTCGCCCTTTCGCCAGGAGACGACAGATATCCGCGGCGTATTTCAACCGGTCTTCTTTGTTCAACCTTGCGACACAAATCTTGAGAGAAGTCAAAAATGGGGGAGAGAGAACTTTTTGAACTCATTCCAATGCAAAACAGTTTAAAGCACAAAGAATTCACTTCACCAAAGTGAAAGAAGGGTCCTCACAAAGTAGGGATAAAGAAAAGAATGGTGGAAAAAAAATTATAATTCCTCCAGCCTATGAATTAATTTGGCGACGACCAGCTTCGGAAATCTGCGACGCTGACTAGCTGAAGAATTGGCCGGGGACGTGAGAAATTAAAATGAGTCAACTTTCCAAAACTTCCGAAGAGTTTCGTCGTCAGTGCGATCCGTCGAAAAAGAACTGAGATGGTAGAATATGGAAATGGAGATATTCTGGGAACCAAAATAAAGTACCAGCGCTTTTTAGGCTATCAAGAGAGGGGACTACACCAGGCTTCAAGTCGGAAGAATGGTGTCGTAATTTAAATGTACGCATAATTGCAATCAAGATCATGAATTGCTAATGATGAAAGGACGTGAAGTTGATGTACGTAACAGAAATGTCACCGTACAAGCAGAAACTCGAGAGAATATTTTATACGAGAGAGTGCTAAAATGGATTTAAAAAACATAGATGAATACTATGCATGAGATATAAAACGACATTAATAATTCTAGCATGTTTTACTGCGTTGAATGGCGATGAATTTTCTGCGCTATCTTGAACAGCAATGACATGTCAAATAATTCTGATGAGATGATCCGATACATCTTGGAATTTATGCATGAATTTCACACATGTTTTCTCACCTAAATTCGCATTAAAATATGGACCCAAAGGCAGATATTTAAGGTAGCCGGCCTCTACCGTTACCAATCATGCGTTAGAGTAATCTAGTATCTATCGAATTAAAATCATATGATGTAATTTTAATAAATTTACATCATCAAATACTGAAACCGGTTCAAAACAATCCGTGGAAACTATTACGGAGGCTTCCGCGGTGAGTTGACTGGCGTGGAGTACGGGTCTGCCCAACGTAAAGTTTGTAATGCAATTAATCCATTAGCAAAGCCACAATAATGTTAACATTATTTTATCTCTATCCGGACCCGTTTCCTTCTATGTTAGTAATTAAGTTAATGGGAGTATGGGAAATCTTTATCAGGTGATCCCTTTTCCCGGAATCACAGATCATTAGACCTAGTGTTCTCAACCAGGCTTTAATTTAACCTGCAGAATGTTAAGGGTGTGTATAGTACTTAGTCGCAATAGTTATTTCTAGAAATTTGATTTTCATATCTAAACCGAAAAATCTCGTTTTACCTCAATTGTGATTATTAGGGATTTTTTGTATTATAGCCGAAATGTGTAGTTCATTTAGCAGATGCCGGATAGAAAACCCACAGGATTCCACTTGCCCGGAAGATTCATTTCAGCTGTAGGATAATCATTAAGAGTTTTCTATATTTTGTATAGGAGTAACGTACAGTTTATTAGGCAGATTCTGAGTAAAAAAACCCATGGGAGTCCGCATTGCCTTGAACAAAAGCATCAATTATTGTAAGTTCTGCCAGATATTAAAATACATATGTGCTGTTTTTCTATGAGTGACCTTTCAATTAAGGGTTCCCTTACAAAAGTTGTATAAGCACACAATCGTGTAAGCCGTAATTATGAGGAATCTCATTTTTTTAATATAATTCATAATCACCGTTACAAACTCGTTCGATATTAGTTCCCACATGAATTATGAAATTTAACTTTTTATTGTAACAATTAGTGAGTGTACGCTAAATTGAAAAAGGAAGACCCTAGATGAATGGTATAGCTATTAGCATTAAACAACTAAATATGGAACATATTTTTATTCAAATTAGACTCATCAAAATCACGGAATATACGATTATATGATAATAGTTTTGTAATGGAACCATTAGGTGCATAGGCCACTCATTACAAAATAGCTCTTAGTCTTTTAATATCCGGCAGAACTTCCAATAATTGTATCAAATATTCGACGAAAAGCGGAATCCTGTGGGTTTTCTATCCGGCATCTACTAAATGAACTACACATTTCGGCTATAATACAAAAAATCCCTAATGATTACAATTGAGGTAAAACGAGATTTTTGGGTTTAGATATGGAATCAAATTTCTAGAAATAACTATTGCGACTAAGTACTACACACGCTTAACATTCTGCAGGTTAAATTAGAGCCTGGTTGAGAACACTAGGTCTAATGATCTGTGATTCCGGGAAAAGGGATCACCTGATAAAGATTTCCCGTACTCCCATTAACTTAATTACTAACATAGAAGGAAACAGGTCCGGATAGAGATAAAATAATGTTAACATTATTGTGGCTTGGCTAATGGATTAATTGCATTAGAAACTTAACGTCAGGCAGACCCGTACTCCACGTAAGTTGGAGCAACCGCAGTAGCGAACTAACTCCTGAAACTGGTCCAAATTGTGTTTGATGCATTATCTCTTCACTTTTCATTATTTATGCAAATATATGAATGCTCAATTATTCCTGGTGGCGTTAATGGTTTACTATAGGATGCACCATAAGTTAAAGATACATTATATCCTCAAATAGAAACTCATGATATCAACATGTAAGAACAGTGTACCATTAGTTACTCTTTGAGGATTCTAGAACCTTATTCCGACAATGAGGACTTTAATGAGATACGAAATCATCGATCCAAGTCCAATTAACGGATCTCATGCAGTGAAAAAGCAAATTATTAGATATGCATGGCATCGAAGAAATTTTCATTCTAAAGGTAAATGTTTGCTCCACGTTATTAAAATCAAGACTCGTAATGATAACAATGGTAACGATTCGATGTTTTTTTAACCATTAAATCCAATTAGAAACTTGGAATTCGAGCAATAAAGGAAAATTACATTTAAAGGATATTATTATTCGCTGAAGGGGAGGCTGATCTATATGTATCAACTGCGAATTACAAAAGTAAAACTGATTTTCATAAATGTCTTCAAAGATATTCCTCTTCATACGCAATCACTGTATTTTCTCTGTAATTTAAAAAACCGTTTAGTTTTAAATTATAATTGCCATGTGAAGTCATATATAGCTCAAAAATATTTATTGTTGATCACCCATATTCCATTATTGTGGCGCTCATTTTTTCGTAATTATCCGATTTAAAAACTCAAATGCTAAATTTTATTATTAGAAATGAAGGGTAACGAGATCTCACACAGTTGTTTCAACGTATTTACCTCGTTAAAATCCTAGTTTTCCTCATTCTTTTCGGTTAAAGTGTAGCTTTTTATAAAATAGCATTGACAAATGAATGCTATGGCTCCCGGCCTGTCATTATCACTCAATAAAGATCCAATCTGCCGGCATGTACGGGGAAGGAGGTCAGATCCACGGTACTTAGGAGTGCCGCGCGAATCAAGAAACGCGCCGCGCTCCTAGCGGCAGGGAGACGGGGGGCGTGCGGTGCGCACATTTGAGGCAGCGCTTCGGCGTGAAGGAATCGAGGTACAATTAAACGGTTGAAAATTTTCCCTTAAGTCCTCTACAATACTATGTTTGCCTAAGAAAACGTTTTATCCGGGTCGAACACTCAGCATTCAAAATAACTGCATCGATCCCCTACCTTTTTCCCGAATCGTTTTTTCCGACGACCTTTTTCCCGATTTTTTTTCCGAATCCATTTTTCCCGAATAACCTTTTTCCCGAAGTCAATTATACCAAACGTCTTTTTTTTCGAAACATACGTTATTGGTGTAAAAGCTGTTGGCAGGTGACGCGCTGTTCCTCCTCGATATCCTCCTAGTCTATGGAATCAACATGAAGCTACAAAAGCAGGTTATGCAACAACAAATAATGCATCTGAAGGTTGGAATAACCGCTTTAGGTTACTAGTCGGGAAAAACCACCCGGATTTATACTCAGCTGTAAAAGAGCTGCAGAAAGAACAAATGGACACAGAGATTGCCTTGATTGAATTAAGTGTTGGGAAAAGTATCAAGGGCAAGCCAAAAAAGAAATGGCACGACATGCACGAGAGGCTGAAATCGGTTGTAGAAGAATATGAAGATTACAAGAACGATAGGAATTTTCTTGAATTTTTCAGAGCTATCGCGCACAATATAATTTTCTAAAAAAATGGTGCATCTTGTGTATGAATATATTTGGTTATGAATAATATGAACTCATTTTTATACAATCGGGAAATAAGGTGTTCGGTAAAAAATGTTTCGGTGAAAAGGGTTTCGGGAAAAAAGCTTTCGGGAAAGAGGACGCGTTACGATTCGGGAAAAAATTATTTCGGGAAAAAGGTCGTCGGAAAAAACGACTCGGGAAAACGGTCGGGTACGACTGCATCAAGACCCTGTAGGCTCCTTTAGGCGCATAAGGCACGGCTAACCGACGTCGCACCAACCTAAAACCTTTTTTCTTTTTTTTCTCACCATTTTGCACATTTTGAGACCACGAATTTTTAAATCGGATCACATTGAAAAAATAATCACCGGCCTAGTACTTCATGGTGGTAAAAAAACATCAAATTAAATATATAACCTAATTTGTCATACTATCTCACTCGACATTTTCCGCAAAAATATATTAAAGGAAAGTAAGGATCCCTCATACTATTTATCTTTTCCTGCTTCAATTAAGAGTGGGCGTATTTATATAGTAATGAAACTAGACATGAAACTGCTCTCACATTATCAGTAGCGCAGAAATACTGCTCAAAAACTCATGGGACATGCGTATGAAACGCTTTTGTACAGATAAAATGTGGCCAGGTGAACTAAATTTCTGCAGTGATACCGTATTAGCTATGATGTGACCCATTTCCTGAGCTCATGCTTATAATATACCTCCCACGATAAATCTTTTGATCCTCCTGTGCCCATTACCACCAACACGTTTCGTGAAAAATGATGGTTTATCATTAGCGAGGTGAAGCAACCCACAGACATCAGCTAGACGACGGGTAATATAGGCACGATCCTAAATTCTCTAATTTGAATTGACAACTATGAAATTGATATTGTGAATGATATCGTGCCAGTGATACAGGTTGACACAGATACGAGCACGAGAGAGAGAGAGAGAAAAAAATCACGAGTTTAATCACACTTTGGCGATGAAATCAATCACTATCAGAAAAAAATTATCAATTAAGGCCCATCGACAGGTTGATGAATTCAAACTAATTAGCTTGCATCGCGCTCTATTTGCCGCGAGGGATATGCGCATCGTTCGTTTGATGATGATTTGCGGATCACCTCAGAATCCAAATCCGCCTAATTATACGGGTCGGTTTTGATGGTTGGAAAACCTGCACGCCTAGTGCTAATATTTGTCGTGGGATGGAGAAATTAATATAAAGCGATCGGAGGAGACATATTTGAGATTCTCATCACGCGGCGAATCCGAAACCAATTTCGGAAACACACGCTCTCGAGGTTTCTGAACGGTATATATCATCAACGCCCACAAAACGCGGAGGAATAACAGTCAACCCGAATGGGCAGGTTTCCATTCAATCAATATTGAACACATGGGTATAAAAAAATAAAGAAGAGACTGGAATTTAATCACAGTCTATGTTTGCCTTGACGGAAGTAGCGGGATGCGATGGGACAAAAAAGAGCTTGATGGCTGGAGAGGCTTTGCACGAATGATTTATAGGCGTCGCGGCGCCAGCATTTTAGAGCCTTTTAATACCGAGGCCCTGAATAAGAGAAGATTTTCGCAGCCTGCATTAATTAAAAGCCAGCCATTCAGATTCCGGATCAACACGTGCATTCATTCACTGTAGCCCACACATTCTTAAAAAAACAAAAATCGGTTCGTATCCGTATAGATATATGTACATATACGTCTATTTGTGCACTTGTGTTCATTTACCTATATCTATTTCTTTGTAACCTTACCAGCGAAAACAGCTCTATTTGCCCTCTCATATCGGAGCTTCTCTAACATTTAATAATTCTACCTACACGAACATCTATGCCATAGATAGGAGCAACCTACTCAGGCGGGGCTCGAGCCCGAGGCCTTCAATTTGTCTATTAGGACGCTTACATACACTATGATTTCGGCGGGTTTATACACAGAAAACTCCCTTTATTTTGGCGCACAGGAGTAACCAATGGATGGCACTGGGGCAGTTAACCGCTCACCGCATTATATGTACATTCACACGACGCCATAAGCGCAAACATTCAAATAAATTCTATATATGTATATAATAACTTTATGTGTGTAAGGTGTTTTACAAGGAATCTTAAATAATTCTGGAGGTGATAGGAGATACAATTTTATGAATTTTTTATTCATAAACACGGGGTCACAACTTCTTAGTTACTGAGCTATGGCAAGGCAAACGTATTTTGGAGCACTTTGTAGTTACCACGAAGACGGCTTTTCTTGGATATCCCGCCTTTTCCTCGTTTTATTATATACTTTGGATTTTAATGGATATAAAATAATTAATTTTTGACGAAAATGTGTAATTATAATTTCCTTATCTTTGAAAAGAATTAAACGAAAGCTTTGGGCGAGTATCAACAATTTGATTCCACCACCTCACCCGTTTTGACAATGACCCCAAAAAATGCTGAAATGTCTCCTGAAGTATTGCGGATTCCTTAAACATAGTGTATAATAGGTCGTCAGATTCGTGTTGCAGATGGATTACAGTGATGGTTCCAGTGGTGTCCTTCTCCACGTAAATGTTTCCTCCAATTTCTCTGTGCCTCTTATAAGATGCACTGTGCAGTTACCATGAAAACTGTTTTTCTTAGGTTTCCAACCTTTTAGAAATCTTACTAAACACTGGATTTTCATGTACGTTATAATTGTAGGAAACGATTAACCTTTGAAAATTAAACGAGAGCTTAGAGTAATATAATGCATGAGGGCTCAGGGGAGCCCTTCGAGGATACAACACACCGGGGCCGGGACCAAGCCCGTGGCTTATACGCCCGATCACCCGGGGAGGGGCTGGAGAGGTAGGAAAAAGGATAGAGGCGCCGCCGCGATCAGAGTAATATAAGGTAATAATAATATAATACGGGGCACGGTGAGACCAAGTGAAACAACCTTACATGGCCGATGGACTCCTTCATACATTCACACGACGCCATAAGCGCAAGCATTCAAATAAATTCTATACATGTATGTAATAACTGTATGTGTCTAAGGTTTTTTAGGAGGAATCTGAAATAATTTTGGAGGCAATTGGAGATACAATTTTATGCCCATTTGAATATTAATAATAATAATTTTATTATTATTTGTAATAATATTTTATTTTGTGCCTATTATAATATCATGCAATACATTCACGCTAGAATCTAAAGGAAGTGCGATACACACGAAAAAAATACGCACAAGTATTGTTTCAGACGGTAAATATGTATAAAGATATTTGAATAAACGAACACAAACGCACTAACAGACTCATCCTACGCGATGAATGCAGTGTCGCGAACGATGTGATGAGGGAATTGAGTTTCTGGGAGGGTGGTAAGCTCGATACAGTACTGAAACTGTGGCGAAATCCCGCAGGAAGGGCGGATAGGAGGAATGGAAAAAAGATAGGACTAGCGTACTTTGATGAGGATTGTCTAGAATTAGGGAACGTACTCCGACTGTGAGGCGAAGAAAAATAAAACACAATGGATTTTCCAGCAGTGGAAAATGCTTGCTGTTTGGTACGTCGGCGGACTGTGCCAGGGAAAGGTCCATTGAAAGGGACAACAATGAGTCAAATGGGCCTCTTATACCCTTGGGTGGGCCCAACGCCACGTCTCTATTCGAATACGAGCAAATACAGCCACACCCTTCACGCTCGTTGGAATAAGGGCTTTCCACGCTCGCGATATGGAGTTCTCTCCCTTCGACACCATGCCCTAATCCAGCGCCTTTGGACCCGAGTGCTCGAGTCAGGACTGTAGTCGGACTCCCCCGCTGGGCATGGTCGTATTCTAAAGCAAACTGGACCGGCGACAAGGGAGCTGGTTCCTCCGCCTTCCCTCTACTTACTTACTCCCTAAAGGGCTGGGAAATATGGACCAGTGCAAGCATGAGTGAAAATTGGGCACGACAATGGGATAGGGCTTTCGACTCGTGCGGCCTTAATCACGCCTACGACTGTCGCGTAACGCCTAAAAACATTTTCAACTGTGAATTTCGTTTTTGGTCTATTTCTGGGGTAAGGAGTAATTTGTAGGTGGTGTAGCATAAAGTGAAAAAAGAAGAATCTTCAAAGTTAAAGTCATAAAATTATACACGATAAGGAACAAGATACTTAGATATTTGCCTCCGCCACAACGTATACACATATCAGATAGCACACTCAGCTCCAAAATTTAAATAAAATGAAAATCACTAGATTACTGAAAATCATAAGATACTCCTGATTCAAATTTATGGCTTAAATATTTTTTTAAGTTAGGCATTTGACAATTCTAGATTAAAATAAAACATTTTCTGAGATCCATCTTTCTGTCCTTGCTGCGATACTGAAACGTTATTTAGTACAAACTGTAATTTCCCTTTCAATAATCCTTGGCCTTATCTTGATGAATTTATGTTTGGGAGGAGCTTAATGCTTTTTTGATCCATCTCAAGGGTCCTTCGTTTCTGAGATATTTGTGATTACCTTTTGTTCTATTAGAATTCTCAGTATTTAAACATGTCTACAAGAAACTATGCTCCTTGCTTATTACTTACATCCACAATATTTAAGGAAAAGCGCCTATTAGCGAATGCGAGGATTTCAAAGTAAATTAAGCTGTGCAATGCAGACTGAACTGAGTGCTTGTGTTGCATGTTTAGTGAGACTCTCCTAGTTAGCAAGGGAGCTGGTTACTTCATGTAGTTACTCTCTTCGGGTGAGAAAATGTGTCCCAGCATTAGCGTTACCTACACATTCGGCGGGACAAGTCACTTTCAACTCCAGAGACTCAAATTACTCCATGATCCGTTTCCTGCGAGCGGCAAATCAGTGTCGAAGTAAAACCATCGCTGCTTAGTTGTGACATAAAACCAGGGGCGGCCTACCTCCGATCTGCGGGCCACCAACATTTTTCTGGCTGGCGATATTCATCAAAACTTTATAAGATATAAAATTATTACCAAAGCAGTGAAAAAAATGCTTTAAATAATATATTTGTGCATTTTTTACAATAACATAGATTTTCTGCATCAAAATAGATTTGAAATCTACCTCTGAAATGAAAATTTCATCAACGACGATGTATGTCAATTAATTTTTCAAGATATCCTCTCTATCATCTTAATTGATCGATATAAATAAAGATCCCTGTATCCAACTTGAAAAAATGCATATTCAGGTATGATAAATCTGAATTACGAAACAGACAATATTCAGACAAGTAGTTTGACTCTTTGTGGCCAACGGCGCAGCGTTTATACAAGGAAATTGTTCCAAGAAATATCATGTACTGGATAATTTCAGAGGGAAATCTTTGATTAAACATGCATAATATCACAACCAGTTGATTTTTTACTATGAACAATAAAATAGCAGCATTTTAAGGTCAAAAATTAATCCTCCAAATTATTAATTTATTCCTAAAAATTAATTTGTACCAGACTACTTCATAAAAAATGGAATGTGGTATTATAAATTTCTGAGAAATTTCATGAAGAATAAAGCACCATTCATTTTTAGGAGTTGCTAAAATGTTTTTTTAACCGTCTTAACGGTCCCTGGTATTTGAGGATGCAGGAAAAGCTTTGAAGTGGCCATTCACATATGCATTTTATAACAGGCCCTAAAAAATAATTAGGGCGTAAAATTGACAACCGTTACAAGATCTGAGTTAAAATACATGGATTGTTTGAGTAAACGAGACTTAATTGACTTTCTGGTAAAAACATAGTGCAAATCCTGATATTTAGCTTTTCGTTACCATTTCTATTGCCTGCAGCAAAGAAGACACTTACCGTAAAAATACAAACTACCTGACCAGTAAGTAACTATTCTAGAACTTCTTCATGTTTTTCATAAATGACATTGCAGTTAGCATTACTTATAAGTTGCCTCGATACGTACATTGACTGGATTTTTATTCTTTTTTAACTGATTTTACTGATTTAACTCGGTAGTACGGGATTTTTTCGCTCCAGATTTGCATTTTTTGCCCTAGTATTCCAAATTAATACGGCTTTAAGGCACCAAAATATAGCTACAGAAGCATTCTTTTTAATCAGTTCGAGCACAGACCTCGGACGTCCGAAATATTTCACCTACGTGCTGGAAAGTCACGGCTATTTACCTCTGAATGAGCAGCTACGCAGAAAACTGAAGATTTTTTGGCTATTTTTGGAACTTTTAATTTCAAGAATGCCAGTCGGAGAAGAGAAAGCTCGTGTATTTAAAAGGGAGCACAGAGGGTAAGCGTGGAGAACATTATGTTGTGCGAATGGGATATTAAAAAGGGGGGATTTGAATGTATGCGGGTGTTACAAGCAGTGGAAGGAGAAAAAAAATATATAAAGAATATGAACAATGGGGGTGAATGAAGAAAAATTTTGGATGGGCTATTAGAACTGGGAAATATGAAAAGAGAACGACATGAAAAATAAGTACGCGGAAACAGAATATGTTCTATAAGGAGGTAGATTAGTGACTATGCGATTCAAAATAAGTACTTTCATAATAATTTGTTTTGAAAAGAATTATGACAAAAATTTACTCTTAGATCTATAAAAATTCAGAGTAATTATTTTATAAAAATCTTTTATTTTAATGTCAGAACCAGTAATACTGCTGGCATTAACTAGCATTATGCGTATGACTTGACCAACAATTGGCTTATCAATGCTTAAGCTCTGATTTTCGGATGGAATACAGCCCAAAAATATAGCTCAAACATTCTACTTTTGAGCTATTTTATCAAAAAATTGGAGCTTTACCATTGTAGTTAATGTCAATTTTTGGTCTAAGTATACGAAAAATGTGTTTTAATATCTGCATTAATATGTGGTTTTTGCATTTTGAAAAGTATTTGTTGGAACGGTAAGATTCATTCTGAATTTTAAATAGTAACTCAAACTCTAAAAAACTGTTACGATGAGAGATAACCATTACAGTTAAGGGAATTATGGGAATTCAATTATAATAGTTTTGGATATGTAAATTTGATTTGCTAGTCAGCTAACGTGAATGTGTCAGAAACGGAAAACAAAATTCTTATTTAAGTTGCGGGTAAAAGATCACCCTAATTAGTTCTAAATTGATCTTTGGCAATCATAATCTTTGTCGAGAACTGGTGGTAACCCTCCAATGGAGACATTACGAGTGATTGGTTCCATTCCCTATAACAACCGAAAAACAGGTTTTTGTAATATTTTGCAATAAATTATGATTGGTATTTGGATTTTCTTTCATAGAACAAATTCAAAAGTATTTTTATGTTTATAACGTGTTACGGATTTTTCGTGTTCAAATGTGCGCCCTAGCGTACTTTTTAGTCCAAGCTCTTGCTGCTAGGGATACACAACGGTGCAACGTGTCCGTAACTCTAGTAACTGCTGTGAGCGCCTGTTCGCTCTCTCTCTCTCTCTCTTTTGAACTGCAGTGCAAGTAGGACAATTGCCTCGTTTATTCCTATCTGGGATTTTTCTTCCTCATAGGAAAATCTCCCCGGGATGGTGGTAGATTAATTGCGTATGCTTGGTTTCGCTATTTAGTGGGCCCTTCTCGCTCTGTAGCGTTAAGGTGTTTTTCCCCGTCCACTCCCTTCCGCTCCTATCCTTTTCCCAGAGGCGTCGGCGGGCTCCGATCGCGACGGCGCCTCTATCCTTTTTTCCTTCCCCTCCAGCCCCTCCCCGGGTGACCGGGCGTATAAGGCTCGGCCTTGGTTCCTGGCCCCGGTGGTTGTATCCTCGAAGGGCTCCCCTGAGCCCTCACTGGTTGCCTCGTTTATTGTACTCCGCGACATCTCGCCCGCTTCGCTAATACTGCTTGACAGATTAAATCTATGCTTAAAGGAGCTAACATGCCTATATTCTTTGTAATAAAAAACATAACGGTTAGGTACAGCAAATTGAGAATTTCCACCTTAAAATTTTAGGTTTTCCTGGCGTATAGATTGATGAAAAATTTCTCGGGAATCCCATCGGGTGTGGTATTGGGTTAATACTCTCAACGTTTCAATGGCTGAGTTTGCCATCGCCTTCAGGGGTTTACTCTTAATGGTAGATTTAACGGTACTTTTACTTTTTTTAATGGTACTTTTTACGGCAAGTACCGCAAAAAAGTACCATTAAGAGTAAACCCCTGAAGGCGATGGCAGACTCAGCCTTTGAAACGTTGGGAGAATTAACCCAATACCACACCCGGTGGGAATCCCGAGAAATTTTTCATCAATTTCCATCTTGTTTACGTGATTTATCTTCGATTTTAAAATTCCGAAAGGTAAACCACGTAATGCCTAAATGTAATAAAGTTTAAGTTATAACGAGGATTACAAGTATTTTAATACCAAAACAACATATTATTATTGATATCAATCAACATTTTATGTATTATAAAACAAAAAATTGGCGTAAGAAAACATGGGAATGCCCTGATTTTTTAATGAGATATTACCCAAGAAGCCTTTTTTTAACACAGCAAGATTTCCATTATGAAGTATAGGATATCACGAAATTTTCATGAATATGACATTTATTTCATTTCTAACTGCAACCTCTTTGTTTCTGCATGAAAATTAATATGTATGAGGTGGCTTCGGCTGGAGCAAGTAAAATAGATGGGATCAGTAGGGTGTGGAGTATAAAGAGGAGATTGATATGGCTGTAAATATGAATGGTTAAGAAAGAAAGTGGATCACTTCCGTTGAAATTTAACTACGAGGTCTTTGGAATCGCGAATGTCAGATAAAAACCCAGAGCCTAAAGAAAGGTTTTACACCATGAACGATAGCAATTATAGTTGAAAAGAAAATATAAAGTTGACACACCTAGTCGATATTTTTACCATAATTCTGAAGTTATAAGTGGTGTTACAACAGCTTTCATATGAAAAATATACTATTGTTAACATTAATCAACATTTTTTATGTTTCCAGACCAAAATTTGGCATCAGAACCAATGTAAATGAAATATTACCCAAACAGTCAACATTGACCCCTTCAGTTAAACTGTCCATTAAAATGGACATGACCTTTGGAGGATTCTTGAATCTTGAGCTGTACATCTGTTGATAACTATGGACATGGACTGCAAAATTGACAGTGCAAAAGATTCCCAGAAGAAGTTCGGCAAAATTATTAAAAAGACTAAAGATTCCGAGGTTATAACGTGCATTACATAATGATTTTCCTTATGAAAACAATATTTTCGGTGACATTAATCAACATCTTTTAATTACTTGGACCAAGAACTAATTTTTATGCTCTGATTTTTAAATGAAAAATAATACAAAGATCCCATAATTTAAGGCTGAGTATTATCAGAAATGAGGTACAGCATATCATGTCATTTTCATCAACATTACATTAACTTCATTCCTCACAGCAGCACTTTAAGTATACGAAAATTAGAATAGAAGATATTGGGCTTGAAAATTAAAAGTATGGGATGAGTTGGAAGGGGAGTAGATAGCATAAAGAGGTGATCGAGGAGGCTGTAAATATGAATGGTTCGGAAAGAAAGTGGATCAGTTGCGTTGAAATGAAACCGGGGGCTCTGGAATGGCGATACCGACAATACAGTCCGCTTAATTCTCCCTGAGCGGAGGATTAAATTTCCTCCCTACCGCTGGAATCGCACAATTCTCGAAGAAAGAAGTCCAAAGTAGGCGGGAATGCATTCTGAGCTGCTTTTCATTCGAGGCTTTCGCTACACGTAATACCTCTCTCCGGGGGATACATTGGCAACAATGGAAAAAAGATGGACGATTCCGTCGTCGATTTAATGGGATGGAGTCTTTGAAAGAACGATTATGTAGATAAAGGGCGTAAAAATTACTAGAAAATAAAATATGCATCAATGTTTTATAAATATTCAAGTCAACCTATAAAACTTAAATAGGAACAGGTTTAATAATCATAAAAAAACTTATATAACCTATTTAGAGAAGGCGGTGAGTATTTTATTTTGTATGAAACTCAACTGTTATTGGTTGGTTGGTATTAAATCGATTGGTTGTAATGGCACCCATATAACTAACCAAAGTATTTATACAAAAATTTAAACAAAATCAATCGCCTTTTAAACACCTGATCGCCTGATACACCCACATAGTAGTTCGCGTAAGTTTTCTCGTCACAGTCACTGAAGAGTTAAGGTACCAATCACATTACAGGATATGTCTAGGACATGCCTTGGATACATCGCAATCTCCGGCAGGCAAAGCATTCGAAGTCATGAATTTTCCGGAACATACGGCAACAGGGAAAACTCGTGATCCATCGGAGCGTTTTGCTCAGAGCTACTGTGGTTAAAAAATGGTGCGTTTACAACCTAATAGGGTAGTTTCCAATTTTTTTAAATTACTTAAATCGAACGACTGTTACTCCTGGAGTACGTATGTCACGCTTTTAGATTTTTAAATGACGAAATCTATTTTTCACAATTAAATGAAAAGTGAAACTTTTCAAGCGCGCGAAAACGCGACGGCTACGTATGAATGCTGGTAAAAGCCCGTGTTACGTCATTCTGGTTCCAGCTGCCGCCTGTGAGACCGCCTTGGTGCGAGGCTATGATCGCCGATACAATGCAGACTGCTTGCAGGTAGCAGTGTACCCTGCTAGCAGGTAGCGCTTGGCTTAAATAAGGATTATTATCACCCTATCAAACGAAGGAAATTTTCCGACCATAGGCAATTTTAATAGGTCATTATTAAGAAATGTTTCCCTAAGCTTTGGGCCACATGCATGCATTAGTATTGTAGAACGATGTAAAACTACTTTTACTGACTACTCGTATAGAACCTAGGTCCCTGTGACGTCATGTGGAGTGGCATCGCATGGAAGCCAATCTGGCCTTTTGCAAATGAGGTTAAAAATGACCATTGACATTCGTCTAAACTAGGATTTCTAAAACCTAATAATTTGTATATTATAAATAAATTAATGTTGGGTAACTAATCGCAATCAATGCCTTTTGTTTCCTTTGATGAAGGAAATATTAATTTTAGTTCCTACTGGCATCAGCCATCCAGGGTTAAAATTTCTGAACACAATTTCTCTCCAACCTGTATAAAGCAGTAATGATGTATTTCATTACCTCTTTGGCAATTTGTAAACTTAAAAAGGAAAGGTGAAAGGGCCTCATAAGTGGAATAGCCTAGGACTTCATCTCATCTAAATCCGGCCAGAGCTCTACCCTGCAGATGCGTGAGCACATCAGTTCAAACGCGTTCCTCAAGCATCACGACAGGAATAAACTTTCTCGCATCATTCCGGCTACTTACTTTAACTACCTTACGGGCGGTACTAAATCGTAATATAAGGCCGTGAACACAAGGGAAAGGATACTCTCAACCTCGTATTTCCAAAATGGAACGTGTTCCGACAGTACACTAGGTTGAGGAGGATGAAGCAGTAGGCTATACCGCAGCCGAAGAGAGAGAGAGAGGTGGTACTAAAACACAGGAGGGAGACCAATATCGGGGTTTATGAACTCATTTTGATAACGTGGCGGCTGGCAGACGCAGTGGAGAGATTCCAATACACCGCTGTAGCTCCGGTCCGGAGATTCATCAGAGTGGAGGCCAGGGGAAAGCAGCTTCGCTCTGCTCCGCCGCCTCTATGTGTTTTCCCCCGTCCTGTGCACGCAACAGGGGAGAAGAATTGTTTTCGGCAAGATGAGCAAATTTTCGATTTCGGCGGAAGACACACGGCGCATTTGTGGGAAAGGGGGGATATTATTTTCGGACAGTTCCGTCAGTGACGCAGAATTCACGCAGCAATGGTTTTTAGGTGCGAGAAATTGCGTTCGTTTTTTTTCGGAAAGCTATTCTTTCTCATCAGTCGGGGATATACGTTTTTTTAATCTGGGCGCTCCATCGATTGTTTTCACCGCTTTCGGCTCCGCACCAGTAAAGCACCATGTCTCACTCGAGGAGGTAAAATAAATATGCCCTCGTCGAAGTCTTCGTATCACATTTTTGTTTCAACTGAGTGAAAACTACCTATCTTCACAATTTTGTTTGAAAATGTTCTGATATTTTGGACAAAGATGATTTTGATGGCTTATTACTCATATTTATTATTATTATTATACATGCTTATTACTATAAACCATGACTAATGACATTCACTATCGTTACCATACCACAATTATTGACATACTATCGTATTATCTAAAAACAGTTATGGATTTATAGTTCATTCATAAGCTATTCACTAACCTAGTGATTGAGCCAATAAGTTGAGGTTTATGGATTACAGAAGAGCTTAACCCGGATAGAACCAATGCGTGCAAAGTACCAAAACAATGAATGGAGGTCAGTTCCTTTTTTGTTTGTTTACCACGATCATCGAGGATTTTCTGGTGGTGTCCACAATTGACCAAAATGATGTTACATTGAGGTGTTATACTAATATTCGGCAGAATTAACAAGGTAAATGTCACGAAACGGTCAACCGGAAAAAAATAATAAAACGAGACAGGAACACAAGCATATGACGATGGCGTGGAGATGAAATGACAGCCGAATACTTTTTTACAGGTGTCATCCAAAAATCTAATGGAAACTGAGTTTAAAATCATAAAATTGGAAACAGGTGACCTTAATGACTCGGAGGAAGGTAGGCAAAGTGATAGAAGCTTGGAAGCTGTATACCTGAAATCTTTTTGAATTACTTGTTAAAATATTTAAAATGGAAATTTTCAAAATACCTTGCACTAGAACGTTTAGAGTGAATAAATCTTCCTGAAATAAAAATTCTAAATATAAAAAATTTTTTACCTTTAAGCAACATGTTTATCGCTTAGAATATCTGTCCCATGAAAGAGGTAAAACGTGGGTTCAGAAAAGTGTGTAACATCCATATGTTTACGCCACTGATGTGTTTCACAGATTTTTCTTGCATTATTTCGCTTTTTTAATCTCCTTCGCGCCATCTATTGAAACGAAATATTTATCAACTAAGACCAGTGACAGTGATTACTAAATATTACTATCGTTTCCGTTTTCATATCAATATACCAAAAATACTGATTCATTCGCATATTTGATAGCTTTGTCATGGTAATAATTTTCCACGCCTCCTTTTTTCTGATCATTAATTTCACTAAACTTCAGAAACAAAAATAGTTCATGCCCACTCTAAGTTCAAATCCATTCAATTAGTACCATAATGACAATCTAAAAAATAGATATAGCGATAGTAATGATGCCAATCTTATAGAGTGCGAAATAAATGAAGCAAAATTAAACTTTGAATCAACAAGATTCGTTCAATTAATTACTGAATATTACGCCTCATTAAAGAAGATTAATTACTTTCATTTCAACTCCATGAATTTTTTTATTTCCAAATTTCCTTTCTCAATGGTACAATGAGGACTGAGTTCAGGGTATTTTAACTTCCATGAAAAAATGTAAGTCTTTCTCAAAGTTTCTTCTGATACTCTCATTAGGATTATTTCGTTCATTCGAGAGGAAAGTTAAAAGAAAGAACTTGGCGATGTTTTTAATTTTTCTATCTTTTTTCTAGAGATTAAAAAAGAATTCTAGATACTTTTTCTTCTAGAGATAAAAAAAAATATGGGCATATTCAGAGGAAAGAAGTAACATTGAAGATGGTTACCGATAAAAGTGTACTTCAAGAATATTCAGCCGAAACAAATATTGCTAAGATAATTTTTAAAATGAGGAATTTACATTTTTTTAAAATTAGGGAATGATTTTATTTGAAACCATACAAACTTGGTCGTACAAAATGGTTAGGCTTATAAGTAGGTTTCACTATTATGTTATACAGTGTCATATTACAAGCATAGCGTTTAATATTCTGCATAAAAATTACTCTTTTGAATTAAAACGTCATATATAAATTCAATGAAAATAATATGATACAAAATGTTTCTATAGAATATTGAAACAGAATTAGGAAATTACTAATAAATATTAGGTTATTTTAAGGTATAAAACGCTTATAATTACGCTAATTAACCATTTTTACCCAGATCACGCAGAGTATTTGGTATGCAGGTAAATTAAGGTACGAGGTACAACATACTTTTTCACTATTTTTCTAACGTATAATGTTTAATATTAGAAAGAAATTTTAAATGCGTACTAAATATACTAAATGTAAGGTACTAAAATGGATTTAAGAGTCGATGGCATATTATTGTAAAAAAGTCTTTTTCAAGATACTACTCATCATATGTCACTTTCTATTTGCACTATTGATCGGTGGTAGAAGAGCACTATACTTGATACTTAAATACCTTACTTCAAATACTGTGATATACCAGATTGCCATCCACGCATCTAACTTGGTTCCTCGTGGAAATAACTATTAAAGTTGCAATCATCTCTACAAATTAATTTGACCATAGGAGAATGATTATTAGGGAGTATATAATCTTGAAATATCCTGGGAAACGAAAATTCAATCACTTATATGGGCCGCTATACACGGTGAATGATCATGCTAATTGATCACGTGATCAGTCACAGGATCATGCGAGCAAAATAGAAAATGCTATTATTTTTACTGAATGATCATGCGCATTACCGTTCCTTCGCAAATTTTTCCGTTATAAACGGCGAATGATTTCATTTCCATGATTATACAGCATGATCATTCACCGTGTATAGCGGCTTTAGCAGATATGAGGAGAGTATCCAACATCATGATAATCAGGTCGATTATTATGCGCATATTGGCCACTCAAGAGACTCAATCGGTTAAGAATTATTTTTTTCAAACGAAAAAAAATATCATTTATAGGATAACTAATCAGGTTTCTGAGAAACACAGCCGTATTGAGTCAAATTTCAGGCATACACCCGCAACCGTTTTCAAGGAAAATATTCATGAACGTACACGTCCCACCAGAAACGCCAAACCAGGTGTTTAATTATCCAAATTATTTTCATCCTTAAAAATGGCTGAGCAACTGCAGTTCATAGGACACATCATGCAAGTAAATGCTCTTTCAAAAATAAATGATCTTTCATTATTCCATAGCTAATTCTGAAATCTGAGGAGAAATGAAGAAAAGCTCAGACTGGTTGGCCAGGCTTTGTTAGAAAGTGGCCAGAGGTGACGCTCTAGTGAGCATTTGGGAGGGAAAAAGAGCAATTTCGAAATCTTGGAAGGATATGAATGAAGAGGAGAGAAAAGACCCAAGACGGCGTTTCAAAACGTTAAGGTAAAGTGACGAGAAGGCAATGTGGGGATGAGAGGAGAATCCGTGATAAAATGACTTAGTGAAAACAATGTCATGCCGAAACATATGGGTATTTATAACTCAAGATAATTACTCAGGGGATTAATGAATTTTTATCACATTCAGCATAAGAGATAGATAAACTTCATGTGCGGTACCAAAATGAGGTAAATCGATATTGCTTCGATAATTTCACTTTATACGAAGCGGTGATCCACTTAATTGATGATTGCTTTTTAAACTTGTTACAATTCCTTCATGAAGATACTCAAATGCTCATTTTTAGTACTTTTTGTCGAACAACAAACCCTAATTTTCAAAATTTTCTTTTGAGTGCTGAATTAAAAAAAAAACATTTTTAAAAGGATAATTATCTAAATATTTATGAATACTTAAATAAAAAAAATTATTTTTATAAAGAACATTTAAATTTTAATAATACCTACTTATTTTTAAATAAATCTAAACAATGGCAGTTAGATAAAATACGCGCATAATATGTACGATGAAATTTCAATACTTTTTGCAGTGAGTTCATGTTTGCCTACATGAAGATAAATTAATTTCCAAGAATAATATTTCTAAATATATTCTAAGAATATTTCTAAGAATAATATTTCTAAAGAAAAATATTTCTCATAATAATATTTCTAAATGACTAATAATCAAATTCTTGGGCACATTTTGATTTCGACTGGTTTTAAAACTTATACAAAAACGCGAGATGAAAAAAATGCTTTATTTGGAAGAGAAAGAAAATGTTTTTAATATCCTATAATCGGCATTTCGCAAGGAACTTAAAAAAAATGACGAAGCTAATACGTTTACTTTTATTGGAATCGAGAAGTCTGAGAGATTCCACCAAGTGAAAGTAAATACTAAAAGGCAATAAGAAAATTATTCCTGTGGAAAATGTAGGGAAATTATGACCTTTTAAGCAGAAAAGGCTCACAAATGAAGGTACGATTCATGCTTTGAATCAAAATAATATTAGCTGAAATGAAGATAAGGGATGGTGCACGTTATGTTCGTAGGAGCATGACAAGTCGTTTCTCCTCATTCAGCTGGAGTAGATGGAATTTATACACTATATGAGTACCTAAATTCTGAATTGGAAAAGTTAAAATTTTCACAGCAATATATTTTTGATGACTGAAGCGATGGCAGGGTAGAAAAATAGAAAAACAATTTAGATAGCAAATTTTCATGGAAGTTTTTCGTTTTAGCACACGCCGCCCAGGACTTTTCTCATGGTAATATGACTGCTTGATTTGAACCTACTTAGAATAGTATTAATAGCAAGGCATTAGTTTCGTGTAAATGAGAACGATAGGCTAGGATAGGATAGTAACAAATTGAAAATTAATAATGGAGTGGGTGTTACATTGGAGAATATTTGAACACTTGGGGAATATTGAGGTTGCCAATAGAATTTACCGGTACCGGAATGTTCATGAAAGTATTCCAGTCAAGAATTTTTCAGACGTAGAGTTACAGCCTTTATTTTTACAGCCATAGTGATCCTCCATTATTAAAATTTTTAAAGTTTTCTTGTGGGTGTGAAATTACGAAAAATATTTGATGTAACTCTGTATTTTTTTTCTTTACAAACTATCTTATTCACTGGTAAAATTTTCCGTTCACCTAATACCAGTTGACTTTTTATGTAATAGTCCGATCTTTAGATAAAAAGTGGCACCTGCTGACAAGCCTTGTATGGCTTAGCGGGACCCTATCATTTTTACCATGCATGTTAATCCGAATTTTTGTATACATATACTTTTATCTAGCGAAATATAATATTTATGATATGCTACGAATATGTACCTGATGTTTTTCTCAATAGGAGATATTGATGTATGGTCTGTGTTAACTAATTACGTGATATAAATACAAGAATGTTTATTTTGTATACTTGTTCTTAAACTTGTCATTATAAAAAAAAAATATATATATAGGTATATAATTCCGGAAATTTTCTTCACTGATTGCTTTAAAATATTTATTTCAATATTGCTTAAATTAAGACTCTACATATAGGAATATCATGTAGAAACTTTAAATTAGACATCTCAAAGCAACTTTGGGAGCAATAAAAATGTCTTTTCATTAATAGCGCTTTTAAATCATGATATTTCATTAAAGACTTTCCGACGTACAATACCTCATTGTTGGATAGCTCGGCGATATGGAACAGAAAGGACGGCGGATAACACGGAAAGAGGAGCAAAAAATAGGCAAAGCTTTCTGAGTAGGGGAAGAATAGCATCCGAAATACAAGGGGCGAGAGTAGAGGATTACCATGAAAGTGGGATAGAGATGGAAAAGGTGAGGATTATTGTCCTCTCTAGCTAGCCCTCCCTGCTCTCGTACTGTCATACAATAAGAGGGAAAGATACACCCTTTGGAGAGGTTAGGGAGGTGTTTGAGGGAAGAGAAAGTGGAGAGTAGGCCCTGCCTTAATGGCCTAATGCGCTCGAGGACGCGAGAGAGGCTGTAGGTGAAACTGGGGTCGGAGGGGATTACCGCCCAAGGCTTTTCTGTTAGCAGAACTAAAGGGAGGACGAAAAAGATGGTTCCGACTTGGAGGGAAAGAAATAGTAGGACTACAGAGGGTTTTTATACTTTCTTCCCTGGCACTGTTAAACAGGGTGTTTCAAAATGTGTCTTGGATAAAAAACACCTCTCTGATAGTTATCCCATTTCATTTATAAATATCAATATCTATTAATCTAATGAATTTTATTAATGCACCTATAAATAGCAGAAGATTCTTTTGCACCTCAAAGACTTCATTCGCGAAATTTTGTATATTTACGTCCTACGTGTTTCATTAAATTTCTGCTAAATAGCTCTCACGTTAGCCATGGCAATTACTCTACGAAAGCTTGTTTAAAATATTTTCACTTTTCCCCGATTAAAAACTTATCCGCTTTTTAAAAATTTACTTTGAAAGGTTCATAAATCATCATAGGTAAGTGGCAAAGCTATTAGCTGACATTGGTTGGTTGGCTTGAGTTCGGAAATAGGGCTGAATAAGTTGTTTTATGAAGAGTTTTGACAAACAGATCAAAGCGTGGAAAGAAACTTTCGAAAAATTTGGCGTTAAAATAAAATTGCTTAAGTTTTTATTTCAATTGATGTATCACAAACAATCGCAAGTAAAATTGAGAAAAAAACCTCTAAGGTGTGCTCGTTCACAAAAAAATTGATTGGAAGTGTAAAGGTAGCTGAAGAATTGTAATAAATGTGTAGTGGTTCTCAAAAACTTTAAGCGGCATAGCGCAACTTGATAGTCATTAGTTGAGAAAAGCCCAGCATCAATTAAAAAGTAATCATTATCAAAAAAGGTAGTTATATCTATTGACTATCATAAAAACAAAAAAAAGTTTGTCTCAAATGTATTCCATGATATGATACACTTCCAGAATTGTGATTAGTGGAATATTTCGCTTTTATGCCTTTTATGCTTTTACTCAATAAATTTACCTCAAGTCACATCGCTGCAGCGGGGTTTTCGTAACTCATGTGAAATACACTGCATAGTCTCTGAAAAATACGCAAAGCCAGAGTCGCAATCCTGGTCCTAATATTCCCATATCCTTTTCTGGTGCACTCACTCCCTCTCTCCCGATCCGAAGAACTTACGAAATTCCCCGCTGCAGCATTTAGGGGAGGATTATGAAAAGTGAGATTTTTTCTTCTTTCGCGCCATTTCAAACTTTTTCATTTCCCTCCACCCAAGCCTCCCCGGAACCCTAGCCATTTTCCTCTTTCTCCGACCTCTTTAGCATGTCGGCTTATAAGAGACCATTGAGTTCTCAGCGGTGGGGGATATGCGAGCGATGCTAAAGGCTGGAAACGTACAAGAAAGAGATGGTGAAGGGAATGATATAGGTTCAGGACAAAAAGGACAGAAGAACGGGGAGCTAAATTAAACATTTTCCCTTTTATACCCCTCAAGTTCAATTTCCATTATTTTTTACCTCTGCCAAAAACGTTTTCTAAACGGGTAGAGTGAGCGTGAAATACGAAACACTTTCACTCGTTCCGAGAACTGGTGACATTTCTGTCATGAACACGGTCACTACCTTTTAACGTAGGACAAAAGGATAACGTTGTAGGACAGCAGGACATTTGTTTTACGACTTTTTTCCTGTGCTGACGAATTATATATTAGGCATCTTTTATTGAATTTCTTTCCAGAGATACTTCAGTTACGAATGACCTTAGCTTGATAAACATAAAGATTCAAGCATGATGGAGTACAATTTCTCCATATTGAAATAAATACTTGCAATTTTATAAGATTAAAAATTTGTTACGCCATTGGTTTCATGTTACTACGTGAAGATGAAGATTATGCAGTAACATTGAAACCTATGCTGTACCATATAGATGTTATAATAGTGGATATTTCAGGTATTTATTTCAATGCCTTAGTTCAGTTATAAAAAAAGGATCGCTAATGGCTTTCTCGATCGGCTTGGGTAAAACTGATGATATTGCCTCGTAAGGCGATGAGTGACATGTAAAGAACACTGCTTTACTAGCTACGTAATTGCTTGGTTTAGTAGTCCCTAAGCTATATGTTAACTTACTGAACTTTACTTATTCCGGCACTGACAATAGTTTTTCATGAATCTGAAGGTATAAAATGATGGATGAGATGGATCAAAAGGCGAGTGTAACATTAAGGGCACTTAAAAGATACAGTGACCGGCGTGATACGGTGGAAATCTTTGATAATCAGCTTATCAAAAAAACTTGTCTGTTTCCACACTCTTTTATTTTCACCGACCATGGTTTCGGCAACTTGTGCCATTATCAAGGCCTTTGGTAATGGCACCTACCTGCAATTTTAAATCTGAGATAGGTCTACAATTACGATAGCTAATCGCGATCGGTTGTTACGATGGGTGATAAAGGAAGCTTTTACGTTCAATGCCTATTATATCCATGCATTCAAATACACTATTCATCGTCAGGATGATTAAAGACTTCCTCGATTTGTTTCCTTCTGCCACAAAATATTTTATGGATATAAACTGCACAAGAAAACAATTGAAATAGCCAAAGTACAAGAAATTGTTTTCGGAAAAAAACTAAAAAATCTTTCGTTAAAACACTGATAGTTATCATAAACGCTTCCTTACATATTTTGCGACTGTTATCACAATTATTTATTATTATTAAAAAAAAGGAAAATATAAAGAAGGAAATTATTTACTTTTGTTCTATTAAGAACTATTTATTTTTGTATCTTAAGCAGATTTACCTTGACGTATGGAAATTTTCCAGGATACATATATTTTATATTCATCCTGGAAATATATTTATAAGTTTACATCTCAATTGTGGGTAATAAACTGCATCGTTCTTGTAAAACTGAAGTCAAAATGTGACGGCTCAGGTCAGATACATCATTAGCCGTTTCACAAAAGGATAACAAAAAAAAACAAGATCTCCATCAGTATATATTAGGCATAAGTGACTAATATAGCATAAAAAATAAATGATTTATAACGACTCTGAAATGAAGCATATACTTCATAAAATAACACCGGTGATTACCAACGATGTTTTTAGGAGCCATAGAATTTCGAATGCCCAGAATAGACTCTTAAGAGGATGATTTAAAATACCATCTAATATTAGACGGTATTCAAATTACATATAGAGGTAAGTGTTAGTACATACGCGACACTTGGGATATTGAAGGATAAAAATATTTTGCAGATACAATTTAAAAGTAATAGAAAATGTTACTTATGTTTATAAAGGGTGAGCCACATTACTCCATTTTTAAAGATTGATTCCAAAATAATTTTTTTACCCATAGTATTTAATAAATGTCCTAGTAAAATATTATAATTATTTAATAAAATTGATTACATATATTTAATGATAATTACCTGCATGTGACGCTTTCAATAGCTATGAAGATGGCTGTTTGGTGAGACTCAAAATGTGTGATCAGGCTCACTCATGATTTGCCGGGATATTAATTCAATATAATCCACCAATAGTCCTGAAATACAGAGAAGAAATATTTATAGAGAAAATATTTACAAATACTTCATTGAAAAAATAAAAATGTGAAAACCTATTAATTTTGCAATAAACCTCTAGAAATATGAAGTACAGTAGATTCCGGTTAATTGGGACATATCGGGACTTATTCACTCTGCCCCAATTAAGCGGCTGCCCCAATTAGGCGAACTATCAATCATATGAGCATAAAAAAACGTTGAAATGATGGAAAGAACACTAAAGAATGTTTATAGCGCAACATAAGTTTATTAAAATATTAATTTTATTAATAAATCAGCGAGTTTAGTTAATTTATTATCATTTTTAAGAATTATAACAATTTAGTTAAAAATATTTTTCACAGCCTCGGGCGACGCTGAATGAATGTCTTTTACTAAGTCCTATAAAATAATAGTCCTATCATCTTGCGGATAGTATAACAACAAGAGCTTTCAAAATAGGGCAAGAATAGGAACATTGGTGAAAAATAAGAGTAAATCAAATGAGGAGAATATATAAAAATAGTATTCTGAAAACAAAAAATTTTAATTTCGTTGCGAGTATAGAGTCTATGTCGCCGACTCATGGCCCAATAAAGCGGCATACTGTCCCAATGAAGCGGAGAATATTCTGGGATATTCCTATATTGGCTTCTGGGCTTCAAAATCTGCCCCAATTAAGCGGCTGCCCCAAGTAACCGGTGGACCCATGAAACGGAATCTACCCTACTCTGTCTGAGCAGACTTCGAAAACCTTAACGAACAAAATTGGAAAATGGATGACCAAAGATCAATCATGGTTTCATTAAATTTTTCAAGCAATTTAGGCTTCACCAAGATAAACCAAAGAGTTACCACATTTGTACCTCAAAGGCTACCTCTTTCATATTCATTCGGTTGGGGAGCAAGGAAGGTAATCCGGAAGAAATTCTATTAAAATTTTTAACGGCCTTTCCACGTGGACAACTTGACACTTTATTTTCTGCTAATACAATACCCTCAAAAAAATGCTAAACTTGTACTTGTGGTATTCTGCCACATCATTGATCTTTCAGTAAATAAATTAAAATAAGCAAACAAAATAATACTTTTTACTGTGACGCGTGGTGAACATTGACGAAAGGGTTGCTCTAATAATATACTCATGCAATTTCAAATAAGAGTTATTTTGTATGGCATTAGTTTAAAAAACAATGGAGTATCATTTTATCTGTGTCTTGAGTATAAGAATTAACTTGGCAAATAGAATAAAATCATACATTATATTTTAACAAGATACTCAATATAGAAAATACTCATTACCACCTATTATAAGTTACTTAAAAGGTGGCAAGGCTGATTTACAATTAGTAGAATGGTGAATAATGGATAGATGAAATTAAATCAAATTAGGAGCACATGTGGCATTTGCTTGAGGACAATTACCTAAGTGTCAACATAGGAGACATTGAAATGTCACAAAATTGATAACCTAAATTTTCCCCACATTTAATGAACATTAAAACCCAATTTAAACTGAGAAATTTACTGGCAACCTTTCTCATATATAGCTTAAGGAAGTATGCCACCGACATCTTTCAGTTGACGACGCAGAATTGAGCCTCACTACTGTGATAGAATCTATCTAAGCCATCAGCACAGTGATCCTTAACAGCTTTGGGGAACTACCAGATTGTTGCAAATGGAACGAGGTTTTTCCCATCTCACACCTCCATTCTCACCGCATTACATTCCGCAAATCGCTCCCTCGGCCTAATCCCCATACGTCGGCCGTGGATGAAGAAATCAAAGGCGAAGCAAGAGGGTTCGCTCGAACACTGTCGCGCTAAAGGGAAAAGGGAAAGGGAAACGGTTCCGACCGCTAACCATTCGTCCCCGCGACCCTCTTAATGAGCAATTGCCATTCAAGCGATTCCCTCATCCTCCCGAAAACCCCAGCTAACACCTCGCGCCTTCACTATCGCTCCGTTTCACGATTTCTCTCAAGGGGACCGCATAAGGGAGGTAACAGCCCGACCAGTCGAAGCTTGATTTTTGCTGCCTTTTTTCGTTGCATTCTATCCTGTGTTAAAAATGCCCCGAGCATGACTGCGATACATTTATTCTCAATGTTTAAAACATGATTTTTACAAACGTTGCAATGATTAGCGATGCGAGAAGCAAGAATGGAATTACCAGCAGAATAGCCGTGGCGTAGAGGTCAATCAACCAAAGAGCTACTTACAGCGGGAAAATTAAATAAAGTGATAAAAAAGTTAATCAAAACTTACGTTTTGAGCATGCTCTCTACGGGTAAGGAATGGACAGCGACAGCCGCGGAGAAATCAAGGATAGAGGCCTTTGAAATATGGTTTAACAGAAGAATGATGAGGATCGAATGGTTCGAACGAGTAAGTAATGAGTAGGTCGTAAGAAGTGTATCAGAGCAAGAAGATGGAACAACCTTATTGGCCGCATCTTGAGAAATGATGGCCTGATAGAGACAATGGTCAAGGAAAAAGTTGGTACAAATGTAAAGCCGGAATAAAAAGATCTTGTGTGAAATATATGGAACAGGTAAAGGGGAATATGAAAGAGAAGAAATACACAGGTGAGAAATTATTGAGTGATAAGAAAATTGAGTGGAGAGCTGCGTCAAACCAATCTTAAATTTGTGATGATGATGAGACCTTATTAAAGGATATTTTCCATGACAGTAGTATCTATGTGGAACACAAGTGGCGATTTTTGTGAACCAATAAAAATTCTCGGTGGGTGACAGCAAAATTTTGAGGCCAACAGGACAACATCCTCTGCGGTAATATTCCCGATCTCTCTCAAAGGAATGCCACTCCATTACTAGCTTGAGCGCTTATAGCGCACTCTTACGAGGATCCGTCTCTCCAGTAAGACGCTTTATTTTTTCCAGACGTATTATCAATTCAAAAGCGAGGCTGTAATGCTTAGATTTTAAAGGTATTTAGAATACATTGCTGCTGGTATCTACTTCAAAACCAAATTTGATTCCCCAGTACCACGTCAGATGTAAAATTGTTATAGGTACTTGAGATGTAGATTTATTGCTGCGACTGATCGAATATGTTACGTCCTAAACAATTCTAAAAGATATTTTCACATAAAAATGCTAGAATAATGAGGGATCTAGCAAAGTAAAACGTTTAAGTACAATAGGTATCAATAATTATTCATAACAATATCGGTACTTGTTCAAAACATTTACCATCACCTCGAAAACTTCAGACTTAATAGTATCATGCCAACGTTGATCTAAAATATCAACATTTCATCTAAATATTTTTTAGATGTATTTTATTTTATTTGATTTAAAGGGAATGTTTTCAAGCGTCTGTGCTTATGTTACCGTGAAATTTATGGTCATAATTCAAGTTTGAAGCATGCCATGAATCAGGGAAAAAGAGAAAGTACCTACTCCAACCGCGTAAAAACGTCTAATCATAATAAGTATTGGAGAATGCTAAATGTTATACACACTATTTGGAACAACTGATATATTGTTCATTACACCATATAATTCATCATAAAAAAGAAATATGCTCGACAGATGACTTATTTTTAGTTAATGTTAATAACAATGGAGTTCAGTAATTGAAGTCATTGTATCATATCAAGTAACCCAAAAATAGCACTCTGATCACCTCAAATAGCTGGAAGAAGTGTAAACTGTATAATTTTAATAGTGAAACATTCACATTCTCTGTATCCTTAATTTATATTTTTAACATCAGACGATGTCGTTCAGGATGTCAAAAATAATTTTTACAATTTAGGTGATAATTTTTAGCTTTTAACCGCAGTCGTAAACCTCTTGAGGATATTCTTTACTCCCGATACATTAGAATATTTTCCTGACGGATTAGTTATTTCTTTAAATCAACGCTTTGAAATTATAATTTTCTGGGTTTATAGGGTTCCCTTCCCAACTTGTATTTTTTATCTTATATTTGAAACCGCAGCAATTTCGCAGACTACAATGTTTAAGTCCGAGATACTTATAAAAGGTTATATTTTTTTTTAATTTCAAGAAAGTGCCATTTTTTCGCTTCTCCCATCAACCACCTTATAACTCATCATTTACGATATGTATCTGTAATTATTCCGGACATAATACTTTTAATAGAATGTAATCAATCATCTTAAAACAGTCAATAAAAGTACAGTACTTTCATTAAAACAATTATCCAACCCTACATTTTGAAGCATTGTTTTGGGAATACATTTTTTACACCTTTAAAAGTGGTAAAAATTAAAACGATTGTGATCTACATAATCTGAGCCTTTCAAGATCACAGCGTAATTTTCAAATACGGAGTACCTCAAGATGAAAGACAAGAATTAAGACCGGTTGAGCATAAGATGACGTCTAATGAGCAATTGCCATTCAAGCAATGCCTTCATCCTCCCAAAAGCTACATTCAACCACCCTCTTTCCACCTCGCTTATTCCCTCGCCACCAAAGCTCTTCTCCACAATCCCTCTTAACGGGGTGCCAGGCCACTACTAGTTCACTGACTCGGGCGAATACAGCGCATTCGTAAGGCTAAGCCAAGATTTTACCATTTGAGGAGATTCCACAAAAAAAGCAATATTTCGTTTCAGCAAAGGTTTTGAAATACACCAGCCTTACTACATTTCCCTAAATTCATTCAAATATATTTGGCTGTCACCGCTATATTTTGCATTATTTACATCGGAAAAAATACGTTTGCTACCATTGCGATGCTTTCATGCAAAGATGAAAGAAAAGGAAAATTTTTAGACTGCAACTACAATAATATAAAAATATCAATGTGAATATGAAAAACAGGCATTGTTAATCAAATATTGAAAAAATAACTTTAAAAACTTTTAATTGTAGGACTGCGAGAAGAAAATACTTCTGTGCTTTGAAATTGAAACGAAAATATTAATTACCTACCACAAATCTCCATAGTAAATGCTCCCTTTTTTCCAAATATATTTTCCGCGTGTCTTCAGTGATATGCAACAAAGATGTTACCGGCAAGAATAAATGCTCGCAATATACATGGAATACTCATCTCATTACTGAACCCTATGCCTGCATAGTTCTACTGTTCGCAGACTCTTTACATTCACCGTGATAAAAACATGATCGAGTAACATTTACCACCATCCATGCTCTACACGTGAGGAAACCAAAATTATAATAGTGGTTTAGGAGCATATCATTTCAGTGCAGTTTTCGCATTGTCTATCAAGGTGATAAATATAATTTTGAGCTCTACGTATTAATAAAACTTCACAGCCACTAAAAAAGGGTTGAGTACAAAAATACGATTAGGATCAGTTACAACTTTTACTTGTAATACGTTAAAATCATCAAGTATCATTTTAAAATCAAGATTTTTAACAGCTTGGTTTAAAACTTGTATCCGTCTCAAAAAATTATTAAAATATAGATAATTTCAATTATTTTCAGAGCATTAAATTGATGAATTTCTTTTTGGTTTAGCATATTCTCATATTGGTGATTAGCATAATCTCAATCTATATTCCGGTGCTCTCCATGGAAATGTAGGTTATCTCTCAGCATAAATTATTAGCAAATTCTTCCAGGGTAATAATCTTTTTAAAAATCATGGAAAAGTTTGCATGGAGTTTAATCGCAAGCCTCATTAATCCAGTGCCTTATCCTAAATGTTATATTTTAATATTATTTTCAACACTCTGCATTGGGCATGCATATTTGACTTTACCATATGAAATTAATTGTTAATTATCTGCTCAGGCAGCAATGTTATTTCGTTATCAATAAGGAATATGCTGAAAACAATACTAAGATAACATAAAGACAACAAATAAAAACCGAAAATTCATTAATGATGTAGTGAATGATTTTATATCTCAATGATTTCCATTGGAAGATTAAGTAATAACATTGTAACAATGTAACTGTCAAGTTGAACACACCAAAGGATGAAGTTCACCCAAAAAAATATTTTACTAAGCTAGGTTTCGAACCCGAGTCTCCTGATTGCCAGTCAGGCGTGTTGCCGAGATCCGGGTCCGAATACCGACTAAATAAAATATTTTTACATGGCGTACTCCATCCTTTGGTGCATTTAACTTTGCACCCGTGCGCATAACTGCGTGCAAAGTCACTTGTTACATGCAGTGAAATGTTACTGAACCTTGAAAATTACATAGGATCATTGAAACCAAGTCTTGTGGAATTTCATAATCGTGAAAAATTGCATTTATTTATTTCAATAACGAATTGCAATTTACTCGCATTTATTTCAAATTTATCCTTTGAAATGTTATATAAGTGCTATGCTTTCAATGTGTCACTATGTGGGATAAATGGGACCCTCTGATATGTCTTAGGGCTTAGAAGGACCAAGTTGTATATACTAATAAAGGCAATTACGTTGTGAAATAAACAATAGCCAACAATTAGGAGTGAAATATACCAAAACGCAATCAATAGCAGTAACGACGTTACTTTTGCTCCGTTACTATCCGCTGCTACCCAACATCATCGCTCCCTTCAATTCAACAGACAGACTTCACGGGCTGCTTCGCAACGAGAGAGCCTTATCCCTCTTAGCGCCGCTGAATGGGCGTGGAAGATGGAGAGAAAGGGCGGGTAGGACTTCCAGTTTTATGACAGCCATTGCTTCCCCGAAAACGCCTCATTTATTCCGACGAGGGCCGCGGAATACTGAATTCCAGAGTCTCACACGAGGCCAGAATTCCCTTCTCTCTCACTCCTCTTCCTTCTCACTTCCTTCCACGCAAAACCAGCCCTTATCCTATTCCAGACCACACCCTTGAGATCAGACCACCAGGGACACCGCAGCATTCTCGCCACCCACTCCCATGTCGATGTTCTCTCTTTCCTTCAATGCCTCCTTCCCCTCTTGGCAGATGGAAGGCGTCACATTCGCTAAGCCATTTTGCGATCGTTCTCGTCTCCACTGATCTCATTCCCATGCTCATCATCCTTTACCATATTATTTTTGCTCCAGAAAAAAATCGACATCGTCTAAAGGTGTTTTCATAGTGTAGATTAAGATCCGATGCACGAGAATTATCTACCCTCGGTCAACCAATGTTTTTTTGATTGTATAGGTTAATATCTAATGCACAACTAACCTAGAACGTTCACTTTTGTTCGTCCATAACACTATTAGGTCTAACAGTTTAATATAGAGGACACAATTGGTAAAACGACTTCGTTTTCTTCCACGGATATGCATTCTCGGTACAACATTTTCCACCTCAAGTGGTAGTTCCAAGTACTGAAAATTACCTCTTGAGATTGAAACGTGTCGTATTTATTTTTAGGATTCATTATTGAAATAAAATCGAACGTTCATTCTCGTCTCACCTGTTTGAGCAGGTCACGTCACGCGAGATCACGAAAATTTAACTTTGTTTTACTCGTTTTTGTATATAATGGAAAATCCAGAGGAATACTAATGCGATTAAAAACGAAGGAAAATATAAAACGAAGACATAAAATGCGTCTTTATCAACGGACGATAAAAAGAACAGGACAACTAGTATGAAATGTAGAAAAGGAAATTTAAATCGAAGAGCGATTATGACAATGAATAGTACAACTAATAAATTCCATCCAGAGGTATTCGGTTAGGAAATTCTAAACCGCTTAAATGATAAGTTTCAGGATTTTTGTAGTGAGGTTGAAGGTAGCAAGTCTTATAAATCGTAATCAATGTGTAATTGAAGACTAATTGTAATACATCCAAGGAAACTCTTGAAAAAATAAAATCCACTGTAAACCTTTATTACCGGCATTTTTTATATTTTCAAAGCTCAAAAATTCAACTCATAACATTAATTTTTTCGAATTTTAGCAAAAAATATTTTCAAAATCAGCTGAGGTTCAAGATTTAACGCATTTTTGTGGGTGTATTAACAAAATTAGGTAGCACGGGCATGGGGGGGATAAAGTAATTTTTTATCCTGAGTTAAAATCCTAAGCCTTAGATGAGGTTTCTTTCCAGTAATCATGGCTATCAATTTCAATGAAATATTGTACGTCCCTCCATGACCATGTCATCTACTGTTTGATCTTTATATCCACCGAATTATGATGTGTAAATGTGATGGAAGAAATGGTGGTTCCTATGGGAAACCACGGGGAGATAAGCTCTGCTCTCTCATTCGGCAGAAGGAAGTTATCACATTCCAAAAGCCATTTTGCGATCATTCTTATCGCAAACTATCTCATCTGCCACTTCGCATCCCTCTTCACACTCCTGCTAAACTCCCGATGCGGTTCCCTTCTACCTATGATAAGGGATACGGCCAGTAATTTAAAGATATTCATTCTTGTATCGCCTTTGCCTCTACAGTTTTACAAACCGTTCCATGAGAGTACGATGAATAGATCTGATAAAAAGCATTGCATTGCAAATAGGTGGCAATAGAAGATATAAAAATGCTATAATATGATAGGTAACGACCGAGGTAGCTGCTAGATCCTACACATAAGAACTGGAATTTGTTAATTGAGGCTTTGAAATTTGTAAGCTCTTTCATATCATCTACCTTTACTTGTTCATAAAAAATTAAGTGCACCGAATTTTATGATTTTTACACTCGGAAACCGATTTTATGGTGCTGCATCCAACTTTATTTTCAAACTAAAAAAGGAGTATGTCTACTGATCGTGCAGTGCGTATGCAGTATGCGTAATCAGTTAATTAGCTCAAAAATAAAGTTGGCTTTTGTCTCATGAGCCGAGTTAACGAAACTATGATTTGGCCAGAGAATGAAATCAAATGATTTTGGCGTGACTTGGTAGAGCTTGGAGATTTTTATGGCAGAATACAAAACACAGTGCTGTTGCACAAACATAATATTGCTTTCAATTAGTTTTAATGTCTATGGATGACGTTATAGCCTCGGAGAGGTCGACAACAACACGTTAGTAGGACTGTACTGAATTTTTTTATACCATGACTTGGCCAGAGAATGTCTGTTAGACGAAGTTTTTCAAAAGGCATAAATTATCAAAATAAAATAAATACAAAAAAATCCACTCGAAAAAATAGCGTACTTTGGAAGCAATCGGTTATAGTGATCTTATTGGTTCAACATAGTTCATGCAATGAAATCCATAGCGTTCCGATATAAACAAGTTTTGGAAGAGAACATTTTCAAGCAAAATTGATGATTTTCTGTACACCCTCACACAAATCAAGATCTGCTCTCGATTTAACTCATCTCAAGACCGACTCTCATCCTAGTGCCTGGGGAAATGCTTCAGCGAAATTTCTCTCGAGCGAATTAACTCTCCTCTTTCCATCTATTTGGCAATCTCTCACCGGGTTGCCCTCTCAAAATCCAATTTTCAGACGTGCGTTGTAACCGTGATGCCCGAAAGCTTGCACAAAAATATTTCTTGCCTCAGTGAGGAGAGAATTCCCTCAATTCCACCGCAACCTTACGTTCCAATTCATGTGCGAGCAATTTCCTCAGTCAAGGTTCACCTCAGGAATGCTTTTTCACCCTCGAGAATGATGCCCTGATAAATCGAGGAAATGCGCTGATTACGCACGTGTTGTCTGGTTTGAAAATTGAAGAAAGGGATATTATTTTGTATCTTGTAACTGATATGCAACTTCGTTGAAAATTAATGCCGGATAGTGAGAGCGATTTGAATGATAGTAGAGCTCAAATGCATCCGTATGTTTACTAGCTAAAGATATTTTTTAAATATAAATGTGGGAAGCAGTTAAATCATTTCTTTTTATAAATAAAAAAACGCAGTACTTAATATAGTACGTATTTACAAAAGAAGAGAAAAGCCGTGATAAAAGTTCTTAAATGTTATCATAATTAAAAATTAAGAATAAAATCTTATCGAAAAAAGCATCATATTTTAACATTCAATCAGGAGTAATAATCTTAAATATTGGCATCAAGCTCCAACATTTGAGAGATATGATATTTCTTCCTTTCTCATTTGCGCTGAGTATTCCTTGGTTAAAATCAAATGCATCCACCATAGATTTATTATTTTTCTGCTTACCATTTTGTGAATACATTGCCCCTTCTTATATTATAGTTTTCTCGTGTAGTAGCTAGCTAAAAATAACCTAATTAGTCGCAATATTAGTGAGGCACACTGTGCCACGACTCTAGCTTCTTTTCACTTCACCTACCCCTTATCAATTATTAACGCTTAAAAACTCAGCCTTCTGTGTACAATACAAAGATATAGCATGTGGCAGATCACAGTAAAGCAAAATATATCACATGATGAAATGTTTTAGTATATAGATTGCTATCAATTTACGCTTAACATATACTGCGTACAAATTTGCCGACACAATTTAAAACAAATTGTAACTAAAGACCCCTGAGCGTAAAAAAGATGTAGTGATTCAAATTTTATGATGAGCTGGTATATTTTGAGCTCTGACACTAGTTTTCCTGCATTCATCACGTGGATAGCATGTAAGGGATTTGGGGACACAGGAACCATTATTTCCTCGCAAAATATGGTTACCTTATCACTCCAATCCAAAAATACCATTTAGTATTCTCCATGAAAGTTTTTTACGCTTTGTAAATAAAGTTACAAAAACCCATGCTCGGCACGCGAAAGTGATAATAACTGTGGAGGTTAAAGAACAATTAACGAATAAAAAAAAATCAAAATTCTTATTTTGGGGCTTTTGGAGCTTGCGCAAACGAGAATGCTGGCGACATTTTAATGAATAACGTCATTCATTTGACAGACAAAGGGAAGGAATATATTGGACAAAAGAAGGTCGCACACGGTGGCTTCTTTCCGGCCGGGAACAATAGAAACGCTCTCGCCTGCGCAATTCATAAAAAATGTAATTTAAACTAAAAAGTGAAAAATGATGAAGAACTCTCTCTTATGCGTTAATTAGCCATTTGCTTTCAGTTTTCAAGGATTTTAAATATATACTTCGACTATTTAACGCACTTATAAATGCCGCTAGTTCTACATTTCACCTCTTAATAGCGTCACGTATTAAATTTATTTTCCAAATAGACGTATGTGGTTGTAAATGTATGGGCATACATGCTTTTCACGAAGCTGTTACTCTGGCAAAACATTTAAAAATATAAGCATAGAATTATCAATTTTTTCCGATTTCTCTTTCCTTTCTACTGTTGAAACAACCCTGCCAATGGATACAGATGGAATATATCCTCCACTTTCTCTATCCAAAAGTTATTATTTTTATCGTAGAATAAACATATTACTTGATACCATTTACCATCATTTTGTATCACGATGCAAAATGTGGGCAATATTCCGTTATTAATTAACATTGATAAAGAAAAATAATTTCAATTTTCACTGCTTGGGGCTTTTTTTGATAGAATAAAATAAGAGTGATTTGATCTGCAAATTAACATCACCAAGTGCAACAATAGTAAGGGTCTGTAAATGAAAAATAGATAAAAGTTCTCATATATTTCCTGTGCTTATGCTACTCATCCCTCTTTTGCTACTTGCAGTTTATTCTAGTCTCAAAAAATATACAACTAGCTACTGAACTCCATGAATTAGGGACCAAAAATGTATGTTCATTGATGGAATACATGCAATAAATATTTATGATATCTATACTTGTTCCTTTGAAATTAATTTAGAGATGCAATCACTAAAAGAAACCAAAATAATTTTAAAAATCTATCCATACAAATTTATTTTATAATTTATTTCATCATGGACCTCTGAAAACTGCGGAGGCTATTTTTGTTTTCAAAGATAAAAAATGCAAAGAAATTTCGATTGCCTGCACCGAAAAGACTTTACTATTCACCAGTTTGTATCTCTCCTTTTCTGATAAAGAAATTCACGCTATTTCAGGATGAATAAAACGCAATAAATTTTAAACGTAGAGAAAAAAGAAACCTTAATATATTTTTTAATGAAAAATCTGTCACCGCGGTGTTGCAACTGCACGTATCCTGGGACCTCTTTCCAACACGGTCAGGTAGGTGCGACATGCTCTACTCCCGGGTAAAGGAAACGTGGAATGGGGAACATTTCGCAACACTTCAAAGGCACCTCAGTTCTCACACAAGTACAACTCGAAAAGTGTTGCGTGCCCCGGATCTCCGGGAAAAAGTTTATTCAAAAGAAATTACTTTCGGTTTTTGATCAAGAGGATTTTTTGGGTCATTTTTAGAAAATGACCGGGACACTTCCGTTGTCCAAGTCCAAGGATATTAGCTTTTTGTAAAAGCCAAAGGCACTTGCGCTTCTAAATGGTTGAAAAATTTCGAATTGAATAAGAGTTCACAGCGTGGGAGTTAACGAGGGATCGAGCAACTCAAGCTTATGGTACTTGAATGCTTGACGGAATATTAACTGAAAATTTTATGCCTGGAATGACTTTGGAATGCAAAATATTTAAAATGTAGAATGGAAACACTAAATATTTCGCATGATTGTTCCGATTATGTTTTTCGTGATAGACAACTGTAAAAATTTATTATTATCGATTAGGTAGTTTTGGTATCAATAATGCATTGCATCTCTATTAAATCGCATATTTTATGCTTCCACTCACAGCGTCCTATAAATAACAGTTATATTCCATTTATTTGTCTGCTAGCAGACCACCCGGCGTTCCTCGGTAATGATAATTCCCAGAGAAGTGGGAAACTTGAAATTCATGGTCACGAGGTGGGATTTTTTGGCAAATGAATAAGACCAATACCGCCGTGTGAACGCACGAAGAGGATTAATAGTTAAAACTAGAATCCTTTAGTTGTTTTACCCGTTGAGCGTGTCAAGAGGTGTGTCTACCCGTTAGGACTTCTAAGTTGTGTGACGCCACGTTACAAACTGTAATGAGAAAACGACGCTAAGGTTGCAGAAATTGCACCAAGGGATTTGGAGGCATTAAATATACCTACGCACTAAGTGTGGTTGCAATCCATGGAGCCTTATGGAAATATATAGGGGATAGACAAACTGACATCTTATTTTATACATATATAGATAGATGATTAGGAGAAAAATAAGTTTGCCAATAAAGCTGGATAGAATACCGCTTCCTATTTTTAATTATGATTTTTCTTATCGTAGGATATATTACTCGATTTTCTGCATAAATATGTCGTATGAAGATTCAAGTTTTAGGCAGAAAGGCATTTGCAAATTCTTTTTATTTCCCATTATTTAGAATAAATTCCTGAAATTTGTTTTTTAAAAAACGGCTGATAGTTCAAAAAGACGTTATAATGAAATAAAAGAATGACATCAAAGTTATACCGTCTCTATTGACCCCAAAAATCTCTAATTGCTCTTTTTCCATGCTCTCATAATAAAAACAAACATTACTCCTCTCCCAAGCATTCTGACATCATTGATATCTCCTCCTTGATTGTTTCCTTCTCTCTCCTCCACCTTTCCGAGCCCTTCTTTCATCTCCCATAGCATTCCATCGCAATCTTTTATCATCCGGTCTCACCCGAAGCCTTTCACGATTCCTTCTTCCCTTTTCTTTAAAAGAACCAACTCATCCCTTTCCATTTTATCTTCCTCGATTGTGGACGCCCCGTACTCCTTTTTTTCCAACCGACTCCTCTCTTAGCAAATCTCCTCTCCCACAAACGACAAAACTCCGAGATGCCCAGAGGGAGTAAGGCTTCATCCGTCTTTTACTCTTCCACGTCTTTCAACATTCCTTTCTCCTATATTCACTCTTCCCGATGCTTGGGGGAACTTCTTTTTATATTCTTTTTCTTTTCTTCATCCGGTCGACCTCCAATCCAAAAACGTCTAACCACCACTTTTCTTTCTCCCTCTAAAACCCACCCCTTCGCAAGGCCGCACACTTCTCTTGTGCTTCATAGGCCCTCTTATATGCTCCATTCGTCCACTAAAAAAAAGAAAGCTTCTCCCGACCGACCGATGCCGCTAGACTCCACTGTATTCTGAGAAGGGGTTCTTAGAGAAACGGGGAAAATCACTTTGAGAAATTAGAAAATGAGGTGTCTTGCCCGCTCATTGTATAAATTGAAGAAAAGGGTGAAATGATTGATGCTTATGACGAGGTGAAAGGAAGGGAGCATTTAATTAATAATTCAAGGTGACATAGTGGGGTATGCATCCCAAACTTGATCCACCAAAAAAATAAATAAATAAATCTGTCTGTAAATATCCAGAAATTAGAACAGTTTATCTGTTGTTGTTATGAATCAATTCATGGAACTCCTTTTATTAAGGCAAGAAGTTTCAATATCTTGGTTAAATAAACATTTTTGAGCTCAAAATATAAATTTACATCATAATACGACCTAAAAAACCAAACTCTTGGCCTGCGGCTTTGGAAGAGGGTATATAATGATCTTGATATTAGAAAATCACTTTGGGATATTAGAAAAAGAGTTGTCTTGCCCTCTCAAGGAGGTAATTAAAGAAGAGAAGGAAATCCTTGAAGCTTTCCTCTATGATGAGGCGAGATAAAGAGAGCATAGAAGTTATACTTCAAGGTGATATGAGTTATACAACCCAAAAGTGATCCACCAAAATCAGGTCTGTAGATTTTCAGGGTGTTTTCCTTGTTAGAATGAATATTTTCAAGGAATTATTTGGGTAAAGCAAGACATTTAAATGTCTAGGTTATATCTAAACGTTAATGACTTAACTAATGTTTTATCAATTTAAAATTATATTATAAACAAATATTAGTTTCGTACGCCATTTTTCCTGTTCAAAATCTTAAATTACGTCATAATATGACCTAAAACTCGAACCGCAGCTGAGGTATTTAGAATTTAATATTTTTTTATTAGAAAATCATATTTCTATAAGTTTGGAATAATATAGTTCAGAATGTAGAGGGTAAGGTAGCATGTCAAAAATACTTCATGGTGATATTGTGGAGTTTACAATCCAAAAGTGATCCACCAAAATCAGGTCTGTAGTTTTCCAAGATGTAGGAATTTTTAGCTGTTTTATGAATATATACAAGGTATCCTTTTTTAAGGTGAGCAGTTTTGATTTCTAGCTAGCGAACGTAGTTGACTTACTGATAATTTTTTATCGAGATAAATATGAACCCCCTATCCCAAAATGTCTAATAACCACTTATGTCACCTATTAAAACCCACCGCTTTACAAGGTCGCACACTTCTGTTGGGCTTCATAGGCCCTCTTATATGCTCCATTCGTCCACTAAAAAAAGACAGCTTTTCCCAGCCCTATGCCTCTAGATTCCACTGCATTCTGTGAGAGGGGACTTAGAGATGGGAAAAATACTTAGAGATACTAGAAAATGCTTCTTTATGGAAAGAAGAGAATATGTAAAAATTGAAGAAATACTTCGAGGTATTAGAAAAGTCAGTTTTTGAACATGTATGCTAGCATTGCGCCCCGAGAAGTTTACTAATCAAAGTTACCAAAGTGAACTTATGATAAGAAGCAATGGAACTATGAAAGAAGTTATTCACTTGATAGAACGCAAAAGCGATCACCCAAAATCAGGTCTGTAAATTTCCAGGAATTAAAACCTGTTTTTCTCGTTGTTGAAATGAATACATTCAAGGAGATATTTCATGAATATTCAGGGAATGAGTTTCAACTTATATGATATATCCATCCAGAGGTAACTTAGCTCACATTAAATCAAGGTAATATCATTTGTGAAACAAAGTTACGTTTCGTTCGCTATTTTTTCAATTTAAAATCTTAAAATGCATCAATGTATGAACTCAAGCATTTAATATTCGGACTGCAGTTGTGGGAGAGGCCAATTAACTATTTTCAATTAGGAATATACAATAAGCAGAAGCTTGAAGTAAAACTGTACACTCATTAAACACCTATTTTCAAGACTTTTCGTTAGTTCAATGTTTTTTGCTGATTGCCGATGAAAATCACTTTTAAGTTTCACGCGGAAGAAACGGGTTGAAAAAATATCTAGTCATAGAATTTTGCGAAAATTTCACCTCATTAAAGGCGTGGAACTTTTAATCAAGTTTTACTCAAAAATATTCTTCTTATTTATTAAAACGTTTTCATGAAGAAAAACTGCAAAGGTGTTTAAAAGCTTTTCAGTACGGGTAAATTGCAAGTATTTGGACTCGAAATCGACGCTGAAGTGATCTATGACATTCGAAAAGCCTTGTCAGGTGTAGTCACTCCTGATGCACGATTGGAAAATACAAAGGCAACGCGTGACTTTTCTTCCGAGCGAGCGAGCACGTTTTCCTGAAATCAGGGAACAAATAAGGACATCGCCGAGACGGGTCTTCTGTGCACAACCGGGCAAATATGCGAGTTTCGTAAAGACATGTCTGGGGGAGTTGGCTCTTCAGCAAGGTCGAATGCACATAGTATGCAACACGTTCTAAAACTCAGGGACCCAAAGCATGCTCCAAAACTTTCCATGGAAAGAACAATAGCTGACGAAAAAGGGTCACACACACACACAAGGAACAGAAAAAATTAACGGCTATTTTGCAGAAGAGAATGCTTTTATAAAAAATCCGATTTTTATGATTGATGCTTTAACATATTACCTTTCGACAAGAAAGTATCATGATTTTCGTTTACATTCTCACACTTGCGAGGATCTCAACTATTAAAACGTGTATGCTGTCGAAGTCGCTGAAAGGAGGCGGTTAAAGTATTATTAATATCGTGCTCTGAATTACTGAGAAATATACATGCGTAAGTGAAATTATGACAAAAATAAATTTGAAAGAATGCTAAATGCGATTGAAACTCGTGTCGTTCACTGACACAAAATTATCAAAATTGATGAGATAAATGCAGCTAAAAATTTACAAAATATTCACTTTAAAATAAAGATATGAACACATGGGTATTTTTTTTTGATGTTTCATGAGTTTAGGTCAAAATTGAAACCAAGTTACAGCCAACGTTTCGATTTATGTAAAATCATCCTCAGGGCTATGAAAGTGAAAACATGAACAATATAAAATACAAAGATGACAACGATATACAATAGTTTTACATAAAAATGTTACGATCGCATTTTTTTACAGTAATACAATTTAAAGTATACACACATATATATATATAAGAACAGAATATAATACACAAAAAATTTTGACATACCTCTTAACTTTGTACATATTTATTTATGTTATGTTACGTTTATGTTATGTTAGGTAAGGTATTGCAACAACTAGTTACCATTAATTTTGATCGATTAAATAAAAATAAATTTTACTGAGGTTATCAATGTCTGTTTTTTTATTACAACTGTTTTTTGTTTTAGATATATAAACCATTTCTTTGGAAAGTCTTTTTTTCAATATAATCTCATTATCTAAAATTTCGGCGTTGTCAAAATCGAAAACATGGCCATTGCTTATGCTGTGGCTAGCAAGAGCACACAGTGTTATACCACCTTTTACTGTTGATTTATGTTGTGAAATCCTATTTTTTAAATATTGTGATGTTTGTCCTATATAGCAAGTGTTACAATCGAGACATGAAATTTTATATATTATGTTACTTTTCAGATTTTTAGGGGTTTCAGATTTTAATTTTGTGTATAGGAGCTTGTTTAGAGTATTATGATTTTTGTGCGCAATTTTATAATTTATTTTTTTGAATACCTTCATAATTTGTTCAGATAATTTACCAATATAGATGATGCCACGGTATGAGGATGTTGTATTTGATGAATCTTTTTTGTTTAGTGAATTTTGAGCCTGTGAAAATATAGCGTTGTTTCTGTGAAGTATTAACTGCTACTCTACTGCCTACTCTCAAATACTATTGAAAATTACAATCCAATGACTGTTAAGTTTCGATACATGCTAACAGTACACAGTAAATCACTGCATTTTTATGCGGGAAAGGGAACCCAGCTCCACCAAAGTAACCAAAACTAAAGAGTCCAAACTTCTCCGTAAATCGCCAAGTAGGACTTTTATGCTTGAGTAGTTGAATTATCCTTTACTGTAGCGCTGTACTCTTTAAGTTCACCAATACAGTACTTTATTGTACGTTGTGGACGGACACTGAACTTTGGAAAGGTATTGGAGTAAAATTACTATTTTTTGGATTAGTTTTAAGGTTGCAAACAAAAAGTTTTAAATGTGTAGGCTGTGGTATGATTTTTGTTTAAAATGACATTTTAGCGAGTATGTAATCGTGACGTTTTTAGTTTGCAGTTGCTACCAAGTGCTGGTAAACCAAGCATCTATAGTTGCAGCTTTTCCCAAGTGGTCATGACTCCGATAAATTATTTCGTTTTACTCGAGAGGACAATGAAAACTAAATAACGCTCACTTGATAACACGACGTGAAAAAAGGTCACATTTTCTTTGCACGATATATCACCGCAATTTGTTCAAGTACATTCAAGGGTTGAAAGTTATTTACTGACTTTTAAGAGTAAATAGGAATTACTTCATGACTAGGATATGGTATCAATTTTTTTTCAACTTCAATAATAAGGTCGCTGTACCAATGATATATCGGCATATTGCACATCACTTCCAAGGAAAGATGAGTGCGTTGGAGTGGATTTGGAACAACTGTTTCTTTCGTAAACACTTGTCCTCTTAAAAAAAAGTAGTTTAACTAGCCAAACTAAAGCTCAAGCTTATGAGGCCAACATATCAACCTTATAATCTCTGAGCTTTCATAGAAGAAGGGTTGAAAATTTCATGACTTAACCCTCAATATCAGTGGTTTTTGCCGGCAAGGGCCATATTCGTCCCAATGGGCCACTGTGGGCATTCTATACGCAGTAAAGTCTCCTATAATTCGCATAAAGAATAATTTTCATTCTCTAAGAGTAGCATTGTGTTAACCTGAAAGATTTATAACCATAATGTGTAACGTACGAAACCAAATGAGTAGTAAACTACGCATATACGCTCAATCTTAAAAGCTCAATATCCATTTCCGTGCTGATCTAAAAGTTAAGTTTTGTTAATATGAATGAAAGCTACCTCCATATTCTGCTATTTAAAAATAGAAGCATTCATTGACTTAAATAAGCAGAGAGATTAAAGCAGAGAGATTAAAGCAGAGACATGGGTTTGTTATAAAATATTTGTCCAAGCACTAGACAACACAATATTTTTCAGGGAAAAGTTAGAGCATAATGTATGCAATGAGAAATATCAACAATGTAATTTTTCCAGTGATTAATGGGATCATATTTTACCGAAAATACATGTGCAAACCTCCTCATTTATGGGCAACGCTCGGTAATGGTAGGCGTATTTTACAAAAAGGCCATTTTTTGTCTGAAAGTCTAACAAAGGTCGCTCGTGCTGGCTTGATGAGAACCCAGAAGATCCAGCCCGGATCCCAATGCCAATGAAAATGGGAATAATTCCTACCCACGCATATAATCCCTTGAACGAAGATCCTGAGATGAGTTCGCTTTGGCCATAATCACTCGGAATGTCTCCTCTCATTAAACCGTGGCGGACAAAAAATCCATGGCTTAAGAGCAAAACTAATTTATTCACATTTCCGACCGTTCGGAACGTTTTTTCTCTCCATTCACCAGTTATTATGGGAGGTGATATTAGTACAAATTATCGCTAGTACGATGCCACGAATATATTACTGAGTTAGGCGAAATTATTAGCTAGACATAATTTGGGATAATTTTTTCGGACCTATTTTCACAGTTCAGCAAGTTCTATGGCATGTGGCATTTTTTAGTGTCCCCCCCCCCCCAAAAATTTCTGGTACCCCCCCCCCCCCCAGAAATTCCTCGAACTTCCTCGAACTTCCTCCGAACTTATCCGCAGAACTTTTCCCGCTAAGGATTTTTCGCGCTAAGGTTTTTCGCGCAAAGGATTTTCGCGCAAAATCCTGTCTCGCAAAATCCTGTCTCTGGAAAATCCTGTCTCTGAAAACCCTGCCTCTGGAAACTCAGCCTCTGGAAACAGCCTCTGAAACAGCCTCCAAAACAGCCTCCGAACCAGCCCCGAACCAGCCTACCTGCAATGCAAGACTTATATAGGACTACTGCGGAGAAATACTTCTCCTTGGCAAGCAAGGGGAAATCGGTGCTAAGGCCTTAGTATTGCACTTGGAGTGAGAAGTTTTACCATTGTCCTATCACAATCTCTCTCTCCCTCCAAAACCTCACCCCAGTATCTCCTTCTCCTCCATGTGTTCCAATGAACTATCCCTCTGATTCCTCTGATGTCTCCAACCCAGAAGTTGAGGGGAAAATTCTGGGTGCTGGCTGTTGTCTCAAAACCAGGGAATGGTGTTTTGCGGAGCGGCCGTTTCTGCAGGGGCAGTGACGCATCAGTGGGCGGTTGTTGAATTCGCCTGGCTACCCCTCCACTCCCTGGAAGAAGCCCTCCCCTCAAATGCTGTCTCGCCTTGCATAGGCAAGCTCTCTTTCTGGTGGTGACCTGCTGGGAGTCACATGTCTTGTGAGGCATGAGATTTTTAGAGCAATTTTCTGCTGGTATTTAGCTGGTAATGTTTCCTTTGGGACCATGAATTTACTATCATTGTTTTCTGTAATACTTCTGATTTTTTTGAATACTCTACTTTGAATAGATATCGTACGGTAATAACTCGTAAATTGTTTTTGGCTACCTTTTTCTTGTGAGCTGTTTTTCTTGTTTGTGGAGTCTTACCCTGATCCAGCATGTGACCGACGGTTGGAGTATTTCCCTTGTCTGGACTTACGTGAAAAATCAACCAGATTTTACGACGTAACGTTACATATTGGTAGCAGAGTTGAGGTTCGATTTCCTGTCCTTTCGTCGAGGTCTCCGAGTACTGGACAATGGTGACAATTCTCCACTATTTCTCCACTTTTTGCAGTTTCTGGTTGTTTCTCCTCTTAAAAGTGAGTTATTATATGTTCCATTAAGTGCTTTTTGGTTCGTGTGGGATTACGTGACTAGTGTTGCCGACTTTTCCTCGTGGTCATATGCCATTTGATATTAATGTTCGTAATGCTCGTAATGTTCTTGATAGTTTGGATAGCAGCTAGTTATTCTCGCACTATTTTTGGTGATTGGACTCTTCCAGCAGAGATAGATAGTTTTAAATCTCGCTCTTTCTCTCTCTTTTTCTCGTTGTCGTCACTTCACTTTTCAAAATGCCTGGAGGTACTGACAACCCGTACGAAAAAACTTATTTAACCACGGGCGAGGATCGTAAGGCAAGGGGTACGGCTAATGTGTCCGTAGGAAGTGAAGTTTCTAATAATGAACGGGAATCTTCTTTAGAAGTGGTTCCACCTCGCCCAACGCACGAGGAAAGCAGTGATGTTCACGTCTCTCACGAAATGTCTGCTTCTCAGACATTGCCAGTTTCTGAAGGGTTAGTAATTGTCAAACAATTACTCAGTGATTTTCCGCCATTTGAAGTGTCAAACAGTGAGAATTGGTTTAATTTCATGTTAAAAGTTAATGAAATCGTTTCTTTGTCTTTGGTTCCTCTGTCAACGTTATTGTACCTTGTAGTATCTAAACTACCTGCCAGCTCTCGTCATTTTTGGTTGTCTATGTTAAACTTGAATCTCGCATGGTCTCAAATCACAGAAAAAGTTTGGGCTAGAATTGTTAGTGACAGAGAGTTTGATCGCTTGATCACTACGACAGTTAAGAGATTTCAGTTCCCTCGCGAAACGCCCCACGATTTCGTGTGTTCTGTGCGTAATGCCACTCAGGTGCTGGGTTTGCAGTATTCCGAGTCTTCTATTGTACGACTCATTATTCAAGGGTTAAATCCTTTAACAAAATCTGCAATTATGTTCTCAAATCAGCCTAACACATTTGTAGAATTGGACTCTGTTATCACGCAGGCTTCTAAACATTTAATGGACTGTGCTGAATATTCCAACACTTTCCATCGTATCTCTAGGAATCCGTCTTCTGTTGCCTCTTCCAGTGCGCCTAGGGAAGTTTCTTTTCCTATTAATTGTTCTTACTGTCATAAACCTGGCCACAAAGTGAACGAGTGTCGCAAAAGACGACGATTTATTCAGCCTGCCGTGAGTTTGATGAGTGTCCGTGACAAGTGTTCGACTCGATTGCCAATATTAACTATTAATCTTCATTCTATGCCATGCCAGGCTTTAATTGACACTGGGTGTTCAGTTTCACTGTGTGATGAAGATTTCTTTGCTTCTCTGAAATGTTGCCGGAGAAAGGTTATTCGTAAGAATGTTGACGTCGATTTAATCACTGTGTCGGGGCAGCCTTTTCATATTAATTCCTCTGTCTCACTCAAGGTTCAAATAGGCAAGTTTTCTTGGAACCATGTGTTTTATCTAGCTAAAATCCCGTTTCCCGTGTTACTGGGTGTGGATTTCATTTGTAATTCAAAGATGATTATTCGTCCGGCGAACGTCAGTTTTGAAATTGCCCCGAATTCTCTTTTTTCTTTTACGGACAATTGCGAAGCGTTTAAATCGGCGCCAGTTAGTAACTCGTCCGAATCACATGTTCTGTCGTCCACTGAAATCACGTTGTGTGATAAGTTGAAGGGCTTATTGTCAAAATTTCCTGATGTGATTTCTCAAGAATTGGGGGTCACATCTGTTATGACATACGAAATTGAACTGCTAGATTCAACTCCGATTCGATCCCATCCTTATTCGTTGTCACCTCCAAAGGCTAATTTAATGAAGAAGCACATCCAATCTTTACTTGATAAGAAAGTGATTGAGGTTTCCAATTCAAACTGGTGTTCGCCAGCTTTTCTAGTGCCTAAAAAGGATGGATCTGAAAGATTAGTGGTTGATTACCGTAAGTTGAACAAAGTTGTTAAATCAGACGGTTATCCAACACCTTCTGTTGAACATGCATTCCAATATCTTGCTGATGCAAAATATTTCACTGTTCTTGATCTCAATTCTGCCTTTCATCAAATACCATTATCTGAGAATTCTAAGAAATTAACTGCTTTTGTGACGCCGTTCGGAGTGTACCAGTATAATAGATTGCCATTTGGTTTTGTTAATTCTCCTCAAATATTCACTCGTCTCATTAATGAAGTATTGGGCGATTTGAAATATTCATGTGTCTATCCATATATTGATGACTTGTGTATCTATTCCAAGTCTGCTGAAGACCATGTATCTCATGTTAATGCTGTCCTCAACAAACTACGCAGTGCCGGTTTGACGGTGTGCGAGGACAAGGTTAAGCTTGGTGTGGAATCACTCACTTTTCTGGGCCATCTCATCACAAATGGAACCTTGCAAGTTGATCCTGAGAGAGTGAGACCAATTGAACAATTCCCAGTTCCCAGAAATGTGAAGGAAGTGGCCAGATTCATTGGACTTTGTGGGTTTTACTGCAAGTTTATTCCAAGGTATTCTGAAATTTCTATGCCACTGAATCGCTTGAAACGTAAAAATGTTCCTTTTCAATGGACAGCCGTTGAAAATGAGGCTTTCTGCCAGTTGAAGAAAGCTCTCACCAATCCACCAGTATTATCTTTCCCTCGATTTGACGAGGAATTTCATTTATTTGTCGATGCCAGTAATTTGGCGGTTGGTGCCGTTCTGAATCACAAAGTAAATGGTGATTTTGTCCCTGTGGCTTTCGCTAGTAAGGCACTCTTGGAACATGAACGTAAATTTTCTTCTTATGAATTGGAGTGTCACGCAATTCATTTTGGAATTCAAAAATTCAGTGTTTACTTACAAGTAAAACCATTTCACTTGTACACTGATAATGGTGCCTTGACATGGCTTTTCTCTCATCCTAAGCAGTTGGGCAAATTAGGCAGGATGGTTCTTAAATTATCCTCTTATAAATTCACTGTGCATCATGTTCGAGGATCATCTAATTCTGTCGCAGATTGTCTTTCTCGCATTCAGCCATCCTCATCTACTAATAGTCAATCAGATGTGGAATCTAACACTCATAAGGAGTCAGCTGTTCCTTATTCTTGTGTGTTACATAAATTGCCTTTGTCATTTGTCGACATTCGAAAACACCAAGAAACTGATCTCGTTCTAAAGGATATTTTCAATCAGATTAATAATAATTCCTTGAACGACAAAAACTATTTTCTGAAGGGACAGCTATTATGTTATGGGAATTCTAAAATTAAGCGAGGAAGAGCTGTTTTGCCTACGGTCTTGAGGCCTATGATTTTTCAATATTTTCACTGCTCTAGTATGTCTGCTCACTTGGGCATGGCTAAAACTTATGATAAGATTAGCAGACACTTTTGGTGGAAGGATATGAAAAGAGAGGTTTATGACATGGTCAGAAAATGCCATCTGTGTCAAACTTGTCAACCCAGAAATGCTCCACCTCCTGGCATGCTATCGTCGCACAATCCTTCTGAAGTTTGGGAAAGACTTTATATTGATTTTGTGGGACCTTTACCTTTGACTAAAGGTGGACACCAATATATACTTTCTCTTATTGATGGTTTTTCTAAATTCTGTTTTCTTGAGCCAGTTCGTAAGGCTACTGCTGGTTCGGTTGTTTCAATACTCACTCAAAGAGTATTCCCGAAATTCGGTTTTCCTAAATATTTGGTGTCTGATAATGCACAAGTTTTTAAATCTCATGCCGTTAAGGAGATGTGTTTGCAACTGGGGGTTAAGCAAATTTTTGTTTCTCCATACTATCCCTGTTCTAATCAGGTAGAGAGATTGCATAGAAATCTAAAATCTGCACTTGCTATTTTGTGCAATAATGCTCACCATACGTGGGACTCTATGCTTGCTGACTTAAATTTTGCCTTGAACACTGCCTCTCATGAGAGCAGTGGTTATTCTCCTGCCAAAATAATTTTCGGCAGAGAACTTAAGCATCCTTTAATTAATCAGTGGGACATTCCAAAATCTTTATTCGAGAATGATCTCAGCGATAATGACAGACAAGCATGTCTGAATCATGTTATTGCTAATTTAAAAAAGGCCAGAAAAAGGTATAAAGAATACTATGATAAATCTCACTCCCAAATCACTTTCTGTGTGGGAGATCTTGTTCTCTGCAAAAACCATCCTGTCAGTTCTAAAGGTGAACAGAAAATGGCAAAACTGGAACCTCTGTGGAACGGACCTTTCGTCCTTAAAAAGTATCTCTCTCCTGTAACAGTTATTCTGGAAGTTTCTCCTGGGAAAGAGAAAATTTGTCATGTTTCTCATTTAAAGGCATATCATGGTGGCATTGCTAATTCCAGTAATTAAAAGGAGAGAAATATCATTGATTTTTTTATTTTTTTTATTTTTCTCAATGAATGCTAATGTTGCTTTCTCAAATACTATTTGATGCTTGATTTCGGTGTTGTATTTCTATTGATTCCTAATAATATTGTTTTGAATAATGAATAATAAGTCTATTTCTATGCTTGTAATTGAAATTGTTCTGAAATATTGTATTGTACTTGCTTATTCTCATCTGCTTAATTCACTCATGTAATTTAGTGTTGGTCTACTGTGATTGTGAGATGGGGTAAGGTGGAGGAATTATGGGTGCTTGGAGGGAGAGGACGGGAGAATAACTTGGGGGGAAATCCCCGAGATGGCTCGTTTCCAGATAAGCTGTGGAGGTGGCCCCAGTTATTAAGATTCAATTGTGTTTTGTGTCACCTTTCCTCCACCAAGACTTTATGGACATTCTCACAATTCTTGACAGTGATAAGTGTTGTGATTTCGCAGTGTTCGATATTCTATCGATGGCTGAGTGATTGAATTGATCAGCTGATCTTAAGACTGCCTACTGTGTTTTAGTGTGGCTTTGGCGTTGAGTTGCGACCTTCATCGCCCGACAAGTATGAACTTTCATCTTGTCGCAACCAGCATGTAGCTCTCATTCCTATTGTTAATTGAAGAGTGAAATTTAGAGTGATTTCTTTTGTTGATGCAATATGCAGTTCTCATTTTGTTAGCATCGCCTATGATTCTTTTTTGACTTGTTTAATTAATACTGAGAGATATATATACACATCTTGATTAAATTTAGTCAGTACTTGATCAATAGCTGACATGAATACCATATGCCTTGTAAATTGTTAATAATTATTGGAAAATCGAGGAAATTAGTGCAATCTATTGTCATTTATGTAAATCTTGTTGAATTTTGGAGGATTCTTTATTGATAATTAATTATGGACTGATAATATTTACAAACATGGAGGGTTTAAAGGGAGAATTAATAATGCCAAAGTATATCAATTAAGTGAGACACATATTATGCTGAATATTTTTGCTGCTATTTTGATAACTAATAATTATTTAGTGAATAACCGTATATTTGAATAACCTTGTATTTATTGTTTATATAAATTGGGATATATATTTTGTTGGTCGACCCTAACTTTCTCTTGGGTTGCAATATGAATTTTGGGTAGAAGTTAAAACCCATTTTTGTCAATCGTTGATTTTTGATAAGGTGGTTGAACCCAACTAATGGGACAACCCAGGGTTCTCATGAACCCAACTGCTTCACCAACCCAATCTTGCCCATTTACTAAGTGGTTGGTTATTGTATTGCTTTACTTGGTTTTAAAAACCACAAAATATCTCTGATGAGAGAAGGAACATTTGAGTTTGGTAAAGATATCCTGGTGTTATACCAATAAAAATCTTCCCAGTTCCTTCTAGTCGCTGATGATAATTATTTGTAATTTTGATTCACTGTACACCGAAACAAGCATCACATTATGACATATTGATTATTAATTTTATTTTCTTGCTATGTAATACTAAATAATCTACTCTATATCAATTCAGCAATATTTCTTGTCTCACTCTTGTAATTATGTCATGTTACTCACTTAAGAATTCTGTTGAATTCCAAACATCACTCCTGAGGTTATTATTTACAGAGTGATAAAAATGTATGTTCTTGTCAAAACTATTTTTGAGTGATATTTCTTGAAATCTATTGTCTCAATCAATAAACTTTTTATATTCAGTTCAATTCTAACCACTGAATAATGGTTTTTGTGAAATTCATGGGGGTTAAACAGTGGGGGTTCATCCAGTGAAAACCAGTGGACCTGTGATGCCTCGATAAGTTTTCTAGGCATTAATCAGTTCTTGGTGGACGTGTCTTGGTCCCCAAGTTCAAGCAATTTTTGTGGTCATTTTCCCACAGAGGATGTGGCATTTTTTAGTGTCCCCCCCCCCCCAAAAATTTCTGGTACCCCCCCCCCCCAGAAATTCCTCGAACTTCCTCGAACTTCCTCCGAACTTATCCGCAGAACTTTTCCCGCTAAGGATTTTTCGCGCTAAGGTTTTTCGCGCAAAGGATTTTCGCGCAAAATCCTGTCTCGCAAAATCCTGTCTCTGGAAAATCCTGTCTCTGAAAACCCTGCCTCTGGAAACTCAGCCTCTGGAAACAGCCTCTGAAACAGCCTCCGAAACAGCCTCCGAACCAGCCCCGAACCAGCCTACCTGCAATGCAAGACTTATATAGGACTACTGCGGAGAAATACTTCTCCTTGGCAAGCAAGGGGAAATCGGTGCTAAGGCCTTAGTATTGCACTTGGAGTGAGAAGTTTTACCATTGTCCTATCACAATCTCTCTCTCCCTCCAAAACCTCACCCCAGTATCTCCTTCCCCTCCATGTGTTCCAATGAACTATCCCTCTGATTCCTCTGATATCTCCAACCCAGAAGTTGAGGGGAAAATTCTGGGTGCTGGCTGTTGTCTCAAAACCAGGGAATGGTGTTTTGCGGAGCGGCCGTTTCTGCAGGGGCAGTGACGCATCAGTGGGCGGTTGTTGAATTCGCCTGGCTACCCCTCCACTCCCTGGAAGAAGCCCTCCCCTCAAATGCTGTCTCGCCTTGCATAGGCAAGCTCTCTTTCTGGTGGTGACCTGCTGGGAGTCACATGTCTTGTGAGGCATGAGATTTTTAGAGCAATTTTCTGCTGGTATTTAGCTGGTAATGTTTCCTTTGGGACCATGAATTTACTATCATTGTTTTCTGTAATACTTCTGATTTTTTTGAATACTCTACTTTGAATAGATATCGTACGGTAATAACTCGTAAATTGTTTTTGGCTACCTTTTTCTTGTGAGCTGTTTTTCTTGTTTGTGGAGTCTTACCCTGATCCAGCATGTGACCGACGGTTGGAGTATTTCCCTTGTCTGGACTTACGTGAAAAATCAACCAGATTTTACGACGTAACGTTACAAGGGGGCTAAGGAAATTAATGCAATGCCAATCAATAATATTTCCATTCTAGAGAAACTTTAGTAATCTAAGAAATTATAGTAGGTACTACTGAAATCATAGCTGTGTTAACAGAATTTGAATTTCTAAATACGGATTCTGAAAAAAATTTAATGTCATTTTCGGGGCCTAGGTATGAAAAACCTACATTTGCAGTGTTTTGAGGTAAGATCAACGAGGAAGCAGGACAGCTCTTTCATTTACCTATCCAATTCAAAGTATCGGTTAGACTACGGCCATGGGCTCTAATAATAAAGTACTAATTGCCTAAAAAATTAGGCGCATATTTCAACGTTATATAATTGTACCTCCTGATGTAAAAATAGGAAAAAATAGTCACTATCCACTGGTTCAGTCACCGAGTAGGTATTGTCCAAAGTAGAAAATTTTTACCGATTACTCTCGATTTATCACAACTCCATCAATATTCTGGGGAATGACATATCTTATTGAGAAAACCTTACCCCCACCCCCCCGCAAATAGAGACTTACTTATTTTGTTGCCAATATTATTTTTATTTGAGAGTCCGATATATTTTTACACTGTTCCTGAATACATACTGAGATTCTCTTGGTAAAAGACATGAGAAAGCTGTAAAATAAAAACCCAAGGAAATATGTTGAACAGATTTTCTATCGGGTAAATACAATCAAAATCCCAACACATCTGAGTATTTTTTCAAAAAAACTATGTATTTTTATGAAAACAAAGATATTTTAATCAATTCACGAAAAAAAGGAGCGATTTTGAAAAATATAGCGTGGATGTATCCACAATACATATCCTGTAGAATGCACAACCTTCGTTCAATATTGACTTGCTAAAATGCATAAGTTCCAGGATCCGTAAACGCTTACAAGCACCGTAAGCACCTATTATATGGCATATTTAAAACTTCCACCAAAAAATTGACTTAGTTATATAATGTTATTAGATTAGCTGAACACCCAAGTTACAAGCAAACAAGGCAAGCTCCGCCTAGCAAAACTCCGCCAAATCATTTGTATATGATTTTCCAGTTTATTAACGTATAATTAATTAATTACCTTAGCAAAGTACCCAACAATTATTATCCCCCTTATCCTTAATAACCGGACATTAACCGTGAACTTTGTTTAGTGTTTCACAGAGAAAATTGAGACTTTGTTGCGGAAATTAAACAGTAATTGTACGACGGAAATGAGAAGGACCCCTACGGCGGCATACGAGGCAGGGTTCAAGACTATAAGAATCGTTGGCAATGGTATGTCGTAAGCCAAGGCATGTTGTTTGAAGGCTACAAGTTCGATGAAGCTGTATAAGTAGAAATTAACGAGTAATAAAATGACTAGGAACTTTTTTTGATCACACTTTGTTCAACGTTAATTCACGACTTCATTTATTGCATCACTATCTATTCGTGTAGGAAATGAAGTTTCTATACAAAAAAATCTCCAAAGAAGGGTATCAGGGAAGAAAAAAACCCGACAAAATTCTGGGAACGGTCAATTTGTCTTTTACTTTCCCTGTATCCCCGCAGGATGAATCGTCCTCTCATTCCTGAAGGGAACCCGTTGGATATATCCGGGGGTAAAAATCGAAGTGGAATTGCTGATCGGAGAAGGGTCTTCATTTTTTTCTTTCCTCATTCTTTCGCTTGGGGGACTAAAAAAATCTCTTAGCCGGGGGAGTTTGCAGAACGGGTAGGTGGAAGTTAAGGAATCGAAGGTGGCCTTATTCTGGGCATGAAACTGAGGTCAAGGGGCAAAAATGAAGAGTCAAGAAGAGAAAGAACTTTGCTAAGGGGATAAGTTCAATATCGAGAAGCAGGCTACATTCTTATTAAGACCTCTAAGAAAACCTAATACTCACCCTCAGATAATATCTTTTTCTTTAGAAAAAGGGTGTACGCTATAAATGGCGAAGAAATAAATCTATATTCTACATATGTTTATTTTTATGGCCAATATGGGTGATTTTGATGTCTTTTCTGTTGGAGAACATTAATTTATATTTATATCTGCTCATCGATCGCCCCGGTTAAATAAGTTGGAGGCCTCACAAATAATTAGCACCTCCTACAATTGCTAAAGAAAGTTCTATAGGCCGTTTTGCACGGTACACGAAATTGCGCAATCTGACGTACGTGCGAAGGCGCAGTCAAAATTGCGTCGCGTAAAGCGGTGAACTCTATAACACATGCGGGAATGCGTGGATGCGAAACGGCAAAATAGCCCCTAGCCCCTGTTCTCATTTCCTTCATGCATTCGCGCAATTCCACGCAATTTTAGAAATAAATGCAGCTCTAACTTGCGCAATTCCGTGCCCCGTGTAAAACGGCCTTATAAATGATATATATTTCCTAATAAGCACACTAATTTGATAGCGAAGATATGCTAGTGGATACTCTGTTGTCATAAAAATCTGGTCAAATAAAAATCCCTCCTTTTTTCAGTCCTGAATGAGCAAATAATTTATATATAATTTTTAATGTTTTTAATTGATTAATAAATATCATTAATTTGAAAAAACCTTGCAAGTCAAATATGAAAGGTAGTGAACGAATTGATGCATGCTTTGAAGAGTAGACGATAAACCTTATGCTATAATATATTTACAGGGATGGTTTCTCTGTCATAAAAGAGAATAGAATGTAAGGATGTGGTCAGAAAGGTGTCATGAACGCTGGTGTATCTCTCGAAAACTTCATTCACTCTCTTTAATGTTATTCTAGTTCATTTGATCCGTTAACAAATTAAAAAATAGTAAATATCATGTGCAAAAGTTTTGGCGGATTTTTAAACTTGCCCGTGTGATAGCTGATTCAGGACTTAAGAAGCGATAAATTTTTTCATTTCACGAGCGATGCATTTTCGCTCCACGGGTGTGATATAACCCAGACAAATAAAACAATATTCATTTCTTTTTAAATCCTGAAGTAGCTATCACACGGGTACGTTAAAAATCCACCAAATCTTTCTTACACGATTTTTACTGTCTTAAATATACTAACGGATTCAATCCATCTGATAAGTATTAAGGATAGTGAATGAAGTTATCCGTGCTCGAAAGGGTAGACGATGAAACCAATTTTAAATTATATTTACTTAAACAGGGATGGCTTCAAGGTAATAAAGAAGGATAGAATGAAAGGAATAGGCCAAGAAGATAGGGGTAGATAATCGCTGGTGCGAGGATGAAAAAAGATAGGTTGGCAGCGCCGGATTCATTTCGTTTCCGGTGGCAGCAGCCGTGTGGGCGGATTCAATTCCAAGGCACACAGTCGGTAAAGAACTCCTTTCGGAGGAATTAAGAGAGAGAAAGGTCTTCTTTCCGACTCTCCCTCCGGGGGTGGTCCCGGGCGAGCGTCACGTGACTAAGGTCGCAAAAAACCAATGGACGACGCGTCACCGGGCATTATCTCCCAACGTAACCCCCGACAAAGCGATCACAGAGGAAATTGCCTGCCGTCCTCACTCCAGTGGAAGACTACTTTCGCAGTATATCCTAGTAGCCTCTCCAATAGTTCTTCTATTGTCAGTTTTTGTTAATTATTGGGAGCGTATTATGACTAATTATGTTTTGGGGGATATATCATTCAAACCCTGAAATTTTTAGCAAAAGAAGATAGATTTTTTGATAATGGCTACTTAAAAAGTTGATTAAAAATTTGAAAAGACTCCCACTACGACATTGGTCTCCACAAAAACTCTTTACAATGCAGTTATGACAAGGACATGATCCACTCTTACCGAGAGGTCTCGGACAGATACAGATTTTAGGCAAGATAAATAAGCCAAATAAATTTCATGTAAACCGACAGATATACTCCCAAAAAAGGCTGCGTATGGGATTCGGGAAATAAAAATATTATAAAGAATGGTGATCAAAGGACATGTTGGCAATAAATTGAGTAGAAATTGAATGATTTACTTAATCGCTTATCTCACGCTGGAAATGAAAGATAGGGTGAATGAAAGATCATCACAGGATGCGATTTTCATACGTCCCAACAGGATAAAATGATGCATCTCATGTTCATATTTTCAAACTAAGGGAAAAAACAAGCATTTTATTGATTCCTGGTCATGGAGTCACAAGAGAGCATATTTTGGAAATACAGTGGGAAAATTGTGGTCAAAATACATTTTAAATAAATAGTAATGTTGTAAGATAAAAAATATTGCCTCTTTACACCCAGAAATATAATAGATGTAAAGAGATTAAAATAGTTACTATTATCACCATATGCAAGCTGTTATTTAGAAAGGCTTGATTAAGAAAAATGCGAGTGTGTATACACAACCAAGAAATATTTCAGATGGATTTCAGCAAAAATTCCGAGATCATGGGTATGTATGAATTGAAAAAATATCTTTACACAAATCCTTCTGGTCTCTTTTCACAGTGATCAGAAAATCAGAGAAAGTATGAATTGATAGAATATCTCATCTCCATTCCTTTATCAAGAGATCAAAAGCGGCTGCATATCCACAGGCAGCAAGATCAAACAGGGGAGATGCACGTGAGGCCAATGCCTGTATTTTCACCGGCTGATTCGATAAAGTCATTTTAAATATAAATACACTGAATTTGACGATCTTACTCCCAATCAACATCTAAGGACACTGAATTCTGACCATACCATTTGGCATTATGCAGAAAAAAAAAACTGCCGGCTCCACTTTTGCAGATTTAATTACTTCTCTAATTTCTTAATAACGTACCTACGTGCTCCATAAAACGGGTTATGCGCGATAGAGGAGCATTAGAGATCATCTCGTGATTACGGTAACGCACTATCACGATTGTCTTTTCTATGTTCGAGAGTGCAGGGATTGTGTCATCGAAATTACATGGATTCCGGAAGACCGACTAGTACCATTTCCACGTGGTGCAATTGAACATTACTGTCTCATTAGTGCGGAGGCTATCCTTTGAGCAAAAGTCTGAAATCATCCGACTAAAAGCAGCATTAGCCATGGGGCACACTCAGAATTCCGAGAAAAGAATTTCAAATTTTATCCTTAAATGAGCAGCATTCACATTAGAATATAAATAACTATAACTTCGAGTTTAATTCACTTAGATCACTTTGGAGGAGTAAAAAAGTTTCCATAAAAAAGTTCCCAAAAAAAGTATTTACATAAAATATTTACGGTGTTTGAGTTTGTAGCCAAGATCAATTCACATAAAATAATCGACTAAATTTAAATATATATTAATAAATGTGCTAAAAATCGGAGGGGGATGCCAAAATTCTTTTATATCAACATTTTCACTTACCAATTGTTGGAAATACAGCCATTAAGTAGAGAAATATTTTAATTTTGATCAGAATAAGGAGAGTGTGCTATTATATATTTATTCAAAAAGGCAAAGTAAATAGCAGCTAGGAGATCAACAGCGGTCAAAATATTGGAAATTCTATCCCAAAGAAAATTTTAAAACCAATAATTCATTTTTGAGGGTAAAAGAGGGAATGGAATTAGTTAATAAAATACAAAAAAATGTATTTCATCATAGCCATTCATTTTCATCCGCCAATTAATAAGAGTGGATATAATTTTTAAGCATAGGAAGTATTGATTCATAAGAAGTAAAATATTCTATGCAAAATAAGGTACAGTGATGATCAAATTCACGTGCAGGTCAAAGTGTTCTTACAATTCCCGGAAATAATATCAAAACTTATGAGGCAGAAAAATTCATTTCAACAACGTTTTCATGAATAAATTAATCATTCCATTTCCCGTTTCCGTAAATATTTTTCTTGCTACTAAGATTCAATCAATAATTACTCCTCGACGCCAGTGAAAACCTTTTATTTACCAAATGAAAATCTTTAATCTCACTTTGATTTAAGAAATATGATTTATTTTTTTAAATACAGAATATTCGTTTAGGAACGAGGAGCAAATGAAAGCCAATGTTATTCACTTTTATGGCTTTACAAAACCAGTTTATTATTTCTATTTGTTGTTGCATCCAGTGCAATTTTTGATGCTAAATGTAATTATAAAATTCATTTTCAAGATTGCATCTGTATGATGATAAATCAGTGACAATTTCTTTTAAAATACATAAAGATTATTAACTTAATTTTTGTAGATATTCTATATTTTTTTACCACCGTTATTTTTATGAAAACCTGCTTTTTATGAAAATGTACTTCCACTAACAGAATATGGAAGATAATGAAAATATATATAGTTTTGTATCGAGCGCTCTCTCTTCTGACGGAGGAGCTCTAGCATAAATATATGATAATTAATATTTATTCTGCAGAGAAAATAGGATGGCAAAACTAATTAATACTTAACGGGTGAAAGGCACCCTTTGAAAAATCTCATAAATTCCAATTTATGAAAATTTGAAACAACGTATATGCTATATATGTCATATGCTGCAACGCTACTTGTATTTGCTGCTTTTAGTTAGTTAAAACCATATTATAGTAAACGTCCCATAGTAAACGACTCCACAGGCAAGTGAATACTACACAATATACGCCGTTAAAAACTATGAAAATATTGGCTCCAGCGTCCTACTTCACTAATTTTGTAGCTACGATCAAGACAAAGATTCTCCTCCAGCACTTCGATAATCAATGTATCCCTATCGGTTTTAATAACCAAATTGGAAAATTTAGTTAATCGTATAAGTCTTAATTTAAATAAAATGGCCGTTATTAAAAATTTAATAAAGAATATATTAATAAAACTTGATATATATACCTAGTATTTTGAACAAGGGAAAGTTTTAAATGTTCATATTTTGGTATTATTTTCCACTTTAACGTTAAAGTCATCATTTTTCATTTGCCGACCAAAATTTAAATTTTTATGGGCTCAAAATTCATCTGAATATTTTACACTCAAATTATTCATGAAATATTATCCTTTTTAATGACCAACCACAAAATATTTATTTAATGACTTATGTAAAGAATCAATCGTGAAAATAACTCATGTAACTGGAGTACTTCAGTCGGCAATTTAGCTTCAATGTTTTAATAAACTGATTCAAATGAAGTTTTTAATGGTCATTGAAAAATGTACAATCATTATTTATATAAGGCAGGCATTTAATATTTGCGGAATATATGGATTTTCCTGACATTCTTGACAATCCAATTAATTTCATATCCCACTTTTTTGAACATGGAAATTTTAAAGGTTTAATTGTGCCAATCACTCAAAAAATAGTAACAAGCATATATTTAGGTATGCAATAAAAATTTAATTACCAGATAACACATTATATAAAATGAAAGTAAAATGTACAGCAACAAGCCTCGAAGTCCTACATGGAGAACAATAGAGAATCCTATTTTACAAATAATTTTGTAATGATAAATCAATGAGGAAAAGGCGTTCTTAAATAATTTTTTCCTTATGCATTAGAGGGAAAAATTTGGTCTTAACGTATAAACTATAACTCATTCATAAAAAAAATTGAATCAATTTTTCATTTCTACATTCACATTGTGATATTGCTTTACATCATCTAGCCAATCGATGAATTATTATGGATATTATGACGAGTATGTATTTAGATATACAATTAATAATTTTATTACCAAATAAAAATATTGTAAAACGATAATAAAAGATAAAGCAACAAGCCTCAGAGTTCTATGCGGGGAATCAAAAAATAGTTATGGTTAATACAGCATTTTATAGTGATAAATTATACGTGAAAAGGCGTTCCAAAAATATGTTTTCCAAATGCATGAGAGGGAAAAAAATGCTCTTAACGCTCAAATTATAATTCACTCACGACAAAAACGTGAATCAATTTTTCATTTCTACATTCACATTGAAGTATTGCTTTACTTAAGCTAGCCATTCCCATTATATACCCCGCGGAGGTACCCTAAAAAAATTCAACCACCTTCAGGTGGAAATAAAAAAAAAGATTTAGCTACACATTCCTTTGAGATATGGTAGGGCACTATGTACGCAAGATTGCACAGCATTATCGCACTGAACATTTGAGTTATTTCTTCCACATCCGCAGTAGTTCATCGAGATAACCGAGAGAGATATATCAATGATGCAGTGTATAGGAGAGAAAAGGGGTGGGGGCGTTATTGCTGTAGAAAAAGAGAGAAAGATACGGTAGAGGGAGAAAAAATAAAATAAAGTAATGGTCAGGAGAAAGAACGGTGCGGAGAAGTTGGGATCTCTGAGGCAGCGGTGGAGAGAAACATAAAAAGAAAAAGTAAGTCTCTCGGAGCGAAATGTGGGCTAATGGCAGATGGGCCGTAGAATCGAGGCCAGGAGTTACTGTATCACGGAGTTTCTGCGACGACCGATTGGTGATTACCGAGGCGCAGGGCAATGAGGCAGGGTAGATAAGCGTGTTTGTTACTAGTCGTCATCGGCAAACGGGCTAGTTCGCTGCTGGATGCCAGGTGATTGGGGTATGGGAGGCGAGGATGAAGTGGTTGAAAAGGGTTGCATTGGAAAGCATCGAGATGGGAGGAAGTCGGAAAAAGGATCGCAATGGATTCGACCGGAAAAAAGTTATCAGTTAACCGCATAGGGGAGCGCGTGCATAAAATAAACCGCGGCAAAAACGGCTCGGAGAAATTTCATCGTGCTCATTCCTGCGATACTTGCCATTTTCACAACTCCGGAAATATGAAATCTGTTTTTTTGTGGTGAAATTTTTAGCGATTAATATTTTTCGAGTCCTGAAGTTATTTCGAAAATATTATAGAATCGATTATTCGTTGGTACCTGAATTTTTATCAATTAATTTTTCATTGAAATCTGCACCAGATATAAAAACAGAGATAAATCTTTTGTTCCTAGCGAATATTATGTGAAATACGTATATGTGAAACAAGAATGAGTTACATAAGTAGGAAGTAAAATATCTATTTTTATCATTTGATATACTTTTCCACGATATCTCTTTAGAAAAAGTTGACTTTGAATTTAAATTTTCCAAACAAATATGGTAAGGCTACATTTTAATATCAATTTGATAACATTTCATTAAAGGAAATTAATGACTTTATCCCCCACAAATAATAGTAATAGTTTTGCATTCATTAAAAATGATCGGAATTCCACGCCGTCCATTTATTCCTTTTACATCAGCGATTATTTTTACATAACACTCACAAATAGAGCCAATAATTGAAAACTTTCAATGGAGCTAAGCTATTAATTAAAACATGAAACCATGTTTATATTTAAGCCACCAATGTAGAGAATCATTCATATTTTTTTTATAAAGCCTAATAAATGTCAAATTATGACCACCATGGATGTGAGCAGTACCAATTCCAAGTTCCAATACAATCAGTGAGCAAGGCATTACAATCACTACATCTCTCCAAAAAGGTGCTTCTATTTGAATTCCCCGAAGTTCCTTCGAGCTGATGGGTGCCTATATTATTTATAATGATTTTTATTTTACTCCCTAAGTTAGGGCTGCGTTTGATAGACCCAAAGTATTATAATGCAGAATTCATTGTACCTCAATAAATTCTAACAGAAAATCACCTGGTAGATATTTATTCTACTGAAACTATTGCACAAACTCTTTTTAGATTCCACGTATTAACATTGAAAAGTCGTAAATACGGGTAAGATATCAATACGAAATATACGCTACATTATTCTTTCTATGTCTAAGCGTGTAATTTATTTGGGGTGACTGACGAGGGGCCCCAGCTGCCTCAGTTTATATTTTTTAAACATCTCACACCATAAAATTCCGTCAGCGACGGAACCAATTTCCGGGGTTCCACATTAGTCGCTCACACCCTCAGCTCTCACTGAGATACGGACACTTTTAGAGGAGAGTTAGAGAAGGAAAGAAAACGAAGCCGATGACACTTTATTGGGCAGTAAACCGGACCAGCGCGGCAAGACTCAACAATTAACGACGACAATTAGTGACGATGAAAGTGACAACCCTTTTCCAGCGATACCCCTATTGCAGCCGTGAAAATGCTGGACAGAAGGGAAACCACTTAAGGGTTCTCGGAAAGACAGTAGGAAGTTTGTGCTGTGGATAACGGACGTTGAGGGTATATATGGGAAAGAAAGACTCTCTGAATAGGGCAAGAGAAGGCATTAATGGCCACTGTGGCGAATAGAGGGAAGAATAAAGCTCTCCATGCGAAGTTGGGAGATGGGTTTGAAGGGCTACGGCAAGCGGACTTAGGTGGAGTAGGAGAAATGAGTGAGGGAATTGGTCTAAAAGGCAGAGGGCAGCTCAAGGACGGGCCCTTTGGAATTAAGTCGGTTGTCAACTTGGCTCGGAAGGGTCAAAGAGTCAAGAAGTCCGTCCGTTTTAAACGCCAGCTCGATACTCGTTATTCCCCATTGAGACTGAAGGCAGCGCGCGTTCGGGGTTTCTCATTCTGGTTTCGACCGTGTTGCCCGAAGCTATGGGCCTGCCACTTTTACCCTTCCGGAGCAATGGCCTGGGAAATGGTTAATGGCGGCACTGAACTTTCCGAAGTTGGAACGATTAAGTGTGACTGTGACATTTCATTAACGGCGGGGCATACGATTCGAAATTTAAGTTATGCGGGAAAGCCAGATGGGTAAAACTTGAGGAAAACTTTCTTGAGGAAAGGAGCAATTGAGGATTTATAAATATAAAATATCCATCCATGTAAAATATTCAGGCGAGACCGTTCTAGATCGAATATTTCATTTAATTCCACCTAATTTCTACCAATTCCACCTAATTGGTACTTGAAAGGAAGTATCAACATCTATTCCGGATTTTACTTGTTCAGTCACGAAAATAAAATGAATATAGAATAATAATTTGAAAATTTTTAAAATTTTTATAACTGAAGCTTTTTCTTCCAAAATAATGGCTTATGATTTACAAAAGATTCCCATTTATGACTCGAAAACTCGCCACCACAAAATGTTTGCTGCAACAACTTGATATTGCGACTGAAACATAACTGCTTTCCTTTAATAAAATAATTCATGATAGTGCAGTGTATTTCCAAAGAAACACCTCAATCAAATTTCACAGATTTCAAAGTTGGTAACATGAGCTGAATAAAAAACTGAAAGCTCCTAGGAATGAAGAAGGGCATTTTAAATTTCCGGTCAAAAAGAATCACGTCACGAGTAATTTCAAATAATCCCGGAAAATAAATGAAGCTCAACATTTAAGGCTACGACAGAATCTGATTCAAAATCGGTGCTTTGGAGAATGTAATTTGAAACATTACTCTTCGTAAGCTGCAAGATAATAGAAGCAATGAACAAATTAATGCCGGTGAAGAAATTTATCGTGTCTTAATGACATCACAATAAAAAGGTTAGTGAACGTAGTCTTCTTTCGAACTTGCCAGTATTAAAAACGACTGACTATTTTACCTGGAGACTGTGAGACGGGTTTTATTTTCTGTGTGGAGAGGGAAATAACACTAAATAAGGCGTAGGAATACTAAAATTTTAGAAATTTAACCACGAATCAGTTATTTTAATTTCCCATCCATAATAGAGCTTAAATAAAATCCTTTTTATAGACAATAAATCGATAACTACTGATAACAAACCCAATATAGGTTATCGCATCAAATGGCAGCTAAAATTTAACGTGGAACGGAAATTGAAACAAGATTGAGGACATTACAAAGGCCTAACCATATTCCAGTACCTACGTTAACATTTTTACTACTTTTCATTAAAGTTCTCTCAGAATTCAAATAACCCACTTTAGGAAGCACCACAACAAAGGCGCCTCGCCAAGGATATAGAGAAATGTATACTACAACAGAATATGATTATTAATGCCCCCACTAATCATGGTTAAATTGCCACAGGCGTCCGACAAGAAAGATGGCACGAATAAAAGCCATTAACCATAAATCCAAGCTCGGATTAGATACTACTTCTCGTAATTCAGAGCAGGTATTCATGAGGTAATGGGAAGCAAAAATGATCAATGATTTTATTTGCATGTAGCATTAAAGTATTAATGAATAATAGTATCATATGTCATCTTGAGGACTGTGTAATACAATTACTTTTCTCCTGATAATCGCGGAGAACATTGCGATAGGGCAAAATCTGTTTCTTTATGCTGGACACTTTTATTACTACAAAACCTATTCTAATGGTACGATATGGGATTTTTCCAGAATAGCGTGTTAGCTTCTAGATCATTAATATCTGCCATTGAAAAATATATGATTTTTAGCCTCACCATATAAGGAAAGGGGTACTTATTGGCTAACTTGGGTTTAAACTCGGGGCACCACTTATGCGTTACGATATTTTATCAAATTTTTTCAGACCTTCTAGACCACTGCTATTCTGTCGGAAGTTAATATTTGTGAAACTTGTGCGACTTTCTTTTGAAATTAATTGGGATATATCGTCCATAAAGTGCTTTGGGCCTATTCAACACACCCCTAATTTAGGAGATAATGCATTCGCGTGTTGTTAAAAAAATTGAAATTTCTTTTTTATGTTATTCAAGTTAAATTATACGTAAATATTTATAATTTTATACATCTTTTGTGTGTAATAAGCGAGGTTTTATAGGTCTCTCATACTCAGCTGAATTGCGCAACTCTGGATTCCCAATTCAAAGTCAACGAATAGGAAATGAACAAAATCCTCTGCAACAACCTTTCGTGGCATTCATCTCTTTGAAACCATCCCCCTAACACTACATCAATGAGAAAACCCAGCGATTCTGTATCACTGCCACGCAATGTCGACGTCACTAAGTTCAGCAGAGAGCATAAACTATCCAACCCATTTCTTCGTGCAGTGAAATATTGGAACTATACATTGAATTCGCAAACAGGAGCGAGATTTGAAAATTACCACTCACCGTCAGAAAAGCCTTCTGTAAGATACTTCCACCGTTATAGCATGAAATCCACGCCAGCAGGGAGATTAGAGAGTGTCACTAGGGCCCCAAGCAACGATCGCGTTAATATCCAAGCCAGCTAGATAAGCTCGAAATCGAATTATCGATAATCTTCGGCATGTGCCCACTTGTACCGAGCTGGAAACACATTAGCATATCGTGACCAGCGGAGCAAATGAACGCGACAACCACAATGGAAAATTTTGCCCGGAGAACCGAATTACCGAGCATGGAGGCGGTCAGCTTACGAAATTGGGTTGATACCATTCGGGAGAATGTTGGATGTAGTCGTTTGGTTGGCAATCCGTGCGACTACTCTGGGATCACAAGTTTGACTTGCTAAAAAAAGCACGAGGTGGAAGATGTCAAAATTGGACAGTTGGTTCATGAATGAAATTTATATTTAATTTAAGCGGTTTATGGAAGAACAATTGTAACGAGGCAACCGAAAACCCGCGAGTTATTCCATTTCATATATTATTTCGCTTTGCACTTCATAAGATGTGTCTAATTAAGATATGGCGTATAGAAATTTTAGGAAAACCACATTTGAAAAAATCACCATGAGAAACAAAATGATTTCAGCGTGATATCAGTCTACGGAAAATTGCGAATGTGAGACACAGATAGGTTTAGTATTGGTTGGATAGGATAGGTTTAAGCATTTGGTACCATAACGCAGCATACCGTTTCCACTCAAACTTTGGAACCATAATTCTGTCGTTATATTGAACAAGTTCAAAAGATCTAAAGCCACATCCACATAGGACCTATTGGCGGAGTAAACATTTGAAAATGAGGGACAAAGTGATGGGTCTCAGGAAAAAAAGCCGCGGAATGACGACAAGGATGGTAAAGAAACCTAGGAAGCCGAGAGATAGGCTTAACCCTAAACATATCACTGACAAAAAAGGTCCTTATGGCGCATAAGATATTCCAAAGGTAAATTTTGAAAATGACTGTTTGACTATTAATGACTAAAGATGTGGATAGAACGTGATCATGCCGTACCAAAAGAAAGCATTAGCGCTAAGATCTTGGAGGAGCACCGACTAAGAGCTTTGAAATACTTCCAACACTAAATTACACCAACTCTACTTCCATAAATATATGCATTCGAACTACGTATATCCTTTTTGAAAACCATGTATATGGACTTAAATGGAAATCTACTCAATATCCTGAGGAACTTTTCCCAGGAAAGTATTCTGAAATTCTGAGAAAGATAGGTAGATAAGACAGATTGATGGAAATATAGAGACCACATGCGTTGTGACAGTATCAGACCATAAACGAAGGGGACTTTGAACCACGCGGACCTAAAATTCGGAAATATACATTTACAATTGAACTGCACTAACCGCGAGGCACAGCCACGGCTAAGTTACTGCTACGTCACGGTCCTATAGGCATGTTGGTAGTGAAAACATCGGGGTGTAAGAGCTCGGTGAGGAGCGAATGCGTAATCGTATAGTCCGAAATACATAATGGCTGAAATGGAGAACAACTCAATGTCCTTGCGAGTATTTCCCTAGAAAAAATTCCGAACTTTTTAGATAGATAGGGAAATAAAGCAAATTGCTGGATACACAGAGAGACCACACCGAATCAGACCATAATCTTTGGTACCTTGGAACAGCGAGGATCTTAATACTGATATAAAGATTTACGTTTGAACTGTACTGACCGCGACGCACCACCACGACTGAATTACTGCCACGCTACGGTCCAACAAGGCATGTTGGTAGTAGCGATGTATCCAGGATAAGGATATAAGCGGGGGGGAGGCTAATTGGGGAGTACCATCTCAGTAGTAGTGGGGGTCCGAGCAATATTACCATTCTATCTAGAGTTAACTGGATACCCTAGGGGGGAATAGCCCTCTTTGGATCTGCCACAAAAAGCGTGTAAAATATGCCCTAAGTTTAACATTAGTTGAATTTACAATCGTTAAAGTATGTAAATATGTAGGAAAATATACCTAAATACTTTTGTAACCTCCTAGAATTTCGATTCATTCAGTGTGTGTTTCGACCCGATGGAGTGGGCTATAGCCCCCTTTGCACCCGATGGGTGACAATACATTTAGAAGCCGACTTGAGGATCCCCATTTATAATATTCGTGCATTTACCTTTGAATTACACTAACCGCAAGATACCACCACCACGGCTAAATTACTGCTACGTCCAGGTCCGATAGGGCATGTTTGTAGCGAACACATCGGGATATAAGACATCGGTGAAGAACCACAGGAGATAATGGTGCGAGAAGGTGAGGAAGAAGGGAAGGGGAATTGGACAAACCGAGTGATTTACCGCACATGGTGCAGGAAGATTACACAGGGATGGGTTGGGGGAAATGGTAGGCCACTGAACAGGGGGGAAAGACACAGGTTTTGGCCTTCAGGGGTGCGACACTACGGAGAGGAAGGAAGGATACGTAGGAAAAGCAGGGCGGGAACGGTAGACCGACCATTAGTCCAACCAATTACCGCCCTTCACCGAGGTTCACCCCAGACCGTAGGTGTAACGAGAGCGTCCGGCTTGGCATCCCGTTTGAAACGAACTGATGGAAGCGGGGGTTGGATATAAAGCAGGGGGGAGGAGAGAGGGATAACTGATTGACTTTTTAAGCCCCGGGCACACTTTAAACTGTCACGCGATATTGGTGGAAAGAATTACGCCGGCGTGAGTTAATCTGCATTGAGTGAATGGCTGCTCTGATAAAATCCCGCGTCCCAGACTAATGTAATTGCAAATTAAAATGAGCCCGAGGTGACTGTCATGATTGTTATCGTCACGCCAACTGTGGAAAACAAGGAAGGTCCTCAATTAAAACTGTGGCCGTACGAAAATCAATACGTCAAGAGTTTTGAACAATTCCAATGAGATATCACATAGAGCAACAAATACGACGGAAATAAATAAATATTGAGTGATCAAGAGTAGTGAATTTTAATTTCGACGAATTTTTGCATTGATTTAATGATTTTATTGAGAGGGATAGAGAATACAGAATTAACCTCAAAATAATTATACGATTTCACTATCCCACTTCACGGATAAATAACCTAAGTGAAACAGTTACTGCGATTGATTTTTCCACCATTCGTTTAGTGATTATTCAGTCATGTGGATATTAGTGAGACATTTATTGTAGATACCAACTTCTTATTTCGTAAAGACGACAATTTAACCTCTAAAGCTATTGTTTGCAACCACGAAAAATGGTCAAAACTTATTATTCTTTCAACTTTTAGCTTCCTTCTTTAAAATAGCCAATCATTCTGCAAGAGTTATGGAAAGATTGAATTGAACATTCCAATAAAAATTTAATGAATGCTCTGATGAATCGTCCATTGGAATACAGATGATAATACATAAACTCTCCCTGAGAAAAGGAGGTAAAGATACCCCATTTCCTATAATTTTTTCGGCATAAATTCCATATTTTTTCCCAGGAGCTGCTTTTCATAAGTAAAAGGAGTGCTAATCTAAAAGTATTTTTTTAAATTTAGAGCGAAACACTACATATTATCCTCTATTACTGCTTATTTCTATCTAACATATGCTTATAATAATGTGAAGAACTATAATACTATACGCAAAACATTTTTCTGGAAATATAAATGCAACTTAGAATCAATACCCGCAGATACTATCTCTGTGAATCGCTTATGATGCACCGAAATTGAAATACTACTTCATCCAATTCTTAATGCCATTTTCTAAACACCAGGGAACTTTAGTGCCTCAAAAGTAATGGCATATGGTGAATATACCTTAGGGTAAATGTACTTTAAAACGAATCGGTGTTTCCGAATACTGAGATTTTTAACGCTAACATTTGTTTCTCAATATTTTTCATTTGTGTGAAAACAAAATCCTGATTATTCACAATCCTTATAATAATATTTAAAATTTCAAATCCTATTTATTTATTCATTGAATTTAAATATTCACCGCAATTAGAAAGTCATTTCATTTGGTTTTGAGTGATTAATTTAAATTGATACGCACTTCGATACATTAGGTTAAGTCATAGGCCGGATTAGTCTGTTTATTGATACGAACTTCTTTCACTCGTAAATTAAAACTGAAGAGAGATTAAATCATTGCGTAATCCATTTGTAATTTCTACTTTCCTACTTAACCCCTAAAAACAAATTTCACTGCATGAAAAATATGAAAAACAGTTTAATAACTAAAAAAGTTTCAATTTTGAGCATATTTCAATTAAATTGATCTCCACAGATACGCGTCTAATGCATTTCACATGAAATGTCATCGACAAGTCAAAAAATGCTATTTCTTCACTTATTTTTAATGGACGCATGCCTTTTCTTTGTATTCACAAGCGGTTAATTTTATTATCAAAGAATTTAAGGTAGTCACGAAAGAAACTAACATTAGTATTAGTATGATTGTTAGCGTATTTTTCCCATGATATCACGGAATCTCAGGTTTATGTCACGCATTTTATGATTCTCGTTATTTCGGAGTTAGTAAAAATATTTCTTTATTTTTACTTTGACCTATAAACTTAATTAAATCGAGAACATTGTGCATGGATTACATCTGTATAGAGAGCATTAAGTACAAAAACATGCCATTTAAAGGTATTCCTTATTATATTTAAAGTTTCTACTACTACGCCTTACATATTTTGCAACAATGAGAATTTTATAGTAATTTATAGAATTTAAAAAATGATTTCACTGTCTTATACACAAAATTTTATATTTACAGATCCCTAGTCAAAATATTAACGGAAATAATGCCAGTGTGCTTGATAAAAGCTCATACACTGCATTTTACAAAGCAAACATCCAAATTTCCAGAGAACATGCTCAAATTTTAATTAATATTGGCACTTTTACATTTTAGTTTCCATTGAAACTCTTGCTCGAAAACTACGATATTAGACTACACTCGTTCAAGAACGCGTAAGGTCAAGGGATAAAAATTTCACGTTACGGGGAGAAATCTCTTTACAGATCCTTCCCAACTCATTTGCGATCTTCTCATCAATTTCCAAGTACCTCGAGGTCAAATAGCAAAACCTAGCATGCGCTTGACAGATTCGTGCGTATATTGAGGCCATAAGCTGTCCATCCTCAGTTTTAACGCAAGGGCTGAAGCAGACGTGCCCCATATCTCCCTTACCCAATGTTCCTGCGAGTGACAAGTGATGAATCAATGATAGAATAAAAACGAACTACAGATTTTTCATGTAATATTAGCCACATTTACATAATGTTTGCCTGGCTTAACCAAAATCTACATGGCTAAATATAAGAATAGGCCGAACATATCGAATGGTAGTATATGATGTTTCTCGGAGACACGAAAAAAATTACATTTTCATCCCTACAGCTTTCAAATATCCAAAAATTCTGCCCTCCTATAACTTCTCATTGCTTAAAACAAAATAATATTTTATAGAAAGAAAAATGTTCCTTCATTACCCTGGGTACGTGGAATTACCATATTTTCAAACGGCTTGAATGGGTACTGATAATAAAAGAGTAATGAGTGATAAAAATTCCTTCCTTCTTTTTTTAACCTTCAAGTCTACCGGGTACCTTCATACCGGGTTTGAATTGGAGCGAAAACTTGAAAAAAGCCACTATCACACGGTTTTCATTAGGTAGGCACTAACAGATATAACAATGTTTATATGAATAAATCATATTTTGAAAAATAAATCGAAGAATAAATTACGACCGAAATTAGATGCCAACTTCACTACCTGTTGAAAATATTAAATATGCTAGCCTCAAGCATTTACCTATAGATAAAATACCCATTTATTTGTTTAAGTATACCGGGACAAGCCAAGGTGATAACTTTTACGGAGTCACCCGCAATACACAAATTGTGCGAAAAATCTACGGAGGAAAAATCACTCGCCTTGACCGGGATTCTAAATCGGATCCCTCGATTTCCGGCCGAGAGTTTTAGTCAGTTAAGCTACCGAGGCGTCATTTTCCCATTTGGAAATTTCCACTCGCTAAAGCACTAGGCCAGAAATCGAGGGATCCGGGTTCGAATCCCGGTCAATGCAAATGATTTTTCCTCTGTGGATTTTTCGCACCCGTTTAACATTGGAAAATTTATTAAGTACTTTTATATGACTGATTGCTACGAAAAACTTTCTAAAGTTTTTAACTGTGCTTCGAAAATGCCAACTGAAATACCATGAAACCAGAGATTATCAGGGAAACAAAATTGATGTTTACCGAATATGAATATTCTCAAGGTTTAATACAGAGATAATTGTAAACCAGAATTGAATGCATTCATACCAGAGGAAACAAGTGACATTTGTAACTTCAAGCTTCCAGTGTTTAAGATAGTGTCTGACGGCCTAACTTTACCACTAAACCTGAAGTTTCTCCCTCACGTGCTACACTCAATGCCAGTAAGAGATCCACAATTCAAGGGTTCCTCTCAAAGTACCGAACTAGATGTTTGTACCCAGTGAAAAGGGTCTCCTCCTCAACGCGTGGATGTTGTACAGTAGGAGAAGAGTGATGATCTATTCATGAATATCATTCATTCGGACGAAATGAGAAACTACTAGCTTCCTGTGTTATCACAACAATAGATATATATGTATACACACAGCTGGTAAAATCTGGTAAAATCAGATAAGTGGGGAAGAACTTCCACATGAGTTCAAACCGCAGGGGAAATTGGCAATTGCCATGACACCAATATAAATTTAATCATGTAAGTGACTGATAAGTGAAACTTAAAACCCTTCCATAGGTTATTTAGTGTTCACAGATCTTTGGAATAATTATTCCTATCATTTGAACTATAGCATAATGAAATATTAATATACATTCAATTAGTATAATACTTCACAGTGATCCCTTCCTGCCATCGCAAAAGCAAGCAAAATAGTACTCCTGAAAAAAAAAACAATAAAGTAAGTTAAAGCCTGAATTTTTAGCAAGAACCAATGAAAATAGTTGAACGCTTCGATCTGAAACCAAGCGAGAGCAAAATCAGTTATTATTTACTCACTAAGAGTGAAAATAACAAAGCACATGGCAGATAATTGGAACAATGGTTCACATCTCTTGGTGAAGATTACCATGGATCAAGTTTGTGGTTTCCGGCTTTACTTTGCGCAATTTGCTGAACATTTTGAATGGATAACTAGAACTTTGTTTTCCCACAGCATTATTTATGAAGTAAAGATCATGGTATCTACGGTTAACGTCATCTTGTGGACAATAATATGACCAGAATTTATGTTGTTAATTTAAAATATACTATGAATGTGCTAGCGAATGAGATATTAAATGCATAAATCAACGAGAATATCATAATATTAAATAAAAAACACCAAAGCCGTTCCTGATGCTATTTTTAAAATATTTATCACAAAGTTCATGGCAAAAACATGAATGCTTTCCCTTCAGACGGTAACCCGTAACTTCCCAACCTTTTTCCTCCCCGCCACAAAACTAACCCTTCAATCTCTTTGCACGAAAAAACCCACGTATTTGGTGGAACCTTCCATTTCTTTCGCACCACGAGCACACGGCATACCCTTCTCCCAAAAGTATACCACCCCTTCCGCATCGTGAGCCTTCTATTTTTTTCAAAAAAAAAAAAGAAACGCGGAAAGGAAGGAAAAAAAGAGAAGAGAAGGGGAAGTCCCGCATCAAAACCATTCCTACTCTATACTTCCCCATCCCTTAGAACTGAGCAAGGCCGAGTCTATCTCTCAAACCTCTCCCTACGTTTCTCTCTCCTTTAGCTCCGCACGGAGAGAAAAAACCCCTCTCATTCTTCTCCACCAAATTCTCTACTCTATGGGTGTCGCTCGGACGTGCCTGACGCTGTGGAAAAGGAGTGGAGGAGGTGGTCCGTTGAACGCGTAGCGCTTGGAAGACGAAAAAAAAAAAAGGTAGGTAGTGTGGAGGGAAATGGTGGGGTAAGGCGCACGGCCGAATAAGAGATGGAAAAAAGGATGGATGCGGAATGCGTATAAGGTTGGAGAGGAAGGAGATGAAAAGGAAGCAGGTGGAAAGTGAGTGAGGAACGAGTTAAAGAGAAAAATTTCGAAGAAAGTGAGCCTGTGGAAAAAGGTGGATAAAGAAGCCAACGGGTTCCACTTTTCGAGAAGGATTTCGCGTATCTAAAATATTTCATAAACTTTTCTTTTCAAATGGAAGCTTAGTAATACTAAATATCTCATATATTGGTGGTAAATAAATATTTCATGCGTATTAAATTATTATAATACTTCGCAGTGCAACCTACCGACTAGCAAGACATTTTCATGCACTTCTTTTCGGAAAAACGCCAGGAAAAAATATTTTAGATCGCATGTATTGATGGAATTACACCAATTTGATACACATTAAATTCCTGTAACACTTCAAAGTTCACCCTGTCCGTCATCTCGAATACACGTAAGATATATATCTCTAGAAGCAAAAAAAATCTTGTATTTTTCATTAGATTTTCATAATAAATGTGGTGAACTTTCAGGTTTATTTCATTTTTGGCTTCATTTCTTTAGCCTCAATTCACGAGAACTGATAGTTGATTTGATAAAGGCTTATCGGGATACATTTTACAAGATACTACCGTATGTGTAGCGCTGAGAAGACGAGGAAAATATAGTATGGAGGGAAATGGCACGGGAAGGCTCACTGCCGAATAAGAAATGGAAAAAAAGATTGATGCGGAATGCGTATAAGGTTGGAGAGGAAAGAGACGAAAAGGAAGCAGTGAGTGAGAAACGAGGTAAGGAGAAAAATGCTAGAGGAAGTGAGCCTAAGGAAAAATGTGGTTAAAGAACGAAATTTTCGATAAATATTTCATGTAACTTTCAGCTTTTTGACAATTGTGTCAGAAGGAAGCCATGCAGATTACTTAAAACCTCCTATACATTGGTGGCATTATACCAATTTTATACGCATTCAGTTCGTGTACTACTTCGCATTTCAACAGCCTATATAAACGCAAGGCATACACGAAAAGGAAAACTAGTAATTTTCGAAAATCCCCTTCCCATACTGAAAAACGCATAACTTTAGGAACAAAAAACATTTTAAATTATTGAACAGATTTGTAAAAATAACTATGGAATATTTTCTGGTATATTTCATTTTCTGGATTCATAAATTTTAGCCTCAACTTTGGAGGATTAATAGCTGATTGTTATGAAGGCCTATCGAACGAAGTACGCAATAAAAGGATGATGTCTGCGGCTGGATGAAACCGGTAGTCAATTAAAGTAATTTTGTTACTTTATGGTACAATTCGCAAAAATATATATAAAGTAGAAAATAAAGTTTTTGATGGAAATTTCGAGGAGAACCGTAGCCAAATAAGAGACCGGGAACGGGGTGGATACCGAATGCGTATAAAGTTGGGGAGGAAGGAGACAATGGAGACGAAAAGGAAGCAGGGGAAACTGAGCAAGGAACGAGGCAAGGATAAAAATACAGGAGAAAGTGTGCCAAAGGAAAAAGATGGGTATAGAATGAAGGTATAAAGTCAAGGTATTAAAAGTTTTCAGAAGAATTTCTGGTATCTAAAATATTTTTGAAAGTTATTTTTAGAGGTAAGGCATGGGAAAATTTTAGATATCTGGTACTGATGGTATTTTATCCACTTTATTTACATTAAAATTCTATAATACTCCAAAGTACATTCTGACTGTCATCGCGAATTCACGCAAAATATATCTCCTGGAACAAAAAAAAACTAAACACTAGAACTACCGATGACTACCATTTTGACTCCTCGCGATTTTTATTTCTCTGCCCTGACTAAAATTTTCCAAATTCTGGCCTGAAATTCTGTGACTTTTATTCATTTTTGACACAAAATAAGGCTTTGTGATCAAAATAGTTCTAGAAAGTATAATAGTACACATTTTTCAAAATTTACCTTTGACTATCAAAGGGAGTCATTTTGACTCCTTAAAGTATTTTGCGTGTCTTTTCGCCAAATAGTAATATTTCTTCATAGTAATATTCCAAGAGGTTATTTCTTCTTATGTTAATAATTAATTAAAATCAATCGATGGCTTAGATATATAATTATTTCGCTTTTAGGCTAATATTTGCGAGACTTTGAAGGCATTTCTAATTTTACGGGTCCGTGTTTGGAACTACAAACCATATGAATTTCCTGATATCATTTTTATCTTGCGATAAAGTGGTGAATATGCCATTCATATTAAGCATTTTCAAATTCATGTGTTTAGAAGCCGTCGTGTCTGCCCCTCCTCCCTTTCCCCTCCTTTCTCCCCGCCTGTCAGACTCGCTGCAGCACATTACTGTATACAGCGCATTGCGCTACAGCATTTTTATTTCAGCCTTGACTGCGTGGAAGTTGATTTTCAAACCTGAAAAAGAACCTTTGTATTCTTCCTTTGATATACTGATGAACCAGGAAAATGTATGCAGGAGTGAAATGCCATCATGCGATCAACTAAAGACAAATTTTAGTGTATATAGTGTAAAAAAGGTTTTTTTTACTCTCCGATTCAATATGCAGAGATACGTCAAGATTTAAGTTTTTCAGGAAGTTCTTACATCAGAAGGTAAATCTTCACAACTTGAAACAATCCTCCCTAGCCTAGATTTTATTATATAAATATAATAATCCATGCTACATTTAATAAGTTATTGTATTTTCGTATATTATCCCGAGCCAGTATCAGGATGATCGATTGCCAATATTTCTTCAAACGCTAAGGAATTTATGGACTACTATCACCTCAAAAAAAGGTAGAACGCTGGACTATAAGCATTTGCAAGCCGAAGCTCCGTAGGGTCGTGTCATAAATCGTTTTACTCATTGTATATTCGACTGCAACAATGAATTATTCAATATTTTTTAAACGTAAATATATGGATTCAACGGTGGAAAGAGTGAAGAATAACACGCGAAAAATTATGAGAACGTCGAAACGGTCGTCTTCTTCACCTCTTTACGGGAAAAATATTTTATTAGTGTACTTAGTGTCTTTAATTGAGAGAACAACATTTTGGCATTACGACTAGCTTTTTAAAATTGAATTTTAACCATTCTCCTATATTTTAAATGGTCAAAAGGTAGATTTCTGTTTCCGAGGTGCAGCAAGAAAACTAATATCAAAGTCACATATGGTATGTGTAAAAATATTTCTAAACTTTTCATGTGAGGAAATTTTTATATTGTTCCTTATACTTATAATATACCAAAAAGACAAAAACTGTTTTGTTGGTATTGTGCATTGCCACGGGGTTTCTATAATGTATGCATGTTGGGCTATACAGTTATTGATGCATGGCTGGGCTATACAGTTATTGATGTATTGATATACAGTATATGCTAGTTAATTTTCAAAGTCAATGAAGGACCACAGCCCAATAAGAAAACGGGAAATAGGTGGTTGCGGATGGCGTACGACGAAAGATGAGGGATGAATAGGAGGTAAGAATGAAGCAGACGGAAACTGAGTGAGGAAGATGAAAGATGCTGGAGAAAGAGAGATTCGTGGAAAAGAAGGAAAGAAGCACACCAACGCGTTCCAATGCTTGCGAAAGTCTTTCCTCAGGTATAGTGGTTTAGCTGACGAGTTAGTATTTTGGCTTTAAGAAATTCAGGTAGTTTTCCTTTCGTTCCATTCAAAGTGTAGAAGTTGTAAAGCTTTTATGCCACATGTTTATATCTAACCTGAAAGGGAATATTCTCACTTGGTTTCATCTTACTTGATGTCCTTTTCCCATTGAATTCTAGTTTTGTATCATTCCTTCATGTAAAGCACACGAGAGTTTATATACTATAAGGTACTTCAAGGTCATAACTTAAGATGATGTTTTCCTTCTCTTCTTGGAAAATTCCTCCCGCGACTAGATTTTTAAAATATTTATTTTAGATATTATTTTATGTCGCAAATCATTTCTAATTCCTCAAAAAGGTCATTTATGGCGAATATTTTTTTCATACGCGCAATATTTTTACAATCATATGGATATGAATTTCTCTTACGTTACATCATTTAAGATGCGTTAAACGTTCATACAGAATTTAGAGTGTAAGTAATATATACAATCGGAAAATGGTTGAAAAGTACTAAGTAAGTACCTATTCCTTTATGTGTAGTAGTTGTTGCTTAACTTGTTGATACTGACGAATCTAAAACTATATTTATCGTTTTAAGAGACCAATTTAGCCGATGACGCCATTTGAAGTCGCTAGTTCTGGTAATCAAGAATGGCATTAGAAAATGATGTTTCATTTTTATCGATATTCAGCATCTTTATCACATAAATATTTTGCAATATGTTGGTTCATGTTTTCATAGGATTAGTAGGCATGTCATCATGTGAAAATGTAACTTCCTCCTATTTCCAATTAAAAGTGTACGCACAACAGCAGTACAGGCATTATTGGACAATATTTATATGCTCACTACTTTTCATCTCATACTAGTGCGAAAAATGGCCTGATTTAGTGATAAATATTTATTTTTGTGAATCAATTAAAGATCCATTATAAGGCTAACCAACTATCTTCCTTGAGAAAAACTTGTGCTTAGCTTCTGAAGACAGTAAGTGTATGGATTCTGTTCACGCCACTAACTTTAAATGCAGGTAAACCTATGTATAACTTCAAATCTCCTCATTTAAACCCAAAAACGACTCTGTCAATAGCTAATTAAGAACCCTAATAATGAAATGAATAATTTGTAGGTAAAGCATGATGTAAAATCCGTTTCATTGAATAATAAACTGAATAAAAACCCAGATTTAAAGAAGCCAGAATGAATTATCAAAGAGAAGTAATGAAGCTAATAATTATGCAACGGAAGCTTGCTGGGCACTCAGCATATATCTACGCTTTCATCATTTCCATTTTATGATATTCTCCCATCAAAGCAAAACTACAGGGGTTTATTATTGACCCGCTTCGCTTCACTGCCGTGTTCATAACGCATTCACCATACTTCGTGATCTGATGAAGAGAGATGTAACTTCATTTTCATGTGTTGAATCCGCGCTTACTTCCACGGCCTCATCATGGTAAAAATATCGACAGAATATCTACAAATAGAATAAAATTTCGTTTTTAATTCCCTTCTCGTATATACTCTTCTTCACCACGCATAGAATAGACTTATAAAAACGTTAACCTAAAAACTTCACGGGAATTATACGTATTTGAGCAAAAATAAACGAGTATTTGTCAATGAATAAACAATATTACTCCTTGTCATTCAGTAAATTCAGCGGATTTACTTACATACTGCTAATATAAAGCCATCACTCATTAATAAAACAAAAATATCGTTAATCATTACTTTAAGTGATTCTATTTTCATCAATTTTTGACTTTCCAAGTTAGGAATAGAGGAAAAATGTTATTGCTCTTCTTAAAAATCATGCTGTGCATGTATGCAAGATTTCCTTCAGAAATTGGAGGTGTGCTCTCTCATAAATGATTTAAAATTCACCAACATGCTTATTATTCAGATCGAATTTTACGCGTAGCTGAAATAAAAAGAACTTCAGAAGAGTTAAATAATAAATAAAATAACTTTAATCAGTGTCATTATAGGAGTTAAATGACTAAATACTCTGAAATTAAATAAGGTAAAAAAACCAGGTTTCAAAGAGCCTGTAGGTAAAGAGATGTAACTCTAAAACTTTTTTCACCTGGATTAAATATACCTGTATATTAATTTTTTTGTCCGTCCTGTACCCTAAGTAGTTGAAAACAACCACGTGGATTAAACAATGAAAAAATATTGAGACTAAAACTCAGATTTTAAAATATTACTAAGTTCCTTGATTGTACCAATGAATTCTATAAAAAACAGTACAGCACTATTTAAGTGCACTCCGGATTTATTTTGTGATATGGAGCCTAGAAGTAGAAAAAAGGATCAAAGAGTCAATTATACCAGGCAGTGCCAGGCTTCACAAGTAATCTTAAACCAGCTGTAAAACGACTCGATTTTCCACTAAGATCAATCAGACGCAGTACAGTCGGAATAAGGCCTCTTCAGATCTCAAGAACTCAGAGGTATTTCTGTCATGAACTGCAGAAAATTAAATCTACAAGAAAAAGAACTGAGGAAGTGGGTGAATATATAGGATTTCCCTTACCGTATCGGGTTGTGTTCATTGACCTGGTCATAGAAAGGGCATAGACCTCAGTGTAAACGCCAGCGCAGCGCCACAAAGTTCTTATATATCTGACATAAAATGCGTCCAAAAATGCTGCTTAAGAATTCCACCTGAAGGGTTTTATTTTTATTTTATATCTGACATAAAATGCGTCAAAAATACTGCTTAAGAATCTCCGTCTAAAAGAGAACAGGTTTCTTTTTATTTTTTTTTAACGTTCAGGTCATGTAGAACAAACATTAACTAAACATTCCGAAAAAAACTGTGAAAAAGTACATTATATGATCAATTTTTCATAAATAACAATTGTGATAATACTTTGGTGTCATGACAATCGGTAACGTTGAGTTTTTATCCTGTCCAATAAATGACTTTAAAGTGCACCTCAATGTGATTTATCTTTTACTTCTGGTATAAAATGAAATATGCTGTTGCATGTACCTTGAAATTAATGCTGGCCGCACACTATTTTATTTACTAGAGCAGTGTAACGGTTCATTAAGGTTAGCATAGAGCAGAATGGGTAAAACATATAGTAGCAAGGTTAGATATCTTCAGGCCATGTAGAACAAACAGTCACTAAAAATTCCGAAAAAAAAACTGTGAAAAAGTACATTATATGATAAATTTTTCATAAATAACAATTGTGATAATACTTGGGTATCATGACAATCGGAAACGTTTAGTTTTTATCCAGTCCAATAAACGACTAAAAAGTTCACCTCATTGTGATTTATCTTTTACTTCTGGTATAAAATGAAATATGCTGTTGCATGTACCTTGAAATTAATGCTGGCCGCACACTCGTATTTTATTTACTAGAGCAGTGTAACGGTTCATTAAGGTTAGCATAGAGCAGAATGGGTAAAACATATAGTAGCAAGGTTAGATATCTTCAGGCCATGTAGAACAAACATTGACTAAAAATTCCGAAAAAAAACTGTGAAAAAGTACATTATATGATAAATTTTTCATAAATAACAATTGTAATAATACTTTGGTATCATGACAATCGGTAACGTTGAGTTTTTATCCTGTCCAATAAATGACTTTAAAGTGCACCTCAATGTGACTTATCTTTTACTTCTGGTATAAAATGAAATATGCTATTGCATATACCTTGAAATTAATGCTGGTCGCACACTCGTATTTTATATACTAGAGCGGTGTAACGGTTCATTAAGGTTAGCATAGAGCAGAATGGGTAAAACATATAGTAGCAAGGTTAAAGTATTCTCGCCGTCCCATTGTTATTATTCCCTCTTCCAGTCATATTGTCCTGCTTCCTTTCATTACGTCAATCCATACTCCTCAAGCCCTTACCAACATATATTTGAATTATTTTAGTCTTACCTCTTCTGAATTCGGGAATTTCCTACAGATAAACGTTGAATCAATATAAACCCATCAGTGCTTTCAAATAGATTATGATGTTCTTTGAAGACCCGCAAGTTTTTTTTACCATTTTCCATTCTTGGTATTGTCAAAATATTCTAAAAATTTAAGTGCTCGTTATGATTTCTTTAAATCTTGATAAATACATATTTTTTTTACAGCTGATACTAATTAATTAAATTAAAACTAAATTATATTTTGCTGTGTTGTTCTTTTCTAACCTGTAACGCCAGGATAACTAAGGCTTTACAGATCGTTCCCTCAAATTTACTCCCGCATGTTAATCATCGTCACATAGAAAACAATACGAAAACACGGAGTTAATAGCACCACCAAAGAAAGGATGCAAGGGGTAGGAAAGAACGGTGGAGATAGAGAAGAAGGCTCTGACAACATCCTTGAGAGTAGGAGGGAAAGGGACGAAGGTCCAGAGACAGAGAGTACGTGGGAGACTGTAGGGTGGGGATGGAGAGAGTGCCCTGGGTTGAGGGATCCGAACGCTATGGGAGCTGAATGAGAATTAGAGCAAAACTCCGCACCAGGGAAGAAAGGGGTCGTTTCCTCCAGGAAGCGAGGGGTGGCAAGCTGAGGAAGCGAGAAGATTAGAACGTGAGGAAATGCGAAGTGAAAGCTCAAAACTAAAAACCACCCTTCCCACTGACTCAGCCAGTAATTGATGCAAGTCAATGCATACATTGCTGCACGTGCACACCTGTACAGGACAAATTAACCTCACATGCTAGATCGTATATGGGATTTTCGGGGTCTCCGTCGCGTAATTGTTCGCAAGTCTCCAGACCTTTCGACGTTTCGAAGATCGACGTTTCGAAGAACGACGTTACGAGGGGCCCCTGATGATGAATAACAAGTCTGAACAAGTTCTGACACGTTCTTACCCATGCATATATACCAGAACACCTTGAAAGGCATTCATTAGATCCCAGAGGATGAAGAACAAGTCGTAGTGAACAATTTACCAGGGTGGAAAACCTGAGAATCCTTTCTATCCTCACATGCATGCACGAAGTTAACATTAAAACTTAAACATACTTCAGGGAGATGGCGTTGGTGTGGTGGCTAGAAAGTTTGCTTACCACACAGTGCATCTGGAATCAAATCCGGGTGGTTCAAATCCCTGATTGAGAACATTTTGGAGAACATTTCAACTACTTCACTTCGTGCGCCGGATGGAACGTTAAACCGCGGTTGCCTTGGCGCCTCTCGCAAATAGCAGGCTTATGTCAACAGCATGTTTCTATCTATCCTTCGCAATCTACCCTTCCCGCGCGGCGTAAATGACCACAGCAGTTGGTCACCTTCTCCAGGCATCATGCTTGAGAATTCAATCCTCACGCAGGTGAAGGTATTGATTCCTTGAGAATACATTGAGCAAAGTTTTGAAATAATCCACTCTCTCCACCTTTCTTCAAAGTTGCTGAAGCCTTCACTTTTACTTTCTCCCATGAATACATCCTGGACCTAATGTTAATTCATGGAAAACAGTTAGACTATGAGTTGTAGCAAGCCAAAAAATAGTTTATATCTAATTCAGCCATGTAGACTTGTGCAGATTTGGATTTATTCAATATTCTTTCATGACTCGGCATCATTATTTCTATGGTCAGCTATGGTATCTACAGATTCTGCCGATTTTTCCACTTCATTACCACTTAAATCTGTTTTTATTAAATAAAAAAAATTATAAAACGTACAAGGTACCATAATGGTGATAATTTAGTGTGTATTTTACAAAATTAAGTTTCTGATTTTTACTCAGCTGGAATGGCTAGTAGATAAAAGTGCTTATTGAATAATCAAGCTTTGGTGCACAAAATAAATGGAAGTTCAATTTTGAAGATAAATAAAATTAATGCGAAGTACATAGTCATGTTTAAAATTCAGTGTAATAACAAGTTTCAATGGTCTTACTGTAATTGCTTGAAAATGAACTGAGAAACGTAGTCAGTAAAGCTTCAGAAATAAAAGAATCAGGAATATTTATGAATTTACTTCTTATATTAAACCGTTTAAGGGCTTCTCGCACAAATCTAATACCTCAGTCTCAATCTTCTTTAATTAGTGTGACTTTGAAAAACGAAAGTTGTAAATGACTTTTAGTCGTTTGATTATCCGTACGATACAACCATGCAAGTATACCAGAAGTCTGTAAAGCGAAAGGGGTTGATTAAGATCTTTGTTTTAGAAGTTGCTTACGCCTAATTTAGATAATTCCTGGACATAAAACGCGTAGGAACAGCGAACTGACTTAGAGAAATAAAAGAAATGGCAATCCTGAATAATGATACATATTTTCTACTCTCTCCGAAAAATAAATTGATATCTCGTCCCCCTGACCCGAAAGTCATCACTGTTCAGCGGAAAAATACAATTTAATTATGCAAATCGGTGCGCACTACATGCCCCTTTGCGAAATGACCATTAACAAGAATACCCTCGGAAGGAGCCAATACATTACATGGACACGAAAAACGCATACGTTTCATGTAAATATGTAATATTAGATTAAAATCTTGTTTACGTTTCCACGTCTTCATTCACTCATATTACCAATTCCTTATAAAACTGCATTACGAAATATTTGTAGTTTCCACAAAAACCGATGCAGATACCTGTTTCTATAGGTTTAAATTGTAAACAGGCAATTCCAACTGTACTTCATTGAATTATGTTAAAAAAATGCTTTTCAATCACTATATTTTCCATGACTCGATTTTTAAAATCAGACTTTTGTATAAGTTTTCGTTGCGTTATTTATTTAACCACATAAAAATGTGAATGAAATTGACAATGATTCAAGCAATCTATTGCTCTGACAAAAAATGGCGGCTACTCGACTTAAAATAGTTATCATGATTTAATTCTACCGTAGGTAAGTTATTGCATAAATTTAAAGTTGTCGTCGAATTAAAAGAGATTAAGGTCAAATCAGCTTAGGTGACAAATTGATCATTTTGGTCGTATAAAAAAGCTTGAAAAAATATTAGTGAAAAGGTATTAGAATTGAATTATCCACATTCAATTACCCGTATGTCTCATTTCAGCATCAATGGATTCCATGCTTAAAAGCGAAATTTATCAAGTAAAATATTCTACATATGATGAACTACTTCATTTTTGAGCGGTTAAATCGCAATGTAACCTTCTTAGCCGCAGGAATATGCTTAAAGAAATACAAATAAATATACAAACCCAATTCACATTCTCTCGTGAAATTTTTCCCAAGGAAATAAATTACATATGCATCTTTACTCCATTTTTGAGTGCTTAATACGAAATTGAACCACTTTAGCCGCATTTACATGCCTGAATGAATGCAAATGAATATGTAAACCCAATTCACATCCTTTCGTGCAAGCTTTCCTCAAAGAAAATAAGTTACTTATGCGTAATTACTTCATTTTTGAGGGCATAAATCGTAATGGAACTTCCTTAGGCGCAGTTGCATGCCTGAAGCAATGCAAATAAATATACAAGCCCAATTTACATGCTCGCGTGCAAGGATGCACACCTCCGAGCCTTCATGACGCTTGCACATTGCAATAGAGAGCCTGAAGGCGCTGAGAGGTTTCCGAGGCATCCTTCCGAACGACTTAATCTTCCTCTCCCGCCATCGCCTCAAACGCCGTCCGCCACCCAGAAAAGTGGCGCCACTGAGCCAACCCCCACCATCCCCCCTTAGCAGGCAGCGCCACCGACGACGTCACGTGATCGCAATTATCATAATTGCAATCACGTGCTTCCCGTGACTTCGTCCTCTTTCTATATATATAAATTTCTCTCTCTCCCCCACTTGAGAGGCATTTTTGGGGGATTAAAAATCTCCTCGGCTCATGCATATCTAGCGTATCTGAAGCTAGTTCGGCGCAACGGTGGAGAATCGGGAACGAAGCACTTTCCACTCGAGTAGCTGGCGAGAATACTTCCGTTTAAAGCCGAGGAAATTCTGAAGGAGCTCCACATTCACATTTACTCCACGACAAGCGCTCCGTGAATAATCACTTTATGGACGATGAACACATCTGAGTAATTGCTCGTTGCAATTATGATTTTATAATTTCACTTAGTAAGGTACACTTCTCTTCTGAGCCATTTCAGCTGGTTCGTATTTTTTTTATCCCTGGGTGACTACTTAGCGATATGGCTTCTCTCGAATTTTTTCTCATATTTATAAATAGGAACTAACTCAATTGATAATATTCCGATGCGAGTATTTACATGTAGAATTACTATTACCTTTCGAATGAATTTTCAATCGCATTTGAGAGCGCTAAAAATAAAAAATATTCAGAAAAATAAGAAAAAAAGTTTCGTACATGAAAATATTTCACTCGTGACCAGAAGAAGTAATTATGATAGGTATATGAATAGGGGTTGGGTTATTTCCTCAATGTATTTTCCCTGCGAAGCATTCAGTATAGGAATAAGTATCTCAAAGCCTCTTGAACTTTTCTGAGCCGAATGCTTAACTGTAGTTCTTTTTTCATTTAATAATTTTGGAGTCATTGCATTGGATATTTTATGAAGGAATTCAAGTAATCCATATAAGATTTTTCCCAAGCATACTTGTCAGCAAGGTAGGTCAACAAGCACAGAAAGAGCCTGAAAATCAGCATGGAATTTATCTGAAAATTTTGCGAAGTACGCTCATTTTACGGAATAATGCTCATGGCAGGAAATAAATGATATTTCATTCACATAAGCAAGTCTTTCAACGTTTTTCCCATAGAGTCGGAGCAGAATTTTTTTCTCAGGTAGCTCACTTATTCCCTGCGTAAGAATGAGCTGGTAACAAAGAATGAGATTACTACATCTTAAACATTATACCACTGCCGAGTCAAAAACATACCTAAGTCGACCTTTGATTTTGTACTACGCTTTCTCTCCAACTCTATCGTCAAGAATAATTCATTCCATTATGCTTGAGAGGCAAAACAGAGAATTCCCTTAGAAATTTTCACGAAATTGTGAGGTTTTCAAGCCAATATGGCAGACTTGAATGGATGGCATGTTAAACGAAAGCATGAAATATACCTCAGTAAGCTAATAATAAAATCCAAATACAGTTTCCTCATGCAACTTGAAGTTATTCTGAATGACGGTACATTTCCAACGAAAGCTCGTACTACTGCTAAAATGATCAAAATAAATAAAATAACGGCATTTTTTTAATTTAAGAGGCTCTTTGTACTCTAGACCAATTAAAGTATCTGCAAAGAGATTAGCAATCCCATTCGCAAATATATTCACACATAGAACTACATCAATCTATTTGTAGATAGGTATATTCTCGCTTGGCAGCTCTCTATAAGTTGAATTACTTTTCCCCTCTCTAATCAGATACTACCAACAATATTCTATCCTACTATCTACTATATTCGTCGTATATGGTTCTCTAACAACGTCCGACGTACGTCTTTCAGTTTACATGTATGTAATACAACGTTCCTTCCAGTTTGCTTTCAAAAAGGTGATAAATAATCTACTAATCATGTTCTTAGACTTAAAATATGGGCAGATAGTGTTCAGTAGTGCAGTATTTAAAAATATTTTCGCCCTCAAAACTTGATTTACGCACACTGTGAGTTTTTTTTTTGGAAAATGTGAATTCAAACTTTATGCTTCACGACCCCTTATTATATATATATTTTTTAGATCACGAGATGTGGGTCAATTGTAAATATTATTTATTTTTACCAAACTTTGCCAACGTTTCGGACATTATATTTGTCCATCCTCAGGGCTATAAAAATGATAATTTATGATACATAATAAATAAATAATTTATAATATAATAATATTTATTAATAATTTATAATATTTTTAATAATTTATGATATAAAATTGCCTGTATTTAACTAATTTTGTATCATAAATTATCATTTTTATAGCCCTGAGGATGGACAAATATAATGTCCGAAACGTTAGCAAAGTTTGGTAAAAATAAATAATATTTACAATTGACCCACATCTCGTGATCTAAAAAATATATAGAAAATGTGAATGAAATTATTTGTTTATCATGTATTTTCTAAAGGTATCCACGTAAATAATCTCATGCTATTTAGTTACTTAATCACTATGCTCAAAATTGTAGTAGTAGCATTAAATATTCGGGTGCGTTGGCAACTCTGATCATTAGCACCACACTATCCAGTGACTAATTATAAGTGCAATATAATATTATAAAAGCAATTGTACAGGAAATGTGTCCTCATAATATATTTGACTAAAACGCCCAGGCCGTTTTCAAAAGAAAATGGCACGAGTGAGGTGATCGGCATCGTCACTCAAGATATATTCAAGCCCTCCACTGATTTTCAAACTGTTACGATACATTATTTTACTGTATTTATTATTTCCCAGAATATTACGATACACGGAATTTTAAGGTGTGCTTTACCTCTCATGAGGAGCATAAGTATAGACGACTATTAGCAAGATAATTGTGATATTATAAATATGCCTTTACTTATTTATCGGCTTTGCGAAAAATTACCCAACTTCTCTGGAACTTTATGAAGAGAATACGTGCATGTAGGACAATATACCGGATTCATGGACGTATATTTCCAACTGGCCTCTTTCAAGCGTGAGCTTCCGGTACCCGGATGTTTCGAGCGAAATATTGTATGTACCGTGATTTTAATGCATCCCCTATTCTAGCGTAAATATCAAAGATTAAACAGGAAACACGTAGGGGAAACTGCCTGCCGTTGATGCGACCTGAAAAGCTTCTTTCCTCCTCCTATCGCCCGGGGAAAAGCTCCGCGCGTGGAAAGGCAAAGTTTGATATCGATGCAGTACGTCCGCTAAGCGCCCGAGGTACTAGATGTTGAAGGAAAGAGATTCTGTTCATGAGTGTGCGTTTGTGCTTTCCTCCGCCGGGAGGATGAGCCTGTGGCGTCCGTCCTAGCGAAAGCCAAGCGGTGGAAACAACCTCGCAAACGTCAAGGATAGGAGGAGAATGAAGGCGAGCGGACATTGAAAAAATCAGGACAAGAACGCATGATAAATGGTGGAGAAAAAACTATTGAGAGGAATCGTACCAGAGTACCTATGAGGGCTTTCTGCTGACCTGGTGAACAAACTAAAGATGAAATTGTATGAATGATGTAATTCATCGTTAAATTAAGGGGATCTCGCCTAAGCACGCTATATATTCAGTCATTCACGCAGCTTCCCCCTGATATTAATACTGGCACAGCCGAAAGAAGACGGCCAAACTCTAAATATTTACATGATTCTATTATTTCTTATGTACATAAGCTGAAATAAATGCAAGAGTTAGTGAAATTAATAACGGAATGCAGCTGTAGTTTTATTTCAACACTTACCAAGTTACAATAGCCAACCAACTACAGCTGATCATGAGTAACCCGGGACAATAAAACGCTATATCAAACTAAATTTTATAAATATAATTCATCAAATCATCCATAAATATCCATTTTCGATCATAGATATTAAAATATCAAATGAAGATAGCGAAAAATAGTCAGGAATATGCGGATGTCGAAAATTTACCGATAGTAAGAAGCTTTCATAATCAAGAGCGAATAAAATTTTTAAGCCGAAAACAGGTGATCATCTTCGAAAACTGGATATTCACGCCAATGTTTGTCCAGCAAAAAAAAATTATCACCGGCGACCTTAGATGTTCTAGACCACAGGCGTCTCTGCATTATTCATTACTGACCTATCTTCGACCCAACAGTCAATAATAGAGCTGATAGATTAACCTGAGTCGTGGGATATTGGTATCAAATATTAGCGGCTGAAAAACACTGCACTTGCGGGTTGAAGAAAGAGAACAGTAGAATAATAGCCAAGAATACTTATTTAAAACTAGGGAATAGATTTTTATGTTGAAAAAATGGGAGCTAGAAGGAAGGCTAAATGAACCAGAAAAAAGCCAAGGCCGTCAGCAAAAGAATACTGAAGTATGCGGCCGAGTCATAAGTAGAGAGCTGGTACGAACTCAGTAAAACTCGGGTTGGTTTCAATTTCGCGAAATGCAGAAGCTACCGCAATAGAGGAAATGGAATTTCAAATATTAAGCGTTGCGTGCGGCATAAATAAAAAAAAGATCACATGGCGATCTCAAATCCCACGCAGCGCGTTTACTCATGCAAAATCAAGAGAATGGAAAGTTTCCTGGTCCATCGCTCCTGATTTTTTTCATTAAAAAAAATTCAAACGTCCGGGCTCCATTATATCCAATATTTGGTATTCTTTACGGTATTGCACAATTTGTTTCCATTATAGCATCTCATTTCCATCACCTAGAAATTGCGCGAGATAAATCTTTTTTCCGAACCTGAAAACGTGAAAGTCCTCGGTTGCGTGTTAAACATGAAAAATTGTAGGCCTAGTTTTCGTAAGGATAAGCCGAATGTAGGACAAATCTACATAAATAATAATTGGAAATATACTTATGATGAATAAATTTCCCAGTAATAGATGTTTGTGTGAAAAAATAATTAACTTGCATAAATGCAATTTACTTTTCATTTTCCTTCTGTTAGCGATTGCATTCAAGTTATTATTGATGATTGTAAACCATACCAAAATTTAATTCCACAATACAATGTTGAAAGCTAAAAAAAATGTGGTACTCTTTTGCTGGTAGAATTATGAATAACGAGAAGAAAGGCTATGGCTAAATCGTACCATCACCAGTGTCACCTTGAATCATCATAAGGCTATTGAAAACAACTTGCCCTTCAGAATAGTCGTATTGGAAAATAAATGGAGTAATCTACAATTTAAATGCTCGCTTCTATTACGGAGTCTCTCCTTTAAAAACTACTTGAGTAACAAACAAGCGATATTAATATCCACGATAAACAGCTTCGAAGGCATCTGGTAAATATCTCTCCGAGGAACTCAAATGAAAAGAAAAATGTCTTTCCGGGAAAATGAAAGCCATGAAAACAAACTATTTCTGAAATTGTGTCTTGGGAGCGAAATCTTACTTAAATGGCATAAAGGTCTACCTGAGCACATCTGTGATCTCTCCTCCATACAAACTTCATTTTATTATTATTTTTTTCTATCTACTATATTATTTTTACTGTATAGATACCTTTTTCTCAACTTATACGCAACCAAACTCTACAAATGAGGTACCAAAATGCACAGACTTTATCAGAGAATATTCGACGGCATATCTTACTTCCTAAATGTTGCTATTGTTTCTTAAAATTGGTTTTAAAAAATAAAAAAAAATGAAAAAAAAAATCGATTTAAAAAATAATCGATTCTGGCAAGATTGTCCTCATCCCAAGAATACAGTTGACGCCGTCGGATCCCACTATACCTTTTAATTTGACACGCAGAGAATTTTCCCATAAAGTTTTCCTATTCGATGACTGTTAACAAGGCTCAGGGTCAGACTTTGCAAAGAGCTGGCTTAATCCTGCCTGACCCTCTATTCTTTCATGGACAACTTTATGTAGCATTCTCTAGGGTAAGATCTTTTCAAAATATTTTTGCAAATGTTAAGGAAAACGCTAAACAAGCATTAACAGAGGATAGTGTAATTAATTCCAATGATGTGTTTAAAGAGGTCCTTGACCTCAATTGGTACATGAACATTCCAATTAAATTTGTTCATAAGACCCTGCCTTTTTTTCTACATTTTAAAATTAGAAACGCGCCTATCCCTCTGTGGACCTGCATTGAAAAAAGCGGGGGAAGCCCGCTGGGAGCGGGCGCATCACGCTCATTAAATTATATAGGCACTAAGGGCAATAAAGTCACTTCAGTAATAATATCTACTACTGAGAAAATATCATGTGTATGTATAGATATCGTCAATATCACGAGGAAAAAAGTCATTTCTTCCTCATCTCACTCAAAAATAATATGAAATATTTTCTATTATTATTGAGTCCAGATATTTTCCCGGAAAAATTGAAACATTTATTTTCATGCAGGATAATAATATCTTATTACTTTGAAACAAATCAATAGCCACTGAAATGGTCGAATTCTCAAATATTTTTGCAATAGGCTCAGTCTTTGATTACCTGATCTTTTAACTATCAACTCTCAATTCAATTTTTGTGTAAATATGTGCTCTAATATTCTCATTTATGGGGACTGAGCAAGAGTTTCCTGCATCATTCATATTTTCTATTCTTTTTCTAATGAATTTTTGAAATTCGGATTCTTGTCTCACATGCCCGTATGACTTTTAAATCTCCTTCCGTCCTACAACTATCCACCCCTTTAAGCCTTAGTCATAAAACAATTCATTCGAAAATCATTTTGAACAATATTACAAGTGCGACGTAAGTACCTTAGCCCCAAGGTGATGTATAGAAAAAGGTTCTATTCCACGGTGGATACATAGAAACGGTTCATCCCAAACACACTTTTATTTATGTGAAACTAAATTAAGTTAATGTAAACATTGGGAACAATCAACGGAAATAATATATAACTTATGTTTATGTGTTACCAAGAAATGAGTAGAAATATAAAAAAAGTTCTCCGGTCTCATAGGCACCCATTATGCCCCATGCTGAAGAACGCAACGCGGACTCCTGAAAATTAGGCAAATTCCTACCTTTCAACTTACTAATTCTTATATCGGATGAAAAAAAGTAGTTTTGATTGTGATGTGCGTGGCAAATATCTCTCCAATGAGCAATACATGAGGGCTCCATTTTAACAATCTCAGCCTTTTTTAGAAGCTACGATTTCTCTAGAAATTATGACAGTGCGAGTCATCAAGGCATGAATTTTACCCCAAAAAATTCTGATAATTTCACGTGCCTATAATTACCAGTGCCTCTTTGACCGTATCTCATAGCTCCACCAACTACATCACCGTGACACAACCCAAACGTCAGAAACAAGAAATTATCCATCACAGCTGGACCAGTAAATTTTCGCAACTTCCTTAACGTGCTCAAAACTTGTCACACGCTACTCAGACCAAGATAACCTATGGAGCTAGTTATATGTTACGCAGAGCTTGGCCGAGGATGTTTCATGGAATGCGTGTAGTTCAACATGGCACTGAAATTTCCACTTGAAACAGTTGACGCGTTGATCACTGGCAATTGTTAAGAGCAAGGCACCGTTCATTGGGAGGGCTGCAGCATGAAATTTCGCAATTAGTCGACCCTACTCTATAGATAACGAGATCACCTAGGTAACGACGAGATCTGGAGCTCAGGTACAGAAAATAAAAGTGGAACAAGGAGAATTCCATTAGAAATTATAAGATTTCTTTTATTTTTAATAATTATCCCACATATCACCTGAAACTACCAGGTTCAAGGTGACTTCCAATGAGATTACGTCAAAATAGGATCATTGAAAATTAAATTTCAATTTACTTGGAGAGCTGACAAGGTGGAAATTTTTAAAGAGAAGAATATTGAGGTAATACTATAGAGTAACAATATGAGCAATTACCTGAACTTATTTCCATTAAATAACATTAAAAATGAATTGTAATATACTGGAATGGAATACCTTTATTTAGGAATTAGAAAATCTAAGGCAGCCGATGTTTCGGGTTCCGACTCGTCACCCATTGTCAAGGCTACTGATTAAAAATTTGAAATGACCGTTGAAGCACGGCGTCATGAGGGGCGGGATCGGTCGCATCCCGATTGTAGTGGGGGAGCTTTATGGATAACTTAGACTTTCTTACCCGCGCGGAAATCCGAGAAAAGTATACTCATTCTATTCACCGGGACTGCGCTAACTCATATAATTTTTAATATAAGCCGCAAATTAGTACCCGCCAAAATATTTCTCAAGAGCAAATGAAAATAGTATACATACACAACAAGAACATTTTAGAATTTAGGTGTCTTAATGACTTTATTGCTTACTATCTAAAATTCTGATATGACATGGCACACAAATTTCAACATACAATGCAACGTATTCTCTCTCTTACGAAAGAGTCCTTAAGGGAATCTAACAGAAGGAGAAGAAGAAATGTTGAAAACGTTTCAGTAGGTGACGAGCTGGTTAAGTACAAAAGGACTGTGATGGAAGAGCACCTACTCGTCACTTTGATCACGAAGTCCTTTTTCCTTCTGGCAGAAACGGATAAGACACTTATCCAAACCCGTCCGTCACTTTATTCTTCACAATACACGTACGTGTGCTTAGGCAACGCCTTTCCCTTCTCTTCACACTGACCTCCGCAGACAGATTTCCTCAACATCTCCTTCCTCCATACCTCAACGCCCTTTTAGCATATTTCAGTTCCTCTGTGGAGGAAGGTCCCGTGTTCTGCCACATCACCTCAACCGGGCCGTGAATATTCCCTTTCCTCACCTAAGCATAACGGTAATCAGTCAAGGGCGAGAAGGCAAGTGCGGATAGGATATGGAGAGACGACGCCTTAAAACCGGCGACGAGCTTGTTCACAAAGGCCCTCATCATCTCCCGTGATAATTAATTCCTTCAGCCTAAAGACCTCTAATGGGACCATTAAATTCGTTCAGCCTTGAGTTTCACGAAACGTGATGTAATGCGTGGAAAATATATTTACTCCCCTCATTCACATTCCGAGGCTCTTGAGATCATTCTCAAGAATTTGCGTGGGTCAACGGTTTGTAAATAGCAGTCGCGCAACGAATATTGCAGCTGGTTCTCCAAACCATTAACTATGCATTGCAGAGCAAAGTTACGGTTGCAGAGCACTATTAGATTTCATAAAATCATGCAGAAAATAATTCTCTTTGCAGAAATGAATTTGCAGAGATGATCTCCAGAATTTATCAGGATAATATCTGGAGCTCATTGGTGTGCTTTACGTGAAGTAAAATTAAAATTACAGTGCATCAAAAGGCATTTTGCAACTAATTTAACGAAATAAAATGATGACTATCGGCTCAAAAACTTTCTTGGAACAGCTTTAAAGAGAGATTCTTTATGAAATTCTAACTCATTCTTTGGCCGCTCTGAGCTCTCTTCGTTAAATTTGACTGACATTTGATTTACCATATTAAAGATATCAAAAACACGAAATATTTCTCTATCTATAAAAATCACTGTTTCCACGTAGGAAACTGTAAGCATTAATTAGATGATTAGATGCGTAACAATTTGTGGGCTCTCCAGCATGAAAAAAACGGCAAAACCATTCAAACACTTTCCCGGCACAATACTTACTTTTGCTATTACGAAATCAATAAGAGTACCTTAATATTTACAAATTAAATTACTATGCCCAATAAATTTACGTCAAAGGGGGTAAAGTATTTTATATATTTTCCCTTGCTCGTTGCTAACTATGCGCAAAATTATCTATACATAGCCTGGTATATATACCACTTAAAAACGTAAAACAATTACCCCAAAAACCAATACATCGAACAATAAACTGCTTATAGAGTCAATTCTAGCAAACCTACTGTGCAACATAAAACGGCTGCGGGATTAAGTGCACAATTATCGCAGATTTGACTTTACTTCCACATAGCTGTAGAAAGGACGTGAGCATATATAATAGTATGCCTTATTTAAATGTCTTCTTCAGGCTCAAAGGTCTCAATTGAGAGCGACACTTAGAGTGCCTCAAGGGCCGGTCTGCGACGCAAAAAGCTTTCCAACTATCCCCAAACGTACCCAGAAGGTCAGCATCCACCCAAACGACCACATAATTCAATTACGTTAATTCCTGCCGGAAACAAAGAAGTTTCCGTAAGGAACGTCTGGTATAATTCACATTCAGAGAGCAATTGTGAGGATAGGTTTTCGCTTAGAAGGAAGAGAGAAGTCGAAGAGAGTCATCCCCGAAAGCTTTTTAGCTGCCAGCATTACTCCGCTGATAATATCCAAACCACTCCAAAGATGACAAAAAAAACTATGGCACGAATGACTGGACCGCCGTTACGACATAAAAGACAGGATATATAGTGGGAGAAGATGAAAATATATTGTATCCACGGAGTTAATCCCGCCAAAGTATTCATTTTGCAATAAACGGTTATTATTGATCAAAAAAATCATTCCAGAAATTTTTAATTAATTTGATGGACTACATGGAACACTTACTCCCAGAAATTCAAATGTAAGCTTGGTAAGCATCTCAAAATCTCCCTCACATGATCATTGAAAGCTCGCCTACGGCTATGCAGCAATCACAACGGATAACGGTAATCGTTTGAATAAATGAGCGGTGTGTGTCCTGGAAAACGAGATTTCTTCAGGCACTAACTCAGGAAAATTTCCGTAAGCAAGGAAACTACGTGTTTACTTTGAAATCGCGAAATAAATTTCTACCAATGTAACATTAAAAGCGTAAAATACTCTCGAGGTATTAAAATACGGACTTTGCAATGCTCCAAACACACTAGATTATTTATATTTACTTGGAGTTAATGCAAAATGAGAGAGAATACATCACTCCTGCTCGTCCTGTCTTCTCTTGCTATGCAGTTCTCGTTTACAACGTAATCTATGACTTAGAAAAGTACGAATAAAATGCCTTTTCTATATTTACTTATATTTTATACTAATTTGCCTCGGTATCTAATGAGGTGTTTAATTTCTGTAATGGGAACGCAGGAAAATTTAAGGAAGCATTTAACCAATATGCTTTAAAATATCCAGATGATAGAAGCTTTCAACAAAGAATGCGTCAAAAAATACACCCAGTCGAGCAGGAAAATTTTATCCTCGAAAGAAGTTCAAATAAGTCGACTATCATATTTGAAAACAGCTATTTTAAGTAAAACTTCTTTGTCCTGTTAATATTTTGACTATCAATTGAATGAAATATTGGGATGAAAATGTTTTCAGACCATCAAAATATGTTTAATATTCACAAATATGACATGAATATCTTCAATATAAATTACATCGAACAAAGAAATAAATAAGCAACAACAATTAATTGAAAAAAGCCCTAATGAAGGTATATGAATACACCAAAATGTTGGCAAAATTAATTATTTTAATTCTTCAAGACCAACACTCCAAGTCACTAATTATCGTTAAAAGTAGATGTCAAGAGAAATAAATATAATCCAATATCCATTACTTCCCAAACCAGTTTTTGATGTTAAAAACCCTCTCTCTGTCCACTCTGGTGCCTTTTATTTAATAAAGTGGGCGACCCCTATTCAAATCACACCGGGTACATCTTCCACGAACGAGTCCCCGATGCTTGAGGACATAGTTGCCGTGATACCCTCGGCATACGTGCCAAGCCCCAGGGGATTGGCACTTGGGGGGCGGGGACGGATTCCGCCCGCTAGCCTATTCCTTATCCTCCCACCTTCGCTCACCGCATTCGCATTAAGGAGCGACTCCCTCCGGGGTGGGCAACTGGATGTGTCCGTTACGAGAAGGCTAGGGTGGCGTTCGGAATGAGAAGCTCGCGTGCTCGACGCCAGTTAAGTAAGATGGGAGACCGTGGACGTGGGACCGGGAATTGGGCCAGCGTGGGCGCTGCATCAAGGGTAAAATGGAGCCATATTCGGAGCAATTCCAGCCGAGATTTCGGAGCCGAGCAGGAATTCGGAGGAGAGACAGGGAAGGCAAGTAGTCCACGTATGGAAGAGGGACGTGAGTTTGGAGACATTCATTTGGTCACTCAATCTGCTAAGTACGTCACACCGGCGGCGTAACTGGGAATTTACTTTCTGGGGATGGGGGATTGCATTAAATCAGATTGACCAGCATACCACACATTTTTTTTAGAAAACAGAGCAGAATTGGCTGAGTTTTACTATTTTTAGAGAAACTCACTGATTTGAATAAACAATAGTGGTAAATTTAAGGCTATTATATGTAACTTATGTATGTCAAACAAGTAAGATTGCGGTGAGAATACATCTCGCCGCAATCTTACTTGTTTGACATACATAAGTTTTTTTACTACAAAATTTTTAAGGTTCTGTAGGGATATATATATTTCCTTCTCTCCCCTCCATAGTTACGCTATTGTGCCATACTACGGGCCTATTTGGTGAAAATAGATTCCTTGGACAACGAATTGGGTGAAATTACTAATTTAAAAAAAATCGATCGCAGAATAACTCTGTTGACGGTGTATGGCATTAAATGTAATAGCTGTAGTAAATATACTAGCAATACTTGTATTTAAATAGTAAAATGATTTGATGAAATGTACACTTCGCGAGCTTAGTGCCATTTTCAATGTTTTTTTGTCTTCAGTCACCGAAATTTGGGTCGGTTTGCAATGAATTACGATAGAGTACTGCAAGTGTTTGATTTGATACAAATCTAGAAAGATAAATGTATATTATGCGCCTGGGGAGGAAAAAAATGATACAAAAAAGGCATTGAATTTCATAAATTTTTTAAAATGATGGCGGATTACATGATGATTGAACTACTTCTGCACCCTATTAACACGGAGGCTGTTATGCTATTTTCACTGAAGAGAGTATTAATTCACTGCATCAAAGGAAAGCTGGTAAACTGCTACGGTGCCATTGTGTTGGAATGAAGATTAACTACAAAGCAGATCAGTCGGATGGATGTGCAGTAGGCAAAAGCCGAGGTCATCCAGAAATTCCACACGAGTATGTATACAGGAAATGTTTGTGGATTAAATTTTTCTGAATGCATTTTATTTAAATCCTGGTGCTCTAATTTCCTGTCGTGTATTTCATTGAATACAAAATGTTCTACAAAAATTAATATTATATAAACAAGGTGCCTTGCTCATGCGGGAAATCCTACATAGGGGAAACTTGCGCTCCATGCATGTGAGGATGAAAGAACATCAAAGGGCGACCAAGAGCAAACAATTTCAGCTATCTGTCATCGCCAAACATGCATGGTCGGAACCTGGCCACGACATCAAATTTGAGGAAAAGAAACTTTTAGTTAAGGAGTGCCGATACTTCCCAAGACAAATCAGGGAAGCAATAGAAATTCAAAAAAACACCATTGAATTTCAATAGAGAAGATGGATACTTCCTGCACAGCGCGTGGAAAAGAGTAATCAAAGAGGGAGCCAATCAGAGAAAAGTGCCCAGTCAGACAGCCAATCACAGTGCAGCTCCCATCCAGCCTACGGGATATAAGCGAGGCAGAAACCGACACCTTCGACCTGAAGACGCTGGCAGGATAGCCAGAGAAACTGTTGTCCACAAACAAGCTGACGCGGAAGGAAACCCTGAAAAATGCAGAGATCAAACCATCGCCGCGGAAACATACGTTCTAACATTATATAAAGAAATTTTCCGCTTTCGGTCAAGCAGCTATCAGCGGAATCAGTAATCCTTCGATGCACGAAAATGTCAGGGGTGGAGATGGCATGCAATGTAAATTTTTTCCACCTAATCCTTTATCTCATGCGCAGGAGTATAAAATCGCACTTTATAATCCTAACGTTAAAGGAAGATCATTTATAGATTTCAAAGAATTGGAAAAAAATACACAGAATACGTGATCCCCATCCGCATCTCCAATGCCCTGAAACTAACACGGGCGCCCGATCGCGGGGTGACTTTAACGGTGCCGTTTTTATTGCGACATTTTAGCCATTTATTTCAACAGAACGGAATAAACAATGACAACGACGGAGAAATAAAGGGTAGAGATCTTCGTAATGCGGTGCCACAGAAGAATGATTAAGATCAAATGGATCGACCGATTTGGTATCGAGGAAGTCCTAAGAAGAGTAAGAGAGAAGAGAAGCCTCATGGAAACCTTGACAAGAAGACTAAACACCCTAATAGGCCATATCTTTAGACATGATAGTCTCACGTTGACAATCGTCAGTGGACAAGTTGCTGGCAAAAATGGCAACGAAAGACTTCAAATTAAATGTATGAAACAGGTAAAGAAGGATGTGAAAGAAAAGAAATAAGTGAGTTTGACAAGAAAAGCTGATGGGAGAGTAGAGTGAAGAGCTGACTCAAACGAATACTACGATTGTTAACCAGTGATGATGATTCCGATGAAAAATTCTTTTTCATTTTGGAGGACAAAAAAGAACAAATGTATACTGGGATTTCAGTTTGGAGCTTAGTTTTATTACCTTTTCCCATTCATAAAGCCTGCCCGAAGAAATGTTACAATATTGGATGAAGTAATTTTTAGCCTAGAACCAGTGAACTATTCCATTCCATTCCATCGTGTATTACTCCATTCTAGAAAATATTTAGGTACCTTTCCATAATTAACATACTACGAAATTAAAAGGTATATTTGGATAAGATTTGCTCGTTATTAAACATATTTTCCAACATTATACAGGTATGACATTTGTAGTCTCACTTGGCATTGTGGTATTGAAGTTTTTGGTTTCAATATTGTCCTCGACTACGGCGCAGACAGCGTGGGTACTCTCTTCACATTTACCCTGAGGCAGGAACGGAGAAAGAGTACACAGATGCGACATCAGCAGATGGGATGGAGGCTGGCAATGCATAGTCCATTGTGACGTCATAGAGGGTGGCGGTCTGAGGTTAGAGCCACTGGTGTGGGTGAGCGGTTCTGTGGAGTTGTGGGTGACGTGCCGTCCGTGCGGGTGCGGTCGCAGCGTCGGGGATGGAGTGGACACCCACATCTCGGGATTGAAAATAGGGGAACGGCCGTGTATTACATTTGCATGCAGATGGAGGTTTGGACCTTCCTTCTTTTCACCAAACTCTCTCGCTCCTAGTTTTGTTGTTTCCGAAATTTTCGGGTAGGGGGACACGTTTGGCTAACTGGTGACGTTATTAGTGATTTGATAACACAAAAATGGATGGAGGATCTTCAGAGGGAGAAGTGGCCACCTCTCTCGATTATATAATTAGATACCATGCCTGATTGGGGAAATCCGTGTCAAAGACACATTACATTCGTTAGTGAAATAATAATTCTTAATTCAATTTGATTCTTCCTTAACGTTTCCAAATGTAGGATTCGTAAAGTAATAATAAAAAAGAAGACTATATTAACAATTTCTGTGAAAATTTACAAAGTTGTTTATCTTCATTCAGCAAGAATTTCCACCAGGCGAAAGCCGAATCAATCCATTTATTGAATGAAGTATTAAAAAACTTAATAATTAAACTATATGATAGTGAATGCGCCAATTAAGAGAAAATTATATTTTAATTTTATAATAAATTTGCTATCAAATTAAACGGTGTGTTTGATAATATTTTCTAGTTGCTTAACATATTTACCGACATTTATAAACTTAATATTTTCCAACATCATACAGAGGTGACATTTTTTTGGTCCCATTGTTGAGGCAAGAAAAAATATTTCAGTGCAAACTCAAATATTACTTTCGTATGTTTGCTATTGTTATTTTATTTTAAATAATTTTGTGCGACAACGGGATTAGAGCACACATACGAGTTGAGAGCAGGGGACAAATATCAATCATGCGTGAAACGTTTCCAACTGCAGAATTCGTATGGTAATAATCGAAAAAAGGAATAAATCTCTCCGGCAAAAGCCTAATACATTATTCATGGTGATTTTTACGAACCATTAGTGACAAGGTTAGGAGCCGTGCGCGATTACTGGATTAAAAGCATTTTGAAACTGAGGTAAACACATGAATATTGATACAAACCAAAAATGCCAAATGATGCTTCATGAAAGTGTTCCATAGAATTTCAAATTTAGAACATTGAACCGTTAAAGAGACATAAAGACGAGATGAAACAAGTAAAAAAATCTATTTTAGGAGGTAAATTGAATAGTATTCGAATAATTCACGGGAGAAATAAATATTTCGGGCCTTTGAATACAGGCTATGATTAGAAATAATTAAAAAGTAAGGTGATGATAATTATTGAAGTACATACGTTTCCCAGTATTTTTTAATGGATTTTATCCGCTTCATCGTTTTCGGATATTGATAAGGTACAGACGTAATACACCAACTTGACACAGCCGCTCTTTTGCTTGTCAAATTTCAGGAGATGTGAAAAACCACAGTAGGCACTCTGCATCCATTTATATGCAATTCCTTCGAAATGAAGTGAAAATAACAAATATCCATCTACTTCAACGACTTTTCTGCCATTAAGATGGGAAGCATATTTTTTTATTTTTCATTCCTAAAAGTTTCCTATATAATCATCGCTATCCATTGATTTTTCGGAAAAATAAAACAGGGCAAAAAAAATGCATATTTTTTTAAATTAATATTTAAAACTACATGCATATTGTTTTAAATTAACATATATCCTTGGTTCTTAAGCTCATACTCTAGTGATATCAAAAACTAAAAAAATGGATTTTGGGTTTAAATGCGGTGTTGATTGATCACCTTGATTTTATTCGGACCCTGAAACTTAATAATAACGTATATATTTGATCGTTTTTTTCGAAAACGTGAATTAAAGGATTTCATGCACGAATTTTCACGCAAATAATCATAGACACAAAATAACTAGACTTTTCACGAGAAGATGATCGATCAGTTCCTCTTATTGCGAGCATAGGCATCACACTGGCAAATGAACATGTCTCTAATGGAGGAAGTGAACATGTTACATTTATCAATACACTCTTTGGAGATGCACGGCACGAATGATCTATGCTATTCTTTAAGTTTAAAGTTTCCAATATCAGTGCTTATGAAATATTTATTTACCCTATCGATAGTTGTACAAATCCCTTATCGCCGTTCATTATACTACGAGACACATTCATAAAGTAAGGGCCATTAGCTTGTATTTAAATATTGGCGCTTCAAAACATAATTTTACTCCGGCGGCGCCATCTGCTGATTCAGTGAGAAGCTATAACAGCATTGTTTTGTTTCAGAAGTCCTTAGCTCACCCGTGCATGCAAACAACAATGTCCGCGACAATCGTTGATCCCGCAAACTGTGATGTGCGTTCTGTCATACGATTCTTGCATGCAAAAGGATTGTCGTTAGGAACTCTTTAAACAGCCATCGTACATTCCTGCACCTACCTCTACTTGCTCCACTACTTCCTCTACTTGCACTTGAAGCAGTGGATCGGTGGACGTTTTGAAACCGAAAAAGAAATCAAGAAGGGCTTTGCTAATTGGTTCAACTCTCAGGCGGCGAGCTTCTATGCAGAGGAACTAAAAAAGCTGGTGCAATTGTGTAGAGATGTGCTAGTGCTACCTAACCTACCCACCTATTAGCTGCCTATTATGAAAAATAATAAATGCATTCTTCATTCAAATTTGGATCGTAATGTGACCAGTGAGTCATATTCAAAAATATATAATATCGCTCTTTCACATAATACTGTACATAATACATAAATTATGATCATCTTTCATTTATCGCAGTGCCCCTCTCCCATTCTCTGCCTAGACTATAACCAGCGTTTAGCTTCAGTACAATTTTTACCAGCAACCTTACTCACCCTATGTCCTCGATCAACCCCATAAGTTTTATTCTCAACGACATGCCGGCTTCCTTTCAATTTCGCGTACGTACCGCAAGCCCCTGGGGTACATAACAGAACCACCAACCCGCCTGAGCGAGATATCCGAGCGAGTGAGTAACGAGAGGACGTCTGGACAGAGTGAATGGTCTAAAAAAGATTGAAGAATAAAAAGTGGGATGTTCGGAAGAGGAGTTGGTCGTATAGCAGGATCGACACCCGTCGGTGACCATAACGGCCGAACTGGATGGAAAAAAAAGGTAGTGAGTGAGAGTTTCGGTATCCATGACGTTGGAGTTTGGAATGGAATTTCTGGTTACGGGGGTGATGGTGGAGTGACGCAAAAAAGTCCATTCTGGAATTTATTTCTTTAATTCACGCCAGAGACCATTTAAACTGATATTCTTTAAATTATTCGTGTTTTTATTGATACTGAATTTTTGAACTATCAAAAGCCGGCCGGATATTTAATTTGATTCCTGAAAATTTCATTTATTTAAATGACCTCTCGCTATTTTGACCATTTTTACCGAAAATTTGATTTTGGGTTTTAAAATATAAATTTTATCATAAAGCACCTATAAGTAGCCAGATATAACGTTGCATATCTATCGCTATGTCACTGTAAATAGACCTTTTCCGTTAGATAAGAAATATCACGATCTAATAGCCAAAACCGAGTGAAATTTCAGGGAAAAAAGCATGGCTATTGATGAGTATGGAGTCAAGTCCTCAATAATTTGTTTTAAAATCTTCAACGTTAAGGTAATTTGAACAGCAACAAATTTTGCTCTTGTGGCTTGAATGGTAATCTGAAAAGCTACTTTTTGTCTTAAGACTTTTACCTCTTCTTTTGGCATTTAAAATCTCCACTTGAAAAAAAAACTTTTCATCGTTTCATCATGAATTTATGATGTAACCGTTTCCAATACCCCATACATAGTCAGTGTCAAGGGAAGAGTTCATAGTCTAATTCTGAAAGTGCAATGGACATTCACAATGTGACGGCTGAGGCTATCTACATGGTCAAAACCTTCGACGAAGTCTTATATATTTAATAGTATTTGATTTTATCAAGGGTGGTAGATTGAGATTGAAAACGTAAATGCACAGGCCAATTTAGGCGTTTGATGTGACACGTTCCTTCTAAAGTTGAGGAGGGGAACAAGTAACCATAAACAGAGTGACAATAGAGAGGAATTGTAATGAAAGCCTAAAGTAATTTTATTCGGATATTTAAAATCATCAACGATGGCTAGAATGGGAAAATAACTCTCTTTTAACCAAAATTTAGCACTTTGACTGGTTTCCATAATTCTCAACTCACATCTCATTGGAGCTGCGGTAGCTTCTTTTCAGAAGTCAATGCCTCCAGCCAAGATCAGTACGTGAGAGTTTGATGGCATTTCACAAACTTATTTTATAGGCTTGTATACTGGGAAAAAATAAATAAAACTGGCCACTGGCCACATTTGAGGTCCTCTTCGACACCCTTCCTTATCGCGTCAAGAGGGGAACTAGTTACAGCAGTCAGGGTGTCAAGAGGATGGAATGGTAATGAAAGCCTGAAGCAACTTCAATAGTGTCTGAGATAGGAAAACAACTATCTTTTAACCAAATATTTAACACTGCCAATCAATTATACAAAAATTAAATACGAAAATTGTCATTAAAGCGTTAGATAAGTTCTTTTTGGGCAGTCATAGCCTTCAGTAATGACCACTAATTGATGGCATTCCACAAATAGAGTGGTAGAAGGGAGTTAAAAATATAAATTCCATTGGCCACATTAGAAATTTTGTGCGAAACCCTTCCTTCTGGCGTCGAGGAGGAGAAAAAGAGAGTGGAGTGGTAACGAAAGCCTAAAAAAACTCTATTAAGATATTTTAAGTCTTCAAGGATGACTATCGAATAAAAATACTCTCCTTTAACCAAATATGTATGACTACGAATGGTTTAAATAAACTTTAATGGGTACTTTCTCAATGAGAGCCTAAGGCACATTTAACACTGCGGATGGTTTGAATAACTTTTAATAAATACCTTAACATTTTAAGCGTGAGATAGCTTCTTTTTGGGCATCAAAGCCTTCAATGAAGATTATTACTTGGGTGTTTGATGGCATTTCAAACAATATTAATATATAATGGTTAAGAGAGGTAAAAAATATAGAGCGATTCCACGTAAATATCATACTGACTGGTCAAATAAAAAAATTGGTTGGAGTTTCTGTTATGGATCAAAATTTGTGCTCTAAAGTCTAGACTTTCGTTATCAAGTGCTGACACTTGCATGAGTCGCGTGTGTCTCTGACATGAGACATTCTTTTATGTGCTCACTATAGTTTTTAGCCACATGCTAAATTTAATGAGTACTTCCATTTAAAAAATTAGTATCATAAATTACAATTAGGAATACATTTTTTCTATTCCTTTAATGACATATATCCGCCCATAGTTGCTATTTTTATTTTATTTGTATTCTGAAAAATAGTGTCTGCAACTAAGTGTGTCCGTGTGTCCGCGCTAAGTGTGTTCTTAAAAGTTCAAAAACGCATTGTAACGGTCAGTCTGTGACGCGTGGAATCGCCCTATAAACTCCACTGGCCACATCTGGAGTCTAAGCGACACTCTCCTTCCGGCCATCGGTGAGTAGAACTAGTCATTACACTCAGGGTGGAATATTGCTTGAAGGAACTTCGTTCGGGTATTTAAGGCCCTAAAGGATAGCTAGGGGATAGAAATTACTCTATTTTAAACAAAAATATAACCCTACGAAAGGTTTAACTAAATTTTAATGTACACCTTCTCATTAAAGCCTGAGGTAGCTTCTTGTTGGGCAGTCAAATCCTTCAATGAAGATCAGTAATTGATTATTTGATGGTACTTAAAAATCTCATATAGGATTGTAGATTGGTATTAAAAACATAAACTCAACTGGCTTTGTTAAACTCAGGCTCAACAACTTTGTCATTGAAGCCTGACGCATATTATTTTTGGGCAATCAATGACTATCATAAAATTACATAGGACTGTAGATTAGGACCTAAAATATATATTCCACTGGCCACATTAGATATTCTATGCGACACCTTCCCTCTTGGGCGTCTGTGAGTGGAAATAGTCACCGCAGTCAGGGCGACAAGAGAGACGTGTAACCATAGCAAGGGTGACGAAGGGAATGGGGTGAATAAAAAAAGACGCTGGAGGAGGCTGGCCGAGAATGGATGTGTTCCTGACGCACAGCAAACCCTGGCTTGGCTCCAATATCATCCCGTCCACACGTCGTCCGGGGGTCGGGGGAAGTGACACATGCAGGCGCGCCAAAACACATGCATATGCAACTCACATACACCCACACACACACTGCCATCCGATCGGAAGGGTTAACTGGAGCCGGAGGGGATAACCGTGAAGAGGCGACTGTCGTGAGTAGGCAGGGTGCTTTCGAGGGTACGGCCCATAGTTCCCTTTCCACGCGAGTCCTTCCCTCCAGGCAGCGGGCATTCCGGAGAGGCGAATCTTACGACCCCGACCTTCAAGCCAATATCCTAATTCCTGAATCGTACCGAGAGCGAAGCTAAGCAACACAACAATGCTTGCTACGTACGTCGCAGTCTCCATACGACAAACGCATGCTATGAGACCGTCCCTAGAGCCACCTCCCTTCCACTTATTGCTCTTATTGCACTTATTGTTCGAAAGTTTCACTTTGAAAAAAGAGAGAAAAAAGTTCCACTTTGAAATCTTTTTCATTGAAGGATATCATAGGGCCTAAGTGTTGAGCTTATTTTTCTCATACTCAAGGGTTACTCCTCATTTCTTAGTTTAAGATACGAACATCTGAATCAGTACCTTTTGTACCGTTGGAATTACATGGCAAAAAAGGTTTTTTTACATTTCAACATTGGTTGATCCAATGAACCACATCTGAAACCTTTTGTTACATCCATATAACTAAACCGTGGTAAGGAATGGTTAATCTGTGAGACTAAAACTAACTGTTAGAGTTCTTGTCCTTTCAATGAATCGGGTGAAAGCTCTTTTTTCAGTTAAGCCCCTTCGTCCACCCAAGCATTATAGAATGGTGAATCTTAACTAATCAAATATGGCATTAAAACTCAATCGTAATGTTTGAATCGTACCCAGAACATAACAAAGAAATACAGCTATACTTGAACGTTATTCTGTAATCAGAAAAATGGGAATGTAGCAATCTAGTCTCGTAATCAAAGTAGCAATCTTCTTTCACCCAAGACATATACGTAGCCTTCGCGTTCCTACTAATCGATCTGCTAGAAACCACTATCAGTAATAAGATATCTCATGTTAGAAGGCTATATAAATCATTGACCAGATAGGGAACTCAACGTTAAGCATGGAAATATACTACTATTAGTTTAGGATAACAGCATATACTGATTTCTTAAGTCAGGCCCGAAACCTTCACTTATCTGTGGATGGGTGATAGTTCTACGTGAGCAAAGAAGACAAGATACATTCCAAGGTGCGGCTAATAATTCACTTTCCAGCGATTTACTTATCTTTAATTTTTTTTTTAGTATTCCAGGGAGGAGAATTTTACGGCCTCTGCCACCGGCTCCCAAGCCCATCCTATTTATTGAAACGTAGTGGGTGTGTAGTTAGGCCATAAAACTATTCCAGATACGTATTTTGAAATAAAAAAATGGAAATATTGCTGCCTGCTCGCTTAAGACTCATGACACGTGCCCTTCAAGAGAGGTCCGGCAAATTTCTCACCTGGAAATAGCTTCTAAAAACTCATTCAAATAAAAGTAATTGTTCCAGAATTTCACACATTTTCCGCTAAAAAGAACATACTAATGTTAATGAACCGTATGACTTGGCGAATGCGGAAACACGTGTCTATCATACTAAAATATAGTTGTAATTCCGTGGCTACTGTTTTTACTGTGGCTATTTGTATTTAATTAGGAGTTGATCCCGAAGGACACTGCTGAAACCTTTGCTTGTTTAACTACAACCTAATTGCGGAGAGACGACCGTAGTGAGTGATCACAGAAGGCATATATTTTATAGTTCGATTCCCAGCAAAGTTGTTTCCTTCTCCCTACGCAGGGATATGGTGAGTCCGGCATTCATATCAAACACATCCTCATTCCTCCTCCTCTACGTCCACTTCAACTTCTCCAATCTCCTGTGCACCCACATCTCGAACTCCTACAGTCCTTCGTAGTATAATGTCGCCCAGGAAAAGAAATGACCCAACAACCGCGAATGTAATTTCACACTTGTGGCTTAGTCTGGGCTACTCTCTTGCCTCACCTATCCATAGACACCTTCGGTTCAAATCATTTACGTGGTGCAGCATTCCTAAGATGTAGCAAGGGATATGATTTCAAACTATCCAGTGTTTTGTAGTAATTATCGATTTAATTTATAGACCATCTCACTGAAATATAACATTTAAAATAAAACATTATTCGCAAGGAATAGTTGTAAAATTCTCGTTACTGACTACCCGCGTCAAAAAGTTGCCAAATCCAGGGATTGAAACTGCTCCCAACCCGATCCGGATTGTCTTTCATTAAAATGCCCAAGACTTAGTCTGAGATGAGCTCTACCCTTACCAACAAACCATGCCGGTAAACCTAACTCCAACACGAACCATCGGGATTGGTTGGTGAGGCGAGACCCCACCACAGGCTTGAGAAAATGAATTATCGGGTGAATCAATAATTTTGTGAGTGAATAAGTGATGTTTTTTTTTATATAAACTAAAGTTGATTTCCAACCCTGACATTCTACAAGTACATCTACATGCCGAGATATGATTGGACTCCGGCGAGTGTACGGGCATAGCTAACGTCCATTTCTGGAACGGCTGCCTTGCTTAGCATCGCTTATAGCGCAAGGCGACCTTAAGACCCTTCCTCCACAACAGGAAGACGAGGATCCTCCTATGGCTGGCTCAAATCCGGGTGAACCCGGAGAATTCCCTTTCCGAGCCACGTCAGACAGGTAGATTGACCATGTAAGAGGGCTTGACTCTGAGGATGGGAGAGCGAAGCCACGGTGGAAGGTGAGGTGGGAACAGAGTTAGGGAGAGAACGAGGAGCAAGGTATGACCACTACATGAATGAATGTACTTCGGACCAATGTATAGAACACGGCCAAGATTAACCATCGATTGTTTTTAACATATTCATTATCTCGTTTGCCAACAACTTTTTCATTGAAGCCTGACGTATATTACTTTTGGGCAATCAATGAATATCATGAAATTAGATTTAAAATTAAATAGGACTTCTTGAAGGTACATAATTTTAACCTAAATAAAAATAAAAACGTTTTTATAGTTATCTGCCTATGAATAAATTGTTGGGATAAAACTAAGTTTTTCTGTTTCTAAGGTACCAGAGAAATAGTTGGTGGAATATTTCAAAGTTTTTCTTTTCACATAGAATTGTTGAAATTGCTGGTAGACATGAAAATTGAAAACTCACAGCATTTCTTACCAAAAAACTCCATTTTTTCGGTATTTTCTACAGTTAATTCACTCTTTTCACATTCATGACGACCACTACATGAATGAATATACTCCAGACCTATATGTAGGACACGAATAATATTAACCATCGGTTTTTTTAAACATATATATCATCTCTTTCGTCTCAGGCTCATCCTTCTCGAAGATCACTTCATCGTATATAAAAAATAATGTTCTTATAGGTATCTACCTGTGAATAAATTGGTGAGATATAACTTACTTTTTTCTGTTTCTAAGGTACCAGAGAAATAATTGGTGGCGTATTTCAAAGTTTTTCCTCTCATTTCGGATCGTTGATATCACTGGTAGACATGACAATTGGAAACTTATTGCAATTATGAAGAAAAAAATCCGTTATTTCGGTATTTTTTACAATTAATTTGCCGTTTTCACATCCATTAACAAATTTACTTAAAGTCTAAAAGCCAAATTCAATGGGTTTTCCAATAAAATAGAAACTAAAACGGATGAGATTGAATTATGTCGTCACAAATGAAGAATTATTTTCATGTTCCACTTGGAAAATTCATTCAATACCAGGACCGCCGGCTTATAAAAAAATATTGGGAGGCCCATATCGGAGGCCTTGTCCCAGGTAAGTTTCTAAATTTTAGATAAAAAATAGTGAATTTTAGAGGTTTTTAGAAGCATTTTATAAGCGTCATATAACCAAAATTAGAATGCCGAAAACTCGACTCACGATGACTCGACGAGCCTGACATTTTCTTTTGGCTACAAATAGAAACAAATCATACACAAGCATGGTATTTTCGTAAAAAGGTTATTTAATGTACGGAAATTAGTAAGTTTGTGGACTATTGCAGAGCAGTGAATTTGTAGCTCTGAACATACTGAAAATTTTAAATAAGTCCTACACTATCATTGGAAGAGTAAATTGCTATATTAGATTCAAATGATTAAATTTTCCGTAATTATTGGGGCTCCGCCTGCCCCTGAGAATTTTTGCGGTGGCTCGGGCCCACTCAGACCCCATGATGTCGGTGCCACTGTTCAATACACAATCACTTAAAATTGTGTCCTCTATTCTGTTATTTTCAATATTTCCCCTGAGAAAGCCATCGATTAAGTCAAAGGGGAAACGCCAGTAAGGAAATTGCGAATTGAATAAATTATCATGCGGATGGAATGACCGCGTAACGGGGCTAAATTCTGAGGATAGATGATTCACGGTATAAGGTGTGGTAGAACGAGGGTTTCGGAGAGGTTAAGACACAAGGTGCGAGAACTATATCAATGAATATACTTCTGATCCAAGTGCGAAGGGAGGTCACTCCTTTCAACAATCGAAAAAAAGGTCAACACTCACTAATATTACTAGCATATGAGAAAATTGGATAATCACAGCAATTTTTTGCAAATGATTCACATGATTTCAGGCATGATATTCAATCATTAAATTGTACACATCAATTAACTACTTTACTTACGTCAAAAAGCCAAAATCAAATGGCGTTGAAATAATACCACGGAATTTGGAAGCAAAAAGTAGAAATAATTCAACTAAAAATGAACACTTATTGGCTAATTGAAGTTTGAAACTTAAATTTTCCAACTTTGTTGTCAAATTGTGTGCTTTCCTCGTAATTTTCAATGTTTTCATTCATAAATTTATGACTAAAATCAGAAAATGTAGTGAAAATCTACGGTGTGAACATTACCGGTAGGATAGACCGCTATAAGGGGCTCGATTCCGAGGATAGGACGGAGTAGTCACGGTGGAAGGCGAAGTGTGGGGCAGGAGTATGGAAGCAGGAGGACTACATCAATGAATATCCTCCGGACCCCGGAGAGGAAGGCAGGACACGCAGAGTGCTGGAGTAATCCGCCAGGATGCGCCACTGCATCCGCTTATTAAAGTGAGATTTCCCTCCGGGAGTCAAGTCTACGCCTCGGATGGCAGTCCTTAAAGGCACCACCACCCTTTTGGAATGCAAAATAAATTAGTTTTTATGGAGGGGGAGGAAGGATGTTCAAAAAAAAAGAGAGGGAAAAAGATTAGACGAATAAAAAAACGCGAAGCGCCGCCCGTATAATCTTCTCCCCGCATAGCGACGCCCTATAGATGACGAGGTTTTTCACTCTGAAAACACAGCCAGGGACATTAAAGAGAAATTTCGGCTTTTCATCTTGTCTGTCATGAAATGGTGTTGGCGTAAAGGATACGAAATGGTGACTATTTTCGAGGTTTTTATCCAGCACTAAGGATATAAAGACATGTAGGAAGGAAAGAGAGATGTTCTCTGAAGATACATTAAAGGAAACCAAGCCTAAAAGGGAAGTAAGCAGGACGGAATATTTGTAATGAGAAACTACTCTTTATGACTATGAGTTCAGAAAAAAAAATTGTGATTACTATGAATGTAAAAAAATGAACAATTCTCATTTGCGCATCAAAAATGATAAAATGTATGCCCTGGTATAAGCTTCACTTTAGAGGATTTGGGGAGAGTTAATGAGATACCCATCCGTCAATTCAAACAGTTATTAAAATTTTCAAACAGGTTCCTTGAAATTCAGTATTACCAATAAAGGGTAAAAAGATGAAAATACATGTTCAGAAAAAGTACAAATATATTTTGGGCTACTATGATAGCAAACAAGATAACTAGATCCGCAAATATATTAAGTAACCTTGAAAATATAAAGGCATATAGGAAGAAAAGAGAGGTTTTCTGATGCTGCATGAAAGGCAACAAAGTCTAAAGGGAGGTTAATAGGAGGGAATCATCGCAGTGAGAAACTACTCTTTATGATTTTGAGCAAAGGATAAATCATTATTAGAATGTATGTTCAAAAGAATAAACAAAAGTCATTGGCACATCAAATGTGCTTAAATGTATGCCCGGGTATAAACTTAGTTGACATTTATGCGATACTTACCACTCAATTGAAACATTAATTTGTATCCTCAAGGAGGTTCCTTAAAATTCAGTACTACCAATTCGCTTAAAGAAATGTAAATTAATGAGTAGGAACAGAAGAAATATGCTTATGAGTAACAGTAGTAGATTCATAAGAAAAACACTAAAAAACACGACATTTCCCAAATATTTCAAGTGTAGTGAACGGTTAGAATAGCGTCTTTTTTATATTTTCCTCATCTGTTAGTGGTAAACGCAATAGAATATGGTAAGTAAGAGCCAGCTTTTGCAATAGCATTAAATGCAACTTTGATTGAACAAAAAGGAACCTAACCCAAAATGTAATGGAATGGTATCTATATCTTTATTAGGACATCAATGCTGAATTGGTATTGGATAACTCAGAGGTCTTGCTTAGCCCATTATAGCCCTATGCTGCTTCTAAGTAACAAAAACAGGAAATATTTTCAGCTCTAGTCAGGAAATATTCAAACTAAGTGTTTTATTATGCTGTAGAGTTTAATGGCGACATATGTGGCTGCCACAATATTTATGGATGAGCTGAAAATGTTCACATAAAAAAAAAAGAGATACCTTGAAATTTTATTTCTCACAGAAAGATCTCCAGGTTGAAAGGGTAATCAAATTAATTTAATCTGATATGAATCTAAACATCTGTTTCTATTCAATTGAAAGAATCCTTGAAAGATCATTTACATAGTTACTAGGGTGCATACGCTCAATTACAAACCATTACCCAACCCTTTTGTCCACATAATATAATATAAATCTATCAACAGACGGATACGAAAGTTATTGACTGTGTTCGTAGAAAATAAAGTTATTTCAATGAATAAGGTATTTAAAAGGTAGAAAACAATGAGAACACCTTCATTGTAATATTCAGCTTATACGTTGTGCATGAAAGAGTTTAAATTGTCGATGAAGGTAGAAGTTTTCATTTATGCAAAGAGATGATGGTGAATGTAAGGATGAAAAAATGATTTTTGGGCGAAAATTTCCTTGAATTCCCTCGATAGTATATTGAAAATATGTATCCGAGACTTCCCCAAGCTCATATAAATGTATGCCTTTGAAATGGGCTACCAATACCAGAATAAATATATGCATAGCAAAAATAAATACGAGAGTGTAGGTATCGACACATTTTTTCCCCTTTCAACTAGGCCTCAAACATCAGAGGGAACTTGGGTAACAAGCCATGGGGCATGTATAAAATACGAGAAAAAAAAGACGATCGAACTCTCCGCTAGATTTATTGCCCAAGCGATCGGCTTTATCTCCCGACTTTTTGAATTTCGATTGCCGAGGGAGGGAGCCGCTATTCGGGTGTTGGCGGGGATGTGAAGTGGTCGGGAGCCGCCAAGTATTATGCGGGCATGGTTTTACGCCTCTCTCTCTCGTTGTGCAACGAGAACAGATTCTTGCCACGGAACGGTGCGCATGGACTGCAATAGGTCGGCAGGGAAGGGCCGTTCGGCTCCAGACTTGGAGAGAAATAGCGACCCGTGAAAAGGGGTAAGAATCGAGGAAGATTTTTTCAAGGAGACCCCATAAATGAGGCCCAACTCTATAACAAAGAAGGCTGATTTCTGTTGCCAGTTAGGTCACATTGGATAACAAAAATTTAAAAGAGTCATATGATCAACATTTGAGCCCCAAAAACTCAACTTACGACGATCCGACCACGTTTTTCTGGCTTTAAAAAAAGAAACAAAACACAAACAAGCATAGTGTTTTCGTAAAAAGCTAATTTTATGTACAGTATTGAGTATGTTTATGGACTATTACAGAGCAATGAATTTGTAACTCTGAAAACACTGGAACTATATTTAAATAAATCGGAAACAATCATCAAAAAGAATATATTGCTACGTTAGATTCATATTATTTGATTACTGGGGCACCGCCTCCTCCAAAAAATGTCCGCGGAGCGGTATGAGTGCAATGCGATCCACTTTTATTTCCAATTTTTTTCGCATAATTTTTGAAATTTCGAAGGATAGCATTGGAAAGTTATGAAATTGAGAAATCACATCATCATGAACGTAAAAATTGGTTGACACCCCTAATAATACGTTATTTACACGTGGAACTCGGATTTGTCCGCCAGCGACGCGAGTGGCGACATCTTATGGGTTATAGTAATCATGCAAAGATACACAAAGATATCCTATTGTCTACTTACTTTAATTTAAAAAAATTACAACAATTGTTTGAATTGGCTTGAGTCGTCATCAGGTACAAAGATATGGTATTTAAAGAAAGTGACCAAAATTCAACACAACTCAAATGGAAAGGGAATTGCACCGGTTTGTCCATCACTATAAATTAATTTAATAACTGGCTGTCCTATAAATATTCTGTTTTTTCAAGAGAAAAGTATCATGTATTTTTCATGATAAAACAATTTCCAAAAAAAAGGATCGTAAAGCAAATCAATTGAACAAAAGAAAAATCGCATATTTGTGGCCATTCAATAAATATATTTCATCCAATATATTCATTTCATTATAATATATCCCAGGATTGAATTTATTTTAACCAGAAAAACGTAATCGCTGCACTGAACCCTTGGCATATTAAATATTTGATTAGCATAGCATTAGACTTAGCTCATAGAATGCCTGGAAGGCGCCCTTCGAGGATCCTGACGAATTCAACGAATAAGGAGGTGTATTCACTTTTGAATATAAATAGATTATAAATATAAATAATAATAATATGACATATTGTTCTGGAACTTGTCCATTAACCGTTGACTGCGGGATTCACGATTATAGCAGCCAGGCTGCGCAGAAAATATTCCCTGGTAGCCCCTGCCACCAGGGCTGGTGTAGTAAGGTTAATCCCCTGTGCGATCCATATGGTGAGGTTAAGTGTCAAAGTACAAGATATCCAGGTAGCAATAAAATTTTTAGGTAAATACTGCAGTTAGCGCGCAAAACGTATAAAAATTTTCCCGCAGTGTAAGGGTTAAGAACATAATGGGGTAGTAACCCTTCCGTGACTGTGCCTAGAAAACTTAAGCGAAGGACGTTTTGGAGTATCTCAGGTATACCCATTTATAATTCATATACTATGTGTTGCATTTAAGTCTTTCCTGTAATTAAACACCATGGCTCTTTTTTAATGATATAATGTCTTGTTTTGTATAATTTATAAATAAATTGTAGGCTACATTTTGGTTGATGCATTGATTTTGGGTGAAATGGCAGAAATCTTTCATATTTTGCTATTGTAACTGTATTTTGACAAACATGGTATGAAAAAAACAAGTACAAAAGGTGCCATCATGTAAATTATTAACGTTATTGATGTTATAAAATTACAAAATTTTTTGCATTCAAGGTTTACCCTAGTACTCATATAACAAACAATTTTTTTTTTCTTCCAGCCAACAGCTGTGCGGGATGACTCATTTTCCCCACCAATAAAAATTGAAGTTTTTATTGGTGGGGAAAATCAGTTTAAAAAATTATTCGTCACCTAAGAAAAGCGGCAAAGTGGTGAGCTAAAATACAAAAAAAAAACAAAGTGAAAAAGTAAAAAAATATACAGAATAATCATAATTTGGGGTAATTGAGTTAACCCGCGCAATCACAGAAGGGATAAACGAGATCCAAGACAAGTAACAAAGATTTACAGGAGGAAAATATTGTGACGGGTGGATACATTGGTAGATACCAAAATAAAAGCAAAAGATACATAAGTAGATACCAAGACGCAGATACTGTAGCTTCATTTATTTCGGCGAAAAAAAGAGACGGAGAAAATGAAACACAGGTTGAGGAAAGAGAGAGTTCTCAGTGATGAAAGTGAGAAAAAAGAAACGAAAAATAAACACGAAGGCAAAGATCGAGGCAGGAAGAAGAGTCGTGCTTGAGGCGCGAAGCTGAGAACACAGACGGAGATGCACGCAAACTCATATACGCGGCCAAGTCCCCTTGAAGAGGTGCTCGCAAACCTCGCCTTCCATTCAGAAGCCACCTAACTTCCCCCCCGAACAACTCAGCCCTTCACCCGGCTGCCTGTTGATGTATAAGCCGCGGCCCGCCGCACACGCCACCTTCCCCGAGCAACAGATGCAAACAGATCCATACCGCACAGGGGATCTTCATATTTTTTCCCAACCAGACTGGCGAGAGAGAGGGAATAGGCAATAGGGAGTGGGATGGGAAGGACCCAGGGGAAAGGAATTCTCCCGAGTCGTTTTCCCAGTGGATCATACACTAAAAATCAACAGATCCGATACGCGCCTAAGAGTTGAGTGAAGAATATTGTGAAGTGATGGTGAAGAATACTCAACCAGAATATGATAGAGCACTTTGATAGAGTTAGTAAAAATGAATATTTAGCTGGGGGAATTGTTAAAATAATTTAATAAAACTACTGTCAGTTATGAATAAGTATCATGAAAATTTGTCGAATAATGAACCTCAAAAATGTAGTTTTTTCTCGTGGCCGTGAATGTAAGTAGCAGCTAATTAAATACACCAACGGATGAAGTTCACCATGAAGAAATATTTGACTTATTCCGGCTAAGTCAAATATTTTTTCATGGCGAGCTTCATTCGTTGGTGCATTTATCTTTGCACCCGTGCGCGTGACTGCTTACAAGGTCACTTGTTCCCGCAGTGCTTAGAAGCTGATTGGTTGCAGATGAATGTATCCGGCAATTATCCATTAGAAAAAGTCGACAAAAGAGTAATTATCAATTGGCTTTATCTCGCATAACAAACAGTTTTTTTTCCTCGGGTAGGACATTGCAGATGGAATAATATGGTGTTGAGGTAGACGAAATTGATCAACATATCATCTAAATAGCAAGCCTCAATAATTAAATATGATATATGAAGAAAACGAGTGATGAGTAAATTAGCTTTCCGGAGAATTTCGTGAAAGAAGTCAAGTAAATAATGTCTGCCAATTAATTCTGCTACGGATTTCTCTTAATTGTTCGCTTAATTTCTTGAGATTAACTAAAAACCTTCGCTCTTACTCTTTCCCTCTAGAGCCATGCCTATTGGCGTATTTTGAGTTTTATTTAGCCAATAAACGATAACCTTCCCAATCCTCGTGGTATAATGAGTTTTAACAAAGTAATTAAGGAATAAAAAATATCATTTAAAATTATATTATTGTATTCGGCATAATATTGAATTTATCAATGCCTTATATAGGTGAATAGAAGTGTACAGGTATTGCCAAACCATATTAATTAAATTGATAAAAGGTGTAGTCCTGAATAAAACTGAGATTTCAGACAGTGAGAAGACGTGTTTGAAACGAATTTTGCTGCAGTAGCATGAGAATTAGCAGTTGAAATTTCTCCAATGAATTGATGAGATAAATATTTATTGAAAATAATTCTTTCCAAACGCATTTTTTTCAACGATTCGTATTTATTCTCCTGTGCCTTGTGTCGCTATCTCTTTCCCATTTTTCAGCCAGACTGCCTCGTGCTATAAAGAACCTGTCGTCTCACCCCCACGAAAAGTTTAGAGAATAGCTATAGGAATATCTTCCGAGGTGGTTCTCGCCAGCGGTCCAATAAGCTTCACAGAGGTCGCGATGTTCTCTCGCCCCAGAAAAAAATATAAACGCAGAACGGAATATATATTTCGGGGCTCAGTTTTTTCTTATTCGGTGAAAAATTCCATGGGAGTCCCGTGAGGTGCGAGTTTCTGTCTGAATATAAAAAAAAATCTTCAGAGTGTAACATGTCGGCTGCATTTTCGAGCGCTGGAGGATTCTTTACAAGTGGAATCCAAAAACGCGTGCCGGGTTTATTCTGCCGTTTTTCATAACGCATCACCGTTTATTCCTCCCACCATTCCTATTCGGTGAAAATATATAATTTTACTTTCTCTGTACAATTTTGCTTTTCAAGGGAAAGTGCAGTGGAAAGAAGTGATGGATATCATTGCATGTGACTGCAAATCTCCCCTTGTATTGTATAACAAAATGCATAAAAGAAAAAGAATTTTTATGCATATGGAAAAAAAGTAAAATTTGTTGATTTTAAAGAGGAAACACGTTGTACAAGTCAGAGAGATATTTATGAATAAATATCCGTTTCAAGTTCATGAAAATATGTGTTACTGAAAAATTAAAAAGCAAAAATTGGTATGCTATGAAAGTTTGACTAGAGCCACAGAATTATATTTTATGCCCGTGAGCAAAAATTTCAATACAGCACCTTGCCATAGCTCCCTCAAACCAGCTTTCCCACAGAATTATAGATGCAAAAAATATTTTAAAATTTTAATCAGGAAAAAATTCAATGTGGGATAATTTATTTTTTTTTAGCTTGGGTTCCATTCCATTTGTTTTAATTCCAAGAAAATGTTGATAAATTAAAAGTATAAAAACTTATTTTCTATACTTTAGTCGTTTCTAAGAAAGGACTAAGAATAAATTTTGCATAAACGCATTCAGTTCGTAAAACTAAATTTCCTAATAACACATCTCAGTTTGAGCTCTCCATAACATTTCATGAAATACGAAGAAATCGAATACTACCATAGCAGCAATGATATCCTTTTGACAAAGCCAGGTTTTAAACCATAGAGAGCTGACAGCAGAATTACATGAGATAGCAAATAAGGTCTTCATAATGTAATTCAAATGTAGCATTTTTCCACTACTCTCTTTAAAGGTAATTATATCGCTAATGAAGACAAGGATTTACTATTTATGAATAAGGTCATTCATTCGAAGGTATAAATTTCACAAAAAAATGATTCGAAGTACCTCCTCTCATGCCAAACTTACGGAATCGTTCTAAGGGAAAAAGAATTTCCAAGAATTTTGGCTTTTTTTTTAATGGTTCCCTCATTGTCAACCCCCGAATCGTCTTGACAACCATGAAAGGGGCAGGTTATTTAGTCATGTGGTATATAATATAATAAATATTTTTTCTAGGCTTTTACAAAAATGTAAATTCAACTCTAATGTTAAAATTGCGATACTGTGAATGTCCAATAATAATAAGTCCATTTATACGTAAGCTTTGTTAAAAATACACACTGTTTATCATTAACCTCCAAAGTATCGTAAATTGAACTTTAAAATCCTATTTTCAGAGTTTCTTCAACGAATTTAATTTTTTAAATATTTTCCTTGATTTCAAAGAACAACTACAACACCTTTCAACACCTTTTCCTTCTGAATTCACTGGATGTTCATTAACCTCCATCTCTGATCTGCTCACGCCAACGACATTTTCCGAAGAAATTAATCAGCATAACACAGGCTAAGGTTGTCAATCTCCAATGGCATAAAATGGTCATCGGTTGTAGTTCATTTCCGATGAACTCTTCGCGCATCTATACAGTAGACGGGTGATATCATTCGAGTTGACACTGTGCTGGTCGTCGCCTCGGTAACGCTGACCGAATTGACACTTCATTGTTGATTCTGATAGCACGTAGTAGGGTGGAACACATGGAGAAGGATAAGGGAATATTGGAGGAAAGGATGAGATGTATAGGGAACGAATATGAGTTCTACATGGTTACGGGGATTTCTAGAACACCGAGGATCGCGTTCGTCAATCGATGGCACATAAATCATCGTATTTGAGAACTCAGCAGCTCACCGAGCAAGAACGAGACGTGGGCGGTGAACGGTGGGGAGGTAACGCTGCGATGGATCCAACCCACCAGATCGTTATGAATCTTTCTACACGGAATGAGATAACACACACGATCCCTTCCCATTATTCGCTACCCCGTGTTCACATTTGCTGCTGTAGGCACAAATTATCCCGCCATGAGTAATTACTGGTGCCAAATTTTTTATTTATTTCGGCAGCTGTAATTCTCTCCGTTCACCTAAATCCATTTCCAAAACTGATAAATGGCTTAAAGCGGAGATTTCGTGGCGTTAAATTCTCGCCGAAAAGGCGGTGGGTTGCATCCTGGAACAGTTAACTGGGGCATTCGCGTGAATGGTCAACTTTTATAAATTGGCAATAAAAGGAACTCAACATGTCAGAAATATAAAGAAACCCAATTTTACACCAGCGAATTTAATTATTTTTCAAATCACCTAGTTTACTAATATTAGTTAAAATCAACACTTTCCTTAGATTTAACGACTATTAATATGACTTATTTTTAGCTACGTGTTAATTCTACGTCCTATTATATATATTTAAATAATTTTATGGGTATAATTTGAAAATATTAATAGAAGGATTTTAATAGTTTGAAGATTTTCCGTGAAAGATCGCGGCATTGGTTTGTATTGGTTACAAAAAGAATTTTGGTTGAAATATGGCAACAAGCAGAGTGACAAAACTCCTACTTGAAATATATTAGAATAAAATTAACCTTCCCTGTACTTAGAAAAAAGGTACTTAAGTATGTTAGTTAAATAAGTAAAATTAGACTTAAAAGTGTTGAAATTAAAGCAAAAGAAAAATTATAATCATATTTCTCCAATGTAATGCTGCTAAAAGTTCAACCATTGTCGATATACTGATGAATATAAGCCAAGTCAGACTATTCTGGAATACTAGTAATGTTGCGATTGGAATTCGCTAAATCATATTGAATCTCTACGATATTCTCCGGTAAGCAAACGTAAAACGAGGAAAAGCGAGCAAAAAATATTAATATAACTTCGATGGATGACATTTTTAAAAAATTCCTACCGCGAAATGACTTATATCAGAGGTAGTTTCATAATGATAATTGAAATCTATATATTTTAAGAAAAAAACCTTACGCATTTATATGTACTCCAACAATTGGAATGATGACAGTTGAAATTTTAAAAATGGAAATCCTGAACAAGCTAACTTTACTGAGAGAATCAATGGCATATGATAGTAGGTACATGAGAGTGAGGTAAGATTCATAAGATTCAATTTCAATTATTATAACTGCTCTTCACAAAATATTCATTAATTCTTCTCTCATTCTAAAATTACATTCATTAATTTTAGCGCTACTCACTGCAAAACTTAGGAGTGTTTGGAACTAAAATTGGTAAATTATTTTTTAGGAAAAAATCTCCAACTTATTTTTGGAAAATTACGATTGTTAATGTCCCTTCCTCTGTTGAAAATTCTCCTTCTTAACTGGTATTAAGGTAGATTCCACCTCATTTGTTATGTTTTTAACTGATGCCGTTAACGCCTTTCTCTAATACTTAGCTCTTATGACATAATTTGATCTTCTTTAAGTTTGATGAACATAGTTAAAAACATGAAACAAACTATTAACCCAAGTGATTTGAAGTTACTAGATTATTAAAACTTCTTCATAAATGGAACTTAAAGTGCTCAATTTGTCTCAAAAATTTGATTTCTACTTCATTAAAATGGTTCCAAATACTTCAAATAATTTTTATGATCTCTAAATATAAGAATGAACGAGTGAATGTGGCATTATCACGAGCTACTCTGTATTAACTCCAATCTTTTCTCTTTTTTTTCTTCCTTAGCCAACATAGAATTTGAATACATAAGGCAGTAATTGGATATTTCATGAAATAAACACTAAATAATTTTTTAAATTAATAGCCCTATAATACAGGCATTCTCCCCTTTTCAATGCAATAATATCATCGCTATATTCCGCATATAAAGTGCCACTACCTACAAGTGTTATTATAAAAATTCAATTTCATAGCTATTTACGGCTAATAATTTCACTGCCCTCTTTTAAATTCTCACTTTACCGAGTTAAACGGAATAAATAAGCGCTAAATCTAGAGAAAGCTAGCTGCATTCCTAGCATTTCGTGCCAGTGCGCATTTAAGAGGTCAAATGGATTTGACGGCTTTAGATTTCAACTGTTGATAATGACTTGTTATGACGGGGAAAGAGGGAGCGAAATCTAATTAAAACACAAATCCGATTTCCCACAAATGAGTAAAATGCCTGTACTAATTGTATTGATTCAAGCGAATAGGAGAGAGAGAATTACAGGGTTATAAGATCGTTATCGATGGATCCAAAATCATTGAAGCTTAAATAATGACTCAATAGTTTACGTGCGTTTGAGCTTTCATAACACTCATGGATATGAAGGTTTGGACGTCTACACTAATAATCACCAAAGATAAATCTCTAATTCCTGTTATTGACACATCAGCGTTTTGATAAGATAGATAAATAATGGGACCTCCGTCATGAAATGCATTTAGAAGCAAAATATTACAGTCACGAGCCTAGAACTTGAATTCAAAACAGCTACTGCAAGGAAGTTATTTGGTGTCTATATCAAATAATATAATAGTACTCCAGGGAAATAGATGGGCATGTAGTCTACTTTTAAATTTGTTACTCATTAGGTCATTCTGTTAACATTTTCGCTTCACTCTACGATTGAATCTATATTCCATATTATTAATCAACATTTTTACCACTCCAAATTTATTTGAGGGCTTTCAAATATAGCTACCAGTATTGTCTATTTTTTAATCATTCCTACATATAAGCTATTAATTTGGCTATATATATGTATATACATATCCATTGTTAGCATGTAAATGTATTCAATTTAAAATTAGATATAATTTGCATAATTGCATTACTTACAATGCATACGTTGTAATGGAGTAGGAATTGATGAGGATCATATTCAATATAATTGCATGTAAATTAGGCTTTCAATAGCGATAATTGCACGCACATTTCAACGCAGTAAATTAGAATTTAATTATTATTTCCGTTATTTCCAAAAAAGTAGGGTATTGAAATTTTTTAAATGCTCGATTCTCGTTAGCAGTCTGCAAAATATTAGTTTCATCAACCCAGGGATGATCCTAACTCTTGAATTTGCCCACGGCAAAACGTAGCACAATACAAGCAATAATAGAGCGTATTTTAGAAAGCAAGTTATTTATATTATTCCATAACTGCCATTTGATGTGACTCTTAATTAACGGAGATACGGATATTAACGGAGAAAAAACCTAATGCAATTTTTAACAAAAATTGGAAATTTATCAGCCAGCCATTCTGATCAAATCATTGTCAACTGAATGTCCAAAATATTATGAAATCATCATTATGTAAGGCAATAACATATTAGTATTGTAGTGGGCAATAATTTACAATATAAAAATATTTAATACACCTCAACTTATAATTAAGCCTAAAGTTTGTCCTTCCGGAGTTGACAGCTTTATCTTCTTCTATTTTCATTTTTACTGCATGATTTGATAATGAAAAAGGCATTATCATGTCCATACAGCCATGAGGCCTGAGGGATACCCTACTTATGGGATTTAAATTGGGGTGCTAGAGGACTTTACTCAACATTGGAACCCTGGATCCTAAGATCAGAAGACTCAATACTTTCATAACAAGCATGGGAGCTTGAAAAGCATATTTAATTGCAGAAATACTCGTTGATGATAATTATTTTCTTTATTTCATGCCAAAAAATCCTTTTCAAAGACTTTTCACGACTGCAAATGGGTGGCACACTAGATCTATTCCTCCAATGAAAGATGGAAAGGTCTCGTGGCAACAGGGCCGAAAACAAGCCCAAACAATGCACAACAAGGCTTCGAGTCCCGCGAGTGATTAATCCGTGGTAGTTATGATCAACAGCTGGACACAAATCGTCCCCGTGGCGTCCCATTGCGATTGACTTTCTGTTCGCTGAAACAAGCGTCTCGCTCATTCCCGGCGATGTACATGAGCGGTTCCAGCGTTCGCAATCACAAACACGAGGAATCGCTGAGTACGAGAGCTATGCTTAGGGATTACCAGCGGAATAAATCAAACTTTTTTCCAACGCTTCCAACGCTTACATAAACAATTACCCATGCGTTTGTATAGAAGTCGAATATTTTTCAGGTATTCTTCCCTTTTAGCGAATGAAAAGGTTAGGTACGCAAAACAAAACTGCAATCAAACCGTAAGCTTTGGTTTAGTCGTTAAACACACAAAGGATTTACCGCCATTGGAACGCCTTTTCAATCTCAAATTTCGTGCAGAGGAAACGTATATGCAATTAATAACTGCCGGATTAGAGCTTTGATAAGGATATCCTCGTAATAGCCCGCGGATTTTTAACTGATATCTCTCATCGCATTTTATTTATACCCTAAAGTCCCGTCATGTTAATTATGCATTACCCCAGGGTAATACAATAAAACGGTCAGTGTATATAAAAAAATTGTTAATGGAAGAACGATCTAGATTAACGCGAGTACTCTCATACAAAATCTTTTGATAGCATCCAACGAAGCAGAACAAAGCTGGCGTAAGTACCTGTGAAAACTCTTTTAAAAGCAAATTGGTGGGAGTTTGAATAGAATCAACATGCCTGAACGCTGAATTCCATATGTAGAGCTACAATTCTTAAAAGCCATTTCGTGTGGAAAATAAGTACTCTAGCTACTAGCATTAAATAGTTCGGATAGCAGCCTATAGCTCCATAACAATGATTAACTGTACAAGAAAGGATAAATGAGCTATTATATAGAAAAACGAAACGAAAAAATACGTTAGTTATCCCATGGAAATAATGTAAGGAAAATTATGAATTTGGACGACATCATTTTTTCCCTATTTTAAGGTTACGTCATTAGTTACAACGCATATAATAATAATATAAATTATGGATATAAAAAAAACGTGATTTATTCTTAGGATGAATAAAAAAAATATCGCAACGGCATTAATTTCGAGGTATAAGATCGGGCATGGCATTGATAATTTGAGAGAAAATAATATTGGCATACCGGGCGTATTTTTAGCGATTGATTCGCTCCATCGGCTCACGAAATTAGTTACGAAACATAATTAAACAAGGAATAAATTGAGAAAATATTCCGTTTATATCTGTTAATATCTAAAATATTTATTTCCGTTAATATGAAAGAATTAAATACTTTTATATAACATTTTGGCATTTTGATTAAATTTGATGATGTGCTAATGATATATTATTTTGGTCTTTATGAAGCCAAGAAAAACAAGGTCAAGCAAATTTTAGCAGGAAAAGGCCACATTATGGTGCCTCTCAATTCTGTACAAAACAATGCGGGAGGCTTAAATCGAATTATTACACAATTCTCATAAACATAAGTTTATATTTTCATATCTCTTTTCCTAAAAACAAAATTACATAAAAATCTCTGTGGCAAACTAATATAGCACCTCATGGGATAGTTATCATATTCAGGAACCATTTCCATAAAGTATACTTGTAACTTGATCTTCATTAGCAATGGAATAGTACAGGTTACATTAACGATAATCATAGCTGGGGAAAATGCATGCCGAGAAGTTTTTGAAATACAAATACCAATCCAAATGAATTGCGAATGGAAAATACAAAATACTTAAAAAAAACTATAAAATAGTAGGTATTTCAAATACCTTTTAAAATACAAAATACATTCTTCTGGAAACTAAGAGATCTTAAAGACAATCCTGCCTTGGCTCGTTATGTATAGCTGCAAACATGAGGGAAACGATTATAACGAAAACGAAGTAATCTCTAAAGCATGATGTTACGGAAGTGTTTTTCGAGCTACTTCTAATGTATATTACGTTAAGTGTATTTTTATTTTACAATGGGAAAATACCAAATATCTGTATCTGAAATACAAAATACAACATACATTCACATCGTGTAATTAAAATACCTAATAAAAATGACAAAGATAGCTATATAAGTAGGTATTTTAAAATAATTTTATTTGAAATACCTAATGCCCAACCCTGACAGCAATGGCTTGAAACTTTGACCTGAGAAAAGGAACCGATCAATGAAAAAGGCGCCGCAAATAAGTCAAAGGTCATCGTGTGTTTTCAAATTCCTTCTTCCAAATTCGATTCCAAAGTTTACCGACGAGCCAGATATGATAATCACAACATTCGCAAATTAAAACAGCGATGGGGTCCCGTTCAAACGACCGCACGCAAGGTGGAAGGCTTAAAAACGTAATTGCCTGCAGTCACCTTTCGGCTTTCTAAACAATTTGGCCTCCCTTCCCACTTGCTACGCGCAATGGCTTTGGCTCCACTGCGCCAGTCGGGCGAGAGATAATGCAATATTTGGACGGCGCAGAGCTCCGATGCTGAGCACTCCGGTGGCAGGAAGTCCGGTCAAAACGAGAGCTCCATCGCCAGGTAATCCGGTCCCCCGGGAGAGAGCAGAGCAGTTTCCGGATGAAATTATCGACAGGCCTCGAGCCGAGGACGAATAGGAAATCACTTCACAGCGGTGGAATAAGTTCACTGCCCGAAGGCATATGTGAGTCAGGGGAGAACGGTGTCTGATCGTTAAGGGTGAGGTAAGCTTTAGTAGACTGATACTACGTCTTGACTGAAAAAGGACAGGAAAGAATTCGAATTTTTTTCTTCAAAAATATCTCGAAGAAAATATCACCGGATTTTTATTCCTAAGCATATTAGTTGAGGGTAAAAGGCTTTTGTCTTAAAATATTTTGCTGTGGTGGGAAAAAAATTTTACCTTATAGTTTCCAGTTTTCTGTAAGCTAAATAAGGTTTCTATCCGAAAAAAGATAAATTTTGTTATGAATTTCCATATTTTTTCGCAGGGAATTTCTGAACTTTCTAATTAGCTACCTACATAGACTTGGCAGTGTATTAGCATGTAGTGCGTACTTCATACATCCTTGTTTAAAATCTTGTTCTCCGGGTTTCCGTACGTCAGACTGTGGAAGGGGTAAAGATTTCTTTACTTATTTTCTCTCCTTCTAGTCCATTTGCCATAATTAGAACAAAATAATGATGACTTTTGTATCCTTTTTCTGATACTATTAGTTTAAAAAAGCAGAATTTCAACCTGGCAAAAATATGTTTGACCAAATATCATTCCAGCTACTCACTGATTGAAATGTCCCACACAATGAAAATGCCATATTACTTTTCAATATGGTAATTATATGTAAACACTTCTTAGGAAAACATAGGGATTAGATTTATTTGGATATTGGTAGGGGAAATCCTTCTTTAGTAAACTAAATATTTACTAAATATTTACTATTTACTATTTATAATAATTACTATTAGCCGTTTTTTCGTACTTTCCACAGCGTTCATTATGCAGTGGGCTTGAACTTGTATCTATGGATAACGAGCTAGGGGTTAAATTAAGTTATCTCAAAACAAAGCTCAATACTCTTCCGTAGCACATGAGCCTTTATTATTGGATACAAAGCCTATTTTCCTTTCGGCCATCAAACCTTTATAACGCCCATTGCATATCCTGATCAGAACTGGGATCAAAGCATTTTCTTTAGGGAATGCAAGGGAAACGAAACGAAAGTCAAAACCAGTAAAATTTCAATAATTTCATTCCCGGGAACGAAATTATTGAAATTTTTGTTACCAATGTTATATTCGCTTCAAATATGTTTAGGTATTTCCGCTTCTGTTCCATTAAGGACCAACCTAGACGAGCGTTTTGCCACTGAATTTGTAAAATAACGCTTGAGTGTATCCCCACCTTTCCGAAAGGTAGTGTTCCCTAAAAAGCCTTTAATCCTTTTTATTAAGCAACTTCTCACTTATGCAACACTTATTCACAAAAAATATAACAAATATGACAAAGATATCAAGTAACCGCAAATACCCGCTATCGCAGGGGTACGACTCTGGGCCCACAGAATTTGAAGTCAACACACCATATTCTCCACGTATCCATTTGTGAAGATAAGAAGTCATGGACCTATTCCTTCCTCGCAGCCTCTTTAGCAAGGTCTGCCCACTTGCGGCAAATGCGGTTCAAATGTCTGTTTTTTCCCATTCTAGCATGAGTCTGGCATTAGAATGGCTAATATTTCTTGATACTTCCACGAATATCAATTAAATTTTATGAGCTTTTTAATTAAGTGAGCTGATTTAACATCGTGGCACACATCTATCCGTAATCAGTCGCCACAGTCCCCCAGAAATAAATGTCATTGGATATATTATGAGGATGTGACCCGATAATGATCATACTAAAACATATGCCGTTATTGGTTATCAACCTTTAACATTCAGGCAGCTCTCAGTTAGAATAAGTATAAAAATTAGTCAAAGACGCTTTACGAAGCTCAAAGGTGTGGTTTTGAGATCAACACCTTTGCCGAAAATTTCGTTTAAAAATTGATAAGTACTATTCTTAGCGGTTAAATATCTTGGTCGAAAAATGACAATGAATTTCACTAGAAAATTTAATTTTCCCGTTGATAGTTACATACTAAAAATCCGTCTAATTTCGGCCGTAATATGCCGTTATTGTTTTAATACATGTTAGGAGAAGTCACGTTGATTTTTTTATCATATGAAATAGGATGTCAACTCATTTCTTATTAAATGAATGTTTCAAACTTACTATTCACCAGGCAATTGAAATGGCAAACACCTCAAAATAATAAACCAAGGACCAAATTTATCACATTTTTATGACGGGATGTAGTTCAATGATATTTTAACAAAAACGTAGGAAAATAATTGCAGGTTCCTCCTCATGAGAGTGCAATAGTGTATCATCTTTAGCTGTGACGAGAGAAAAAATTAACGCTGATATTTCAGAGATAAAAGAGATGGCAGCGATGACATGAAGAATAAAAGGGGTAAGTCTTCAGACGAGGACCATCAATCAAGATATATCAGCAATTAGGCTTTGCATAAAAATAACCCGAAGGGAAATTTTTCTCAGCACTTGATTGAAGAGAGGCGATAAAGAGGCACAAAATTTCAAGGGAGCATCTAAATTATCCAGCCCAAACCAAACCTGCCAACGCAATCATAAGAAAATTAAAAAAGTTTTTGATAAAAATAACCGAGACGAAAAAAGATGGGAATTATTAAAGAATCGATTCCCAACAGACGGCATGGCATTGTGAGTGGGGAAAATTCATGTCATACTGGGATTAGCCAGTTTACAAAAATATTCTCCTCAAACAAAGGAAAATGACAGGCTGCATGGTAGTAATTCGTCCGACGGATATCAAAATTTCCGCCTGACTTGCACATTTTGTTGGTATGGTTTCGTATGCTTTCATTTTTTGGAGGGCCTCATTCATGTTCCCCATCATTCAAATTTATCAGCACTTGAATAATCGCAATAAAAAGGTGATTGATGAGCTGCCAATCATATTAAACGCATTCCATGAAAAGTTCGAAAGTAATCCAACGAAATCTCCAATGACATTCGTGTTTAACACGAGAGGGAATTTTTCTAGCTAAAAGTTAGAAAATGCAAACATTTAGTCACGTCCAGATAATTTTTTTAAACAATTACACTAACTACGTCTGTGCATATGAACTCATAAAATTCATTAGGTACTCAAAAATGCAAAAAAATAAAACTATTGTCTTTGATTGACGGTATATTTTCAGTCGTGAACACTTTGAATTAAACACAGCCTTAACTTAAGTCAAATAGCATTAAAAAAATTAATGCGGGCTAAAGCCATTGGTAATAAAGAAGAGATCTAATGATAACCAAGGCCTGTGACTAAGTCCGTCCAACTCATATTTCTAAATTTTAAGCACAGTCATTAATTTTTAAAGTGGTCAGTTAAATAGTCATCAAACCTATTTAACATGAAGTGAGTTTAATTTAGGATATTCTACCCGATAAATATTCAATTACTGACCTTGAATACCTAGCTTAAACCTTAATTTCCTGGCATGTAACATGAAATTAAAAGGATACCAAACTAGAAAATTCCTATGATGTTACTTTGATCTTAATTTAGCTAGATTATAATTTTAATTCATAATGCTGTAAATATCCGCCGAATATTGTTTCAACTTATTTACTTAAATACGTCCATAGTTTCATCAATCTTTACTACGCCTCGAACTTTGTGCCAAAGAGGCAGACAAATAAACGTATTTTTTTCAAATAAATGAAAGAATGTGGCACTATTCCACAAGTTTTTTTTTAACTGCGTACAACGCGTTTCGGCTCACAGAGCCATCATCTGGTTAAAAAGAAATTGTGGAAAAGTGCTTCAATCTTTTATTTATTTGAATATATCTAACTTCCACCAATTGAAGCCTGAATCTGTTGAACTTAAATTAACGTGCCTTATAATTATTCCAAAACCAATCAGGGAATTTGGGTAGATTTTAAACCCCTGATTATAAAATACCAAGATAAAGTTAACGGAGGAAGAAGCGGTTACGATAATCTTCCTAAGGGAACTGAAGTAGATTCTGAAGATGGATCAATCCCACTTGTTCGCTCATAATTGGAGTCTCCCAGCCATGTCACCTCAATAAGTAATCCACACATGACTTTCAAACCCCTGTCGCCATGTAATGAGGCCACTCACCAGAGTGGTTTTGACTGTATCCATCATATTTCAACCCCTATTTGACCGTAACTTTCCTCCAACTCCCTCAGCTCCTGTTATTGGCGTCATCCATCCCAAAACCTGTTCCTCACCCTTGGCCATGTATGTACTTTGGTTGCGGACCTTATAACATCTCCCCAACGACTAGCAAAATCCTGGCCTCGTCACCCTCTTTGCTTTCTCCTCCAATTTTCAGTCCCTTTTCACGCCCTCTGCATTATATCCCTCTCCCCTTCTTCGCCCTTGTCCGGTCGAGAAAAATCGAATCGATTTTCCTGTCGTACTGACTGCTGAAGTGAAAAAGTCACGGCAGCTTAGGATTCCCCTCTCTGCAATGGTGATTCTATATATTAATTACATTTGAAAATCCCCGTAGATGATAATTTCCGTCAGGTATAACCATTCGATACTTATCATGAAATATAGATTCGATATTTATTGAAAGTGAGTCCATCAAGATTTGTATTTTATAATGTGCGACATGGCAAAGTGCATGGTGCATATCATCACTAAATTTCATTTGTCTACCTTAAATAAATACGAATATATACCATTGTGCTTGTTTTCGGAAAAATATTTATTCGATTCTTCTTTCATACTGACTGTTGTAGTTAAAAATTCACGGCACTATAGCTTTCTCTTCTAGGAAATGGACATTCTCATTTATAATTACATTAAAACTCCGGTAGATGATAATTCATATTAGTCATAGCCATTTCATATATTTCAAGATAACACAAATTCAATGTATATCGGAAATGAGCCTACTTAGATCTACGTTCTATAGTATGGTACATGGTGTAGGTCAAGATGCATATCATCACCTAATTTCATTTGTCTAACTTAAATGAATACGAAGATATACCAATGTACGTGTTTTCGGAAAAAAACTTATACGATATTTCTGTCACACTGACTGCTCTGAAAAAGGTAGAACGCTGAACTTTAAACATTTGTTAAAATTCTGTCGAAATAATGTATCATTTTACTCATTGTTTGTTACACTACAATAATGAACCATTAAACAATTTCTAAACGTAAACGTTTAGCATCTACAGTCGAAAGAGGGAAGAATAACACGCGAACAAACTATGAGAACAGCGAAACGGTCGTCTTCTTTATCTCATCACGAGCAAAACATTCAATTGGTGCACTTAAATGCTTTTACTATATAGAGAGAACACATTTCACACTACAAATAACTTTTTAAAATTAAATTTTACTTATTCTTTGATTTTTCAAATGACCTGAAAGTATGAATGAAAATTGTACTTTGATATTCCACATATATTATAACTTATATTATAACAATTCCACATAAAATAAACGTGGAAAAACAAAGTACAATTTTCATTCATCATGAGCAACTTCCATAAAGTGACGCCTCAAACCATCAACGACCTGAATGTAGATTTCTAATTTCGATGCGAAGAAAAGTACATGAATATTGAAGTTACCTATGTTTTATGGGAAATATATTTCTTAAATTTTCTTGCAAGGAAATATTTCCTTGCATGAAAAGCTGCAGGGAAATGTACTTAAAATAAACCTCAGAGATGAAAATCGCCATTTTGATAATATTGATAGCCGCGGGGCTAGTTAATGATTCATAATGGCTAAATGATTCATTGTTGTCGAATAAACAATAAGTAAATCGGTGTATTACACGAACCTTTGGAGCTTTGGCAGAATTTCGTACAAATATGTTCAGTTCTACTTTTTTTGCTCCGATAGTATACCTGCGATATATAGTGTGCAACAAAGTGTAGGACAAGATACAATATGATCAGCAAATTTCCTCCAATTTTCAGTCCCTTTTCACACTTTCTCCCCTTCTGCATTATATCCTTCTCGCCCTTTCCCTTCTACACCCTTGTCCGGTCCTTTGACCCTCTTACTCTCCCCCATATCTCTTCTTCTCCTCCCGTCCTTTACCCCGTGTGATTTCGGGCCGTCGCTGCGGCATCGTAAACTTCACGCCTTTTCCGCCTCGCGCCGTCCTTTCCCCATTCTCCTCTCCAGCGAATGCACACATTCCCTCTCAAGCGCACAGACCCCGAAACAAACACATCAATCAAAGGCTTTCCCTTCCACCCTTACGCTCCATAATTTTTTTTTCAAAAATGGAGCGCAAAAAAATGTGTCCTGTTGCCGGCCAGGCCAGAGTCATCACGCACATAACAATAAAATCATGTTCCCAGCTTCAGTTCTCAGAGGGGTGGTTCGGAAGCATCTCTAGTGCGATCCCATAACATTTGTGTATTAATATCAGCAAATATTTGCAGTGAAGTGAAATTAACATTAAAAAAATTAGTTATCGCCGCGATTATGTAGCAGAGTGCGTATACATTTGAATTCAACAATATGTTCAATCGATTTGTGAACTATTACAACGATAGAGAGGGGTGACATTTTTGAGATGGATAAATTCGTTTTTTCCTTGGCAAATTAGTTTCATTCTAAAATACTAGCTTCAATTCAAGTAATCTAAACCTATTCGTAAAATACAAATGCTACCGTAAAAGTTTGTGATCTAGTACAGTTCGCATGTCTATGGAAATGACCCTCGCGGCGTTATGCACATGAGGATTTGGATGAAAATTTTAAAGGAAAATTCACTTTTTCAAATTTTAACCAGATGAAGCGGACCCAACGTGTACTGTTGAATAAATTCAATTTTCCCTTGTATAAGCGGAAAAGTGCCATTGATCAGACAGTATATGGAGTAGTAAAATTTCAAAATTCTTCAATATAGTCTCAAAGGATGAAAAGAAGACATATCCTTATTTTATGTTACAAATCGATCAAAGTTTAGTATTTTTGGCGTTAATTGTTTTGAAATATGTAAATATGTGTCTTGCTGCTCGTCGCACATATCGCATCGCTCGTTGTGTGATAACACATTAAGGCAAATTATAAAAAGTGGATTCATATATTGCCATTTTTACGGAGAATTCTTCAGAACGATTAGCATATACTATGGAAAAGGAATTGGATCATTAACCGATAGTGGAAGTACAAACATACTTGATGAGAATAATGTATCAATACGTTAAAATGAAATGCTTGAGTAGAATTTCAAATTTATATCTTTATAATAATGAATAAACTGTGACTCCGATATCAGTTACAGAAAATATACTGAAAGGCTGTAAGTTTTTGCAACCCCTTAACTTCAGCAAGTATGTAGTTCAGCTGAAGCAGGAGTTTGCTTATTAATCAGAACAATGTCATCATACTGACGCTATTTATACGATCTGAAACACCCTTCTCTATATGCTGCATAATAATCAACAAATACCTTAAGTAAAATCGATGATCGAAGAAATCACAACTCCATGAGGATGGAAAAACGATAGTTTGAAAAAAAAACTTTTTATAGGGTGAATTTAAACAATAACGCCATTAATTGAAAAAAGAGATTAAGGCCTGTCGGTGGCTTCCTTTAAAAATACCTAAGGCTTTCCTTCCTTATGAAAAAGAACAATTATACAGCGGGTGTTCAGAGTCTAATCGCAAAAACTGAGGGAAGCAAATATGTGTTGGTTCAAGATACCGCTAACACCGTCTTCCTATTCCAAAATATTCTCGATAATTCTTCCTAGTTTTCTCACCAGGGTTCTTTCCAGACTTGAGGATAAAAAAATTGAGTATCCTCGCTATCTCCTGAATTAATGCTAATGTCGTAACGATAGTCTCCCCAGCAAAAGAAATAATAATAAGAGCCAACTGAAAGGGAAAGATAAATGTAATGGTTCCTGGATGCATCCATTCACCGATTTATCAATTCATCATGCATATTTATACTATCTGTACACATATTCGATAGTGATAGATGCTAGTGATAAAAGAGGCCAATTTGCCACCAAATGCAGCCAAATAATTTGTTAATGTAACGACGACCGAAATAAAATGCCGTATTATTTGAAAAGAATAATTTCTGCAACAAGGTTACGAATAAATGAAAATAAATTTCTGCTCGAGGCTTTTGCAGCGCTGCATTGCATTTCTCTCCATTGCTTTTCGGGTTAGCTGCGTCGAAGTTGAGTTCTGACGACGTTTCATGGCCTATGCTGATCACTTCTTCCGATCAGGTCTGAGTGCCAATAGACGGAAATTAAATATGATAGATGAAATGAAAATAAATTGAAAGTGTTTTCTCCCGTCCCTTCACATTTATGCCTCCAAAATTATATTGTAAAAATAAGCGACCTTGCCAGCCATACAAATGAGATCACGCTCATAGCAAAAAAATAACAATTTAGCATCTATACCCCTCTTTCTCTTGTCAGGGTTTCTTCCCAGACTGGGCGGCAAAGGGATTGAGCTTCCACCTCATCTCCTGCATTAATGGTACCCTCCGAACCGCAGTTTCCCCGGCCAAAGTAATAATAATAAAAGCTCAGAAAAAGACCGAGATGGACGGAAAGGTTCCTGAATATATGCACAAATCCATTTATCCTCACGTTCATTTCTCCATCTGTGTGGCCAAATGGGAGGAAATATCTTCACATTCACAAGTGCAGTGCCCGTCAGGGAATAAAACTAATATACACGGATGGAGAGAATCTTATTCCTCATGTATCCTAAATTTTCTTTAGCTAGTAAAATAATTATGCATGCCCTACAAATGGTTTAATCCTTAACTGCAATTTCCACCTCTTTCTTTTAGCAAATAACCGCTAACACATTTTTCCTCCCAACCTTTACTGAACCGTATACTGCTACCCATAGCAAATTAGTTTGAAAGGCGTGCTTAATCTAATAAATCCTCTATGAGCAAATTAAGCAGAATTGTCTCCTTTTCTCAGTGCCGTAACAAAGTTTACTCCCCATCTTAACTTTAGGCGAGCGTCTGATGTTTTTTAATTTCACCGAACGCTAAATTCAAGAGCTATTTTTTCTCTTCTATGCTTTGGAAAATCATCACTCAGCCATTTACAAAAGCTCTAGAACCAATTATAATTTTAAGAAGCTCATGGATTATTGTACCCTTAAAAATGAAAATTTCAGGCAAAAATTAAAAAAAGATAATCATAAATATTTTTCAACTACCTGTCAGAGAAAAGAAGGTTATATTTAAGAAAAAAACAAGAAAAAATATTCATGATATTTCATACAGCAACAGTGCTTGATAAAAAAAGTAACTTATCCTCATCAAGTGTTTCTTCTACGCAAAACAAAATTTTAAGGTTCATTATTTTGAAATTCGTGCGTCTTCAGTGCTATCAATGATATATCTGAACTTACTTTTTGTTGTAGGTGTAACGAATAAATTGTGTCGCTGACATGTAAGCTATCATCAAAAATGCGCATATATATTAAGCGACAAATCGTCAAACTCCATTCTATCAGAAAAAATACTGAGTTGATAAGGATCAAAAGCTTATAGATAAGGATTGAAGAAGCACAATTGAAGAATCACATCAATTGATCCCGATTACTTGCATACAAGTATTCTCATATGCATATGAGCACGTATATGTATCTACTTCTTTTTCAAGTTACTTTCTTATAGGATGAACTAAGAGATACCTCTTGTTTTAGATGGAATTGGTGTAGTTATCATCTTGTAGCTAAAGCCTTATTTTAAGCGACAAATCATAAAATTCGATTTTTTAAGCAATACTAGGTTATGAAGCATCATAAGCGTATGCAAAACGGCTCGCCGAAACGAAAAAGCAGTATCGCATCAATCTTGGCTACTTACATACATTACTCGCAAGAATTCTCGTATGGATATGAGCACGTTAATGTAATTGCACGATTTCGTGAGTCGCACAGTCGCACGATGAACGATTTATTTTCCGAGTGGCAATCAGGGGTACATATGAAAGTTACTTATTCCTTGCTTGTGAGATGATTGAGTTGAAAATGCAGCCTTATTTCAAGCAAAAAATCGTAAAATCCAATTTATTTGAGAAGCAGTGCAGAATTGTACAGAATCAAAAGCTTAAACACAATAGAAAAAGAAAAATCACATCAATTATGGCTACTTAAAAGTATTCTCATATGCGTATAGGCACGCAAATATATCTATTTCTTTTCAGAGTGGCCAGGCGGGAAAGATAACGTCCTTATACATACATACGAGGCCATATAGTTCACATTGGGGATGGCATTATTATTGCATGGAGGGAAGAATTCACGAGGGCTTTCTTTCTTTCTCCCCCGTGGTCGCTCTTGATTTGCATCGGGAGGTGGGAACGGAAAGGTTTTTGCGGACGGCATGCGAAGGGGACTCGGGCGCGGAGCTGGGCCATCAACAATGTTATGCCCATGCCTGTCAGATACACTTCTCTCCAATTCTCGTGAAATTGTTGGCAATATTTCGTAGCAATGTGTTTCTTTCCATTCGGATGGTCCGGCAATCTGATATCTAGGACGTCCTGCAAATCCGAAAGAGAAAAAAATAAAAGGCACGAAAATGTTATTTTTCGACGCATATATCGCTTGGACGAGGAAAAATTTGGCTCGCCTCAAATGAGAGAATCCGTACGTGCATCTTAATAACAATTCGTAAACTAGAAAAGGCTGTGGTGCTGAGAGAAGAGGAATGTGAATCGGTGCTTTATCTTATCTGCCGGTGACTAGGAACAGGAATCCATGCATTTTTCGTCTCAGTAACGAATAAAATTCAAAACCACATCATTGAGAAAATACCAATACAAAAATATCGTGGGCAATAAGAAAAATGCTAATATCCAAAAGAATAGAATTTTCTGAAACTCAATTTCAAACAATTCATTTCCTATAATATATTTACATGTAAAAAGTATGGGTACGATACATTTTTAATTTACTGCTTTCCAGAACTGCGTGGGTAAGTTTCTAGTGCTGTAGGAATGGCTTGTGGATTAGCTTTTAGGGTGTAAATCCAAGTAATAAACAGAATAATGCATATAAATTTTAACTTGAAAAGAAATTTCCGAAAATTTTCAGTGTGAAAATATATTTCATGACTATTTTACGATACCGATCACATAAAGTAGGTTCCCTCAAATTTTGCGTATTTTTTTCTCTTTCGATTAACGTGACGATGAGAATATCTTTTCAGGATTAATTTTTCTTAGTTTTTTCAGTCACAAAATATCTGGACAAATGCAGAAGCTGGATTTTCACAATTCTGTCATATACATCAAGGATGATATTTGCAATGAAATATTTGTGACTTAGCCTGACCAACTTTGCTTCTGTGAGCGTAACTGCATCAGTGTTACTTAATTCCAAGGTTCATGAATATGATCAAAGACTGTGTTAAAAACATTAAAAAATAAACATGATACTTCAAGTCATTGTTCAAAATCAAGAGGTTGAATAAGCAACAACGGTATAAAAAACACAATAGAGTAATCAAACCATTTCGTTATAACCTTCAATAACAGTGCATGTCATGTTTGCCGGAAATAAATCCACAGAAGAAAAATGATTATTGGAAGCAAAGACACTCAGTTTGAAGAAAAGCCACTCATAAAATATATTTCCTGATTATTTGACGATTATAGCCAGTTAAACTAATTCTAACTTGGTTTGTTCAATTTTAGTCTATTTTTTCGTTTAAATGAAGTAACCATGGCAATACTAAAAATTTTAACGGTGATTGTTTCTGGTGTCTTCTACCGTAAAGTACACGACCAAATTTATCACCTAAATTTTTATAAATCTGACCATAAAACTCAGTCAAAATTTAAAAAATTAATAACTATAAGTTATTCGTCAAACACTCGCAAAAGATCGAACATCCACTAAAAGTAGAGAAAAATCACGATAGAGTAATCGAACCAATTCGTTTCTAACTTTAACAACAGTATCTTGTCCTGTACTCAAAAATAAAACCACAGAAGAACCATAATGGAACCGAAGAAGTTCAATCTGAAGAAAAGTTAAATTGAAAATATTTATTCACACTGCTTGGCGATAGTAGTCAGTCAAACTAAATTTTACTATTTTTCCTCCAATTTGTCCATTTTTTCTCACTTCCCTGACGTAACCATATCGATATGAAACTTTTCACCGGCTATTCTTGCTCATTTCTTCTACCATACAATACATGCCCAGAGTTAGCATATAGAAATTCATAAATCTGATCAAAAAACTGGGTTTAATTTAAAAGAAAACTGGAAACTCAAAGTTATCGTTCAAACACTTACAAAAAAGTCCAAAGAATCACGATAGAGTAATCGAACCACTTCGTTTTAACCTTCAACAATAGGACATTGCCTTCGCGTCAAAAAGGAATCCACCGAAGAAAAATGGGTAATGGAACCCAAGGAGGCGGTAGGTAAACGGAATAGGTAATAAGATACCCTGTGAGCTCTCAAGTTTTACATCTATCTTAACGAGGAGAACACTTTGATGTGCGGGCTTTTTTTATCTAGAAACAAGGGCTTTTTAAGCGGTTCCCGTTGATCAAAGGTATCGAGTTTTCGGAAGCACTAACCTCGATCTTTTCTTTACCCAACATCCCTAACTGACGTTTCATCTTCACCGTTTCTTTGCCACGCAGACTTTTTTTCAAGCGTGGGTAGAGAGACTATACGTGATGAGGATACGGTCGTAAGAGTCAGTGGAAACAATCCCCAGGGAAGGAGCTCTTGGATGGCGGGAGGAGACGGGGCCACTGCCGGGCGAAGAGATGACTGCGTTCGCGGAACACATCCCCACCGTATGAGGCAGCGCGGAAAAGGGTGGTGCCTCTTCATACTCCACGAGTTCACTGGCAAAGCAACTCACGAAAACAATGATTCGTGGTTATTCTATTGGTTGAGAACTGCTCGAAATTATAGCTAGGTATCTCATAAACAGGGAAGTTGACGAGTAGTTTGGTGATGCACATAGAATTATATTTTCTAGCTCATAGATGAATGGCAGTTAATGAAAGTGCGGAAAACTCTACTGCCAAAGGAATCCATCAATAAATTCATTCGTGGTTTTTTCAATTGTTGAAAACTGCTAAAAATTACCAAAGTGTATCCCACAAACAGGAAAATTGCCGAGTAAGTTGACGTAGCTTACAGCCGGACAGTAGTTTGTGAATGTGCGGATATTCTTGAGGACCAATCAATCCAGACTCAAACCTGGATTTCCTGACTTTGTGCTAGGTTTTCTTCCTTAATAACTCCCAACGCAAATATTCTCCTGCGTAGCTCCATTAACATTGGAGGACAGTATGGTTTACACTAACAGGCACAAAACGCCAAAATCCCTCGTACATGCCCATAAAGGCGCCTATGGCTGGTTGGCTAGCCCGCCGTTATTTCTGGAGTTTTTTACTACTACCATTAAATTACACCCATGAGGTGAGTAATTGGAAACTTTTATCATGCATAATCCTATGAGAAAGAAAGGTAATAGAACAGAACCCCCTCAACAAATACTTTTAAAAAACTTCTTAATCTTCAGTAGTTTGAGAGTTCAGTAAAGAAAGCACACTGCTAAATTATCAGCAAATAACAAAAAGACATATGGCACTTAGAAAGGATAATGTTAACTCCATGTCCGAAGAGGACCGAACACTGAGATATACTAGCGTTGTGACATATACCGCGTACAAGCAGTAGCGTAGCCAGGAATTTCGTTCGGCGGGGGGGTCCAATCAGGGGAGAAAATGTTTGAAAAACAGGGTATGATGTACTGGGTTTTAAACTAATTTTAACGCTTATCACAATCGAAATAAACTTCACTTTTCGAAGAAATCTTTTGTACATTCACGAATGTTCAATATATTGTTTTCTATTATGATGCGAAGTACCCCAAGCCCTCGGACCTTCCTGGCTACGCCAACGCATACAAGAATCATTCACTAGTTGTTAATTGGGGATTTTTAAAACCAAATGAAGCCATACTTATTAGTCAATATCCATGATAAAAAGAAGAACACAATGGTAATTTCCACACTTTTAATATTAAAACTCAGAACCGACCATGGTTTCAACACCTAAGTGTCATTATCAAGATATACCTTGATAATGACACTTATGTGTTGAAACCATGGTCGGTGCTGAGTCGTAATATTAAAAACGTGGAAATTACCATTGTGTTCTTCTTTTTATCATGTATATTAAGAAATTCCACAAAATTGAGCCGGATACGATTTTATACGTTATTAGTCAAGTAAATTCTTGAAAATATCCGAATGGAAGTAGATATTATGATGAAAATCCCGGCTTTTGTTTAGTACGCTTCGACATTTCCTTTGAATACAATCTCGGGGCACAATATAACCGCAACGTAATAAGGTCCACAAGTAATGAATAAAACATTTGGTATCTATTCACCAGTATCAAGAGAAAAAATACATAGGAGAAAAATTGATGTTTTGGCCCTCAATAATTAGACTCCACATTGGTTATTCATCACCAAAGAATCCATGTAAATAATTTAAATGTCCAATTTGGCTGGTGAATAACTAAACACGAAGGTGATAGAGGAAAAATGAAGTGGAACCCGTATTAATAAATTAACTAGCGCAACGGGCTTTACGGGTTTCCTAACTTGGCGATACATCACATGGACGAAGTACCACAACTGATATAAAAAGTAAGCATTAAGGATTATAGACCAGGGGCTCTAAGAAAACAAGAGAGGGTCCGATATTTTAACCCATAATAGGTCAATATAGTCAGTAAGTTCTTAAAAACGTCTAATTGCTAGTCAAATTGAATCTGAAAACATAACAGACGATATATTAATAGCCGATTATTCACTAACCCCATTTTTCGAGAAAATTGAGATAATGTCTCGTATATTCATCATCACAGAGTGATATGATTTCAGCACTCGCATTACGAAGGACAGCAAACAATCAGTCCTTCTCATATTGCTTCTAGGGTGGGTTTTGAGCAAAATTCCAGTGTTGAATTTTATTTCCTCCGTCCAACAAAACTTGCGTCACATATTTATGGCATTAAATTATTATATGAAATAATAAAACATTCAATGCGTGGGAAGATTACCTAATTTGTGAATAAAAGGGCAATAAACAAATATACACCCAAAAAGATGAATCTTCCGAAGAGTGAACTTGACAGAAACATGATTTCATCCCGGTCCTGATGGAAGACCAAAAAACCCACGTTCTACAACCAATAAATAACTCTCGGAGCAGGTGTGTCAGAGCGATTTTATGGGAAACATCTTGGAACACTATCTCACCTTTTGTGACGATGTTATCCTCAGCAAATATATTCTCGATAGCGTATCCTTTTTCCCGGTGTAGCGGAAAATAACGGAGAATACGTATTCACTTCAGTCACAGGGGGGGGATCACAATCCTTGGAGAAGTCGAGTCAATGAGGAGATATGGGGAAGAACATACGGCTGGGGAATTGTTTTCCGCCGGAAGAAGGGGATAAAATAAAATAAGGAATAAAAACTTTCTCAAAAAAAAAAAAGGGAAAAAACTTTTTTTACGATTGGAGCGGAAAAAATCTTTTCCGGAATCGTCACATCCGTCTCAAATTTCACCAACAGCACTGAACACAAATTTTCTCGATCGAGGGAAAAGAAAACAGGACGAAATCCTATGAATGTGGGAAGAAAAAGGATCAATTTTCGAAGAAGTCCTCACACGGGAAACAACGGATCCATTAGATTCCAGCGGCGAAGGAAATCACTCTCCGAGTCGTCTGCCCGGAACAATTGGGGCTGCGGTACCCCCTTACGAGGTTTTGAACGCCGGTATTGTCACAAAACTCCAGCGCCGGAAGATCAAAAAACCTTCCGTGGATGACGATCCCGTCGTGATGATACCAATTTAAAACATTTTCATCCTCCTAAGGAATGCACTCGGTTAAAAAAAAAACACCACGAAAACTTCCACAAAATGTTCGTATTTGCCTCTAAAAACAATATTATTTTCAACCCTCTCTCTTGTTATTCTCCCAAAAGTTTTTCATTTCTCAGAGCAAAAATGAGATTAGCACGGTTCATCCTCGTTACTTCTTCCGGAGCGGTATATATATGTGATTTATCCCCACAATCTGTGTACTGCTGATTTATAAATATTTTAAGTGAAGATTATGTAAAGGTGTGGGAAGGTTATTTTTTCTGACGGAGAAAGAGAGGGGTGGTTAAAGGGGGGAGAAAGATAATAGGAGGGGAAGGGGGATGAAACGAAATTGAGAACACGTCCGCGAGCTCTTTCACAATTGTCTCGATCACCGCTGCACTCGCCCGGGCCTCAGACTGAGCACAGCGTAGAGATGAGAAGACAGGATAAGAGAAGGGAGAAAGGGTAAAACCCCCTCCAAACACCCCTCTTTCCCCCCCCCCCGAAATTCTCCCTCCACCTCTCCTCCTCCCACGCCCCAGAGATCGCGAATTCCAAGCGCAGAGAGAGAGGAGGAGTGCAAAAGAGAAGGGGCAGGAGAGAGAGAGAGAGAAAGAGGGAGCAGAGCGCACACTTCGGGAAAAGAGGAGCGGTCCGGAGCGTGTGACGAACCAAACTGCAAGGTCCGCGGACCCCCAGCGCCGCCTCCGGTCGGAGTCCGAGGCTCTCTCTCTCCCCCACCCGACTTCGGGTGAAGTCGCCGAACTTCGGGTTTTTCCGCGGGAAGCGCGGGGTGGGGGTAGGGTGTAGGGGCAGGAGTCTCAGCGCGGATACGCACACGAAAACAAGGCTTATATGTATATGTATAGATATTTTTAAGGGTCTTTCCGCTGTAGGTGGCACTCTCGACTCGCTTAGGACATAAGAATCGTTGCATTTGGCTGTCACGATCAGTGGCGTAACTATGGGGAGGGGGTAATGAGGGGATGTATCCCCCCCAAAGCCTCAAAGAAATAAAAAGAATATTTAAATATCTAGTCATAATTCGATACATAATAACTGCGTCTGCTTAAAGTTAAATTTAAAGTGCCAATATGATGTAAAATGCATTTACAGGCAAGTCATTTTTTAAATATCTTTCCTGAACTCCCCATTTCCTGGGGGGTAGCCCCCACTAACTTCCTATTCACTATTCTCCCCCAAATCACCCTCATTCCCCCACAACCATTTTCCTATTCACGCCACTGGTCACGATCATTGACCATCTCAATCATGTTTCATTTCATCGAATAGTGATAAATAAATTATTTTTCAAATTTTTAAAGCTACCCATTTGTGAAATAGAATCAAGCGAAATTGATGAATTCAAATGAACGATGCGAATCGAACGGACTCACAAAAATGATCCATAACTTTCACGGCGCATTGCATGAATGAACTGGACGGGGATTCGCGACTCATATCGATGTTAAATTTGGTTCATTAAAGTGAATACTTTACACTGAGCCAAATGACACTTGGAAGCACCCATAGCAGACACATATAAAGGGCGCACCCCCGTTGCGAGACCGCCTGTAATACCAAGCATCGCGGAACCAAAAATTGTTACTTTTTTATATCATAAAATAGCATTGCCTTTCATATGTGTATAAACACATTAATTGAAACTTTCTTAATTTTTACGAGTGGCTTGATTATAATAAAAGTAAAGGTAGGTAACTCAAGAAATCTTTCGCCCCCCCCCCCCTTGAGTTTACTTTGAATCCGCTACTAAAAACACTGTGAAACAGATTATTTCAAATGAAAGAGGTGAACCTAATGGATACATAAGAATGATATCCAACTTTCCCGGTGCATCCATTGAATGGCCTGTTCATCTGCTGGATGAGATCAGTGAAGCGTCTCACTTACTGTAAGTCCTAAGTACTGACCAGTAAAACTATTTATGAAATTAACTTCCGCGAACTAAAAGTACACGGGGAATGAATATTCTAACCAAAGTCCCAATGAACTCTTAACCAATATCAAAAATCACAGTTCGAACGAAATGAGATACAAAATTATATAACGAACAATGTACACTATTCTTCGTTCCGTTAAAGGTTATAAACAGTGGTGCCGACTCCATGGGGCCTGAGGGGGCCCGAGCCCCCTCAAAGATTCGTTTGGGGGGGGGCGGAGCCCCCTCAATAATTCAAGAAAATAATTAAGTAATATAATGCTTTGTGAAATCACAAAAATATATTGGTGATTTTTATTTCCCATGTTTGACAATAGTTACCTTTTAAAATAAATTCAACAACGTGTGCTGAAAAAAATAATTATAAGGTTAAGCAGGATAACCCATTATAACCCAATGTTCATTCAAAGCAACGTCAAAAATGTACAAATTTTCAGCTCTATTTAGGAAATATCTAAACTACGTATTATTTTGGGGTGTAAATTTTGATGACGAAATATTTATCTGCCTCGACAATTATGATCGAGTGCAAAATTTTCATCTATTCAGAATAAAAAATCTTGAAATTTGATTTCTACCTTAAGCAGCTCTGGGTTATAAAGGGCTAACTGAATCAAGTGATGTGAATCATGGTAGTGTTTCGGTGCTGCGACACACTTTGAATTTAACCTCTTCCCGGGGCAAGACCTCCGATATGGGCCCCCCAATATTTTTTATAAGTCGGCGCCCCTGGTTATAAACAGTTAAATATCGTAACTATCATTATAGTTACAGCACGGCTTTCAGAGTTGAATATTTGTGCATTCGTAAGAGCGCGTTTTTGAAGATAAAATGTGAAATTTTTAATTTAACTGTGTAAATATAAAATGATTCACCTGAAATGCTACCATCTATTTACTTCATAATTACTATTCTTATTGATTTCATAATCTACTGTAAATACGCCTTATGTCACCGTGAAATTACAAAATAGTAAGAAGACGACAAGGTTTTGTTCAAAATGAACGACTCATTCTTAAACGACACAGATCCAACCCACCCACAAACGCGTAACATAGCCTATCTTCCGTATATATAGACGGTCTTCACAGGGTCTTCCCGTCCCTTCTCCTCTCTCGTGAGAACGAGGGAAAAATGTGTGTTGGGGGGGGGACACGTTTGACGTATTGGGTGCGAGGCTTGGGAGGTCGAAAGAGATAGGGTTGGCGTGAGTAGGGTGTATACATACATATATATGGCGGCGGACGGGAGAGGTGGTCCAGGGTCGAGGGATTCTCAGAGATTCATTTCGGTGGGAACTTTCTGAAATTCTACCGCCACCTCTGCGCCCCGCAGCGCGTATACACTCGCTCTATTCTGACAAGGAATCCGATGTGTGCAATGCCTAGTAACACCGCTGGCTTCTCGTGCGATATCAATGGAAGATATCCTCATCTGGGCGTTGAAATCTGTCACGCATGATCTGCGGTTAATTAGTAAAAGTAAAGGAAATTGTGATGAGAAGAAATTATAGATATTATTCAATATTCTAGAGCCCTACCCCGATACTGAGACTTACAAGTAAAAGGAATATGCCGGAATTCGTGAGTGGAATCATCATCAGGGACGCCAACTTACAAAAAATATTGGAGGAGCCCAAACCGGGGATTGTGTCCCGGGAAATTTTATATGTAGAAAGTTTTAAGTTTTTTAAGCTTTTTAGAAGAGTCATATGATCAAAATTAGAACCCTGATAGCTCGAATCTTGAGATCTGGACACTCCGGGGAAAATCAACAAGCGTGACATATTTTTTCCTCACACCCATAACGAATTTTTGACGGGGCTCGGGCCCCCTGAGTCCCCATGGAGTCGGCGCCACTGATCATCATCCCAATCAAACAGCTGTTCACAGCGATTTCTTGTACTTATAATTTGCATTCCATCCATTTAAACCAAAAATTTGCTATGGCAGTGGCAAAATACCAATCGATATACCAGAAGAACATACATAAGAACATTACTAATTCATTTTACTCGTATTTGTTTGAATACATCGCGCAGAGAAAACATTAAAAAACAAACGATGGCGCCAACATTATGCAACCCGCATCACGTGTCTACCCCTCTTTGCGGTTGACGCGATATCACATCATAAAATAAAAATTGCATAGTTAACAAATCAGAGCTAAGAATTTTTGTAATTATTTTTCGCAGCTCTTTTGGCATCCATGCATGCGTTTTTAATTAAAAGACAGAAGCCGCCACCGGGGATAATTTGGGCTTTTACATAGTTACCATTGAAACTGTTTATACAAAGTCACCATAGAACACAGTACCGTGTCCGTTGGGAAGGAGTTGAACTTTATGAATCATAAATTTATGCTAATTAAAAGCTTAAAATATCATTTAAAAGAAATTTCACACTGACAACGTGAATAATCGAAAATAATGAGTAGTTTTAGAAATAATCCTAAAATTATTAGATAAAAATAATCTCATTTTGTGGCAGACTTAAGGCAAAGCGAGAATCAAATTTTAAAACTGAATTACCGTATAAATACATTGCGGCTATTTATACAACGATGTTTTCATCTCTCCTCCTCACGAAGGAATCTCTGATACGCATCACAATCGTAAAAAAAAATAAATGTTTCTCACCCTTCACAGCTTGCTAAAGGTCAAATAAGCCTCACTGAGAAAATAACTCAATTCAGCCTATTCCAAGCTGTCTTTTTGACGAACGACAAAATAAATCGAATGTTCAAACCCAACTGGTAAAAAACAATGGAATAAAAAAATAATAATTCAATTTTTAGTTACGAATTAATTTATTTTAATTTTTCCGGCTATTTTTGATTGATCACAGACTTAAAGAACAAGTGTCTGCACGAAAAGAAAACTACCACTAGAGTAATTAAAAAAAGCATTTTCAGGGATATGTAAACCAATGGTATTGCACATAGCAGTCCTCTCATATGACAAACTATTACTGCTTCATTACATAGGGAATCTTTATCACATACTTTATTCAAAATTTATCTTAGGGGCTTTTGTGAGCTACGTATTTTCTTCAGAGCTATTATCTTATATAATTCGTTTATCTTCTGGGAAATGATATATAACCTTTTATCTTTCCTATAAACGCGATCTTAATGAAATCAAAACAATAATGAGATCTTGACTAAGATTTCGTTCTCATTATTGACTTTATTCAAGGCACCAACTATTGTGCTTGTGATGAACTGCATTTACCCAATTTAATTTTTTATTTCATTAAAATAAACTATGCGAAAATCCACTGAGAAAAAAATGATTCGCCATCACCATGATTCGAACCCGGATCCCCCGATTACCTGTCGAGTGCTTTAGCCAGTTTAGGTACCGAGGCGTCATTCTCCCCTGTGGAAATTTCTCCCCTGAGAATGAAGCTTCGGTAGCTTAACTGGCTAAAGCACTCGACCGGGACTCCTGGGATCCGGGTTTGAATTCCGATCAAGGCGAATGATTTTTTTCTTTACATTGCGGGTGATTACGTAAAGTTATCAGCATGGCTAGACCCGGTATTAAAAAAATAAACTAAATGCGTAAAAATTAGATAATAATGTGCTAGCTACAGTAGAAAAGGTAAGGTTGTGATCCCTATGATAAAATTCATCGTAATAATGTTCTCTAAATCCCACTTGTTGACAGCATAAAATAAACGTGAAAAAAAGCATTCTTAGATGTAGGATGGAAAAATGATGAGTATATATGAAGCCGATGTGCAGACGGAACACTTATGTCATAACAAGGAGATAGATATAATGTCACGTCAAAATTTTTCCGAGGGTTATAGATCTACTTTTCTCGCCTTAGATGCAGCCTGAAAGACTACTTCCTTAAGTGGAAAAAGATGAAAATGGCTTTTTTCTTCACCAGGAAAAAATAAATAAAAATCAAATCTGAGATGGAGAGGGCGTTTAACATCTTCCATCATAGATGAACCACTCGAATAGAGACGATGGATGACTCAAATAGACGCATATCTAGGACGCTCTAGATTTTCACGAAGATATGTGAATACGTTTCTCCCATCGGTATGAGAATAAATAGCCCGCACAGCAGACGATGCGTCGATATTCCAAAAACCCACCTCATTCACCACCATCCAAGGAATTTCTATCGCTCCATTTGCCTTAAGAATCCTCACCGTTGGCTTTTTAAAATAAAAGAATACAATTTACATTCTTGGTCTCCTTGGCGATTATTTTTACTCAGTGAACGATAAAATCTATTTCACACAAACTTGGCTCATAAAATCTCATTTATATCCTCTAGAGAATTTCATAGCATAATTTTCTGCTTCTGAGTTTTAATCCCTAATACACAATAATGTTTTTTGTCTCTTTGGTTGACAAATGATTTAGTTGATGATAAAATGTGAGGCATAGCTTTCTTTGCATTCTCCTTGTTGGAATTCTAATGATAATTTAAATTCATTTTATTCTATAAGGATATCCTAATCGAATCAGAACATCGAAATCATCGCGTCCCTGTAGAATAAATCATCAGAAAAGTGTGAGTAAATACATCAGTGCAAAGCAGAATATTTAACGGAGGCTTACGGATCAAGCATATAAATATTATCCGTCATAAAACACCAATTTGTTTCACTGGGACTGATTTTACCCCTTACTATGCGACTTTACCCTAAAATCGAAGATATTAGAAAACATATTTGGAATTAATGAGCTAAAAATTATTTTTTAAGTCTTGAAAAACAACACAAATAATGTGATAACATTGAAATAAAAAAGATACTGTGAATAGTTCAATAAAAGTTTAAACCAACAGGTGCGAAATGGACAATATATCCGTCACGTTTTACTCTAGCTTGCACCCAGTAAAAATGAAAAATAAAATATGAATTTATTACATGCAAGCGTTATTCTGTGGTGAGTAAGCTCCACGTTTTAAATTAAGATGCATCCTCAAAAAATTATGAAGATGCTATTTCTATGGCAACATCGATCATTTAGATAAGGAAATGAGAGATATACCTACAAAAGGCTGCAACTCAGGTTGAAAATACATATCATTCAAAAAAGTGGTATTGCTCTGTATCTTAAATAATAAGCACTGAAGATAGCCAAAGTATCTTACTATCGTTAATGAAGTGTTTTTCCAGCCAAATATTATCCAAATATTATGAGAATCCTAAATCCAGATCCTTTAACTTTAACCACTGCCAATACTTCATAAAAACTTTTTATTCCACAAAGTGTAAGTGAGGTAGAGTTTTACATCTCTCCTGAGATCCTGGGTTCGATATCACCGTAGAGTGTTCTTCGTCATTAAGGTAATGATTGCAAATGGGGGTCTACTGATTTGGTCATAGGATAAGCCACGCCTAATGGATTCAAAGGATATGCATACAGGAAAATCGTTTGGAATGCCTATACCATGACGATTTCAATGAGAAAGAACGAGGATATGATGAATAAATCTAAGATTTTGATTTCGTAATATAGGTATAATACTATATTACAATAATGACCTCAAAAGTAGTCCACAACGTGAAACCAGGGTAGCCATTACCCTCTGCCAATGCAAAACATTTCTTTCGAAAAAGTACGTATTGGATTACTTAAGCCTTTTATTTTGTGGTTCAAAAATATGTTTTCCAAATAAGCCATTTAATGGATGCAGGAGAAAAAATTTATCATAGGCTTGAGGTATATTTTAGAGCCTTTACAGAAAAGCTACCCAATTTCGGCATAAATTGAAGTTTTTTTTTACTCAAAAGTAAGCAAAGTTTCAAGCATTATAAATGCTCAATATATGTAAGAATTTATTTATTTACAATCACAGGCATTATAGAGAGCTGCTTTCATATTTTTGTGATTAATAAAAATGTTAGATATAGCTGAGTAAAAATTTACGGCTTCTGTTTTGGGGCATGCGCGTCCCTCTTCGAGATGAAATGCGATGCCAAAGATTTGGAAAGTTATGACATCGATGCTCGGCATCATCCCTTAAGGCTATGCGGAGAGCTGGACTTTGTTTGCACACCCAAGTATGGACGAATTCTAGGGAATCAGGGAAGTCCATAACTACCAATGAGATGTCGCTGAATATTAATAACAGAGCTCCACAAGACATGGAAATCGATCGATCTGTTTGATAATACCTGGATTCCACCTTCCTACCTTGGCTCCTAATGAATGGATTTCACTGATTTCTGACATGCATACCAGGTGAGGCAAATGAAAGAATCTACTTAAAGGGAGATTAAGAACGCCCGAGTATTACATGCAAGGCCAAACATAGATTTCATCAAAGGCTTTAACATTCAAGCAGATACAACCTCGGCCGTCACGTTCCTCATGGTTTATGATCAAGCTAACACAACAAACTCATCAGTAATCAGGTGATAAAGATGTGTTTTACTCAGTTTCTATAATACCCAAAAATTCGGTGGAATCAAGCTCATTCGTCTGTATATGGTTCGTCATCTCGAAATACCTCGAGAAAAGAATATGTATTAAAACTTTTCAAGGAAGGGAAAAAATAAGTTTCACAGTCTGTGCGCATAGTATGCCCATTTTATATGCACTGATTAAATTTAGTAATTAGGCACATAGCTCAATAAAAAGTTATGAGGCTTGTATACCAACATGTATTATATTCAATCTGTACCCGAACTTTTAAGTGAAAAAGTCATTTACTAGTCTATAAAACAACTCTATTGCTTTATCCAGTCTTTAGATGATGCTGTGCACTGCATAAATTAGTACTTAATACACCACGACCATGATATGGAGTACAGGTAAGAAACAAATACATAGCATTACAGCAGCTAACCAATACATAACAAATAGTCAATCTATGAGTATCTCCATAACATGACGATACGGAAGAAAGTTTTTCAGCGTCTAAAACTTATGTGCCACTTAATACTTGCATAATCATCAATTCATGAAATGGCTATCCACTTTTAAGTTCATGAATTAGAACCCTAAGGTAATATTTCAGTATTTTAGCACTGTTCCAATCCTTTGCCAATTCGACAAAATTTTGTACATGGGATTGCAACATCGTCGAAATAAAATTTCCTCTGCTTTATTCATACTTCAGGGTGATTTATGTATTCGAGGACCAAAACGCATAACTTCTGCAGATAATTAAAACAGGGACGTGCTTTTCATGGGCATATGCTCCCACTCTGCACGGTTTTCGCCCCCCATACCTGAGTTAATTAGTCATCGCCCTTTCACCAGCCCAGGGCGTTTTTGCGGCCAGTCTCTGTCCAGCAGTGGAGACGCCTGCTCCGAGCCGCTGTTCCTCCCTGCGTCAACCCTCATCGCAGCTGAGGACCTCACGGTTTATTTCATCATTTCCACTAATGCCTCGAGCAAGAAACAGGGAGGTTCCTTTTCATCTCTAAGGCCTACGAGACGAAAACCCAATGCAGCGTGACCAAGCGTTCTGAATAGATATTTCTCCTCACTGGGATCTCGAAAATTGAATGCTGACGGATAGGAGCACTTGATGTCACATTTTTTATGAATTTAATTAATAATGCAATTGTAATGAGGTAATGTGACATTGTTGATGTGACAAGTGTATTGATGGAAGAGTGAATGAACTTCATGTTTTGCGAAATGAAATACGACATTGAAAACAGAAAACTTGACGTTGACAACCTAGGAAAAATATTAATTTGGCCTGAGTAGCAAAACTTGAAGCAATAAGCAACACAACGATAAAAATGTATACTTCACAGGACATTAAGAGTGGCGCTAGTACGACGATAACTGAGGAAAATGGAAGGATAGACTCCTTATCCCTGGAGGAGATCTCTCAGAATTCGGAAAGCAAGAGAAAATCCTGCGAGGATGTAGTATTTTCCCTATTAATGATGGATAACTAAATAAAATGTAAGTTTTTTTAATAGCAGGCAAGACGTCAAATGACGCAGTGAGAGGATAGATCCTAAGTCCTAGAAGAGGTGTATCAAAAATTGGAATGCAAGAACAAATCTAGCACAGCTGTAGCATATTCTACTAATAATGGTATATAAATAAATAAATTATAACTGTCTTAATATTACATGCTAACCTAATTCACATAAATAACTCATAGTTCGATTCCGCTGGGGTTTTCTCCCGCCTGTGGTAGTTCCCTCAACCCCATGCACGCTGGTGATGATCTGTGGCCACCTATGAAGAAAAGTATATCTCTTAACACAAGACGCCAGTATCACGTGCGCGAATACACACCCTGAAAAAATTCTATAATATGATTCATAAGAGTCGTATCACATAATTTGTAATTGAATGGTAATTGAATATCTCTATTAAAAGTACCTCAAATTCGTCCAATTTTATATGAGCGGAATATTATTCAGATATAAACCTTCTAAAATATATTAGTATCAGAATAAGGATTGCACCACCAACCAAAAAAGTAATGTCCTTGGATCATATTTTTTTCTAAAATGACTGTGTAACTCTGGCCTTAATTTTTTGGAGCTGTTACCCAGTGGTACCATGGTGCCGGAACTCGCTGGAACGCCGTAATAGTACAATATATTAGTCAAACAACACTTTTATCAATTTTGTTGCATCAAAACTTCTAATACATGCATTCGTAACATAATCAAAAAAATGTAACAAATGTGAATAATAATTTGAAAAAAAAATTTAGTAATATATCACTTGCAAAAAAAGGAATGTGCGTTCCGACTCTGCTTATTTTTCCATGACTTCACTGCCGTTAACGCATCAGTGCAATATGTCAATTTAGATACCGATTATTTTAATTAAATAACTTACGCTTACAATGACTATTTTAAAATTCTAATGCAAAAGCAGTAATAACAGAGTAGGATGTAAATAGACTTGAAATCAGAATACTATTTAGACTAATACGAAGAGTAGCCTCCTGAAAATTGCGAAGCAAATACATCGAAGTGTGGAACATTCCGAAATGTTATTAATTAATCAATTTAATTAATATAATTAAATTTCCGAATAGTCAACTCGTATACAAATAGTTTCAATGAAATATCAGGTGATCAGTATATCCTAAGGGTTTGTCTCCATTTCCCAGTAACAGTCTGGCTGGGATTTCTAACGAAGCTGGGCAGCAGTGCCTTGGCATGAGCTTGCGGGTGGAATCCAGGTGATACTGCTGGACAGCTGACTTTACCCTGGCTTTGCAAGCCCCAAGAAACCAATTAGTCTCCAGAAATCAAGGCCAGCTGGGGGATAAAATTTGTCTACCCTTCTGTACAGGTGACACTACCCGTAACGAGAGTTTTAACACTATAAGTCACTTTGAATCTACAACTCATTCCAATGAAAGGATGATGTAATTACCGTGAAGTCAGTTAAATATTAATTTTGTATCCTCCACTTAAGCCAAAACGGAGACCATGGATAAAATTCGCCATCATTCGCGGGAAGCATCATTCGGCTAAGGTGGTATTTTAACCCTCATCATCAGATCAGGTATGCTACACCAAGCTGTTTGCTTCCAAGGCGAGATTTGTTTATATTTTAGGGTAATTTATTTTTCTAAAGACCAAAATGAATAACCTCTGCAGATAATTAAATGTGGGACGTACTATTAAGGACCTTTCAACAGTATTCTCCTGTACCTATGTTAATTAGTGTGTAATATCGGTGAAAATATTTTGTAATGACACATTTTCTTCCTGGGGTAAAATTTACCCGTTCGCATGACCGCGTGCAAAGTTACTTGTCATATCCAATGATTCAAATGGAGAGAAAAATAGAGAACGTTGTCATAGGATTTCATAATGAATTTATGAACACCCATTTTCTCACGCTGTCAGTTTAAGTTTCATCAATGGTGATGCTCACGTATTTCAAATAAAAATCAGGAAACATGATACCATCGAATGCAATACACTTGAAACACTAAAAATGTATCAACGATTAGGCTAGTAATATATTTTCACGGTGGTCATTTTTCAAGTAACCTATTCCTTGACTACATGAATAACGATAAATGCCATACATCAATAAGATTAGCATTGCACTTACACCGCAGAGCAGCATGAAACATAGCACAAAATCTTAGAACCGATGTACCACCTGCTACAAAATGTAAATGGATATGGAAAAACTTTTGTTTAAAGATGGATAGGAAAAGAATAACTGCTATGCAGATAAATTGATTTATTTTTCTTAAAAGAGTACAGAAGGCTCAGAATAAAAATGCATTTTATAGCGGTTTAAATAATTATTCTTCTTGCTCATACCACGGCTGGTCCTCCGGAGGGTGTTAGATGGTAAATATCACTAGCATAGATGCCTAAGAGCATATGGATGATACGCTACCGTAATAAAAAATCTGGTAATTGATAATATTTTTCAATAGATGTAGCCATATGTGAAAACATTAAACCCCTACAAAACCGTTATCGCAAGATGAACATGCTCTGATACATTTGACCATAATGAACCCAGCGAAGCAAGTGAATTGATACAGTCGGAGAAAACTCTCCATTACGAGGACATATTTTCACTATAATTTATAGCAGTTGAGAAAATTTTTTTTCTTGCCTAACATGTTTATGCCTCATCTCAGCCACACAAACACCACCATCCCATCTTCTGGACCTTCACGCTTCGCAATTTCGCCATCAGCCGAAAAACCAGCTAGGAAAAACACGTCACTCCCGTCACCAGGGGGGACGCAAAACTCTCTCTCTCTCTCCGCCGATACGGAGAAAAGTGGAAGAAAAAAGGGTTTGGGGACTTCACCTGCACCCGTCCCGTACACAACAAACCCTCTTCCTACCACCTCCGTGTCCCATTCCCCTGCGGACTCCTTTTCCTGTTTTCCGTATTTCCACCCCTACCACGCTGGTATATCTTTTCTCCCAAGCCCTCCCTTTCGTCCCAAAAGGCTCCTTAACAGTTCCTCCAACACTACACCCCTCGCGACTTCCCCCACATTGTCCTTTTTTTCCATTTCCCTCACCACCAACACATTCATCTCCCAACCCCGTTATTCCTCCGGAGAGAGACGAGAGAGAATAAAGACTTTTATCTAACCATCAATCTCGCCCACTTCCTTTCACCCTTTGCGACGAACGAACTCTTCCCTACGCCCATCCCAAACCTACCTTCCTATCCCACCAGTTCCTCTGCCTTTTACTCCCTCCAAAAACTCCCCTTTTTGTCCTGGAGAACCTCCCCCTACCTCGTATCCAAGTCCTTCATTAATCAACTCGTTAAGGAGCACCGTCCAACGCTAGCGCACGGCACTCATTCTCAAAGAGGACTCTATCTGCCGTTTTCCCCTTCTTCACCATCTCCCCAATATACACAGCTTTAATATATTGTCATCTTTAATTAAATCTATAATTGCTCGTCTCGAGGGGCTTAAAACGGAACAAGCCTTTTTGCATGGTGAGGTTTTTCATGTGGAAGAGTAGAGAGAGGTTTGAGCGCAGAGGAACAGGACTCGCGATTCTTTTCCTCAAAGGTAAGCAATACCCTCCTCCCTCCCCTAATCTCGCGTTTGAATAAAATTCTCGTTGCGGGTAGCGTAGGGGAAAGAAGATGTAAAATGAGCGGTTTTTTGGACAGAGAGGAAAACAACGATTACGTTATCCTCATTCGCCTCCGGAGTTCATTCAGAAAGAGACAGTATTCTTTCATCAGACGGGAAGTGGGACACTTTGAGACTAAAAGGAAGCATTTATTTTTATTTCGGCCACAAATTATACAATTTTGGCTACAAAATTTGTCGAGGTATTTCCAGAAGCCGATTTAATTCATAAGTTTTCATTTCTGGCCTGATCCTGTTTATTTGCATCACATCAATGTAGCAGAAAGGCAATAAATTTGAAACAATTTACATGAATATTTGATAATAAATTTAATTTGATGTTGATTCTAACTGAAATGTATGGAATAGGTAGAGAAGAATGTGAAAGAAAAATATGTATGTGTGAAAATATAAGCTGATAGGATAATTGAGTGGAGAACTGCGTCAAACCAATCTTAGGGTTGTTGGCCAGTGATGATGATGATGACGTTGAGAACTATATTAAAATTGGTCATAAATAAAGTGTTTCGTAGAAAATGGAAAAGATATGAAAAGCTAAGGAAAATACCAAACTACGACGGAATGAGAGTCCTTTGATTTATAAAGTAAAAGCGTGAAACCAATCTTATGATTGTTGACCAGTGATGATGATGATGACGTTGAGGTCTATTTTGAAACCGGCCGTATGATAAAGTGTTTTTCTAGAAAATGGAAAATAAGGCAACGGAAATACATAACTACGACCGAGTGAGTCTGTATAATTACAAAGTATTTTGTCAAAGATGAGCCGCTTAAAAGTAAGCGGATTGGAAATGAGTCGTAACGTTCAAGGTTTTCCTCTTGATTCAGCACTTGAATAAATGTCGGCGTTGGAAATATTGTAAATACCAATAGCTTTAATAGGATAAACTCTTCCATCAATAGGTAGGAAACATACCTCAACAGTATCATCTTTGAAGTCTCTTTCTAGATAGACATTGAGAACCTTGTTGGAAGGCAAGAGGTGGAATCAAAGTCGAGGATACCATTAATCTTGCTGTCACGCAACATTTTCCTCATTAAAAGGAAAACTGACACTTCTTTCTGAAATTGATAGATCTCCCTCTCTCACGTGGATATGGGTCAAATATATGCACATGGGATGAAAATCAACGCAAGGAAAATGATCTATTACAATGATAAAAAGGAAGAAAACAATAAATCTATCGGAGAAGAAACTGGATGGGGACAATTTAATTGCTATGCTCACCACACCATTTCGACGACCTAACCTAGTTACACACCATATTTTTAAATCGAAAAAGATTTTGAGAATATTGTTGCTACATTTTCTAAAACTTTAACGAAGAAAAACAGAAAAAAACTACATGATATCGATCCAGCTAACACCAACTGAATGATGTGTAATATAATATATATTTTGATTCTCACACACCGCGGAAAAATCTCGGTTGAAAAGCATGTAAATTGTAAAAATAAAGGCAAAATAATGCAAAGACGAATGAAACAATATGATATCAGGTGATATTGAATCACATTAGTCATCCTGTTATATAGCCAACTTAATTATTCCACACGTCAACAGGAAAATAAAAGAAGAGTGGAAAATTTTCTTACCAAATTTCATTCAGTCAAAGGAAACCTGAAACAGAAATTTGAAATTCTTTCGTCTTTTCATCACCTGGAGATGGATTGAATACGTCTGAGTTTGCGAAAAACTCCAAGGAAATGGCTAATATAAGAAATTGTAAATGTTCCGATGGAAGAAGAAAAAAAATAGACTAAAAGATCACACTAAAAGATTTTCACGAACTCACATCGCCTACTTATACTCATAAAATCAGATTTAACACAGCAATATTAACTTTTTCATTTATGTACTAACAAAACAATATAATGTAATACCAATACAGCCTTTGAAAGGATCTAAGGCCATAGCCAGAAACGTTTATAAGAGTTTACCTGGAGGGGAGCCCTCATTAAAGCGAAAATGGAAATAAATACATGATATTGCCACAGGTATCACTTGGCGATATACTAAATTCCTGCGAGTGCCTTGAGGGGATATGGATCCCTCATTAAAACGAAAATGTAAATTATTATGAAGATATTGATACAGATGTTACTCAACTGGCGATGAATTAAATGTCTGCCTTCACTTAAAACAAGAAAAAACTTAATTGTGAGGATGAGACCGAAAAAAAAGCACCACTGCAATAATCTCCAAATCTGGCGGGACTGATTCAATTACATGGGGCACCCAGCCGCTGCGGAGACCGAACTATGCCACACGCCATTTGGTCGCACCGGGGACCAAAAGGTAATGTAAATGGAAATTTATGGCCATTGACTTAAGCGCGGAGACAGTTTCGAGCCAACGCCTTTGCTGATTCCCTTCCCTTCGGTCCCAGGCAACGCTCGGAGCCAACCAGTGCGTGGACTGGGTCGGTGTGAGAACGAAGGCACATGTGCGGGTGTCACCCACCCAGACACCATCGGGAGGATGACGCCCATGCCTCCGTTCCGAGGACAACAGACGCCCTCTACGCATGCAGACGCATAATCCCGAAGCCGATGCGAGAATTGGAATTAGACGCACACAATAACTATGGCCTCTAAACCTATTGTTTGCCAACTGGTCTGTTGCAACACCTTGAGGTGCCGCAAGGTACTAATCAGGAGATAATCCTGCTTATGAAGGAGGAAAAGATAAGGGGTACTCCATTCAAAGGACCTTTTGCCGGGAGTGGTGATAATAAATACTTAATCATAAATGTCCTCCCTCATGAGAGCCGATGGCGATGCTACAGGAATTCACCGAAACTTTAGCAGCTATGGAGATAGAGGAGATTACCCGAATGAAATCCCGAGAAGAATTTATTTGCTCTATTCAAAACTAATTAATTGCCATGGTTAATTCCGCTGCATAGAAAAAATTAGCGAAAACTAAACCATTGGAGAAAGAAATCATAAGATTTAAGTCCCCTAAAATCATTTCCGGTATTCATAAAAGAAGTTAGTGACAGCCTTGAGTAAATCGACGTAAAAACTAGCGTAATGTTTCACGGTGCTAATTTCAGCAAAATTTCTTTAGTGGGTACGCAATGTCATAATCATTTAATGTATTGATTTTCTTAAGTGTTTATTCATCTTTGTTATCTGTATTCGATCATGAAAAGCACGGATATTACTTTAGAGGGTTCTCCAGTCGGCCACGCATACGTGTTGTCACTCAACTCACAAAAAAATAGGTATACTAAATCACTACTGGCGCAAAATAAAGAAAAATCCACTTTATTATCACAGTGAGCGCGGAAAAGAATCTTAGTTCATTCTTAAATGGCTGAAAGGTGGTGCTCAGTACACGTGTTTTAATTTAGCACAAGGGAAACATGCAGTTATTTATTTGTAAGTATTTACTATATTTCTGCGCTAGTATTTTATAAAATAGTCATTTAAATCATTACCAATATTCTTAATACATGTAGATGCAACTGTTTGCAAAGAATAACAGCAACAAATAATGATACTCCATCTCTATATTGTAAAATTCATAAAAATGCATTAAATTCGTTTTATATTGTTTTATGGACCGAATGAATGCCATTCACGGCCAAGGACATGGTATTTCGTTTTCAGGCCCGTTAAATGGGTGATATTACTGATTAAACGAATATTGGGTTTCGGAAATGTCCAAAGGCTTCACGTGGAATCCGAATAAGGGGAATTTAACCCATAGCTAATGCGAATGCAATCAATTTTTACTATTTCCATCTCCATTAACTCTATTTTATACAAACTTGGTTATGCATTTTGGTCGTTAAACAGATACAGTCGTAGACCTACATATAGCTCATTACTTTCTTGATAACAATAAATACCCTGTGTTCGGTTAATACGAATAATATATCGTAGGGTAAAATACTTCTAATACCTCTAATTTTAATGAGATTTGTGTGGAGATTAACGGAAATAAAATTCTCCCCACTTAAAAATTTGTGGTAAGTAGGTAGAATTATCCAGGAAATCCAAGCTATTTTAAAAAGTATTTTTAACCTGAAATTGATTTTCCTGTTTCCCATATGGCCAACTTCCGGGAAATAACATCTCCTGCGAAAAGTATATGAGCCGTTGAGATGGATTCTGACCTACCTGCCCTCAACAGATATGCATTTGGTGTTTGGAAAGGTTTCCTGGTGCCTATGATCCTTCTAAGTTGAGGAGGACTGACGTTTAATGTGGGGTGGGACCTTCAGATATTCCTCAATTACACTCAATTATGTCAAAGCATCTCGTTCAGTTTTGGTCATAAATGAAACTCAATGAGTAATTTGAAATAACATTGACCTTAAATACTTTCCTTAATATTGAATTTGGAGTTACTTATAAATTGATTTCATCCCCGTATAGCATGAATCGACAAATGCGAGCCTATCCAACTTGACTGCTTAACAATGACATCGTATTTTTGCAGCAACAGCCGAATCTCCAATGCAGTACACTTTTTAACAATAAGATTGATAATTTATAATTAATATACTTTATTGCTATTTTCAAGCTATAATTGGTTTTACAAAAAAACCGAAACCATTGAAACATTTTTCGGAATGTAAAAGAACTTTAAAAATCACATTGAAGATAAAATTTCTCAAAAGTCACTCAAAAGTATACATCGGGAGTATTTCCTTTCAACTTGACCAGATATTTGAACAGATTAGGCTACTCTAAAAATTCGAATATGATGAAAAACATAAATCAAGGGTTATTAATTAATCCACATTTGTTACTCAATAGTGTACACGATACAGTAATCTACCAATTTTACCACTAAGAGGCTTCTATACCTACTATTTATAATGACTACTATTTGAAAATGCGGGTAAAGGAAGATGAAGTATTGAAATCATTTGCTTAAGTGTTCACAGGATTTCTAGTGATTTGAATCTCTTTTTATCATCAACGTTTTAATGGACGACTCGTCGTTGTCTTCTGGGTTACCTAACGAATAAGTTTGACACACAAGCAATTCGCCGGGATATAAATACATCATAATTGATATTATCCTTCCTACCTAATTGTAGATAGGTTGTCTATGCGATAAAAAATATGGCAATGATGTTGTTTGTAACGAATTTTTTTACTCTCTGTGTGTGTTAAGTTTCGTATGTAGCAGTAAGCCCAATGCTATACAAGTATTCATCGCAATTCCGGAATGCCACATCAAGGTACCAATCACTCCAAACAATTGGTATAACATGCACCCATGCATAAGACTTAGATCCTCCAATCGCTATTATCCAGTCACAGATGCACCCAACTCTTCTGAGACTAATTTTTTTTAGTGAGAGGAAATTTTTGCTCAAGTTGGTCACCTATAAACCATTTGACCATGAATAGATCCATTTTTTAAGCTTTTGGAGCAGAAAAAGAAGACCAGAAGTTACAAGCAGAGAATAGTGAACTGTTCTCCCTTAAATTCTTTCATGAAAGGTTAAATTGATATTTTCGATAGCTTGCTCAATAAAATAATATCCGTTTCTTGCTAAAAGAGTTTCCAGAGGAACATGAAAATGTAATTTTTTAAATTTAATTTTCATAAATCGAAACTGATGAACTCATCCATAATAAGCAACCCAACATTCGGGCTAATAACTGATACAACCTTGTTGCTAAGATATAAGGAACTACCAAATAACTCCGACGCGATTAGTGTAATTGAAGAAAAAAATAAGGATTGTTCCTAAAGCAATAACTGAATAGAGATATTTTGAATAATTGACAATATATTAATTATGTATCGGTTAAAAATGTAAGAAATATAACGCTTGTATTAAATTTTCTGATGTGCGTGCCTAAATTTATTTTTCAAGGATAAATAGGAATGTCCGGTCATTGCAAAACTCACCCAACCCTTCTGAGACATCAGTTTTTGCCCCGATTGATCACCTTTAAACCCTTTGACCATGAATAGACCCATGTTTTTAAGCTCTAGGAGCAACAAAGGAACACCAGACGTCACTGGCAGGGAATAGGGAACGGATCTCATGAGCCCTCGGGGAAGAAGCCAGGGAAACCAAAGGTTTAGAACGTCTGGGGAGAAGATGCCACGCCCTCTTTCGAGACGAAAAGTACCCCTTCCACTCCGTGCACTACGCTCCACAGGCCACCCTCCCCTTCTCACAGCGAGTCCTCCTCCCAATACTCCTGCTGCCCTCTCCCGACCTCCTGGAGAAAGGGCCTTCAGCTTCCTCTTCTCACATTCCCTCTCTCCTTCCTTCTCTTCGTTGAAGTGCCCTCCTGACACGTTCCCTCCTCATCCTCTCGAGTCTTTTCTCCTTCAAACCACCAGTACATCGCGCAGGAAAACGAGAGAAGCCCCTCGTTCAGAAAGAAATAGGGGTTCCCAACAAACTGCATTGCGTTTTGTGAAATTTGCTATACGGAATAATGGTTATTCTAATATAAAAAGTAAACCAAAGGTTTACATGAACTATGAAATATAAAATCGTAAATTTAGTTAGCTATTTTTGATATCAGTATAATATTATATATCTAGGGTTTATATCTACGAAATTTCTCTATCTACTCATTATCTCACACTTCAATCTCGACTTGCGCGTAATGACATCTTATAACTAAAAGACAATAAAATGTGGGCAAAATAACTCCAAATTGATATAAACAAAATGGCATATCTCTGCATTTTGAAATAATTGAACCGTTGTCTTTTTGAATATTGCTGTTTTTGAATATATTCTTATATATAATGCAATTAACTATCACTTGCCAAATTTTTATTGATAATGTAAAAAAAATCTGCTTTTTTCTAGGAAAAAATTGTAATAACCAGAAAAAAGTTTCCTACTGTCGACCATATGTTACGCAGGGAAATTTATTCCAAACCAATTACTTTAATTTGTTAAAATATTTTAAGCAGATTCCCAAAGTTTTGTTTTAAGGAAAAAAAAAAATTGAGGAATGAAATAAGGTATTTTGATGACACTTCTGAGTTTTGTTCATTCGCGTCGAAGCAAACGGTTGAGATATAAGGAGAGTAGTTTCATAAATATATCGTAATAAACGCAACAAAGTTTTGGGTTCGATTCTCAGTCATACCGCATTCCCCTCTGATTTATGGCTTTTTCCATCTACCACAGCGCCGTTACCCCGGTTCTAGATTGTGTTACTGTTCCTTTCTCACCCTCTCTCTCTATGAAATTATATTCTGGTAAATATATTAAATGATATTACTGGATTTGGAAAAAAACATTCCTGCAGTATCGACATGGCTAATCTACTATTCAGGATGCTATGATTCGTCTAAAACCCCAAACCCTGAGCTACATACTATTCCTGTTCAACTAATATGGTATGGTATTTGAAGGAGGCGACCAACAACTAAGGTCGTTTGGGCCATGAGGGAAAGGTATGGAAGGAAGGGTGGAGAGTAACCCAGCGACGGCGTTAGCCTCCTCCTAAGGAATGACACCAAGGGGACCACGGCTTAACGTCCTATTCGACGGACGGAGTGTTGCACTTGAAATGCCCTGCACAAAGTACTCAAGTAGGAATATGGTGGTCTCTATATAATATCTGCCACCTCGGGATTTGAACCCAGGCTTTCCATTGAATAATATTTTGATTAGGAATATCAGATTCTGATGAAATTAATTAAAAATTTAGTTCATATGCAACATTAAATATTTCGGCAACAATTACCAAACCGGTTTGATAAACTCTGTCAAAATGGCCACAGCAGTTCAATAAAAACTACTAAAATCATACTATATAGTATGAAACACTAAAAAGATTTAAACTCAGAAATACATTGCACTTGCTGAAAATAATAAAATTAGGAGTTTAATTGAAGTTTCCGGAAAATAAATTTAAAAAATTGGGGAAACTACTCCTTCAGGAAGCATTGAACGTGGTCTTTAACCCTACACTGCATGATTTTTTCAAAATTGATGAAATAAATCATAGGTACGTACATTAAGCATATGTTCATGGAAAAAATAATGAAAAAATTTTTTTCCAAAATTTTGAGTACTAAAGTTGCAAAATAGTAGCCGTTCCATATATGGCACACCATGCAGTGGTCACCCAATTTTATTAGTGCTTTCAAAAACCTATGTAAAGCACAGATTACCACTTTAAAAGACTAAATGATAGCATATATTTCCGGTGATGGCTTTCATGGGCCCCTGGATTACTGATGCATGTGAGCCACTAAATCCTATCCTAAATCCCCCCACCCCTTACTCACTTTAGACGAGATATAGGCACTTTCAGGTTATTTCATACGTACCTTATATAAGTTTTTATACTTACTTTCATTCAAATTTATAATTAAATCGATTTTTGATCCAGGCCACCAGGCGAATACCCCCACCTGTCTCTCATTGCCGCCGGCCCTGATCACTCAGTAATTGTAAGTAAAGGAGAGAAATTATACAAATAGTGTACGACTTGACTTGCAAAGGAAGCCATTCAAGTGTCACCACCAGATCTCGTTCAAATTTGGGTAGGTGATAGGAAATGGTTACCCATGAGATGCAGTTTTTGTTCCGCCACCAACGCTCAATACTTTTCGAGATATTAGTAACGGGAAGTACCAGAACACTCCTGCATATTATACACCCCGCAATCCAAATAATGGGCCCTTCTACACCCTCGCTATGATGAAGAGCACTGATGGCGTATTGTTGTGCTGCGGATTGCATAACTTCAGCATTTTTTTTTCCATCTTTGGATGGATTACTGCCTTTTCCCTCTTGCTTTTCTGTGCAAGCAATGTCAGGAATGGTGACCTAGGGAGGACCCCGGCAAAAAGTTATTTTCTTGCCCCTTTGCACAGAGTAATCCTCAGCTCAGTTCTGAATTCTGCTAGAGATGTGTATTTTGCGATATGCTTATGAATGAACATTCATCCATATAATAGCCGTGAGTTGATCACAATGACATCATGAAGGTGGTAGAATAGCCGAGAGTACTACTTTTTTATCACATTTTAATCTCCCTATTATGCTGTCTAGGAGATCTACTCCTCCCATTTGATGGTTATATATCATAATCATTTGTGGGCTGTATGTTTTCTTTTTCTCGTGTCTTTTTGTTTTTTTTTGTTTGTTTTCTTTTGTTTTGACTTGATTGAGTGACAGCTGGCCAATGAATTTGAGGGCAGAGTGAAATCTTTGTTATCCATCCATTGCACAGCTGACACATCTACACCCTCTTCTGTCGTGGTACATTTTTCTAAAGTTCCACGTCCCTTTTTTCTCAAATCTATTTCCAAAGAGAGCTTCCGACATTGTACTCTGTTTCTTCGTAATGTCCCTAGTGATTCAATTCCTCGTTTGTTTACGTAAACCACCAAGGGCAATGATATGTGCTAGTTGTCAAAGAACACCTTATGGTATTTATGTTGTGGAATATAACTCCAGAGACGCACTACTACATTTGCACTTGCACCCAAATAAAGCTCTTCAGCACGCCGATTGGTTTCGTCCCTTTTTTACAGTATATTACGGTATTTGGAAAGACCTTGAAGGCATTGAATACAAACTTGGGGGAGGACGTCATCTAAAAACCTGTGGAGAGATGGGATCAACTAAAAGTTACATAGCATTTACAATGCACCTGTTTACGTTTTGTGCTCGCCAAGCGTAATAAATACTGTAAAATTGAACACAAAAAGGTGCAAGGAGTGTTTCATGTTGGCCAATCTTCTGTTTTAATTCAATGTAACTGAGCCACTGCATCTACAATGCTTCGATTAATTATGCCACAAAATTTACTTCTTTTTATCCATCTCGCAGATGAAATAGCTATCTGGTGACGTCACAGGGGTCATCGATGTAATGGGAATGTCGTTCAAAGATATTTGAACTGATTTAATTTGTAGAGGCAGCGTTACACATTGGAGGGGTAGGATAGGAAAAATTAGTACTGTTATCCATAATGGAGTTTGAAGAGTAACATAATATACACCCATAATAACATAAGCCCACTAGTACCATGAAAAAACCAACTTTGGCAGGTCCATGTAGTCCTCGCCCATCCGAAAAATTGTCAACATTAAATGGCAACAAATATGTGCACTCACTGTTATAATAATTGCCCATGCATAAAAAAATTACTTTTGAATAATTAAAATCAGCATTATTTCAGTATTCACTGAGGTACCTCACTTATATGCTTCAGCTACTTGTACCCACGGGAAGTACTCTTCAGTGGGAAAATAAAGCAAAAACTACGCAGAACAAATATTTCACAGCTATGCAACGAAGTGCACTAAATCACGGTGCTGGTATCAGACCGTCACTATCGAACAAAAAGGTAGCATACATATCATTAGGCCAGTGACGAAGAAATCACTCGAAAACAAAAAAGGACCACCACTGCATGGTGTGCCATATCAGGCACAGATACTTATAACAACTTTTACGCATCAAACAAATACTTTTGTGCTATTCAAACTACCAGAAATATAGTATACACATATCTTATCAATAATTAAATTATTTTGGCTGCCTGTGTTTGCTAGAAATACAATTTATAAGAAAGTAAAAATGTTAAAAAATTGCAAAAAAAATTTTGACGCATTCACATGGATATGAGTACATGAAACAATGGTGCTGCAAAGTAGCGGTAGCCATTGCACTTCATGGTTTTCAGCAGACTACAGGCAATAGGGCTTGAAAATTTCAAGCCGGTATCTAGAATAATACCCGATGTGCAAGTCATTAAATAAGCTGTGCCATATATGGCACACCATGCAGTGTAGGGTTAAGGTCTTATCTTTTAAGTAAGGTCCATATATGAATCTTTCAAGTGCAATTGTGCATTGGAATACAAAACAGAAACGACAGCCTAGCTGATAGATCACGCAATAGGAGTAGAAAATTCTTCAAACCAAACAATATAATTTTATGATTACTACCAAATAAGCAAGCATTTTCGTAAAATAAAGCATCACTTCGATGAAAGCTACCAAACTCTGAAGCCTATTGAATCTATGCAGTCATTTTTACCAACCTCTATCGTACAATATATCAAATGTTGAAATGTTTGATAAAATTTATCAAGAACGTTTGATAAAATGGATTAAGTACTTTATTATTTGCGTCAAAGTTAAACTATATTTAACAAAAATACTCCCTTTCGTACCCGTTTGATAGTTTTAACAAATGTTTTTTATGGTTGAGAAGCCAGCACTGTAGCCATTAGCGGGTCCAAGATAGGGACAAGGGGGTGGCTAAGTGTTAGGTAAACTCCCAGAACTATTTCGGGTCCGAACAAAAATTGCCTCTCTATCTAATGTAAATAGGATGTCCAAGGGGGTCTATAGCTCCCTTAGCTGTAGCCACTGTAGCCACTACGACAACCCGATCCCCCATGCAGCTAGTATTAGAAATCCCCACATATATAGGGGAGGGTGGTGTGCCTAAGGCATAGTGTCCCTAGGGACATTTGAAACTATCGGAAAGTGCTGCGATCTAGGGGCTTTAAAGTAAGCTATCACCTACGTGAAAGAAGCGTTAAAGTGTAGTATGGGTCAATTTGAGTTCATTTAGATTACGTTTACAAAGTAGACGCTAGTTTGAAGTTTTTGACGCTGATAAGTAAAATTTTTTGGCTACATTCCGAAGTCTTTTTCCAAAAATTGATCACTACAACAGTGGCTATCGTAGAATAGGTGAAATGGACTTATAATGTTGATGTATTCAACGGTGTTCGGCGAGATGTTGTGGAACATAATGATACAATGACAAATGAAGAGTAAACTTGGCGCATGTCCACAGTATTACTGAACTTAGTGTTTAAGCTTACTAAGTTTACACTTCATTTATCATTATAATGTTGATTAGTATTAGCTTCTTATTTGGTATTTTAGATGTAATAGTAAACAGTAAATTCAGCTGACGTTAAAAATGGCTACCTCTTGTACCAAGGAACGCAAACACACTAGGTACTTAATCTGGCACTAGGAAAATGTTACTGTGTTTATGATTTTTGTAGTCAGCCGTAATTTATGGTCTAATATTCAATACTTTGATTTTTGCGCGAAATTCATTACATAACTGTACTTTAAAGAATGCTCTTAATTTTAGGAGGGTTAAACCCAAGTTTATTTTTACTTGTAAGTGAGTTATATTTTAAAATTGAGTTTTTACCTCAGCTAAGTTAATTTTTCTTTATTAGACACGTTAATTTTTTTTTATATTTAATAAAAAAATCATATATATTTCCATTTTTCACTTTTTAATTGCTGCTACAACCAATATAACTTGTGTTCCTTGGTGCCATAGGTGAACCTGATGTACCTAGGAACAATTTTAAGCACTTTTAGAAGTTTTAATTAGATCCATTAACGGTATAGGTACAAGTTTAAAATTTAGAACTTATGTCAAGTTATACTGATGGATTGAGTTTTCACCACTAGACTGAACCTTGATTACATATATTTTGCTTTAAATAAAAAATTTGAAAGAGTGTTCCGCGGTACAACACTTTTTCTTACTTATTTTCAACTATCAAAACCATCTTCCGGCTTGTTACACCGTCTACCTCAACGGCACCTCTTCTTTCACCAACCCGCATACTCGTTTCCAGTTCCCCTTGAAGCCCCCCACTCGTTAGCAGCCGTTAAAGGAAGTCACAATGGCCTTGCCCCAGGGCCCCATGAAAGCGGTCTCCAAGGTGATAAGGCCCCATACGGCGCTAATCCCCAAGGAACACAAGTGTGAGGAGCGAATACGTGGGGGGAAGTAGATGGAGAACGCGTGTGGGATTTATTTGAGATAGTTGGGGGGAGATGTGGATGAAATTGTAGCAGGGTAGATTATTGGAGATTAAAAAAAATACATCTGCACGTGGGAAGGGGGAGGAACATGGATTCTAGTTGGTTCAAGATGTGAGAATGACTAGCGCTGAAAGGAAACTGAATGTTGCTCATCAGAAGAAAAGATGGAGGGAGTGTGGTAATACCGAGGATTCAGGCTCGAAATAAGAAGATAGTTTATTATGACCGTACTTCTCGGGACCGTTTCCTTCAACGAAGATAACCTTCCTCGCAGCGTTTAGAAAAGAAGAAAGCGAGACTAAGGCTTGCTCCAGTTGAAAGCAAGCAGCGCAGTGACGTGATCGTTAGCACCTTCTTTCATCAAGCAAGGCCTAGCCTAGCCTAGGTTCTAGCCTAACTCGCAGGATCGTTCCATCCCTAACTTACCGAATTAAACTGAAGTTATACTAGACATATGATAAAATATAATTCGGTAATGGAAATGTTCACACTTTAATAAGTTACTCCTCCACCGACGGTGGTTTCGACGCTCTTTTTCAACTCTTCGGAATCACTATTGTTTTTTTATATATTTTATATTTAAGTATACCGTGACTAGCCACTGTAATAACTTTATGGGAGTCACCCGCAACGCACACATTGTGCGAAAAATCCGCAGAGAAAACAATTATTCGCCTTGACCAGGATCCTCTCTGCGGTTATATTTAATAATCAAATATATCACTTTTCCAACACGTCTCCACGTCTAGCCTAGGGCGATTTCATAAAACCATATCTCTGCACTGGAAACTAAAACTAGATCACCAAGGAAACATTACTAAACAAAACTGGACCACTAAACGAAACAAAGCTATGATAATTATGAAATAACATTGATGTAATAGAAGAATATTATCATGGAATCATTGGTGTTAGCGATCACTCTTTCTCGAAAGAAGATAGAATGTGCGAGTATAAACTATGAAAAATGATTAAAAATGAGTATTATTTAGAACAAAAATTGAAATTAGATCTCTTAAACATTATCGACCGCATTGGGATCATTCTCCCATAATCATAAAAAAATTATATCCATGGATTGCCATAAAAAACCAAAACTTTTCAATCAAAACTACTTAATCTGGCACATTATTTTGTGTACCCTTTTACTAATTTCAGTGACAAATCACTAAAGATAAAAATTATAAAAAAATAAATCCCCAAATTTACTGTCGACAAACTATGATTCGTCATGTCCATGTGCAGTCCCACATAGATTTTTGAAGAGGTGTTTTTTGTATTAAAAACTTTTACCATATAATTTAATATAAAATCTATCATTAAACAAGTTAAAACCGTTTACAAATTCCAAATCAGTCTTTTTGGGGTGCTCATATTTCATAATGTTTATTAAAAAATTTAAAAAAATTGTCCTACCCAAAAACCAATGTCCGTGGACACAAAGGAAAAAGAGGGAACTATTCACAGGAGATGGAACCAGTGTGTAGAGAAGAAGATTGTTAGCTCTATTGGGTTTTTTGAGTTTATACTTGGTTCTGCCAATGTTGTAACGCTGCTAGAAAAATTTTAGTTCAGTTTATGCAAAAGCCAAGACCATCAGTCATGTGCGTGGACAAGTAAAAATTAGTAAAGTAAAAATATGTTACAAATTACAAGGGAGATGTCTTTTACAGCTATAAGATGCAAGTTCAATGTAGTAAGGAGAGTCTCCTAACTTATTTTCAGTCCATAATAGAACTTAATTTAGAGGAAAGTGTCATGTCCGTGACATCATGATAATACATTATGGCTAGTTACAGAATGTTCAATGACAAATATAACAAACTTTTTCTCGTGAGTAAACACAATGCTCCTCTTCTGCTGTGTACAAGGACATCATCTCCGTAGATAGCACAAAAGAAAAAATTAAAAAGGAACATTGAAAATCTTTCTAAGGATCTCTACCACTTACGTCATTAGATTGTATGATTAGAATCTGTAATAACACAATTTTGGTTCTTATATAACAAAATTTAATTTTTTAAATTTTACTGAAGCACTCGAACATTTTTTTTGGAGATTGAACCATTTAGAATCAAAATATAGTGTTTGTATAAGCTTAATATCTAATAATTGAAATTAGTAGTAATCAGGAGATAACAAAAAAGGTTTTAACTGGGAAGTTAATGCACAAATAAGGAGCCAAAGTGGATCCCAGTGAAGGAGCTAGACTTGGACTTCTTTTTATCCTACAACAAATTTCAAACATCATTTATATTAGTACGATTCATCATTTATATTTCATCATTACATTATTTATATTCCACTTATCCATCATATGATTATGAATCATCCTTTTTGTTCTAGACTCACCCATATTAAACTGAGTAAATTCATATGTTACTCTTAACACCTTATATACCCATTCAAACAAACTTTTTATTGAGCGGACTTACAAACACTTCAGGCAAAATATGCTCCCATTATATTCACACACACTTAATACTCCGAATAACTCAAAGCAGTTCACCGTGCATGCATATCAACCTAATATCCTCTATCCTTTGATTCGCTTGCATTCCATCAGGGCAGGGACTACAGCCTATGAAGGGAATTGTAATTTTCGCTGAGAGGCAAGGACGCAAGGAATGTGTTTACGCCATTTATTATCATTTCTCTAATTTTCGGATGACTGACCTACGGCCCCTCCATAGCCCTTCACGGCTCGACGGGATACCTAGGGGGTTTAAGGACTTGGACATAACCGCGCTTAACTACGAATGGGGAATGCTGCAACGCTCATGTAGCGCGGTCGTATAATGTCGTAAAGTCCTCGCCTATGATCTCAAATCCCACATCGTCAAGAGAGAACTCCCGGCAGGGGTCACCAGCTCCATTTGGGATGTTCACGAGATGGTTGAGGATTTAGAGATAAGCTGACTGCTAACAGGGGTTGCTCTATGGTAAAGAAGTTCTTTGAAGAACGTTCAAGCAGATTTCTTTGACCCATTAAAATCTAATGTTGCCTATAAGTAACATCAGAAATGTACAAATTTTCAGCTCTATTCAGGAAAGATTTAAACTACTCGTTCTTCTGTGCTGTAAAGTTCAATGGCGAAATATTTAGTTGCTACAATAATTGTGACTAGGTAGAAATGTTTCACTTTTTTAAAATGAGAACTTTCGAGATTTAATAGTATCTCCCAGAAGCAGCTCTTGGTGTGCAAGGATTAGCTACTTGAAGCGAAAGGTAGTTGCAATTTCTTCAATAATTTAATACATACCACACGTTTCGGCTCACTGAGCCGTCATGCATAACAAGACTTTTTGACCATGTCCAAGTCTTGTACCAGATGATGGCTCTGTGAGCCGAAACGCAGCATAGGTGGCTAAAGTGAAGTTAACCTTTATTTACTAGATGTAAAAAAAATTAAAATATTGGGCTTCCAATTGTATGGATTAATCCATTTGAAAACTGTAATGTCTCGAAATTGTAATAATTAGCTTTAAGTGTACACAAATATCATAATTTGTGCATAAACAAAGCAAATAGCATGTTATAGACATGTCTCGTTAATATAGCAGTCAGCTAAAAGTATTCCTCTCGGAGTTTAACATACGCTAGTTCTATGGAAAAGACGCTGCTGTCGGATCAAAAGACCAGTAAAACTTGTTGGTACGCAAGCAGTGTAAACAAATTATGTATCATTAGCTTTTGTAATCCCTAAAAATATGAAACAAGATTATTATATTCACAAAATTCAGGCCTTTTCCCGCTATCTAGAAAAAGAACCACCACAAACATTCACTATTTTCCTTAATATTCCGCCAGCTATACTAATCCAATCCTTCAGCAACTTTAAGTGGACTATGCTTTTTCCCTGTACTCCCATCGTTCTTTTTAACACTTTGCGTGACATGGACGTAATATTACGTCTTTCCATTTAATTGGCTTTGTATGCGTGAAGCCGTAATATTTCGCCCGTGGTACTTTTCCAATTTACTGCTTAGGGGTTCTGGTTTTTCAAAAATCAACTGCTCGATGGAAAAAGAGTTCACTTTATGTCTTGAGGACGAAAAGTCCTCCGTAGCTACCGGCATCCTCATCTTAGGCCACTTAGTGTGAAAATTCTTTGGGCCAACGGGTTCGTTGGGGGTGCATTGACCCTTTTTGTCATCCAGGATTTTTAATGCTTTGCTTGGAACAATGCTTTTTTATGATTTCCATGCTTTAAATAGTTCAAATTGAGCGTATTAAAAAAATTATTATGCATGTTATGGCGGTACATCATATGTTGCAACTTTATTATTTTTCAAAAACAGTAGGTTTTCATTGTTAAATTATATATTCAACTCATTCATAAAGAAGAGCAAAGTCCATTTTTATTGAAATGCACATCGATATAAATATATTTTTGATGCCAATGTTTAAAAAAATGTACGAATATAGTAAAAATGGCTGGATTTTTCACTAGGGCTTTAAATTTAGCAGCCGGCACTCAAAGTGTTAACGGCACGCGTTATCAAATTTCCAATGAACAGAGTAGCTTTTTTGCCCAATTTTCCAATCGACCTAAAAGAATTCCACTTGCAATAATTTTAATTTTTTCCCATTAATTTCAATCATTAATTTTGAGTCATGAAATTCAAAGTTCTCCCGTCGGATTAATTTTTTTTCGATTAAATTATCCTCCGTTCAAATATTTGCAGGATAAACACATATGAATATTTCTATTAATCAGTTTACAAAGGCTAAAGCGCACAATCAAATAATTACAGCACTAAGTGCGTTAAAATGTGCAATTAATGATTGGAACGATGCTTTTCTTCTTGTGTATAACATCACAGAAATGAAATTGTCAACCAATTGCACCTTACTACACTTACCAGTATTTTCTAACGGCCATTTTTCAGACACCATTTTCATAGGGGCTATTCTTGCGAGTTACCAAAAAAGGACTGTATCCAGGGACGCCAACTTACAAAAAATATTAGGGGGGCCGAAGCCGGGGATATTGCCCCGGGAAAGTTTATAATTAGTGAGTTTTAAGTTTTTAAAGCATTTGAGAAGAGTCATATCATCAACATTAGAACCCTGTTAACTCGAATATCGAGATCTGGACACACAAGCCTGGCACTTTTTTTCCTCACACCCATAACGAATTTTTGAGGGGGCTCGGGCCCCCTCAGGCCCCATGGAGTCCGCGCCACTGACTGTATCTTGGCAAAGAGTGGCTATCCTAAAACCAAATGAATGAGTAATTGGCATGGGCGTACCCAGCGAGGGGCAGGAGGGGGCCGCTGCTTATTTAACCCAATTTTCCGATCGACCTAAGAGAATTCCACTTGCAATAATTTAAAATTTTTTCGGATTAATGTCAATCATCAATTTTGAGAGATTTGACATATCCCCCCTAGAAGGTAACATCGTAAATGCCTTTAAAGAAAGTAATATTTTTTCAAGCAAATAATTTTTAAAACTAATAAAAAGCTGTTACAGTTTCCTTAAAATTTTTATTTCATTCTCCTTTTCCATGCTTTGATCCTGGGTACGCCCTTGGTAATTTGGAGTATTCATTAGGTTTTTATGCTAGTATTGTATCTTAGGGACATGGTAGATCCACCTGAAAGAAAAATCGGCATCGGGAAACACTTGAGACGCGTCGATTTAGGGACGGGGCAATTCCACACTGGAGTATGTTAAAAGTATGTTGTGATAAGATTTTCGGACGAGAAAGTACAAGGGAGGTGCTATTTCATTCTCGTCCGGCCATACCGTGAATATGCATTGTGCATGCTATGGGATCCAGTGCAGAAAGACTTCATCCGTGAACTGAATAAAAAACTAAAGAAAACTGAGCGATTCATCAAAAACTGTTACGAACAGACAACGTTACCCAGATATTAAGCGAATTAGGCTGGGAACCGCAAAGACTCGGAGGCTGTGGGCTAGGTTTAGATGTCATAAGCAATTGAGAATGGAAATCTTTAAGAGCGACTCGGAGAACATCATATTAGAACCCCACCACATTTTCAGGTCAGACAGAAACGATAAATTAAGAGATATGTTGACGAATGGATAGCTATGGGAACTCGTTTTTCCCTGATCGATAAAGGATTATAATAAACGCTATGCGTTATTACGTTGGAGCACATCCTTTATATACAAACGGCTGGCGTGTATATATGTAAACAGCTGGTGCCCAAATACCCCCCCCCCACAAACATACTGACGCGGCTTGCCAGGTAGTACGTAGATGTAGAAGTAGATGTCAGCTTAAATCACTCCTATTCAGAGTCCTCTACATTGCCATATAATAACTGAGAGAGTAGTGTTGAGAGAGCAATCTAGAGGACTCTGCTTCTATTTAGATTTTCGCGACGGTTGTTATATCTTTGCGGCTAAAGGACGGAGAATGGCATCAAAAGCACGCGAAGTTCTTCAGCGCGGCTAAATACATTTTGCATGGAGCCTAGTATCACGGTTCGATGAGTCGACGAGCCGTAAAACTCGGTTTAAAATTTTTCCGAATCGTCGTTTAAAAGTTCCTCCGAAACTCATTTCAGGATACCCTCGTTATCACTTATCTGTTAGTATAGCGAAGCTTTTGAATGAACATCGTTCAGGACGAGGACCGTTCCTAACTAAATTAAATTGTTAACTAAATTGGTTTTGTACCGGAATTAAAATGTTTTATTTCTAATCCGGGCGCAAATTAGGAATATTTAGGAATTTAAAAATAAATACCTATATAGTGAATATTAGTGTCATGGAGCCTGTATCATCACCAATTCCAAAAAAGATGATGTTTCGTTCATCACAGAAAGGTTTCACGATCGTTCCGATGAATACATGGGATATTACTTATTTTCTGAGGGCGCTTGTGTTTTCAATAAAACTCTGTCTTCACACCGTTTAATTGAGAGCTAATTTCATAATATCCAAGCGCCAAATTTAGCTTAGCATTAAAACCTGAATTAACGAAGCCTCCAATTATATTCATTGGTCAAATTTAACCGTTATCCTCACTCAATTTGCTTTGCTTTAAGCTTAAAATGCTCTCAAGTTACGGCTGCGACGTCATCATATTCCGGTTAACGGCAACCAGACCAAAGGAATCCTTGAAATTCCTCGTGCTTTTGAACAAGACTTCTTTATCGGTATTGAAACGCAATGGTGCATTGTGGTATACATTTAGATAACAACACTGGCTCTCATGGAAATTTGCTTCCTATGTTATTCTACAGAAGCCATTAAATGCAAAGTTTCGAAATCTCAAAACATAGCACATTTCGATGCCCAATTAATTAATAAGATGCAAAAAAAACGTTCCATATTTTTGACCGAAATATCTGTTCATATAGTTTAATATTGACATTAACAAAAATATTTTTTTCACTCTACGAACGCGGATGTGATGAATGCAAATCTTCTCACCATTTCCGGAATTTGACATGAAAATAATACAGAAGGGTTCTTCAACCCTCTTCTCCAATAAGAATAGTTTGATTTATAACTAACTCGGACAAGAGGTTGTTCATGAGTGAGAGAATAAGTCAAATCTTACACACAAAATTTGTAATTTTTGTAAGGTTAAAATTAGTAACCTTCTTATTTACATACGACAGAATTTAGTTCCATTTACGATGCCAAGTCCGTAGAAAACTATGCCTTATATTGTAGTGATCCGGAAATGGAAGATTTCCATTTCAAAAATATGCATAAATGTGTTTTTTTGTGACGTCTCAGAATATCTAGCCATGTCAAACTATGCCTCGGGATTTGTACCTTATCACTTTCGAGAACGCCTAACCTACCGTTTCCCCTTCCTCTTGATGAAAACATCCTGGTTCCACTTCCCAATCTCATGGCACGGTGGAGATGCCATTGTCGCTCACTCACTTACATGACTCAGTAACTCATACTCGGTCACTAGTCACTCGTCTCTCGTCAGTCACAATGTAGCCGTCGCGTCGGCGGGGGTCGAAGCGCGGGCCGGATGAGCCGTTCGACCGAATCGCCTCGCTATCCACCCGTGTCATCACTAGCAGCTCCTCTCCTTCTCGAGACATTGAAGATATCCTAGATTTTTGCTATTCAAGACGCAAAAATCCAATATTACTTTATGTCTTTTCATTGAATTGATTTCGAAACTGGGATTTTAGAGGGAAATAAACTTTGAGTAAAAACTTAAACTGTATGTGTGCGATTATTCACTTCCCGACACCAAGGGCAAGAACTCACTCTTTAAAACGTGCGACCCGCGACTTAGGTGGTGGTAGGACTTTACATTTTCACAAAAAAATGCAAGGTTTTTTTCTGAAAATATGAAAAAAAAATTGCGTATTGAAAATATAATAATCTACAACTGTGGAAAACAATTTAAACTTTAAAAATGCATGGTGGTATTGACAAAATATCATAAGTTATTAAGAATTTAAATAAATAATTTGGTGATCAGGTAGGTCCCCAAGCCAGTGATAACGTATCCAAAAACTGCGCCAGTAGTTAATGGTTAATTACGAAGGGAGCTTCAAATGCTTGAAGGTTTGAATGTTACTGCTGCGCGCGCCACCACAACACGCCTATCTTCCCGTCTCGCAAGCTTAACTTCCTTTCTGGCGCACAGAAGGGAGAATTCAGAGTACGATCTTGATAATTAAGATACTTACACTAGCATTTAACAACCTTTTTTTATAACTTTTGTGAGCATTTCCTCAGCATAAATGTTACCGTCACTGTGAGTCAACAATCTTTAGATTGGCTACAGCTATCTCTCTATTCCGGTCTCCTGTCTGCTAGCCTTTTCATCATGACATATTTCTTCTCTTTTATGTCCTTATAAACCTGTCCTATGTAACTCATTTATGACCAATCATGGCCCATCTTCCCGCACGTTTGTTATTCAATGATTTTTTATCATCAGGCCATTAACCACATAATTTGGGCAACAAAGTTGTCCCGTCTTCTTCTTGGGGTTTTCAGAAGGCCTCCACTCGTCTAAGAACTTTCTTATTTCTTATTAGGTCCATCCACTTTATCTTCATAATTCTTTGGCAACACCATATTTTATGTGCTTCCACTTTTAATTTTTGCTGCCGTCGACGTGAAAGCCTCGGTCCCATAAAAAAACATGATGCATATTTCGCATTTGATTATTTTTTCCTTGAGTTTGTGTTGTAGGCTATAAGTAGATTCTTCTATTTGTGGAATGCTCTTTTCGTTTAAGCTATTCTACAGAGTTTTTCTCTTTGCTTCGCCCGTCTCTAATTATTCGGTAACTTGGCAATAAAACTGTTTCACTTCTTCAAGGCTTTGTTTTCGTTTTTTAATATTTGTCCTAACATCATCACACTTACCGCGTACTTATATCTCTATTGCCATTTCCTTGATTTGACGCTGATATCTGGCCATTGTCCTTTCCATCTTTATCAGAATCCTCAAATTGTTCACGGTCCAGGCAATGATTACTTGTCAGTGATTGTAGCGTATAAAAATTTTTACCAATCCCTTTCATTGACGTCTGAAGCCTTCTCCAAAATGTCATTGACGACTTTCTCGATGAAGGTAAATGTATTTGATGGAAACCTGATAGTAAATCCCCATTGCATACTGCAAACAAGCGAATTACCAGATAATTCTAATTCATTCGGCACAGAGATTGGTCCTTAAGTACGTTACCAAATTTACCACTAAAGCAAGTCTTGCGATGGAAAGTGTGGTTAGATCTATAAAAAGTGGCCAACTCGCTAGATGTAGATCACAAGCTAACATTTTAAACCAGTATTCTATCCCCAAATATATACGGGTCATGGTATCAAATAATATTTAATTCAAAATCTTATTTAAGGGCGATTTCAAGAATGAGATTCAAGTGAACGAGAAATGAATGGAACGGAAAGAAAAGGGTCCTACACTAATTGCAGCAGATTTTCTTTTACTCGCGTGAGCAGACGTCTATGTTTACCATGGTAATGATCATGCAGTGCGATTGAGTTGATACATATAAGCTGTATTAGCATGCTCGGGGCCATGCAAAATTTCATGGCTGTGATAAAAGTTACGTATTGTTTAAAGCAATTGGAAATGATAATTTGATGATAGTACTTCAAATTTACCCTAGTAATTTGCCGGCCACGGAGGTGGTAGGGTGAGCCTGCTAAAACGTACATCGAGGGTTCGAATCCCGACTGAGTAAGAGGTCCCTATCGTGGGCATGGATGTTAATGTCATGCTTTCTTAATTTCGGAATCCACGTTGTAAAGGCCGTATTGTGCTGTTCACGGGGAAGTAGGAAAAAAATATTGCATCCGAAAAAAATACGACTGCTCGATCGGAAGATATTCGTTTCATTAAAGGATCAAGAAAAAATTAGGCTCACATAATAGCCCAAAAGATAATTTGAAAATCACCGAATGAAACAAGTGATTTTGTATCCAGTCACCCGTACGGGTCAAAGTTGTCTACACCAAGGATAAAGCTTGACACGAAAAAATATTTGGCTTATCCGGGATTCGAACCTAAATCTCTCGATCAGAGATTCGAAGATATATAGAAACCAAACTTTATTTCATACCGAATCATCCATGTTGTATATTATTTGAAGAGGATTGAAATAACGGTGAAAAATATTTCAAAATAATATGAACCAATATTTTGAACTGAAGACATATTTGCTTCCATTCTTGCTCTAAGGAGGCGAAATCTCCTTGAGGAGAGGATCAGCGGCGATCGAGGTACACTGTGACGCGTAGCTGGAGAATGCGACACTCGGCACGCCTCTGTCGATAGTGAACATGGGAAGGGAGGGAAAGCCCTTTGACCCTTAAACCCTCCATCTACCCCTCCTCAGGGTTCCCCTCACCATGGCCCCTTAGCCTACCCTTACCCTGCGCCTGTGCACCCCTTGGCCACCCCTCTCCGCCGTTAAGGACAGGCTAATGGTCGTGTAAGGTTTCTTCCCCTTTGCCCCTTGTGTTCCGCTACCCCCCTTCCACAATGCCCGTCAGTCCTTCTCGCCTCCCACCCCTCCTTCCGCACACTCCTGAACGTGTATCGCAGCTCGGTCGTATACAGATACCCATGTGTTTTGTTTATCTCGCCCTCCATGGCACGTTTCCCACCGCTTGGCGCGGGAAACTTGCGGCTTAGGCATCACCCCCAAGGAATTGATCATGGACGTGGGAAAAGGAATGGAGACAATCTTGCTCGGAAACGGGTCGGAGTGAAAATTAGTATTTGATAGCTATCTAATAATGCGGACTGATGAAATTTCTTCATGTATAAGACTCTACCTGTTGAAATTATTTTTCGATAAAAATAATAAATCACCAATATATAAAAGGCATAAACAAAATATTAGAGCTTCAGGTAAACTAGAATACGGACCAGTGTATCTATATGTAATAATTTTTCATGCATTGGTATATAAATAGTGAAGATAGGGCATGTACCAGAATGAACAAAAATAACATCTTTGGCTAAATATATAATCAAATTGGCAATTGAATAATTTTACTTGATTTTTATTTAAAAAGATATTAGTATTAGCAAAAAAATTCACTATAAACAGAAAATACTTTTTAAAAATAACCGGATAGTTTATCGATGGAGTCAAAAAAACATTCCTTAGGCATCACCCCTGAATGAATCCCAAAAATGAATTGATCATGGCCGTAGGAAGAGGAAAGCCAGCCAATGTCTCTCAGAAACGGGCAGGAGCGAGGCAAACTAATGAGGTGTCTCGAGAAGAAAACTAAGATTCTTCTTTTCTACAATACTGCTTGGAATAAAAAAAGGCAATTTTCCTAAATAAAAGGAATGAAAAAAAGTGATGCAGCTGAGAATTTGCGAATGCAGTTAGAGGGAATCAAATCGAACAGATAAACTTGGCTTTATATCTACATGGATACCACAGATGACGAACATTTCATTTGACAGATGACGGAGCATGTCGAATGAAATGCTTGAGCATTTACAGGATTTACTTATATTGTATCATTGAAGGGGACAATACCTATCATATAAAAAAATTTAATAAATAAAAAACAGGATGATAGGCATATATCCTACTAAAATTAAAAAGTGCAAAGATGGGAGAGTGTATCCAAAATCGAGAAATTCACTAATGAAGTTGAAGATATGTTACCGATTCACTTACCACTTTACCTTAAAAAGATATTTGTTTATATTTTTCGACTCAAATAATTGTATGATGTCTTTATTGACAAAATTTGACAGTATAATCCTCTGGGTCTTGCATTTCTGGCCCCCATGGTACGTTCCTGACTGGTTGACGCAGGAAACTTGTGGTTAAGGCATCACCCCAAGGAATTGATCATGCCCGAGGGATAGGAACACTAGCCAATTTGGCACGGAGATTGAGAGAAGGGAACTTAGACAACGAATACCAATTTTTCACACTATATTAAGAGATATCTTTGTGACTGCATAATTCAATAATAGAACCTATTTCTAAATTGTGCCACGTTAATTACATAGATATTCTAACTCCGAAACGCAAGTACTTTTTGCCTGGTGGCATTATGAAATCTGAAAAAATGCAATTAATATTTGAATATATAACAAAATATCCCATAATGCTGGAGACTATCGTTTGCAAAAAACTTAAAAAAATATATAATACTTTTCGTGGAAGGTTATTGGGGAAAACCGCCGGGTCAGGATCTCCAACTCCATCTCGGCCGACGCGACGTTTCGATTTTCGAGTTGCCCATTATCATCAGGGTATTTCCCTACGTATCAAAATACAGTGGAACCTGGATTATTCGAACTTCTTTAATTTTAAATATTCTTTAAATCGCATATTTCTCTTGGCCCCTACCATTTTGTATTCAAAGAATGCTAAAAAAATCGTGGTAAATTCGAATTATTTGGGATAATTCGAATTTTTGATGCGTCAATTTTAAGGTATAAATTATAATCTGCGACTCGAACTAATTGTGAAACCAATGGAAAATATGCTTTACTAACACTATTGTCTTAAGATTTGTGTTAGACAAAATGCGTGCCAGCGTAGAGTCAGATGACTCACCCTTCCCCTCCCGCCCGCCGCGCCGAGCGTTATTTTACCGACAAATATTGTGTAAATACATAAAGTACGTCATCATCACTGGTCAACAATCCTAGGATTGGTTTGATGCAGCTCTCCACTCAGTTCTCCTATCAGCTAATCTTTTCACTCCTACGTATTTCTTCTCTCTCACATCTCTCTTTACATGTTCCATATATTTTGTTCGAGGTCTTCCTTTTCCATTCTTGCTTTCCACCTGTCCTTCGACGATTGTCTTCATCACGCCATCATGTCTCAAGATGTGGCCTATAAGGTTGTTCCGTCTTCTTATTAAGGTTTTCATGAGGCTTCTCTTCTCTCCTACCCTTCTTAGGACTTCCTCGTTACTAAGAAGTACGTACAATGTTTTTTACTTTACAATACTTACAAGTACGTATTCAATGTTTTTTATCTCTTTGGTTATTATGATTCTATCGCAATGTATTACGTTGTGACATCTTGTCTAAACGTATAAGATTACGAGTTAACTTGGTAGTGAGCAGCAGTTCAGATGTTGCTGAGGACATTTTATGGTCAGAATAAAAATGCTTCTATACTTTACTTCGAAGATTATTGAAATAAATATATTCCTGTCTTAAGGTAATTTTAATATTGTTAACAGGCGCTAGTCAAAGTATTGATATTTCAAGAGTGTCAATTAAATATTGATCGGAAATATGAATTTTATTGTCTTGGACATATTCATTAAGGACTTCTTGAATTCAAACTTTTGAATAATTTGAAGTTATTAACTCGTCCTTTGATGTTCGAATTATCCTAGCTACACTGTACGTCGTAACTTCACCCTTAGGAGACGTAATAAAATTTTTCAATTCGCCCTCATAGAATATTTACGAATGAGTTGCTGCAAAGCATCAAAAGCGATGATAGACTTACACTAGAAGACTTGAAGTATATCACTGCTGTGGGAATTTTTAAGCAAAATCCATTTAGTTTTGCCATCCTTATATTCAAGCAAAGATTCTCCCGGTGTGCATTTGTAACTTGTGGATAAGGCAAACTCTTTTACCATTGTTCACGGACATACCAAATAACTTTAATCCAAGATTTGTCGAGGATTTGTAACGGGTTATCCCTTTTTCTTTTTTATATACGGCTGTTATTATAAATACACAATATGCTTGTTGATGTATTTTACATTTTCATATGTTAGTTAATTAATATATTGAACATTATTCAATATTATTTTACTGATAGAGAAAAGTGCTAGTTTTCCATTGTTTTGTACGCTTAATGCAGCATAAAATTACAGACAGCCAGCTAAATTTCATTAATTAGGAGGTACCTGGGATGTATATAGTAGTCTTTACTTCACTGAATGTTGCTGAATTCGACACCAAAACATTTTTCGTTTAAATTTGATGTTTTCGGATAACAATAGTCATTTTAACCCTGCGATAAGTGGAAAGAAAAGTTCTCTCATCTATGCTTTACATTGAAATAAAGTCTTAAAAAGTAAGAAAAAGTGTGGCATGTTCATGCACATAAGCATTGTTTAAAAATGCTGGAGACAAAATTAAAAAAACAAATCATTGGAAATAATATCTGAAAAGACGCAAAACAATGTTGCTAGTTTGGGTGGATCGGTATTCCCGTGATTTGATTGGTTACAAGAAGCTCTTACCTTGGAAACCGTTGAATTTCCATTATTAGACTGGAAATGCCCTTCAATGTCAGAACTATGGCTTGCGAAGGTTATCAATCAGCTTACGGCTACCCAAATTAATAGTCGCGGTTGAAACAAACCCAAATCACGTTCATGAACTAGATTGCATCAGTTAGGTGAAGGGAAAGTTAAGAGAACTTACCGCAAACTGTGAACAATGTATCAAATAACAATGAATCAATATAACCATTGATTCTTAAACTTTATTTGATAGAAGTATGCCATTAATAAATTTAAAAGCAAAGTCACTTGTGCTTTAGATAATATTATATAAATTTTCATTTTTCTCATGTTAAAAAACGTGTAAAAAGCAGGTTTTTTTCATTTTCATAATCTATGTTATTGCCACTTCTCAAGAATAACGTGCAACTAAGGAAAACATTTATACTGATCAGTTGTACTTGCTACAAAGAAAATTTTTGCTATTTATTTTTTTATGACAATAGTGTTAAACAAAAATTAAAGACATGTTGCAGATCTGGGAACTAAATATTTTGATCTCAAATTGCGCCAACAGATATGAAATATGACTGATGGAATCTTTCGAATTATACCCAAAAGTATAACGTATTGCATTGACCTTGCCATTAAAATAGACATAGGGTATGTGATGTATTTAATCATCTGACGGAAAAATGTATTTTCCCGCTTTTAAAAGTTTCTTCACATATGGTTGGATAAAACGTAACTTGTTTAGTGCAATTACAAATAATTTCGCGAGTTCGCAAGAGTTACCGAAATAGAATAGACGGAAAGTGATACTAGGCCGTGATGTGAAACGTGCATAAACGCGGTAAAAACGGGTAGAAAGGAACACCTTTTTCATTTTTCTAATGTATGTTGCCATTACTTTTCAAGAAAAACGTCCAATCAAATAAAACACTGTTACACCAATTGGTTATAGTTGAAAAACGAAAATTTTGAAGATATTTTGAAGACCTAGCAACATAATATTTGTTTTCAAATTGCGCGTACAGATATGGAAAATTGACTGATGCAATCTCTCGAAGAAAACCCTAAATATCACGTAGTATATTGACGTTCCCATTAAAATAAACCTAGCTTAGGTTTATTTAGGTTATTTATGTAGGGTAGGTTATATAGCAATTTGGTCAATAAAGGCATTTTCCCGCTTTTAAATATTTCCATACGTGATTTCATAAAATTCACCTAAATTATTAAGTACAGGTGCAAATAATTGCGCGATTTCGCAAGAGTTACGGAAACAGGATAAACGGAAAGTGACGCTAGGCCGTGGTAAACTCGTCGGTTGAGCTTCACATGTATGCGATGATGGTTTCGGAGCGGTACTAATTGGATACAGCATCCCGGAGTTCCCTTTAATTCCTTTTACTTTTTTTTATCCCTAAAGTGGTCTGAATTGGTGGTGAGGGTTCAAAAGGACCCTCTTTTTTTTTTTTTTTTTTTTTTTTTTAAAGGGGAGCGACACAAGAGGGGCGCATGCAACGCCAGCGACGTAGAACCCGGCCCGGTTCAACAGGACCACTCCCAAAATTCAATCGAGAGGCTATGGTCTCCGCAAATCGATATGGACGTGGTGGAAAGGGGAAGCTGTCGGATGGCTAAGGGACGATTGAGAGGAGACTAAACGGCTAGAAATTTGCAAAATCTTCCGTCATGGTAATGGATGAGCCAACTCGCTATCTGTTTGGTTTTACACCTAGCAGAGAAATCGAATACCTAGAAATAGTAGAAAGGAAACAATTTTTAATTTTCATGCCGTATATCGCCACCACTTCTCGAGAATAACTTGTGACTACAGAAAGATGTTGTACTGATCGCTTATGCTCGTTACAAAGAAAAGCCAACCATTCATTTATTAACACATTTGAGTTAAACAAAAATTAAAGATGTGTTGCAAATCTAGGAGCTATATCTTTTAATCTCAAATTGCGCGAACAGATATGACAAATTGACTGATGGAATCTCTGGCTTTATACTCAAAATATTACGTATTGCATTGAGCTTCCCATTAAATTAGACATCAGGTAGGTAATGTATTTAATCATCTCATGGAAAAATATACTTTCCCACTGTAAAAAAATGCTTCCTATTAGGTTGGATACAATAAACGTGAATCATTAAGGGCAGAGAGAGGGAGAGAGAGCTTAATGAAGCTCTTATCACATATTTAATAAAAATTGCTCTTTTGACACGGTTTTGTTATAGTAAATAATTATGCGTTACGTGGGTTTAAATTATAAGTAAAACCTATTTGATGTAAATAATCCAAAGAAAGAAATCATTCGCCTAGAACAGGATGTATTTGATATTATTATGACAAATAACGATGGATAGGGGAGCTGTTGGATGGCAAATACCGATAGAAAGGAGACTAAACTGCTCGAAAGTTGCAAAATCTTCTGTTATGGAAATTGATAAGTCAACCCGCCCTATGGTACACCAGCTAGAGGAGGTAGCAATCACCCCACGGGATGTGTATTAGAGTTAAATTAAGCTCTTTTCACATATTTAATATAAATAGCATTATTTTATAGAAACTTGGGGTGCGGTTTTGAGACAGTAAATAAATATGGGTTATGCGCATTACAATGGTAAATGAAATGGAGCTTATTGATGAGCCAACTCGCTGTTTAGTTTTCCAGCTAGAGTGAAAGCGATCACCCCACGTGGTGTCTATTCGAGTAAAATGAAGCCCATTTTACATATTTAACAAAAATTGCACTTGGAGTACGGTTTTAGACATGTGCTATGTGTCTTAATATTATAAATAAAGTTTAGTCAGATAACTATGAGGAATAACCATGGAAAGGTGAGCTGTTCAATAGCAAAGATCGTGAGACGATACTCAACGACTGAGATCATGCAAAATTTTATCCATGCCAATTGCTGAGACAATCTGCGGTATGAATTAGCAGATTGAAAGAAGAGAAAGCGATGATCCTATATGACATCTTTTTGAGTAAAAATTCTTTTTATGTACAGTTGTTTACTTTGTTATCTCTGTCACCCCGAAAACAGAACCAGGCCTTGCCCAGTAGGGTTCGGGTTAATGACAGACAACAATGGATGGTCAAAAACCACGAGGGAGTCGAACCTGCAACCTTTATTTAAGCAGGCTTATGACTTATCATAACCACAACCAATTGTTATATAAAACATGGAATACATTTTTGGATAGCGAACAATAATACGTAATATGCTTAAAAAGGATAAATGAAGTTGATTTTAAGAAGATAATAAAGAATTAAGAGAGTTAAACGAAAAAACAAGCCCTCGTTTACATCAATATGCCTATAAATTATTTATTTATACTCTGCAAAGATGACTTGGGCATGTTAGATTGAAATAATGACCGTAGTCATCGTGTTTCCGTCATCTCTATAATTTTCGCCGTTTTTCACTTGAGCTGTCATTAAAAAAATACCCGTTGCCAGATCTGGGTTTAAATCCGTTATTCTTTTTGGAAATAGAAGCTTAAACGTATGCAATTGCTGAGAATACCTTTGGAGTAAAATTATAATATGCAATTTTTCCTATCAAATTTTGAGTTTCCAGCTCTTATATGCCATATAATCACATATTTGTTTTTATTGAAAAGCATGATTTGGTTCATAGAATTATCAGTGAGACTAAACGATGAGAATTAGAATATGAACCAATTCTCATTAAATCACCTGCAATTGTTAATGCTAATCTTATCTTTGCTTCTTTTTCACTTCAAAATGTTATCATTTAACGTATAACATTTACAGCATCCAAGTGAGACAATAAGATTGAAAAGAGCATTTGAGCAAGCCTGAAGAAAAGAACTAGTGTCATTAGTTACCTCTGTCTAATTACTGTAACTAAAATGTGGACTACATCAATTCTTGTCTGATAAAAGTTTTCTTCTCTTGAATTATTCTTAAACGTTAATTTAGCAGAAAAAGAAGAGAAATTTTGAGTCCACTCACTTAACTATTAAATATTTCAAATTATTCTCAAACTTTATATACATACATTATAATTTATATTCAAGCTATCACATACACTCTGGTGGTATACCAACAAAAATTATTTTTTAACATTTTTAATAGATTAAATCCACCGGTTTGTGGTCGCAAAACATTTATTGGAATTCTAAAAGTAAATATCACTCAAATACACTACATTTTAACAAAAAATAGAACACAAAATTAGTATTCTACGACCTCGTTATAAATTATTTTATTTAGAAAACAAGAAAAATCTCCACCCATAAAGCCCCTTTAATATTTAGGCAAACACATTAATATGAAGGAAATTTAACGAATGTATCAGGCACATATCCTTCCTCGTTAAAATCCAGGAGACGAGAACGTAATGGGCTTAAAAAAATGTTCCTTACTACGAATATTTTCTCTGGATAGGAACACCAGAGACATTCATCCTTTAAAATCTCGGAGGAGCCTAAAAATATGCCTACCTGCACGAAATAAAAACAATTCAGGTTTTCCAACCAATCGCGAAATTTCTGGAATATGTTATCGGAATTCAGTAATGTCTGCAGATGCTCAGTGTAGAGAAAGAGCAATTGGGGATAGATGCATCCATCCACTTTTAAGCCCAAAGTATTCTCTATTTCAATCGAATAATAATGGTTATTTTAAAAAAATCTCATACCTCTGTCAGTAAAACAAGTCGGAAAAAAGTGAAAGATGAATCGTATTTGAAAATTTTGCCCTCATTTCGAATTACCTTTGCAATCTCGTTATAACATCATTGGTCTTTCATATTCAACCAGAGGTATCATGGTGCCGGCGAACGCCAGAAAGGTGTTCCAGTGTTGGTTAACAAAAGACATATTAGTTAAGTAACATGTTTATCAATTTTGGTTCCTTAAAATTTCTAAAATATACATTCGTAACTAAAGCAAAAAATTTATAATAAATAGTATATAATACCGTGTAGCAAAAAAGCACTAAGAGCAATATTTCACTGCTACAATAAGTTAAGGAAAGTGCGTTCCGACGCAGCTAATTCTGCCATGACGTCACTGTATTGAACGTCAAAATGCCATACCAGATTTACAGAAAAAAAGTAATTAGTAGCCAAAAAAATACATAAGTATCCGGAAATTTGGCTTTCAGCTTTTCGACACATACTTAATGATCTATTAATTCTGGGGAAACTAAAATGTGAATAAAAACGTTAAATATTAACCATTTTTTTAAACGTCATCCGAAATATTAACGAAACATTGGGTTTGAGAAATGTCTACATCTAGTGAGGAAAAAGAATGGATTATCACTATTTTCCTCAAACCAACCTATCATCATTGACATCGCACAGAATATTCTTCATTCACTTTCTGTTCCCACTAACTTCAATAATTGGGGCGTTTTTTCCTTTTCAGATGTAAGGAAAATGTTGTTCAACAAAGAATTTTGAATTCAACCTTCTTTGATCATGCAGATTTCCTTAACACTCAAGTCTTTTTCCCTTACCTAAAAGTCCCAGCAGCGGTCATTTTGACCAGTATGTTTTCCCCTCGTTGTGGTGATGTGTGTAAATAACAATAATACACAACAAAAAAAAATTTTTTTTTTGGTGCCGGGAATTTTTGAGCTGATATTAACAATATGTGTGGTGCTGAATCCAAATATGATATCCGTTTTTATGTAACAGCTCTACTTTTTTAGATAGGGTGCATTTTATGATTAGATTCTTTTAAATATTTGATATATTTCAGAAAATATTTTTCAAATTTAAATCAATCTATAAATAAACTAATTCATAACCACTCTGCAGTATTTACTTGGAAAATCACCTATATACCTTAGAGAAAGGGGTTGGGGAGGATTTGGCGTGTTTGAAGAAGGGGGAGACAGGCGTACAGAGTGGAGACAGAGGGAAAAGATACAACTAAGGGAAGTGGGAAACCCACGGTGGAAAAGGACCCTAGTCAAAGCTGTAGAAAAACGACACGTGGAAAGAATCACAGAAAAGTAGAGAAGAGTAAAAAAAGGGGATAGGGTAAAAAGAGAGCGTGTCTTTGAAAATGAAGAGGCTGGAGTAAGTAATGGGTGAGGGGATTTCCGAAAACAAATGTTCAAATTCTCAAAGTTTTTGTAAAGTAACCTCTAAAAATGAGCTCAATTCGAAGAAGCTGTGTAAATCATTGTGATGAGTTTTGTTAAATTTGTAGGGAATATACTTTAAAATAAAATAGGAAAACATTACAGACTTTATGAAACGTGCATACCTGGGATATTTTGGTGTTCAGCTTGGTGACCAAGGTAAAAAGTGGGAACCACATGTTATGTGTAAAACATGAGCAGAACATCAGCGGTAGTGGACTACAGGAAAAAGGAAAAGTTTAAAGTTTGGTGTGACAATGGTTTGGAGAGAACCTACAAACCATATTGATGACTGTTATTTTTGCATGGTAAATGTTTTGGGAATTAATAGAAACAATCGCCACAAGTGGAAATGTCCAGACTTGCCTTCAGCTAGACGCCCGGTACCCAATTCAGAAGAAATCCCGATCCTAATATTTCAGACATTACCAGTTGTATGTGAGGATATGAGCTATGTGAACATATTCCTGGTTCTATTGACGACAGTGAGAATGACTACGAGGTAGTATCAGCAAATCCTCCACTATTTAATCAAGATGAACTAAGTGACCTTGTTAGAGAATTGAACTTATCGAAGGAAGCATCTGAACTACTAGCTTCTAGGATGCATGAAAAGAATTTAATGGAACAAGGTACAACAATTAATTTTTATCACACAAGGGAAAAGGATCTGCTACCCTTCTTTACTCAAGAAGACAATCTTACATTTTGTTTAGACGTTAGAGGTCTTCTGAAAGGAATGGGACTACCGAAATATGAAGCTAGTGATTCGCGTTTGTTCATTGATAGCCCTAAGCGTAGTTTAAAATGTGTTCTTCACAATATTAACAAGTTTTTTGCTCAATACCAGTCGCCCATTCAACAGAAATTAAAGAAGAATATGATACAATAGTGTTGGAAGATAAAATGCCAGGGACATCGCTAGGTGATTCATGTAGATTTAAAAATGGTGAACTTTCTTCTTGGGCAGCAATTTAGCAACACAAAATATCCTTGTTTCTTGTGCCTCTGTCCTAGCAGGGACAGACAAACCACTGGATTAAGAAGGAGTGGTCAAAGAGAGAAAACTTAATTGTTGGGTAAAAACATAATTGCTGAGTCTTTAGTTGAACGTAGGAAAATCACCTTACCACCCCTTCATGTTAAACTAGGCCTAATGAAGCAATTTGTAAAGGCTCTTGACAAGGATGGAAATTGCTTCGGCTACATAAGAATAGAATTGCCGCAGATAAGTATAGAAAAACTGAAAGCTGGTATTTTTGATGGGCCACAAATCAGACAACTTACAAAGGATCCTGCTTTTGTCAAGTCAATGAATGGGATTGAAAAAAAAAACAGTTGGCTTTCATTTGTAATAAAACATTTTCTGGGAAATCACAAAGGAGAGAATTATCTCGAGTAGGTAAACAATATGCTCACTAACTTTTAATCACTTGGATGTAATATGAGCATAAAAGTTCACTACCTGCACAGTCACTTACAATTAGTCTGTATTCCTGAAAATTTAGACGACACAAGTGAAAAACAAGGTGAAAGATTTCACCAGGAAATCAAAACAATGGAAGATCGCTACCAAGGAAGATGGGATAACGATATGATGGCAGATTACTGCTGGTGCTTAAAACGAGTCTGTTTTAACAAAGTGCACGCAAGAAAATTGCGCGAAAGAAGCTTCCGTTTTTACGTCACTCAACACTTTTTCTCTAAAGTATTTTATTTCAGTAAAAAAATGTTACTATTTGTATTCAATCGTATTGTAAAACTATTGTTATTGTAGGGGTTATAACATTCCTATAAATTAATCAAGTCTTTATATTATGTGGGTTTTATCATTTATGTAATTATCCCATATTATCATATTGAACTTTTTTTTGCGTAAGTAACAACATATCTGTATCTTGAAAACTAGAGCTGATAGGAAAAAACTAATATCATATTTGGATTCAGCACCCCAATTATACTTGAAATCAGCTTTAAAATCTCCGGCACCAAAACCACTGTTGACCTGTGTAATTTATTTCGTATATCATTATTGAAGTACATTTGTTTTATTTTTAAATCGAATTAACAATATTTTAAATTAATTAATAAAACTTTACAAATAAATTCAACAATTTATTTGTAAATTTAAACTAATAAAACAATTTCGTTTTTCAACTTCAGCATTATCTTCGGTAGGTAAACTCTGAAGTAGTCTATGCAATGATCCTCTGATATAACAGCATTGCACTAAAAAAAATGAATGGAAGCATGCAGAAAATCAGCGGTGAATTCAATCTGTCAACGTGACTGTCAATCATAATGCTTGAAAAAAGTCTGACTTTAAAGACCACAAATAATATGCAGAATATTAATGATACTGGTGAAAATGACCGCTATGGCGCTATTAGGAAGATCAGCAATTATTTCATAAAATATACAGCCGATAATAAACATTATTGGCGGGACGTCCGAGGATGAAAATTCATGAAAAGTCACAAAACATCAACAATTTTTAACCAATGTGAAGGGAGAGACCATTTGAAATTCAAAAATGGTGAAAATGACCGCCGTAGCGATTCTAGTGTTGAGAGTTAAAAATATTACTCTAACCTTATGAGTAAAAGAAATTAGAAAAAATACAAGTAAAATTACCGTTTAAATGAAATTTAGCATATAATGAACACAAGAAAACTTAAGCACTTCTCGTTTAGCACTCTAAATTGTGAAATAAATATGTTCCATTGGTTACGTATTTGGCGCTACGAAATACGGTTGTGAGTGTTGACAAAGAAAAATGAGATGGCATTATATTTTTTCAAACAGAAAAAATATGATCCCAACAAAAAAATTATTCCCGAACCATTTGAATTCTGTGCGTAACTATAAAAAATCTGATCTACAATACAGAACTCTGAACAAGCTGCTTTCCTGCCCTTGTTATTTCAGACGGCAAAAAGGCTATTTTGAGTATCTATCCCTTTTAATATACTGACGCCGTTTTGACATTTGAAAGGAAAGGAGGCGACAACAATGAAAAACTGTTTTTCTAGTGGTTGCAGAAGGAGTGAATTTTTGTGGGAAAAAGGAGACTATTTTAGCAATGGAAGGTAGGAAATCTCAGGACCACCCTTGATTTCATAAAAGGCTTTCCAGTCGGCTGGGGCCGTACGGTATTGAGATTGCCAAAGTAGCCAGCCTGCTTTGAACCACTCTAAAAAGGCCGAATCGACGCCAGAGCCCAATTACGAGGTTTCTCTTTAAAAAGGAAATTGTTTGCTTCGGGTTCCGGAACCCCGTTCCACTTCGCGAACTATTTTTTACCCACCACTAACCACTCATCTTGGCGTTGAAGTCGATTCAACCAGGGCGGATGAAGAGTAGCCTAAAAAAAGTTCAGAAAATGAAATATAGCCGCAGAAGGTATTTGAATCCGTCGGAGCTTATGAATACCAGCCTCCTGCAAATACTTTCACACTTCACATACAAGGATGACCCACTTTGAAGAATTTGATTTAGAGACATCAAAAAGTTAGTAAAAATACGCAAATCCATCCGAAATATGAAGTAATGATTCTTCCACTAACTGAAAGAATCAAAGCAGCATGAAAATTCTGCATTATTGAACTTATTTTCAGTCGTCACGTTCTTAATCTTAGCAACATATTTGATAGTTATAAATATAATATGAAAACTGGTGAGAATAAAAAAGTGAGAGAAAATTTAAAAATCTATACCTAGTAGTAGAAGGTATTTTCATCCATCGGAGTTTATTAATACTATCGTCCTACCAATACTTTGACTATAGCTGACCCGCTTTGAAGCGCTTAACTTTACGGAATTTAAAAATTATGGAGAAATATGTGCATGCATTCGAATAAAATATGATAATAAAATATCTTCGACGAACGGAAAGAATCAATGTAGCATGAAAATCATACATTCATGTGTGTAGTGTTATTTTTTATTCATCCATCTTTACCTCAAAATTGACTAAATGTGAAATATTAGGCATATGCTAAAAGGGGAGAAGAAAATGAGAAGGACCTATATAAAAGAGAATTTGGTTCTAGAAGGCATTTGCATCCATCAGAGTTTATGAGTACTGACGTCCTAAAAACACTTTCACACTTCACATGAAAGGATGACATACTTTGAAGCGTTACGGACTTCAAAAAATTGTGCAAAATATGTGAAATCCGAAATATGAAATAATAAATCTTTGAAAGACGGGAAGAACCGATGCAACATGTAAATAATACAAGTCCATTATTTTCCGTAGCGCACGTCCTTGATGTTTGCATCATATTTGAGTGAATTAGAAATATTAGACCTAAAAACGTTACAAATGAGGGGTAGGTCTAAAAGAAATGAGAATAACTCTAAAGAATCGAAATATAGCTGTATCAGGTATTTGAATCCACCAGGGTTTATGAATATAAATTTGTGGTGTCACGGTGCCTGAATGCGCCGAAACGCCATCCCAGCACTGGTTAACAAAAGACATAATAGTCAAATAACACTTTTATCATTTTTTTCCTCAAAACTTCTAATACATACAAAATGTACATATATACAAATGTACATATATACAAATGTATTCGTCACCAAAACAAAAAATGTTGTAATAAATGTGAAAAAAATGTAATAAGGAAAACACACCGATTAATATTTCACTTCTCATAAGAGTAACGGAAAGTGCGTTCCGGCACTGCTAATTTTGCCATGACATGACTGATACTACCGCCAGGCAAATACTTTCTTACACCATAGGAGTGAATTTATGATCTACTTTGAAGTACTGTGCTTTACGTACTTCAAAATGTTGACAGAAATATATGAATGCATCCGAAATATGAAATAAAAAATCTTTGACTAACGGAATGAATCAAAGCAGCATAAAATCTTGCATTATCCAGAGTAATATTATTTTAAGCCTTTCACATTCTTGATCTTAGTCTCATATTTGAGTGAGTGATAAATATTTCGCATAAAAAGTTTTACAAAACCAGTGGTAGTTGGGAAAAAATAGAGTTTTTTAAAAGTACACATGCAAAAAATGTTCTTCACTTGGAAGATGTACGATTTTATTAGAGGAAAATATTTTTCCACTTCATAAAATTAAAAAATTAAATCAAAAACACTCTCAGGAATGTATAAAACATGAATACTGAAAACACTTCATGTATCCGCGTAGGAAACAAATCATAAAAGGTACCTATATTAAATGACTAATCCACCCGTTATGGCTGCTTTTCCATGGAAAAGCCATTTTTTAACACTTCTAATAAAATACACACTGAATACATAAATATTATCTCTTAATTAAGCAAACATTTCTCACCAAACCGCCTTTGCTGGGTTTTCAGTACTTGAAAAATTAATAAAGAGACGTGTTTATAACTTCATTATTATTTGTCCGGCAGCTATCATTGGTAAATATGAAGTGAACACGGGATTAATATTCGTGAAATATGATATCCTTCGTTAAAGCTCATGAATAAATGTATTTAGGCTTTGTATATATAAAACAAACCTTGTATATTACTATTTTCAATGAAAATGTACGATTTAGGGACATGTATTTTAATTACGCGCTGTGATTATCCAGAAGTGAACTCACATTGTAGGTGATAATTAAATATTCAATGCATATGTTTGCATTTTTGTGACAGTTCATATAGTAAATAAGCGAAGGACATGAGGGTAGGAAAATATACATAAATATATAAAATTACATACATATAAAAAATATATGAAAAAAGGTTTCTGTGGCCCAATTCTAAATACTAAAATGCACATTGGGATGCTATTTTTAAGTCCTTAGATTTGGTGCAAAATAAAATGTCGCATTTATATTGAGGGCAGAATTGATTACATCATTCGAATTTTAAAAAAATACGCAGTTCGTACGAAAATGAAGGAAATGATTGCGTTGATAAGAAAAAACAAGAGGTCACCCTAAAGTTAAAAAAAAGAATAATGCATCAGCAAAAACACAACAGAAGTTAAAGGCATTAAGACAACGGCATAAGTGTTGTCGATGAAAGAGAGGTTGCGTTGATTTAAATTTCAAATAAAATTCTTGTACAGACTACAGGCAAAACGTCTCCAAGTTTGTTTGTAAACATTAAAAATTTCAAAAATGTAAGCGTTATCTTAATTTCACTTCCATCAAGGATATTTTGTTATCACTGCTGGTATATGCAATCTCCCAAAAAAGTCAATACCACATTGAAATATTCCATTCATTCCTTTCCATTTACTGAAGAAAAACTCCCTTAAAATTCAGGGAATTGAAAATCTAACAAAAAATCTGTTTTTTATCCATAATAATGGCAGTAGAAGAAGGCAAAAATATAAAATTTACAAAGAAATCAAGTAATTCAATTCATGGACTAGTATGTGCTAAGTTAGTTAGTGAAAACTTATTTTAATATGCACTCCTCCTGATCCTGATTGTGGAAATTGTGGAAAACGTAAAACCTTCGGGACAGAAATCAAAATTGCCCTCTGGAAAACATTACAGTATAAGAATATTTGAATTTCAATATAATAAATAATGTAGAGGGGTGGTTTTTGGTGCTACGTGGATATTGTAAAAATATCTATGTAGCTATGCTTTATTGTTGCATAGATGTAAGGAATGGATTATTCATTAAATATCTAAAAGTCGGAAATATGGATATTCTCTGGATATCTATACAAGGTTATACTGATATGCTGGATATCCTATGGATATTAAGGAAGTTATTTTCGTAAAATTAAACGGATATTGTATTGATATTACAAGTATCTATTAGCTGATTGGGTACATTCAGTAAAAGCATCACACAATAAATACAATTCCGAACAAAGAGTGCAAGGCTTATAATAAATCACTCGAAAAACTTTTTCTCACACCCGCAGCATCTCATACCAGTCAGGAATCTGAATAAGTTTCCTATAATAGAATCTCTTTCTTCACACCATCGAATATTTTCCTTCCAAAAATAATAAAATGACGAATAAGAACGAGTGGAGGAATAAACAAGGAGCAACACAGACTAGCTTGGAATATGAAGAAAGGCTTGTGAAATAGCTAATACATAAAAATAAATATTTTCACCCTTTATTTACTATTTCGAGAGACCAATCATCCATAAGAACCTGTGAATTCAGAAGCAGTTAACGCTTCAACCTTATGGCTAATTTCATCCATAGTAATGGCATTACAAGGAAAATATAGATAGGTATGACTAGTTCGTAAAGATTTATATCATTTCCAGTGAACCGAAATAATGCCGAAAAAAATAAGTTTATATTCAGTATCGAAATACTTCAAGTAATTCAATGCATGACCGGCACATAGTAAAAGCATCACTCAACTAATAGAAATCCGTGCAATGAGTGCAAGGCTGAAAATAAATTCATAGGGAAATCATTTCCTCACTCTCACGCGCTACGTCTCACTCATACTGTCAGGAAGATGAATCAGTTTCCTGTAATAGAATTCCTTCCTTCACACCGAATACTTTTTATCCAAAAAATAATAAAATGACGAAAAAAATCGAGCTCATAAATAGGCAAGCAGCTGAACGCACACTATGACTAGGAATATAGGACGCTTTCACAAATTTCAAATAAAATATTTGAACATATTACGGGCATAACTTCAAAAAGTCATATAGCTGGTCCCATGAACATTTAAAATTTGTATCACAAATCCTTTTTCATTGAAGAAATGTGCCCGCACTGCTGGGATGCAAATGTAACTTCCTAAAATATATTAATATAAAAATAAATGTTTTGCGTTCCTTATTTACTATTTACGAGAGATCGGTGATCCATAGATACCTATCTGGGAATTTAGAAGCAGTCAACGCTTCAACCTTATCGCTAATTCCATCCATAACGATGGCAGTACAAGAAAATCATAGGAATAACGAGATCGTAAAGATTTATATCATTTCAAGTGAATCAAAATGGGTGATGCCGAAAAAAAAATTATATACATTATCCAAATGCATCAAGTGATTCAATGCATGAACTACAAACAGAAAAAGCATCACTCACCAAACAGAAATCCGATAAAGAATGTAAGGCCGAAAATAAATTCATAGGGAAAGCATTTTCTTACTCCTACGCGCTACGTCTCACTCATGCTGTCAGGCAGCTGAGTTAGTTTCCTTGAATAGAATTTCTTTCTTTACACCATCGAATATTTTCCATCCAAACATAATACAATGACGAAAAAGAACGAGCTGATAAATAAACAAGCAGCTGAACGCACACTAGCTTTTGGAATAACAAGCGTGGAAACTATTTTCATGCGCAAATAGCGCCAGGCGCCGCTCTTCTTCCGATAAAAACAAAAAAAAACACAAGCGGGAAACTCTCCTCGAAAGGCAGTAATTCTTCCGGTCCGCGAGTGCCGTGGAGTGGCGAGCAGATGAAAAGCAGTTGTGCGCGTAAAGCATCGGGAGCCAAAACCATCCGCATCGGCTGTCTCCGCTACCCGCTGCCTCCCACAAACAACCGCCATAAATTCACCCACGCTTTCACCCCAGAGCGGAGCGTCCCACGCCTGGGGTCGGTCGAGCATCTCCCGCGGCTCGGATCCGAAAGTGGCCAGACAAGGCATCGCCACTTCATCCTACTCCTCATAATTATCAGGCACGTTCACGGGAATTAAATCTAAATGGTAACTATCTATTTCTACCATAACTAGATCAAAATTTTCAGGAACTGCTAACATTCCATGAACCACATCTCAAATTCCGTCGGAGGTATGTGTAGAATGATCACAGGTTTTCCCGGCGTATCGAATCGTGGAAGGTTATTCGGGCATTCCACCGGGTCAGGTCCTTAAACTCAATCTTGCCTTAGATGAAGTTGGATAACCTGACCCGGTTGAATGCCCGAATAACCTTCCAAGAAATCTCAAATCGTTAAAACATCGCCTGGGTCTAAATCCATAATGTCCGTCCTTATCCGTGGCTTTTTGATGGCGTTTATGGAAGTTAGATTTTTTATGGGGTAAGATCAGTCTTACGCCCAACTCCCAACCTGGAGGAACAGGGTATCTCTTTTCGACCGGCTTCCAACTCACGAAGACTTGTCAGGCTAGGGAGACCCTACCAGTAGCTAAGCTACCGCCGGTACAGCTCTCGAGCGAATCTCTAAAAATTATAAAAGCGGTATCAGACGGTGTACCCAAGGGAAAGCGACCTCCTAGACGGCCACGTCTACGCTGGAAAAATCATGTTGAAAAAGGCATGATAAGATTGGATATAGAATCCGGCAGGATGTTAGTGGGGCCAAAAATGTCCTAAGATTGAGTTACCTATTTGGTAAGGTAAGGTAGGTTCATGGGCGTAAATTGGCGATAAATTTTGATTCCCATAAATTGGCGATAAATTTTGATTTATCGCCAATCTATGCCCGTGCACCTGAGCACTAAATTATCAATTAAAGACATTTCGTTGCATCCACAATTAATTTAAAAATCACCTACGGCTTCGGCTGTTACGTTATTATCAAGTACCCACATTTAACTCCCAAAAAAATCAATAACGTATTTAAATATTTCATTACTTTCTTTTTGTTTACTAACGCGTAGGTAATCTGTTTTTTTCAGCCATAATAATGGCAGTACAAGAAAATTAGAGGAACAAATATATTGTAAAGGTTTTTATCGTTTCAAGTCAACCAAATTAATGACGAACCTCAATTCACATTGTTGTGTCCAATATACTAATAATGCGAATAATTATTTTCAGAGAATTCCCTACGTCTGAGGTAATGGGGAACATGCATGGAATTTGTTCATTATTCATTATTCATCCTTGTTAGTCTTGTTGAATAGAAAATTTTCTCACGAGTCCAAATATATAAGCCAAAACTCTCCTGGTACTCCACAAACGTCAATAAATGCTAATTAAAAATGCTCGAATATCGCTTGAAGTCACGTGACCTGCAACGCCTTCTGACGTCATCGCACGGAACACCATTCACTTCGCTAAGAGAGTAGAGTGTTAGAGGCTTGAATGAAAGATATTTAAAGTAAAAATTGCAATTATTATCGCCAAATTTGCATTTGAGCCCTCGTAGATCGATTTTCTATCCACTTCCTCAGTCTGTCATCAGTGGATGCCGTTCCGTGACGCCACGCTCCGATGACGTCGTGTTTTCAAGCAGCCGATGAAGATCAATTTTTAAAGACTCATAACTCAGCTAAAAAGCATTATTCATACGCGAAATTTTCGGCGAGTACATTTGAGGTAGAGGACTTCTTATTCCAGTACTTTAAAAAAATTGTGCATGTTCCCCATTTTGATGGGGTATATAGACTTACTTACTACTGATACATGAATTTCAAGAAAATAAGTTAGTATAGTGCTTAATAGTTAAGAGTACATGCATGTCTCCAGATAAGGCCCTGATTTTCTAATAAAATGCATTTGAGGAGAATACCCTACGTTAATTTTCATGAGTATTGATTTTGACTTATTTACTGCTTACCAGTTTTCCACCGCGGTCATGCTCTTAGGCTTTCATGAAATCGTCCAAATTAAGGATAAAACCGAACTCAATCATTCCCACACCTTTATTTCAAGCCATTTGGAGTGAATAATTTCACCCTTCACTTCCTACGATATTCTACTTATGCAAATAACTTTCAGCCAATGATATCTTCTGTCATGGTCAACGATTTGAATTAACAGAAAGAACAGCAACGTTTATATAAAATAAACTGAACTCCACACTAATATTAGCGTTAATTCCACCGCTAATGTTTTCCATGAACGACGCCATTGATGCATGGGTACTCGGATCTCACGGTAGTGCTCCATATCCATAATTTATTGATAATTTGTTCTATAAAATGAGCTGAATAATATTCTCTGCAAATGAATTAATCCTGTGCAGTTCATTTTATAAAGCCCAGTAGTGATTATACACTTTAATTAAGACCGGAATAAATATGTTTACATTGGATTCAATTGTTACTTTGTTTTGATGCTATTTTTGAATGAATTTTAGGAATTTTAAAATAGGCAGGCCATTCTAAGTCTTTGGATGGAATACCTTCAAAGACAGACGAGATGCATTATATTTACACAATTATTTGTCCTTGCAATAAGCCACTAAATGCATTCTATTCTAAATATACTCTAAGGTAAAACATGTTCATTAATATATTCAGTTGGTATTTGAATAATCAAAATTTGGAAGGTAGTAAATCTAAAATAAAATAGTAATTATTATGATTAAGATGTCAATACTTTCATCACGTAGTTTGAAGCATTTAAAAGTGACTAGACAAGCCTTCCGAAAATCATTCACTCCCTATTTTTATCAAATTATCTGAAGTGTATCATCACAAATGTTTTCGCTATTTCCTTAGTATTGTCTGCATTCAAAATTTCATCGGATAGCGTATGGTAGAGTTTTACAACCAATGTTATTAAGCTAATGTTCATTCAAATAGTTATTCAGCGTTTAGCATTTTATTATCCAATATGAGAGCTGGAGTAAAGTTCAACTTGGTTTTGTTGAATTTTTGTTTTTTGACCTTTGTCGATTATGTTGAATACATTGTTATCGTCCATTAAAACAGCATAGCAAAAAAAATTAGAAGTTTGAAAAAAATACAAATATATTACCACAGATGTAGTGAGAAAATACCTACTATGAAAATAAAAATCCATCCACAACTGATTATAGAAGCATAGACGAGAAGAAACAAGGAGATGGTACATAATCTGAATGTCATCGAGGTATAGAGAATGACAGCACCAGAAAAGGTAAAAGTATGCTATACATGACGCTACAAAAGAATGATTAGAATGAAATGGAATGACCAAAATAGTACTGACGATACGCAAATCAGAGTGAGAAAAGAGAGGTCTTATTAATCTTTGAAGAAGACTATATGACGAGAGGAACCAGGGTAATTAAACATCATTGATGACAACGTTATCGAAAGCATGATTGGTGTTGATAAATATAGTGTTGAACGCACAGAGTGAAATGTACTCCTCAATTAGGTGATACCACGAAATAAGACGAGAAGCATCAAGATAAGAGTTAAACCAGACTTGCAAACCTCTTGCATCCTGTAAGATATTTCGTTTCATGAATCAATAATCGTTCAGCCAAATATTAGAGGTTGTAGCAAGGCACAACTAAATCATTCGAAGACCTAAGGAATAAGTTCATTGTGTCCAATTAACCAAAAAAAACTGATTTTTCATGGTGCAAAACTAATGAAGTTCTTCCGTCACTTAACTAATTCCATCGAAAAGCGCAGAATGGCTTACATATTTTAACAAGCCTAATATTGAGAATAGCGTCAAACAAATGAACTCGGTGTAAAAATATTTAATCCGGCCTTAGTTAAAATATATAATCACCATAGAGCTCAATTCCACTAATGAGACATCACAGCAATGTACCCGCTAGTAACGAGGCTTATGATCAATCCTGTTCTCTGGCTAAAAATATTTTATGTGGTAATGCCGACTAATGAAGCCGGATTGTTAACACATTCTATTTCATATGCCCCGGAGTATGTTCCAGCACAATTATATTCAATTGAGTTCGTTTTACATAAAAGCAAATCTGAAAAAAGGTCAGGCAAAAATTTAGGTTAATGCATCAGTGAAAATAAAATGTGACATTTGAATGAATACTCATGAGCAAAAAAATGATGTGAAAAAGGATATATTTTTGAGATAAATAAATAAATAGGCTACTGGTTATTAAAAATACGTAATCCATGCTCACATGCACCGACATGGTTGATGTAAACGAAAATTGTCAGCTTTAAAAAATAATGTTATATACAAATGATACGGGAATGAAGTCGATTACTGATACATTATGATGAGAAACTGACATCGTTTATGCCTCAACTTAACTGATATTTATGGAGAATTTTGATACAAACAAACTTAAACTTTGGAACAACGTAAAAATTTTTCATCCAAGGATAAATTAGGAAAATCATTTGAAGAAAAAGTATTTGAAAGCCAATATTTCCACAAGTAACACATTTTTGTTATTACGAGGACAATTTTTGCTGAACGCTATCTGTTCATGAAATCGTTTTGTTATTTATTTGGGTACTAAAGTGGTTGTCTCATTACCAATCGGACTTAAGCAGGCACACAAGGAATCTCCTGTCAGAAATAGCAAATTCTCAAACAAGACGCAAGGATGCGTGTTATGGTTCCATTAATGTATCGGTTGTAAAACCATTCTTTATAACATAATTCCTATCTATCGAACTTAAATTATTTTACTGTTATTATTTTATGGTTTTCGTAAAATGTCACTCTATAAAAAAGCAACATTATAAATCATTATTGATACTCAGAACTTAGTAAAAATAATTAGCATAAATAATGAGTACAGATTCTACATGTATATGCAGATATAATTAAGCCAAAGAGGGAGATTGGGCTTAAAGGGAGACAAAAAAGAAGCTTATTGATATTAATCTAACACAGAACTTGGAGATTCACGCATAAGTAATAATAGCCAAACCGTGTGTGGAATATTCATCTGTGGGTTTTTCATTCCAAAATTAAACAACTTTGCAAGAATACCCGACCCATTATTGCGTTGAATTAGGCATATAATCGGGCCACTAAGGAAATAGCAAACATGTTATGGAAATAGAACGACGGAACTGCGCACATACCAATTAGAATACGGGAGAGGTATGAGGATGAATGAATAATTTCCCATTACTGCCAAAAAGGGAACGTAATAAATAATCCAGAACGCCAAGTTTCAGTATCCTTAATTTTTCAGAGATTGTGGAATCATAGATATGCATATGGTGGTATGCAAAATCGGACGGGAACTAAACCACGAATATCTTAATTTGAATTCAAAATTCAGCAAAATAATAAAAAAACCGATATCAAATATTACAGAATTCAGTCAAGGATCACAACATCCCATGTTATAGTGAGAAGCAAACATACAAAAATAACCTAAGTGAGAATGTATAGGAATTAAAAACGGAAAGTCATAGAATCTTTGACGCAATACACCAACTATTCTTAAAAGAGAAATAATTGGTATTTTAATCGAAACATTTCATATTTATTATGAGGTGCTATGAAGAGCAGATATGACGGTATCCAGTATTGAATTATAACACAAACTGAAACAAACCTCAACTGAGGATTTATAGATTAAATTATGAACATAAAGTAGGCTGATATTCATATTGATGATATTCATTGTTCTAAAAACAAATGATAATTCAGCCCAGAAAAAATTATATTCATTATCATCTCATCTCATTTAATAGTTCTTTATGCCGTTCGGTACATTAATAGCAAAAAAACACCCATTTTCACCTAGTGAACATTACAGTGGAGAGTAGATGGTGAGAGAAATTAAAGTAAATACAATTTATAGTGAAATATATAAGTCAACGTGTCATATTAATGTATGTTGTAAAGTAAAGGTAAAACAGTGTGAAAAGATGTTTGTAACCCACAAAAAATTGTGTACTCCTAAGGAATATGGATCAGGTAAAGATTTTAGAATAGACTTGTGGAATATAATCTCAAGTGATAGAGCAATAACAATTCGTGACACTGAAGTTCTTTTCGTAACAGCTCAACCGTGAGTTTAAGGATGCACTTAGATACAGGGTATGACTGATACCTCATTTGTTGTTTGAAGATGATGAGGGTAGTATCTTGATTACACAGCAACCTTGATGAAAACGAGCCGAATGCACCAATAACAGTTAATCACGGAGCGTTACTACGTAGGAGGTTCAATTTACCAAAGTAGGCGAGTTCAAGGCTTTGTTATGATGATTTGAATACCTTGAAGGGAAGAGACTCGGGGTAAATGCTATAGAACTGCACGATAATCAAGTCCTGAAAAAAATATTTTCACTATTATATCCTCTTATTTAACCCTGGTCACGTTGGTCACGTGGCGTTTACCAGGCACCAAGCCAAATTCTTTTCTTTGCCCACATGGTGTTTTCTACGTTAGTAAACTGTCCCTCCTTGTATTTTATTATTTTATGTTTCTGAATTAGTCACCAATATTGTTTTATGTTTCGTCGCATTTCTGGAATTAATACGAATATTTTTTTAAATATTATTTTCTGGTAGACGCCACGGGACAAGTTGAGGTTCAATACTATACATCCTATTTCCTTCGCGGAATTCATTGCAAAGTTTTTAAATGCGTTTAATAATTTAAACAGCTATAATTAAAAAAACTGTTTGAAGCATTACATTTGGGGTACGCGACTTTTTTCTACACATTTATGATTGTAATCAATGTACCACATGAGTGAAACTATTATTGCTTTAATAAAACGTCTATTAAGTATTTTATTAATATGTATATCTTTATAATTATTTTGCATGTGCTTGATGCCCTTGCATGCAATTAAATATTATATGAATGATTTTTTGTAGATAAAAGAGTTATGTCTACTGGCACGTATTTACCATTACTAAATGGCGTCTGTGGGACGCCGTGCGACGAATTGCGTTCCGTTTATGACGCGACTGACGGAGGGTTAATAGGTTTTTGTGTCGTTCGGTACAATATAAGCAATAAAAATCATTTTTAATCAAATTAAAACTACATGAGTGGGTACTCGGTGAGAAATGTCAGAGAAAATACAATTTTACAAGTCAGATAAAATACTATTTATAGTGAGTCAACGCAGTAAATGTGCATGTTTGTAGTAACATTATAAAAATTCTATTCCCCGCCATGAATGAGCCGAATGAAAAAATGTTTGCAACCTGTCAAAAGTGATTCTAAGTTATATAGATGAGGGGAAGATTTTAGAATAGACTTGAGGAATACAATCTCAAGTGAGAGAGTCATATTAATGAAATTAGTTTCATGGCAACTTAACCGTGAGTTTAAGGATAACCATAACTAAAAGGAGACGACTGATACCCCATTTGTTGCTTGAAGAGTATCGGGTTAATTTCTTGATTACACAACGACCTTGATGAAAACGAGCTGAATGCACCAGTAACAGTAAATCACGGAGCGTTACTACGTAGGAGGTTCTAGGTTCCAAAGCAGGCGAGTTCAAGGCATTAGGCATTATGATTTGGATACCTTTAAGAGAAGGGGCTTGCGGTAAATGCTATGGAACCCCACGAACGGATCCCTGTTTCCATTTTGCGGTGGAGGATTTTCAACTTGGCTGCGCTCTCTGTATCCGAGCCGAAGGGAATCCACTTAGAATACTGCCACCTCATCCGGGGTGTACATACATTTATGCATAATGCCAACTGGGTACTGGTGCATTGCAGAGAGAGCTCTACAGCGACCTGGGATTGTCACCCACGCTCAGAGGGATTTAAAATAGTTATGCGACTCGAATGACTCCATAATCCATTGCAGGGTTAACTAGGAGGTAAAATGGAGGAAGAAACTTTTATATAAGATTGATTGCCGGATTTATATCAAGTTTGCTGATTTTTATCACCCGACGCCACAGTTTCTGTTTCACAGAAAAAATAAATAAAAGTTATTCACGATTGGGGTGATGATAGCTAAAGGTATAAGCTAAACGGATACGGAGTAAATAAAAGTGTCTTAAGGTTGGGGTAATGAAATCATTATGAGAAAAACACGCCGAGAAATTTTTCTTGGAACTACCGAGAGAAATAAACCGCGGATTAAGAAATGTAACCTTCTCCATTGCAATTCTCCAACCAACAGATTCTATTGCACGTAAAATGATGAAAGGGCGGAATTTATAACCCATTCACAAATTATTTTTTTTTAAGCCGGGAAATGGGATAATAATACGTCCGTTTATCATGCCGTTGTTATAAAACCATAATTAATTATAAAAAATGCACAAAACATAAGAAATTTTGGCGTGAACAAAAATTAAATCAAAATAAATAAGTATAAATAAAATTCTGACGCATTTTTGGGTTCTATTCAGGCCGAGGCGATGCAATCAAATGGATAAAAAATACATAGTATTTAAAGGATCAATCTTGTTTTTTTGATATCTCGAAGTATTTCAAACGATACAATGCTATAAACGGTGCTGCTAATAATACTTCATTTAGGAAGTTAATACATGGGCTCAAAAGTTTCCATTTACTTTTAAAAGTAAAAAATGTACCATTATGTACTGTTTTATTTATTTTACCAGCAGGTGAATTAAAAGAATCAGAGGAGATACGAATAATTATAACTAAAGTGAGATATGCTAACATTATTTATCTAATAACTCGAAAGTAGAAAACTTTTCATAATGCGGTGAACAATACTTTCTTCGAATGAGATAAGATATAAGGCGTTTCATAAACATAAAAATGGTCGCAACATGGAAAAATCAACTTCAGTAAGACAAGCTTGTATGGAGCATGAAGCAAAAGGAAATTGTAGACCTTGGCAATCTCAATTAAGACATCTTTCTGGAAGGTTAACATCTCTCAGATACAATAACTTGACACACTTTATACGAGTTTTAAGACCTTGCATAGAAAATGAAATCATTCAATGAAGAATTTTGCAAGTAAAAATTGTACTCTATAGTAAAAAATGTTAAATTATCATTGGGTAGAAAGGATAATTAGAAAAATATTTCAAATCCACGGCTTTTCCTTCCGCTTTCTCTTTAATAATCACACAGTAATTTAGAAAAATTAACTCCCTAATTTCAGCATGGAAAGTTTTTCAAAGTTTACAGCCAAATACCGTCAGTTATGTTGAATTAGTGATCTAACAACTTTCAATATTCTATCTTTTCTCCAGTTTTTTGTTGTGGTTATGTTTACATGACATCTTGTATCATGAAATATATTTACTTTTTCTCACGTATTGTTGTAGGAGGACTAAGCTCTTAGAGTAAACTTATTCCACTTGTGTTAACTCAATTATTTTAACAAGTTAGACCTCAAAAAATAACTGAATATGAAGCACTGAATAACATTTTAAATAAGCAGTGGACGTAGCAAGGTTTTCAGGTTGTTCACCACGTCGATTCATCTTCGCGACGTCAGGTTATGGATCGATGAAGAAGAAAACCCGAGAACCTAGTTACGTCTACTGCACCACTCCGCAGAACCCCCCACCAACAATTTAAAAAAGCCTACTTTGCAGCACAGTAAAATACTTCAAAAAATGTTTTAAAGAGCAACAGATTTCCATTTTTGATCACGCAAAATATAAAAAACACTACTCATTATTTACAGCGTGGATTTTTAATTTTTTGCTGAAATTATAATTTTTTAAGAGAGTTTAGTCAGTTTAGACTTAAAAATTATAAATAAAAACGAAACTCTAAATAAAATTTAAAGGAGCAGTAGGTGTAGCTAGGTTTTTTAAGTTAATTTCTCTTCTAGGTTTCTAGTTTAACAGATGGTCGCGGGTTGAGTCCCGCCAACGTAAGCTTCCCCTACCCTGAGTATGGATCTCTGCGTACATTCAACTGTTAAATATTATGAAAAGTCCGATGTAAAGGCAAAATAGCGCTCTTATCGGTGCTGAGATAAAAAATAAAACATATATATGAGCCATCCAGAAACTAGATGAATGAAGATTTTGCCAACATAGTATTTTTATTTTTTAGTAACGGTATTTAAAAACATTTTCTAATAATTACCCTTCTTTACTAGGCACGATTGAAAAACATTTAAACTTCTAATGCATTCGTCTTACCGCTATTATGTCCTGTGACTCTATCTAGAGGTGAGAATGTCGACTATATCATCTACTCAGTTCACCGTTGTCGTTTTCTTTCAGTTTCTACGTCTTTCTCCTTAAGAACATCTTATATTCCTCGCACCCTGGCAGCAGATGGACTTAGGAATTTGGTGAGAAGAAATTGGGGAGGAGCAGGGGACACATAGTTGGGTGCATTACATTCAAGTGCTTTTATTAGTGTTGGTAAGAATTACCAGCATTATTAAGTGTTTAGTAAGGAATTATTAATAAGCCCAAATAAATTCAAAACATATTTATCAATTCCTAATTTTTCTACCTCAAATCAATGGAGATCTGGATATTATGAGCTAGTTAATATGGCTTTAAAATTTTCGACGATATTTGTACAATAATATTCCGATGAAATTGCGCCTACATCCACAGTTTTTATCTCGCTTATCAGTATTAATAACTCATTAACGTTATAAAACGTCGCGTTGTTGGTCAACGGAACTTTCATCCACATACCGGCCTTGGTGGTGACGTGATAAAGTTCTCGCCAGCCTAACTTAAGGTCGCGATATTGAGTCTCGCCTTCATAGTTTGCCCCTATCCAGTGAATGGGTGTTCATTTTAGTTTAGTGGTTGAACATAGTTAAAACTCCGATGCAAAGGCCTAATAGCGCCGTGATGTAGCAATAAAATAAAGTTAACAAACGATCCAGAAACTTTGAGAACTAAGAGTTTGACTCCTCTGCAACCAACGTAAAAATTTAGAGGAAGAGTTCTCGGGTTTCCAGCCGGGTCCAAGGGTTTTTCTGCACCGACGTTTCGAAGGCTAAGTCTGCCATTGTCTTCAGGGTGAATGAAGACGATGGCAGCCATTCACAGCCGGGAAAACCTTAAATCCTTCACAACGTAGAATTTTTTCTGTTAGTAACGGTATTTTACAGCAGTTTTTAACAATCATGGATCTTTAGTGGGTACTGATGAAAACATTTTCACTCCCTAAAAATTGGTCTTACCCCTTAGAAGTCCAGGGACTCTATCTAGGGATGAAAACGTTGACTATATTAACCACTCAACCTTATCGTTTCCCCTCAGTTTCTTGGTCTTCCTCTTCCGGAACCATCTTATATTCCTCGCACCCTGGCAGCGGATGGACTTTGGATGGAATTTGGTGAGAAGTGGAGGTGGATTGAGCAGGGGACACACGTGGTTAGGTGCGTTCGCAAGGGGTAGTCAGGGGGATCAGTCAGGAGAAAAAGGGGGGTTAGGGTTACGATGGGAGAATGGATGGGGGAGGGTAGAATAGGGTGATGGCCGGGTTACAGCTCCTTGCTCCCTCCGACGGGCTCCAGATGTCACGCCAATAAAGGGATTGCGCCCTGAGATAAAGGGATCCATGGGATGAGGGTATGGGATGGAGCGGAGCAGTGGGTGTCTATGCTAGCTGTGAAGGAGGAGCTCAGAAGGTGGTGGAGAGAAGGAAGAGGTTTTTAGGGGGTTTATGTCCCTGAAATGTGTGTGCCTCGTGGTCTGGGACGCGTTGTGTGTAATGGCGTCTTGAGAGTGATAAGCTGCTGGCTGGGGTGCAATTGAATGCCTCACCTACTCGGCAGAGGCGAGACACGGTTAAGCGGTCCACGGTTAGAGAATGGAAGCGAGAGAAGTGCCCTCGACGTCATTTCACGGCAAGTCGTCTGGGATTTTCTTTCCCCGTGATTCAAGTGTTCTCGCCAATTCATGCCAACCGGTGTGGTTTATACATATTTTTTCGGGAGAGAATTCAATCGAAGGAAATCCTTTGCTCTTTGTAGCATTCTTCAAAGTATTTTACGATTCTACAAAGAAGGCATATTTAAACTGTTTGATGATGGACTCCACGGAGTGGTGCAGTAGACGTTTTCGAGTTTTCCTCCGTGCAGATTCATCTCCGTGAAGTCACGTGGAGTACAACCCGATAACCTAGCTACACCTACTGCTAATTGAAAATATTATTCAGTGCTTCATCAGTGTGGTTTTATATGTTTTTATTCGACAAAGAATGCAATCCAAGGAAATCTGTTGCTTTTTGTAGCATTCTTCTGAGTATTGTACGATGTTGCAAGGTAGATAATTTAAACTGTTGATTCAGGATTCCGAGGACTGGTTTAATAGGTGGAGCTAGGTTTTTGAGTCATCCTTTTCGTAAATTCATCATCTTGGCGTCAAACTTGTTACTCAAATTGATTAAAATTAATAATACTGTAAAAAAACTTGAATTCAATACACCACGAGCCATGCATCGCTTCATGCCGTCTAAAACTAGAGATTAGTGTGACAGACATCCTCTTAGCTTCACAGAAACCCGTCATTCTATGCTTAGACAACCACCAAACTCTGTTCCCTAATTTTTTTGCACCTATTTCCTAAGTATATCCGCGTTGAGAGGAACATTAGATGGTTCCGGAGAAGGCGAAACTGAGAGGTAATGATAGATAAGAGAGTAACAGGAGTTATAAGTACCCCATATATAGAAATCCCGTGGCTTAACCAGACATTAGACGAAGAAGGTAGGGGTGCGTAACGTTTCAGGTATGTGGTCGCAAGGGAATAATTCGGTTTAGGAAAAAATCAGAGGAATGATTTTATTCCATTTAAGCACATTTGTCATCCTCCTGGCCAATGGCAACGTCTCGTCCAATAACAAGATTTCGAAGGACTTGATGATGCAATAATAGAAAAATTAAAAACAAAATTTTCCTAGGTTTAAATTACCACGATCATTAATGCTTGAGATAAAAATTTTCTATCCGATCATGCAAAAAAGTCTTTTTCAGCCAGAAATTTTATGAGAGAAACAAATTTGTTTTTACAACCAAAATATACAAAAAAACAAACATCTCCATATTCTTAATAAATATATTAATTTCTATTAATTAATAATTCTCATTTAGATTCATGGCTAATGCATCTTTAAAGTCCTAACTGCAAATGCATTAATAACGATTTTATTATAATCATTGTGAAAGTAAAAACACCCTTCCTCTTACCATTAAAATTATAATTCTAATTTGTTCCTAATAATTCTAGTAGATCAATAAATGACATGAACAACCTGTGATCAACACAAAAGGTTCTCGGTAATGTGAGATAGAGCTGAAAGTGAAAATCCCTCACCCTTCGAGATACTCCTATACTCTGTCCATTCTATCTTAGCGGATGAGCTGGTGTGGCTAAAGCAAGTGGGGGTGAAGGTATGGGAAAGTTTCTCGATACGTGAATTTCCCTCGGTCAATTAGCAGGCAGTAGGCGTGGCTTAGCGCCTCAGAAATTCAGTCGCTCTCGGACATTCGTTGAGTTAACGTCAATACCTCCCCTCACCCCCATTTGCTTTAGCCACACCAGCTCATCCGAAAAGATAAAGGGAATAAGTCTACTAATCTATTTATCATGCCAGCAATGAATTTGATGTGAATTCATCCTAATAAATCCCCTTTGAATGCCAGTGGCGAAATCAGGGTTTGGTCGTTAGAAGAAAGGCTCGAATGTCAACTAAGCTTACTTGAAAATCATCTTACACACATTACTTGCATTGCATATATGGTTCAGTACCCTGCTACTTCCGTGTATTTTTTTCCAATAAAAAAAGGTGTCAATGCACCGTCAGCGCCGCGAGTGGTGACTTTCGTAATTACATTATAACCTACATTTACATGCTACCGGCAAGTCACCTCTATAGGCGTGTGGCGGGGACTGTCAGGACACCAACTGTTTACTAATGAGAAGGAAAAGCCTTGACTTATTAATTTCAGAATTTATTGGACTCCTTTATCGTTCGGGGGAAACAATATTTACCATACCCATCTGTTCGGAATTATATGTCCATTAATTTCTCGTTTCTGATGGACCATCGACATATAGTAGAGTTCTTACATAATTTATTTCTCTCGCTCATAATAACCATGTTATCGATATCTTTTTTCATTTTCTACATCTAGAAGTCTCGATATCTATTTTCAGTTGCTCAAGTAATCTAGTGAGTAGCGCGTTCGGGGAGAAAACAATTCTAGCAGCCGAATTCTCAAGTATAATATCCGTTGAGCCAACTTTCACTTTTTTCCAAATAAGTCACTTGTGAAAGGGTCCTAACGAGGATGGAAACTCACGTGAGACCAATTTTAAGCATTAGAAAAACTTAAAATCTCCAATTCTAGGAAGAAAACAATTCCTTTATCTACTCGCTCAAGACAAATTCATGAAGTTTAGATCACTATTCATTTGAAGGAACTGGGAAGTATTTCTCGGAGTTAACGGGAGTTCGGTGAACTTCTCAAACGCGTGGGACGAATGTAATTGGACGTATGGGGTCGGGAAAATCGCATGACGTACTTCGCACGTCCCCAGACGTAGCGATCGAAGTGCAGAAGAGGGAAAACGATGACCTGAGGGAGCTCTACGTGATCTATTTGGAGCCGCGGACTGGTTTGAGGTCTTTCCGAAATTGGTATCCGATTGAGAGTTTATCATAATGGAGATACGTGTGAAGGGATATCGGGAAAACAATCAATGTCCATAGAGAGTAGCAATGTTAGTGTTGGGTACTCAATATCATTTGAGAGAGAGATTTACCTGTATCAAACAATCCTCATCATCATCACAGGGCAACAATCCTAAGATTGGTTTATCCGTCCGTCGGGCGCAATGGATCTGACAGGCTCAACGCGAGTGTTTTTTCATTTCTTCGCTCCAATAGACGGCTTAGACACTTGACGCTTTTAGTAACTTTTTGTTTTGATTCGCTCCATGCAGCCTTTCGCTTTTCGCATTTATACCGACAAATCATTGGCGGATTATTTATCAAAACTAAGCAAAACAATGGAAAAATAAAGCGAAATAAAAACATTATTAGATAAATAAATTAGAAAAATAAAAAACTGATCTTTTACAATTCACATGCTAAAATACTTTACGCATAATAACACTTAATACCATGTAACATAATGTAAACAAGCCACCATGTTGTTTGTAAATAATTTAAAACTAACAATGGTAGTGAGGGACGGGGAGATTGTTGTGAACGGAAAAGGGGAGTCGTGTATGGAGAGAAGGAGGAGGTAGACGTGTTATAAAGAAAGATCGGGAGAAAGACTAAAGTAGCGGTGTATTGAGAGAGCGGAGGAAGAAATACGGTAGAATTCAAGATCGGCAGGGAGAGGGAGAGAACGCAGAGAAAAGGAGGTGCCTACGAGAGGAGAAGAGAACGGGAGGAAGAGATACGGCAGAACTCAAGATCCACACTGGTGCAGTTCATGGCGGTGGTTCAGTGAGTGGTAGTACGGATAATATAAATGGGATTGTGATAGTAATGGTGGCTTTTTGATGTTGTTTTTTGTTCCCAAGTTTCAAAATATAGAGATTGTTTTTGAATTGTACTGAAATTATTTGTTAAATTAGTAGTGGATATTTTAAAAACGTTACAACCCTAAAGAGCACGTTTAATCACACCTAGCTATATCGGCCCAGGGCTTTATGACGGCATGTAAAGGGGTCTACGCATAGAACGATAGACTACACTACAAGTGTTAGACTATACTAATAATGGTGTTTTAAACTTCAAAGGTGTACCACTGAGCTCTGGTAAGAGTTAATAATGTTTTTTTTACATCTGTGCCTATTTAGCGCAGAGGAAAAAACCATTATTAACTTTGCGCCTGACCTCAGCAATTCCAAAATTGCCCCTGACGATAGGTTAACGCAGCTCTCCACTCAAATCTCCTATCAGCTTATCTTTTCACCCCTAAGTACCTACTTCTTTTTCTTTACATCCTTCTATACCTATTCATATATTTTCTTATAGATTTTCCTTATCCGTTCTTGCTTTGCCTTATCCATTTAATTATTCCTCGACGGTTGTCTTCATCAAGCGATAATTACCTTAGGTATGGACTACAAGGTTGTTCCATTATCTTATCAAGGTTTTCATGAGAATTCTCTCCTACTCTACTTACGACTCCCTCATTACTTGCTCGATCTACCCATTTGTGCCATATACCAAAAAACTGCTGGAATAAAAGAACTTCATAAAGTAGATGTAAAACAATGCTAGCCCAGATGGTTCATCTTTAGGCTACTGACCGGAGTATTCTAACTTCAAATACTTCATGAAGCCGTCCACTTGAAAATCATGCATCGGGGCTTTATGACATAAAGATTACAACCACTATCAATTTTAAGGCCTGTTTACACGATACATTAACACGTACTATCTGATTGTTTCTCAATCTATTGATATCTGATTGCATTAACGATTTTTGTGCACCGGACCGGAGCATCTACAAATGCATGAATCAAATAAGAATAGGAGCCATTTTCTGTTCATACATTTGTACAAGTTGGGTGGTTACAAGGTGGCTTTTTGATATTCTCATGTTATAACATTATAATAAACTTGTATGATCTCACATTCCGTGCAAGCGGGTATTAATGCTTTAAACTCACTCCACGGAATCCGTGATCGAAATGAAATAGTTGGACAGTTCACACGAGGGATGAACGGCTTCAACTTTTAGAGATAGTTTTGAGGACAATGGGTGGTAAAGGAAAGAAGGAACACATGGAATAGCTTGAAAAGAAACGAAGGAAGCGAGGGAGAGAGATTGAGGACTCGTCACAAAGAAACGGAAAAGGATGGGTGGAGAGGAGATGGCTATTTTTATATTTTCCCACCTCTTTGTTCGTCTTCAAAAGCCACCGCGCACTTCCGCGAGTGAGGGTCGTTCTGTCATTCTTCAAGAGGGGGCCTGTGGAGAAGGAGCCAGAGAATCCGTGCCTAATGCAAAGCGAAATAGGGGAGGGAGTGGTCCTGAAAAGGAAAAATGAAATGCATTTATGAGTTATGGCGACAGATTTTTGTCTGGGGATGGAAGCTATTGTCCAAATCCCTCATGCACTTGAGAAGTCTGAGTACCATATCCGTGTGCTTGAATTTCGCTAAATTTCCTTATGCCCGTGGCGCAAACATCGTGCAAAAAACATAGTCATATTGTGTGGAAAAACGTAATAGAAATGAAAAGAGGTAGGTGTGCTACTACCACCAACTCCTTCCAACAAGTTAAAATGGATAAATAAATAATAAAATAGGTAAATGAAAAAGAAATAACGCTGTTATATGATTTGGTATAATTACACGGAATGTTTTTGGATGAATTTTCAATACTTCATGAGGTGGTCGGGGAGACAATTTTAAGTTTAATTGTCAATGAACATGGGATCGGAACTCCTTTGTTACGGAGCTAAGGGAACGCAAACATATTTTTGGTTGCACATTGCTCTTACCAGGAAAACGTTTTTTCTTGGGTATCCAGTATTTTCTACATTTAAATAAATTCTCTAGATTTTTAAAAACATTAAATAATAAAATCTGGATAAAAATTAGCGATTAATTGCCTGAAAAATAAATATCTATATACATAAAAGAAAGTCGAAAATCGTGTTAGAACACTTGATTTGACACCTCGATTTTAGTGACATTAGGCTCTTTGGATTCGTCTCAGCTCCGAATAACATATAGGACATTAAAAAATAGGAAAAGCTCACAAAAAAATTCATCTTTATCATGGAGATATGTTTTTAGGAGTTGATTGTTAACACGGTCAAAAAAATAAGATTTTTTTCGTTTTTACCAATGTATTGACTGATCTTTTTAATAATATTTGAAAAAATTTAAGTGTTAAAACATGTTAAAAATATTAAAGTAATATTAAAATAATTGAATTAGAGGTTAGCTTGGCTCGAATTGAGTTGTCAACAATACATAACTACCGTGTGTGTAAACAAATCTCCAAGCAATTGTTGATTATCAGTAATGTCCGTGTACTCTGCATGAATTCAAATCTTTTAACTTTGTAATAAACGAAGACGAAGTCACCAACTATCTATCTGAATATTTAAAGTCCTTGGACGTACCAGGCTTACCACAGCACGATTTACAGCTAAAGGTAGGCTCTGTGTTCATGATCTTTCGAAACCTAAACCAACCAAAACTATCCAACGGAACGTGTTTGATGGTAAATGGTGCAACTAAACTATAAGTTCATTGAATCTTAGGCGGTACGAAGTTCGTCGGGTCAGCTAGTATATGCTAAATAAATGGAGAGCTCTAACCCTTAAAGTGCCTCCTTCTTTCGCGAAAAGTGTAAGGTGCGCGATAGCGCTCTTCCTGCAATGTCACTCTTAGATGCTGATAGTTCACTAATCATTCAATAGTCAATATTCATTTTATTTTATCATTAATTCTTTTCTATTTTCTAATAATTATAAAAGTTAACTCAAATTACCAAAAATTCGTCAAATATTATATTAAAAAAGTGAAGCCACATATAATAAAGATTCCCTCAAGCTTTTTAATGTAAGGGAGACTGGGGTAATACCCGTCAGCGGATAATGGCGGTCACTATGATTTCTCGTAAAGTGGCAAACACAGAGTCAAACTGATAGGTGCTGTCAACACACGACAGTTTGCATCTGGAGGAGTGCTCGCCGTATTACCAATCTTAAATTGCCTATTGCTTAAGAAATACTGTTTTGACGTTTCGCCCTAAAATAAATAGGTAAATACACTTTCTGCTCTTACCGTTTACTTTTCATAGGACGGGCAATAACAAGGTAAGCCACATTGTTCCATCACATAGCGTTTCATTAAGGTTTTATTGGTATTATTGGTAGGACTGGTATTTACTTTTTAGCCGTTGAATGAAAGCTTGCAGTTAGGGTAATGGCAGTCGCTTTGGCAACTGACCGCGACCGGCATTACCCCATTAGTTCATATACATTTTTTATTCTATGCCTCAGAAGCCCAGAAAATAATAACGAAAACAAGTAAAGCTAATAGTGATTAGCAGAGAATTTCAATAAAATATTTTAGAAGACTAATTAGAAAGAACTTTTAAATGAAATGGGTAAAGAAATCTCTTTCTATTGCGAAGACACCGGATAATATGGAGAAATATGGTATCGGTGTTACTTGTGCATGATGGGCACATGAATAATATTCTAGATAGATCACTCCTGAGGGGTATTTTTGTGACATGTATTCCGGAATGTAATATTAACTTAAGCTTCTAAAAGATAATCACTTCATGTAGGCATATTGGCAGTGCCCTTAAAATTTTCAGCCATTTTTTTACCAGGGAAAGATTTTTTTAAACCATTGACTTCATATTATGTCCATACTTCCATTAACTTTTTTTGTAATTTCTTAAATGCAGAATTATTTAATATAATCAACATAAATAATTTAGTTTAACGTGCCTATGTCATCTAAAATCCTCATATTTTTTATATTACAACCATATAGAAGAACATGACATTACCGACTACCATTACCCCAGGGTAGGGGTAATGCCGTTCAAAGCTGATTTTGCAATATTTTTAATTTTATCAATAGCTGAGGTTAATTAGGGCTACATTGAGGCCTGCATAGGTAAAATATACTCTATTATGAGCCCACACGATTGAGTTCCAAATTTAATGTATGGTGAAGCTTTATATTCATTATCCCTTATATGACCGTCACTACCCCAGTCTCACCTATACTTTTATTTGTTTTTGAGTATCGCTAATTAACTAATTATTTAATCATAGTACCTATAAAATCTGTGATCACTCATAGGGTTAAGCAAGTATTCACAATACGTTTGCGCAATGTCACCCATTTTGAGTTTGCTTCAGGCAAAAATAACAGTACATTTTTTTCCGACATAATATTCTCATACCCTTAAAATTTCACAGCATTGAATTAAATTTAAAAAAGCTGTTTCCCCCCCCCAAAAAAAGGCGTTTTCATGGTAAAAAAATAATAAAATTGTGCATAAAAAATAATGTAAGGAAATACTTTCGTGAAGAATTCAATGAAGTAGAGAAAAATGAATTTTATAAAAGAACGTATAAAATGATCACATTTGAAAAGAATTAAAACTTTAGGAATAAAAGATGTTGACCATATGGTTGTAGAAAGGAGTAGCCTAATCCGTCAACTCTCAGGTTAAAAAATTAATGATGTGTCACAAGGAATATAATCTGTCACCAACAGTCCTCAACTCGTAGGGAAAGAAAGCAATTAAAGACAGAGAGTAGAGGTGAAAAAACGGAAAAGAGGGAATGAAAAAAAAATAATGCTTATTTCCACCCTAATAGAGAATCAGGAATGTCAAGCAAATTCATTTCGCAGATTTCGAAGCGTTGTCTGTATTATTACACAAATCCAAATACTAAGGGTTTAAATGATAATGCATGCAGTAAATAAGATTTTTACAGCAATTTTTACAGATCACTTTGGATATATCAGCTCCTTCTTTACTTGACACCTATAAATCGCTTTAAGTAAGGTTAAATTAGCAGCATAAATAGTATCACAGTTGGCTAGCAATTACAATTATTCAAATAAAATATTTTTCACTACATATAAAATATAAATAAAACACTTTGTCAAGGTACACAGAAAATAAAAGGCATCAAAAAAATTCATAGATATACGTGTACACGGGGATGGTTGCTTTAATTCAATCTAAAATACATATTCTAATAAACACAATGCCATTTACAGTATGGAGCAACATTTACATTAGATTATTCGCCGGATGAATCACACCCCCAATTGAGAAGAACTCTCCAGCATAAAGCTGGAGTCGTAAAAGGGCAATCAATATATTTTGATGCTAAATTTGATCCAAATGTTACTTTGTTTCACAAAAGAACATTGCTTGAGCTTCAGAAAAACGAATTCTTCTTTATACTCCAAATAATTTATATGATAATACATAATTTACTCCAAATACAAGGGACTTTTATCCCCCTTACGAATCTTTCAATTGTTTGAAAAGCTCAAATCCGTCGGAAGAAGGCTACATTCAATTTCAAGCTTATTTTGGCAATTCCCTTTATTTTTCTCCATTCAAGAAGTCGTGTTACCCACTCGAGGAGCATCCCAAGGTCTGAGACCTAGACATATCCGGATTCTTCAAAAGAAATACGAACTGAAGCGGAGCGATAAAGGCATCACAGTGCGATTTTCCACATTCCGAAAAAATATATATAAAGGAAAAGTCCCCTTTCTTTCTGATTTCTTAGAGTCATCTTTCCGCTTGGACTTTCCTCCACTATGGATCCTCAATATTTTCGACCATTGTTCGTCCCATTTGTCGAAGCCTGTCCAGCTCGCTTGCCTTACAGTCAACTCCCCTAGAATCGCTGTCAAGTGTAAGGCATTTGAACGGATCTCCTCCCAAAACTCCACTGCTCTTGTTACACAACTCATCGAACCTCTCCGGAATGACACACACATATATATATCTAGACGCACACTTCGAAATCGTCTACGCGGAAAAGCAGTCATATCCGGTCAAGCGGAACAGTTTGGAATAAATGCATCGCATACACGTTTCGGAGAATCGTATCCGTTGACAAGGAAGATGATTCGGAAGGGAAAAAGGAATGAAAAATGTAGGATGCGGCCTGAAATTCATCCCGATATTCAGTTCACCAAGAAATGTTTTCCTCATAACCTCGACCAATACGTCAATTCAAGACATTGGCTCTGCAGCTACCGGTAGAACCTCGTTTCAGGATACTGTCCTGCAACTGCATCTGAAGGTACATTTTAACAGATAAGGAGCTCGTGAACGCAGAGGCTTTTACAATATTTACACAATGAAATCCTACATCATCATGCAACCGAAATTGGGAATCTAAGCTTGGGTTTCCAAAACTGATGTTTTGAGTGAGGTATTTATCACCCATATCAATAAAACCATTGGTAAAATAATTATTTTTAACTATATTAAACAAAAACATCTTTCTACGATACCCTTTCACACAATATCTTGAACATAAATAATGGTTAAATAATACATTTTAAGAGTAAAATGCTGAATAAAGAAAATAAATAAAAATGCTTTCGAATAAAATCATCTTGAAAATATTTCTAGTAGTCTATTTCGACAGCATGGAGAATACTTCGGAAGTAAATAAAGAAATGAGAATGTAGAATATGAATTGAAATGCACAGTTTGCACGGGGAATTTTAAATCACATCCTCACAGGACTCGTTGGTCATGGCTAATCATCTTTTCCCTCATGTCCTCCAAAAATATGTCAAGTCAAAATATTGCCTCCGTTGTTCATCCGAGGAAGCTGCCTGAGAGGAAATATGCAGCAATAAAAAAGCGATAGTTTTCCACGTAATGTGGTCAAAAAATGTTTCGCGATATTTGTCCAGTAATATCCATTATATAATTAGGTCAATATTTGAAAGTTAAGCTTGTGTGTCATCCTAGATCGCTCAGTACCAAACATTCATAAGTGTTTTCATGGAAAGCACTGGCCAGTAATTTAGTTTATATTATATATCCGATATTATCTTTTGCCTTATAAATTACTGTCTCCAACTGATCATTGCGTACACTTGTAATTCTTTACTGCAACTGTTGTGAATTTTCTCATGGCGAAAAAGCAGTTATGTCCGGAGATGGAGAAAATAAATATGAAAAATAAATGCATCTTATGGGTTTCCAGGGAAAGTCTCATCCAACAGCATGGAGCCTGATTCGGTACGGGTACAAATACCTACACATGATACTTGAATTTCAAAGAGATAGCTATTCGATCATCCCTTTTATTTTATTCATAGCTAATTTTCCCGAGGCTGTCCTGTCAATACGCTAACTCCAGCATTACCGCGCAAATTTTTGCAGAAATAGAAAAAACACGAAAAAATAAAGTTTAACAATTCAAATGTCTTACATGAAGTCAAGTATTTTCCCAACTCATACGTGTACGTTTAGCTTGTGGAAATTTGAATGCCCAGCCATAGGGTCTTATCTACTGGCGTTGAGGGTAAAGCTAACGAATGGAACGAACGGCTAAGGATAACGAACTATTTTTGCATGGAAAGGGGGATTGATCCCCTCTGTTTTCTTCTTTTGTTTTACTAATTATTATTGACTTTTGTCAAGAGTAAGAAAAAATAATGTGAATTGTGAATATTAACTTAAAATAGAGAATTGGTCATGCCTGTTCGGTCAACATATTCCGAATGAATGCATTGCTCCCTATTTGTCGAAGCTGAGTAAAGGAGGATTGGAGATGGTATAAAAGATAGACGTTATGTGATGCATCTTGAAATTCATTGTACTAATTATTCGGTGAGATTGTTTTAGCAAAACTCTTCCTACACGAATAGTGAAATTCTGTACGATATTGTAACTTTATTGCTACCTTTACTCCAGCAGTTGTCCTTGATTATTGTTGCTAAAACAATAGTGGTTCTAGTGAACACTGAATCATACTTAATTGAATATCATTGCAATTGAGTAACTAATTATATATTGATTATTTCAATTATTGTTTCTAGCTACATGAGGCAAATAACTTCCCGGCACGTGTACTCTAAAACGTTCAATTTAGGAATAAAATTCTATTATAACAGTTTCTTGCAGACGAGATTGATTATTGGGATGGTAATGGTATCTTTTTAGAATAGATTGGATCCCTTTTTTACTAGCAAATTCAATTCCATGCACCTGAGGGTTGTTCCTTGAATTCACTGGGTATAAAATCAACTGATTTGGGCATTCCTTGGTGGAACGACGAAATGTTCATGGTGAAAGAAAAATCTGGTACTGTTCCACAAACTTTTTTTATATTGTGTCAACTAGTTTCGACGTCAACTAGTTTTAGTACTACTTGTCTCGATAATGACGGTATAGGCGTTAAAAACTAGTTGACAACAAATGAAACAAAGAGTGCGGAACAGTACTTGTGTTTTGCTTCACCATGAACTTCACTGGGCATCATTTCCTTAGTAACCCGGTGGTCGTTATTTATGAGTAATAGAATAAATTTTGGGTAATATAGAATGAACTTGCGAGTTCAAGAGCTCATTCAGGCAAATGACTTGGTATTCCATTTAATTGTCTACTGTTGTGATCTCTTTAACGACTCCCATCTACTGTTTTTCAATTAAAAGAATTTCATGGCTCTTTAAAAAACCCTCATTTGATAATTAGGTGCGCACTCAGGGTGAGAATGTGTGATGTGCAAGTTATGATTTAAATTCATAAATAAACTGAAAGGATAGTGCTTCATAATTTGAATTTTGAAAAAAATTTAAAAGCACTTCGGTGAATTTTTACCTCGAACAATGATCCAAAAAATTTCTTGCTATTCACATTTCTCAGTTCTGAAGAACTCATTAAAATTCGTTTACAATTATTCACACTCCAGTTTCAAATTGCCGCAAGTTTATGAAACATTTTGAATGAACACAGAAATTAATCAACGACAAGCTTAAGGATTAAACTCCAGCTGGAAGTTGAGGTAAATGACGCTAGAAATTAAATTCATTTCCGTTATAATCATTAAATATAAGACCTCAATACGTTAAATGACTCAAAGTACATTTTATTTTATTTATGAATCGCTCAGTTTTCTTTTTTTCCGTGTAAATAGACCGCCAACCACATATGTTCTCATTATAATTTTGAATGAAATAACATCCGGTCTTCGATTGAGGACTTTCCCTCACTTGTGGCTGCATTTTTAAAATACCACGGGGAATCCGGGGTGGTATGGCTAGGTAAGCTGGTCGGTAATCGCCGAGGGCCCCGAGGTAAGGGGCCCCCACTACGTTAACGTGTATCGAGAAGCGTAAATGAAAAATGAAAAAGGAGAAACTGTGTGTTTTCACATGAAATATTTATTCACACGACCATGGTTTCAACTGTAAGACGCCATCATCAGGTGAACTCTGCAGTTTATCGATGATCGTGTAAATGTGTGAACAAATATTTCATGCATAAGCACAAAGTTTCTTCTTTTTCATTTTTCATAATGAATCGCTTTCACAAAGTTTCGCCTAAAACCATCAAAAATTCTAATAAAAACTTGAACCAAAGATTTTTTAATGTAATTATAAAACTATACGTTTTCATTAGTTACTTTATTTATAACAAAGTCTATGGAAAAGAATTCCATAAAAATAATTAAAATAAAGGTGTCAGATGATAAAAGAGAACCCGATGCTATTTTGAAAGGGATATTCGAAAATTTTATATTACTGGGTCTTTTAGATTTTAGTCATTTCAAGGAACAAATTCACTAAATTCTAAATAGATAATTGAACCATAATACATTTTTAAATTTTACAAGCTGTGAAATCCTCACTTTTCTTAGTATTTTCTCTTACGAAATTTCTATTTCTTTTTACTAATTTCTATTTGTTTTTTTGCGTTAAAACCAATTTACGGGGATGCAATCCCTAAGATTTTCCGGGGAATGACCCCCGAATCCCTCGGTAAGGAGGCCCCCCTCACGAGTCTCCCTTTTTCTTCTTAACATTTATACTGGGATTATCTTTTCTCTACTCTTTTTATTACATACGTCTTCTCCACTCACACGTTTGATCCATTTGATTTTCACCATTCTTCCGTAGCACCCATTCCGAAAGCTTAAATACTCGAGTTCTCCACTGCTTTCACTATACATTCCTCACTTCATTAGAGAAGTATGCTCCTAATTTAAGTACTGAATTATTACCCTTGCGTATAAGGGGGCCGATCTGACAGGCATAGGCATCGGTTTTTCAAGTGCACCACCCCCTCAAGATCAATGTGAGACGCGTTTTTTACATCATGACTATCCCTGTGCTTGTGCGTAAAAATACTCAGAAATTTAAAAAATCCATACTTTTTCACATCCCGCAGACGGTAGGTAAATTTTGGTATAACTTAGTACTTACGGCTTTTAAGGTTTCTTTCTGTCGTGCGTCTGTCAGGCCTACCGCGCCCCGATTTTGATAATCGTAGCAGGCGCCCTACGCAGAGTTAAAATTCTTACGTAATTTTTTTTCTCACTTCTATGTAAAAATACTATAAGCAGATATTTCCTTTTGAAAAATTCTGATTTCACCAAAACAATTGTACAAACTATTTCTTTCTCGGCTCTTGTTTTCGTTGAATAAAATTTACCCTACCGTGATAACTACGCGACAAGTATAAATGAATTCATAGCCATCATAGAAAAAGATATGGAAAGTATTTGAAAAAATAATCATGGACCGTAAGACGATTGATGGAGTCCCTAAGCTCAACAGTATGGATGCAATGCATCTTTCTTCATGAAAGTCGAAAGGATCGAGTAATGGATTTTGTGCCGACGTGTGCCAAGAGCATATCTGTGGAGAGATGATTTGTGGTCGAAATTCCTCAGCAGAATCGAGGTGGCTGGCTTCATGCGGGACCTCAGGCCCTGATCCAAAGCTCTTCGCGGAGATAGCCGAGTCCCCAAGGAGATATGGGAGCGAAAGAAATTCTGGTCCCGCATGCGGACATTGAAGCCACGTGGAATGGATCGCCTGCAAGTGATCCGATACCCGTATACCGCACGCGAAGGATATTCGGGTGTTCGCATAATCTCAGGCATGACCACGTACTATGAATCAAAGAAGTCTCCCAACACATGCGAAAGATCCACAGAGAAAAAAATCATTCGCCTTGACCGGGAGGCTATGAGTAATACGGTACTTCTAACAAGAGTAGGAGAGATTTTTTTTAAAAACTTGAATAAAGACAGTACAATTTAACTGGCCACAGCATAAGAAACGATGGACTACTAGAAATTATTGTTGAAGATCAAGAGGAAGGGAAGTTACGCATACTCGTATAACTCCCGGTCAAGGCGAATGATTTTTTCTCTGTGGATCTTTCGCACGATTGTGCATTGCGGGTGACTCCCGTGAAAGTTATCACCGCGGCTAGTCCCGGTATACTTTAAACATTCAGAGGTGCCAATTTCTTAAGTTCATTTACTTACTATAAGCTAATCATTTGCTTTTTAAATATCTCACTAAGATATTTTGTAGACGAGTGTCTATAGAATTAGCACTTACGGTATGATTAGAAAGTACCAATACAGCTACATAATCCACTTCCTCAGCTATCTCCATCCTTATGTCACTGTGGACAAAGTATTAGTACGCAGCAGTGAAAATATCAAACCTCTTCGGTTTAAATCGGTATGTTTGATATTTTAGCGTATTATGTGAAAAAAAGTTTTGTATAAAAGATAGATAAAATTAGAAGTCCTATTCCACTACGTCATTAATTCTCTAAGGATTTTCAGATTCGATTGAATTCACTCCAATTACTCAATTCGTATAACTCCGCCATCATATAAGATTGCAATGATTAAAACTTGCACGAATCGCACACAATCACGTTTACATTTGGTTTCCAATTTATTCTTGCTGAAATATTTAGAAGAAATTTTCATTAATTTATATAAAATGTACTTACCTAATAATCAGTCCTCTTTCACTAACACAAGCTAGTGAAAGCAAAAATAATACGTCAATATCAATGCATTCCTTTGAGCATATTTCTTTGAGAGGAGTAACTAGAAGTGGTTACACAATTACGCGATAAGCAACTTTTCAATTCAAAAAAGATAAGTAGAAATAACCGATTTTCAACCCGTAATCAAGCTTAGAGTATGAATAAAAATTAAAATACTAAAATCCTACTTTATCAATGATCCAAATATTACGTTCATTTAGTGACTTTATATAGAAATAGTTATTAGTATAACATTATATATAGTATAATGAGTGTCGATCGCAAAAAAATAGCCATGAGAAACAAATAAAAGTGCACGACCGACGTGCAAGTACCGACGGCATGCTAGGCTAACGTTTGGTTTTGGGTGTCCTTGACTACTTACAATTATTACTCAATTAAAATTACGAGATGCTTAAGACTGGTGTTATGATCTTCCAGGTAGTAATGTTACTCTATATGATGATTACTTCATTGTATAAATTTTTAATCCATAGGAGAGATATTTTAATCATAATAATAAATCAGTGTTTATAATAATGTTTATAATAAAATAGGTTCAGGTAAATAGGCTTGGGAAATATGCAGAAATAACCTATGCGAAGAGAACCCTAATTTGTTTGGTGGATATCCTATTATTTTGATGGGCACGTCAAATCGCAGAAAGGAAAACCTTCAAACCTCCGCGTGGGTGTTTGAAGTAGGCGTGGGAAGACGGTCCTCTGGAAATGCTTAGAAGGTCGAAAAACTTGACAGAGACACGGAGTGAAGAGCAAAAGGAAGGGCGTGAGACAGGATCCGTGACCGTATCCTTTGCAAATGCAGCCTTTTGAAGGGGAAAAAGGCGCCTATTAAGGCCTTTCCAGCACGCATCTCACGCCTACCTGATCCGGATCCGACTTTCCGGCAAACTCAAGTGAGAGGGACGTATGGAGAAAGAACAGAAGCGGAAAAAGTGTATCCAGATCACGACCTCACCATTTGTCAGCGACACGCACGCACGCAGTAGTTCGCAGACCTCCGCAGAAACATCCGCACCGTTTGGTCATGATAATCCCCCGCAGTCACCGTTTCTTCGCGCGTATCCACCTTGCAAGGATAATATAAAAGGCTGGCGTCTACATCTACGTGCTTCCTCGTAAGACGCTTCAATATACGTATGGCATGGGTAGTTAGACCACTATCAGTGAAATGGGCTCGTTATAAGATGTTTTTGCATCCAACCGTGATCGTAAAAATTAGTTATCAATCCTAACAAGGGCCGTACTCGGCCCTTGGGGAATTAATTTTCTTTCAACTGTTAGGATTACGGAGTACGGCCCTGGGGGAACAACAGAGTACGGCCCTTGGGGAATTAATTTTATTTCAACTGTTTAACGGCCGTAGTTCGTTCAATCACTTATATCAATCCTAAGATTGATTTGACGTACCTCTCCAATCAATTATCATATTAGCTTATCTTTAAGCACATACATAATTCCTCTGCTCTACATAATTCATTATCTGCTCATTAAATTTCATATTTGGTCTGCGTCTGCCTAACTTCCCTTCCTCTTGTTCTTAAACAATAACTTCTAGTAGTCCATCGTTTCTTATGTTGTGGCCAGTTAAATTGTCCAGTCTTCATTCAAGTTTTTCAAAAAAAATCTCTCCTACTCTTGTTAGAAGTGCCGTATTACTCATACGATATAACGAATTCATCTCCATCATTGTTCCTCAACACCACAATTTGAAAGGTTAATTTCCCCATTGTTATCAATGATCCATACATTAGAAACATTCAGAACCATGCTCAACAAAAATTTTAGACCCAATTTATAGCTTCCTCACTTCAACGCTCATGCTTTCGGCTGTAAGAAAAGTCATGCTTTTGAGGAGTAGGGATTGAAAAATAAAGACACCCATATTTTTGTGTTTTTCAATCTGTCGCAAATTTTTCGTATTTTACGCGGTGACAAATAGTTGGCCTCATCTCTTTCTCTGGTAAGATGATGGGGTCACGAGTTCATGCTTGGCGGTTCACTGCATTTCAACAACTCCTTGGCCTCAGGTATCGACAACACATAGTTCATTGTTGCTTACACTCTGGTTAGCAAATTATCCCATCAATGAGAAGTTCATCCTGAAAGGTTTAATGATCCATAAATCCAATTCTTGATTATCGCTAGCAATGTTTTTAAATCAGATAATGTATTTTGTCATCCGCTTAGGAATTAATCAGCAAATTATCCCGAAAATATAATTATAATGGGCCTTAAAATTAATTTTCAATTTAATTTCCACGATGTGACACTTCCTAAATAGTACTTATTCCAAATGTAATTTATTCTAATTAATATATTATCTGCTTATTTTCTAGGCAATAGCATGCGTCACCGGGGAGGTAGGGAACACGAGCTATGGAATTATTGAAAGTCATACCCTAAAACAATAAATTAGAAATTTCTATTTCTTAGCAATGGTCGCTATTGTGCTTCACGAAGGAGAAATATAATGCATTTTACAAAAATAAGAAATCAATTTGATTCTGGATGAAGGCGGTGACAGTAAGAGTAATATCAGGCTCTGATTCCCTGACTTTTCTCGACTTCGAAGACTATCCCATCGTTTCCAACTGAAATAAGTTACAGCAACGGGATTCGAACCATCGATCTGAGGTTTCCCGAGCCAAGGCACAGACAACTTATCTATCTAATTATTAGAATCACATGTCAATTAGTACAATTTCCTAAGTGGTTTTTGAGGATGGAATGAAGTACATGAGTTACCGCCAAAGAGCGACTTTTGTACTAATTAAATGATCGACACTGGTTGTGGCGTAATGGAAGTCTATTCTCCCTTGTGATACCATTTTGGGTATACTCCGAGGGGCTAATACCAGAAACCTAGGTAAATTTTCCATAGAAATCAGGGAACATCGAACAACTATTGGAAATGTATCACATTTCACTTGACTACTTTCAGAGGTCTCCATACCATATGATAAGATGTAATGTATCTAATATTCATCTTTTTCCAAGCATTATACCACTTCTCTCATAAACAATGAAAGTTTACAACTCTACCTGACTCTCCAGGTTTTCCCGAAGAGTGGTTCTGTTATCGGTGAAATCGCCAAAAATGTAAAGAGCACTTCTTAACAGTTAACAAGAAAAAATGAGTTTTACCTTTTCCCTAAAATTTCATCGGTTCCTAGATGCTCAAGGAAACTGTGAATTTCCTGACTCTTACATTTTTCCTGGACAGTGGCCGATATATCATTGGACCCACAAAAAATGAGCAGAATACATAAAATACGATTTCTAATCATTTGGTGGAATATAGGAAATTTCCCTTTTACCTCACACCGCATTACCTTCCAGTTACACAATGACGCTTAATGACTTCAGAGACTGAGGAGTTTCCTAGAGAAAGGCAGATATTCCATAGGAACTACGAAAAACGAGCGTCAAACAGTAAATTTGGCTCCTTATGAGTAGGTGAAACAAAGGAATTTCCACTTTTTCCTCAAATTTTACAACCTTCCAGTTGCACTTTGAAACTCAATGTCTTTCCCTTGCCCTTGAGGTTTTCCCGAAGACGTACACAGATTTCCCCATAGCGTTAGATATAAGGATTTACATAGATATATAGAAGATAGGTTTCCTCAAAAACTCTGGTATAAGAGACAAAGGTAAGGAAAAAAGAGCACTTCTCAAAGGGAAAAAGGAGATTTTAGTTAAAGCAGGAGCGGAAAAAAGTGAGTTACAACGGAGGAGGAAGAATGTGTCGTAGATGTTGGCCCGAGAAGGAAAAGAAGAAGGAAGGGGACGAAGGGGGAAAGAGAAAAGGAAGCAACAAACTGTGGGAATGGTAAGGAAAGGGAAATTGCGAGGGAGTCGTCGCCATGCTGGAGGTTCCTTTAATTCAAAACGTCGCTTCCGACCATGTTCACGTCCAAAAGAACGATCCTTAAGCACTACCGGAAGATTCGAGGTACAAGCTTACAAGGGCAGAACTTGGTTCTGCGATGTATTTCGAAGGGCTAACGCAGTGATGGAGAGAATTAGATGAAGAAACACCGAAAAAAAGTTTCCCGAAATAAAGGTGAAATATAATTAATGCTCTTATCAAACAGGTGACTCCAGAATTTAGACGACCAGCATAATTGACTGAGACAGAATTAACGCCATTCCACTTTTGTACAACAATAGATTGGAGTGAATGAGCTGTGGTTTCGTAGTGAAAATATAACAAGGATAAAGAAAATTCACTTCCATTTTGTGGCTAGACTGGGATGCTATTAATAAATCGATTAGAATTTCAAATAGGTAAGTAACGGTGGTAAAAGGAAAGGAGGAAAGAAAATAATGTTGGAAAAAGTACTAGGATGCAGTGTTTCTATGGAAGACTAAGAATTGAATTTAAACTTATAGGCTTGATTAAAACTATTTTGTTTTATAAATTGAGACAAAAATAATCACTGTAAAACATTGGGAGTTTTAAAATCAATTATTAATTTCGCTACTGTAAAGTGTTGATACTATGACGAATAACAAAAGCGCGCAAGGAAAGTGCATGATTGACGTATGGAGTAATAAGTTTATTTCAACAACATTTTCATGAAATTTGCTTTTACTTATTCAAAATCTAATCGATTACATTATTCTTTATTCTACGTGTCCACTTGATCTCAGCATTCACCTGTTGTTTTTAGCTGTGGTTAGTGAGAATTTCACTCTCACGTTCAAATCGCAAGATATTTTCCAAGAATCCAAATTTTATATACGATTTCGACCTGAATTATGTAAAGAGTGATAACTTTTTCTCGCACGCATTTTAACAGTGGATTAACATTAAGAATTAACGTTATTCATTATCAATGCAACACCTTAAAAATTAGAGTAGGCTAATAGAAATAATGAATAAATTATTTGGCAACAAATCCTGGTTCACAGACTTGGAAAACTGAAGTTTTTACAATTAAAGCTTTGAGAGCCTTCGAGTACCTAAAATCCCTTTCAGAAATTTCAACATTGGGTAAATTGGGCGCAAAATGTGTTGAACGTACAAGCTTCGAAAGAAAAGCGTTTTCTTGACCGAGAATTGATAAGTATGGGTGTACCACATATCTTCGCGACAACAGAGAAAAATGGCTTTCCGGAACTTTCCTAAGTTTAGCAAGAATTCAAAGTCTGGAGAAGGTAGAACCACATCTATCCACATATAAGCACCATTTGACTGGTACGTGAAACTTTTTATCCTGGAAATCTGGGGCTTTGAAGCCGAAAATCCTAGCTTCGGCAACACAGAATTTCTAAAATGCCTAAAATTATCATATTAATGAATAGAGAAAGTTGAATTTTAGGGCTCCTTCTTAGGTCTTTAGTATTTCGTGGAAAAACAAAACACTCACTAGGAAGTTTAACCCGTTAAAAATGTTTAAATGGACCCTTTTTTCCAGAGCTCTCCTTCCATTGCACCATATATTGAAGCATTAACTATAAGTATACTTCTATTTTCTAGCTTTTCATGGAAATATAAGAACTGCTAATATCTCTAACGAAATATTCACAAAAAGTAAGCTTTCTTAATAATAGCTGCAAGTTAAGGCATTTTGTGTACTCTACATAACATATATATAAATATACAAAGCGGAAGCAAATATCTCTCAAATGCCATTATCATGTTTGACGTTTTCAATCTGAAGTCATAAAGTTAAATGAAATAAAATCACTATGTTTTATTCCACACTTTATTTTAAATCGTACGACCGGTTTCAACACTTAGTGTTATCATCAGTAGTGTTCAACACTTAGTGTTGATAACACTAAGTGTTGAAACTGGTCGTACGATTTAACATTAAGTGTGGAATAAAACATAGTGATTTTATTTCATTTAACATGAAGCAATTCCACAAAGTAACGCCTGAGACCGTGTCTTATATGAAGTCATAAAGCACTGCCAAAAATGGAACTTCGAGTGTGATTTTTCTCATGATATAAGAATTAACTTCTTAAGGGTTCCAAATGGTTCCACTTTATTATAAATAGAGTTAGCAGCTAATACGATAATATATATTTTAGATGTAGTTTATTTTGAAATACAACCAATAAGTAGCCAATATTTATGTATCCTAATGCACAGCATTTTTTCATTATCAAAATCATTAATTGTTTAATAACGCTCGTTGATCTCATATGGGTTATATATTTAATTCCTTTATCATCCTTAAAATAGAAGAAACATTCGTAAAGAAATTCTTAAAGCTATGCTTCTGAGCAGAACGCTAGAAGAATAATACTATAAAAGGTAAATTTACCAATTAGCATGCTTAATCCATAGTTAAGTAAATATTATTTTAATTAAGTGACCCGCACGCATTTTTTATCGCTCTAATTCTTCACTTCTTGAGCTCGTCCTGTGCATCCAAAGCTTGAGAACCAACCTAAATACACCTGACTGTACTGAGCTGTATGCCTCCGACCATCGACATAAGAACTGCTGACTAGATAAATTTTCACCCTATTTTTCAACTTCCTCCAAAAGCCATCACCACGCCTGCGATACATGGATGGATACTGTGCCGTTTCCACTGTGTCAACCAACCCAATATCACTGCATACATGGCCTACATCCCCACTCCCAACCCTCTGCACATAACCGCAATTGTTTTTTTTCCCGCCCTAAAACACACGAGTGCGTGACTTTTAACCCTGATCCTTACGACGGATTCTGGATGGACCCACGAGTACATATGACCCATCCATGTCCAAATACCCATCGCAAAGCATAATTTTACCAGCTTCACACAATCAATAGAACATTCGACAAATTCACAAATTGTCGAATAAACACGGCCATTCACTTGCTTTCGCAGCAGTTCAATTTATAAGACATTAAAGGTTCTGGAATATCCTTTTCTCCACCTCTTGGATTCTAGATAGACATCAAAACATCACCATACCTCCAATCTATTTAAGAAAGATTATGCTGTCATTTGAAGACCCGTATTTAAGCTTGTTTGCCATTTTTCTTTTTTGGTGTAGCCAAAACTATATATTTATGTAAGTGCTCGTTACAATTTTTTATATTAAAACTTATATTTTTTTGCATGACTGATATTGACTATGTTTTTGCGTCGTTAAAAACCTTAAAAAATATTTTTTGATTCACTGATATCGCATATTTTGTTAAAATGTTATTTGTTTATGAGCAGAACATGATGTAAAATTTATTTTCTTTGCTCTCACAGGCTATCTTAGAGTATTAAAAAAACATAAATTCATTTATTCATTCATTCCACCCGCTTGCCATATTTTTCACGCCTAGGTAGTTGATTTTATGAATGTTGTCAGCTATTAGAACTGTTATCAATGGCGGTGAAATTTAAAAGCCCGGATACTAGATCCAACTGCTTTGTTTGCCTTTAGTTTTCTGCCTCTAACCCTAAAACATACGAATGGAAGCACATTGACCTCGATCCATACGAGAGATTCTTGTAAGACCCACCAGAATTCTCACCTCATCTCCTCGACTAAATTTATCCATTCTTAAGCCAAATTAAATGAAATAATGAAATGCATGAAAAATACTCTCAGCTCAAAAATCTATTTGAGGCATTTTCCCGAAAAAATTCATTTGCACTCAGATAATGACGGCTGAGTAGAATTGGTAATTATATAATAATGCCTAAGTAAATTTCGGCAGTAAAATTCGAATTGAATCTATATGAGGTATTCCACGCGCTAAAGCTTTCATGATTGGGTTCCGTGATTTTCGTCAGCTATAATTACATCAAATGAAAATAAGCTCAACCGATTCAGGTGTGATACAGATGAATTTCGATATATTAAAATAAAAGGTAGGTGCACTTTTCTACAACAATAAAAGTGCAACTACCTTTCATTTCAATGTATTGTATGAAAAAGTTCAAAAGCTCATATGATACATAATATACGAGGTGTGTTCAAAAAATATCGCGACTTTTGTGTTTTTTCAAAAATTATTTATTTATTCATGAATATCTATTTTGTCCCCTTCAAAGTAATCCCCATGAGATATTATACACTTGTGCCAACGGTTTTTCCAATCTTCGAAGCACTTCAAAAAATCATTTTTTTTTATCTTGTTCAGCTCCTCCTTCGATGCCGTCTTTATCTCGTCAATCGTAGCGTAACGTCGTCCTTTCATGGGTCTCTTCAGTTTAGGGAACAAGAAAAAGTCACAGGGGGCCAGATCTGGGGAATACGGTGGCTGCGGCATCATTAGTGTGTTGTTTTTGGCCAAAAAGTCGCGCACAAGCAACGATGTGTGAGCAGGGGCGTTATCGTGGTGCAAAAGCCAATTTTTGTTCTTCCACAAATCCGGGCGTTTCTGGCGGATTGCTTCGCGCAAATGGCGCATAACTTGCAGGTAATATTCCTTATTGACCGTTCTACCCTGTGGCAAGAACTCATAGATATTCGTGAATAAATAAATAATTTTTGAAAAAACACAAAAGTCGCGATATTTTTTGAACACACCTCGTATTTATCACTTAATTCAATACAATGCTGGAAACAAAATTCCAATTTTTACGTTAAAATCTTTACTTGATCCAACCAAGGGATATCCTCCCTTTAGCCAGTCAGCATACAATATCACGTGTTTTTCTCGCCCTAAAACACACGAATGACTGCGCCTTCGCCCTGATCTGATGCGAGGGATCCTGGAAAGGCCCGCCGACACCCTCTTCCTCCCGAATACATTTCATCCTTCCTTGAGCAAGCAAGGCACTTTCGCTTATCTCCTGCATCCACTTCCTTCGCCTTTCCTCCACTCACTTCCTCAGATTGTAAAACTTTTACCTTCTCCAGCCCTCTCCTTCCGCACATTCTGTTCCGTTGTTTCAACTTAGGCGCTCACCTCAACCCTGGGACGACGTGGACCTTTCCAGGCGCGTTACCCGTGGTATGCAGTTTGGTATACTTCCAAACTTTTCCTCATTTCGCGGTGGGAAATTTTTTCCGAGACGCTGGACGCTCCTCGCGTGAGTAAATACATACCAAAGGGGTAGGTTAGGGTGTTGATAAGTAGATCTAATCCTTACAGAGGTTGGTTTCAATAGGTTCATGAGATGTCGTAACTTTATTACCAAAATAAAGAATTGCTTCGGAAAAATTCATATTTAAGTGACTTGTTACGATTGGAGTACTGACGACTGACTATAAAACATATGAGATACTCTAACGAGGAATTTAGCTTCGTTACTTTAAAAGCTGAATTGATGACCTCCAGCAGTATTAGTACATCTAATGGATATATTCACCAACCGAGACGCCTGAAAATGTATAAAGAGATAATTTCATTTAATGTCGGAAACATATTTCAATTTTTCAAGTAAAATTTTAAACTATATTTTAATTTATTCCATGATACCACAGCAGGAGAAAAATATTTACTGTTAAGTACTGACTTGCGCAAAAATTTTTAATTCAAAAATATTGCCAAAAAGCGTTAAATCTTATTTCTTTGTTTTTTTCCGGTAATAATGTGGTCTACCTACTTCTTTTTTAAAGTAATTTCCAAAAATTTCAATTGTTAATATCCGTAACAAAACCCAACTTGACATCCGATAGCTTTTAGTTCAAGCCTTGGCTAAAAAAGGCTGCATTCACGTAATTATCCAAAGGTAATAACTACTTACTCGTTAACGGAGAAATCAGATTATTCGTAATGTATATGACGGGTCCAATTCCTAATTTATTTGGTGTACTGCAATTCAATAAATCGAAGTGAAAAAAAAATAATTTAAGAAATAAGAAAAAAGCAAAGAAGTAGTTAATTTGAAAATAATTAAAATGTATGAATCTTTTTACGCACCAACAAAAAATACATTCATCTAGTTACCGCACTTATTTACGAATTTCACAAATACATATTATACTAGTGTAAGTTTCATCACCAAAAAATATAAATGAAGTACCAAAATATTAAAAATGTGTCCTCCTAGGCAGAGTACCGTAATTAACTGCTTCCTAGATCACCTCGTAACCTCTTCGTGTTCCTTTCTTTCGGGACCTATCTTTTATAGACCAAGTATTCCCTTGATATACCCAGTGTCCTGCCATATATTACCTTTTCCAAGAAAGGTATCTGCCAAAGGCAAGATGCCACTAATAGTCCAGGCACGAATTTCGCAACGTCCGTCGCCATTTCCCAAAGTATGCCAAAGAAATATTTAAGATCTCGGAAGAATGCACTATTTTCAGCCTATTATCCACCCCTACCTGTGATTTTTCATATTTTTTTTGCTACAGTCTATTCTAATTTCTGCGCTCATATTTCGAGCGAGGAGACAGATTTAGGCCATGCTATGCAGTCTACACCGCAGCATTTCCCTCCGCCCCCGTACTTCCATCCAGGTTGAAAATACTGACGTGAGCCATGCACAGGATTAAAAAAAGAAGAAGGAATTCTCAACGTGTATATAGGAGTAGGTGAATTTATTCCTTCCCTGCTGGAGATGAAGATGAGGCATTTTGAGAGTGCCGCTGACCCGAAGAGCTGAAGAATATTGGGCAAGAATAAGAACAAAAATCTTGAGAATCGATGCGTTGCGATGAACAGACTTCCAAAATTTATTTTCCACTATCATTGTTATTTCTAAAAATGTGAGACTTGGTATGTTATCAGTATTTTTAAGAAAAATGTATTTTAGTATCGGTACAAAAATGAAGACGGAATAAACTATCCTTTTACTAGAAATGGCAAGAAAAGGTTTGCTGTTTTTGCTAGCTAACTCCACTCTGTTGCAAGATTCAATCCCATCGTAGTTGTATACTATAATTGTAATTCGTTAGTGAATTCAGAAAACGTATAAAAAGGAAAATAAGATGCATTCATGTATCGATGAGAATACTATTGGCGGCGGTTTTTTTTCTTAGAAAGCTGACTCACAAATGACAGTAGTATCAAGACGTATTCAAAATAAAAAAATCATCTAATAAAACTTTCTCTATTTGAGTTAAAACCACTTAATGGAAGCAATGAATGGCAAAAAGATTTACTCATGGGCGTGAAATACTTGGTATAAAGAATCTTACAGTGATAGAAAGATTATTCAAAAACAGGGTAGAGTTATTAAAGAACATTTAGTTACATCAAATATAAACATCTTAACAGACCCTCCAATTATAATCTTCAGAGGAATTTCAAAATGGATGTTAATGTCTAAAAAAAGGAAGAGACGATAAGAACGTCGATAGTAGGAATTTTATGCAAAAAAAATCTCTCCAGATGAGTATCAATTTTTAGAAGGTATGCCACGAATACAAATATATCCTTCTTGCTAAGAGTTTCAATGTGATAATGGGGATAGTAAATGAATTTATACGGCAAAATTCAAAAATAAATATCTGTTGAGGCCAGGGAACAACACATACGTTATTTATATAATAGAATGACTTGAAGTTACGACTCAGGTTGATACTATCCACTGCTGCTTTATACCAATGAAAATTCTCTTCGTGCAGGGGAGAGCAGATAACTAAGCAAAGGTTGACCTAGTCAAAATTTCACGATTCAAAGCACTTTCCACTTGGGTCAAATGCTTTTATGGCCACCTTGTTCCCTCCGAAGACCTCCTTCCTTGTCATCTTTACCCTTTGTAGCTCAAAACTCCTAAAAGTCCATTAGAAAAGGTTTCCATGACCATTGAAAATCTTTCAATACCTATTCGTGTACAGTGGTTCTATACGGCGCGGCTGCTTCTATTCCGCGATGACTGAAAATCCGACATATCTTCAGAGCAATATGGAATGTAACCTGATTTTGATGGTTGTTCTAGGTTTGGTATGGAATGCCATTTCCAGAAACATACGACGATGCTCAGGTTTTGAATCCATGAACTTAGTCCGAGGCTTTATTTGATCAGGCATGATAATTTTTGTTGCTATTTTCATTAATTCATAACTTTCATAAACTGATCTATACAACAGAAAATGCGCTGTTTGTCACTCGCTGCAATGAGTACTGATTTTATTTCTATTGGTCCACCACATTTTCTTCCTTTTCTATCCCTTATTCGTCCTATAACCTGTTTAGTCCCAGAGTAACATATATAATGCACCTGGTTTTTTATCTTTTCCTGATGTAAGAATGTCCACAAGTGAAGAGCGCCGCTTAAATCGTATTCCATATATTCTGCGCTTGAGCATTCTGAGCTGTTTTCCGTATCTCTTGAATCTCAGGCGTGGTTGATGACGGAAGATTCCAGTTTTGGTGTTATTCCACACTGAGTGGCATAAGTAAAGGGGAGTACTATTTACTGATAATATTTTACGAATACTATTTGTTGATATAATTTCAATAGCATGACCTTAAATAACACCAATACTTGGCATGCATGCAATTGTTTTGTATAAAACCCTTTTCCTTGCTTGTTGTTTTATTTTTACGTGACTTAAGGGATTACTATCACAACAATTACAATTCTTTGAGCGGATATATATTTTTCACATCTATTTCAAATATAATTTCAATATTAAATAAGGCAAAGGGAAATTTTCTGCGGAAAATATACTTTCAGGCCCGAAGAGGAAAAGAGGTCTTTTCTTCCACTTACCCCTCTGTTGGACACGATCCCCTCTAGCATATAACTCTCAGTGTCTCACGCCCCATTTCATCCACAATGTTTTTCGTCAGGCCCAGCCTCTACTTTCCCCTGTAGCCTTCAATGCGCATGCAAAAACAAGAGTCTCGGCTTGTTTTTGTATATCTGGAACGAAAAAAAAATTCACTACGGCCTTGCCCCGCCGTGCATATAGTGCAGACATATGAAGTCACTCGAACAGGGATTCACTTGTAGAGACCCAGTGTTTCACTCATCGACAACCCGAAGGAAAACATAGACAAAGCGAGGAGATACACTTGGATGTGTGCCATGAAAGCAGCATAGGGAAAGGGAGGAAAGCTTCAGATGTAAAAACAAAGGAGTATTTGACGTGAGCGGTGAAAAAATTATGGATATAAGCCAAAGGTTGAGATGCGATTTGTTTTTCTAAATCAGTGGATATTAACTACTACCACTGAAGTCCTAAAAATTTTTTATATTTTTTTTGAGGATGAAGGAATACAACTTTAAGTATGAAGTTCCCTTATTCACGGAAGTACCAGTCGTCACTATTGACACTAATAAACTTGAAATTATACCTTAGTGTATCGCATTAGAGGCTAAAATGTAAATTATAACATTGTTATCACAGTAGCATTAAATATTCAGAATAAAATTAAAAGTAATTTTACCCCCAGTTCATCAAGTGTCTACTGCATATTGTCCTAAATTCAAAGCAAAAAAAATTTTACTCATTCTAAGCGATGGGCGCAGAAGGTAACTATCTAACCCCTAACGTTCCATGGCCAAAGCAAATAAGAGTTTGTTTCTAAATTGAATAGTTTATTACAGAAACTTCGTAACAGACATTTTTTCGTTTTTAACTTTTTAGTAGGTACCTACATTAAGAATTTACGATTTGAAATACATCATTTCCGTAAAAATTATAAATTGCGGTTACGGAGTGTCTGTAATAAACTATCTGCTTGTTACAACCAAATAATAGGATCATTCACCGCGATCCAAAATGACAATTAGTCCAACCAATTTGATAAAAGGAAGGGAAAGACATGTTACGACGAAAAACTTCAGAAACGAACTTTCCATTTCACGCAAGAGCTATAACGAGTAAAATAAGAAAACTCGACATTACAACCCACTTTTGATGATTTAGTGACGTCATTAGATATCTGAATTGTTAACTCGTTTCAGAAAAACCTTTCATTGAAGGATAAAATCCCTCAAAGGAGTCAAATTTGCAATGAACCACACAAGGCCCATATACAAGGCCGAGGAGTGGCAGATGATCGGAGTCAGTTTCGGTATGAGTTCTTGACATAATAATCAGCTTCTCCATGATAAGGTAAATCTGTCGATATTCCCTTGTATGTATCTCTAGAAGCAGTTAAAAAGGGTATCGCAATCGCCGATAAAATATAATTGGTGAAAGATCTGATTGAAAATATCTCTTCCTATTACGTTTGCTCAATAAAATCTATCCATCGTTTTTTACCCAACATAACTAGGAATATACCGCCCTATCCGTTTGGTAACGTAGTAAAAAACTCTTTTTCCTACCGAAAATATCGATTATAAGTCAATTAATTATCGGCGAATCATTAGTCGAATGCAACTTAGCTTACAGTGGGAATCTCGTCAAGGGGTCGCTGTGTGTGTTGGCAAGGAAACAAAACATTTAGGATGCAAACATTCCTTTTTGCTTTGTATGTCATGCACAAAGAATACTCACACTAACAGAAAGGTAGCGTTTTAAGGCCTTTCATTGGAGATGAAACAGTGAGCAATAAAAGACCGAAAGTGCTTTAAACACTCTCAATGTTTGTGATCAACATGTTCTATTAGTTTGAGTGGTGAATGTGAAAGTTCATTGAGGATGTTCCTTTCGATAAGATAGGAAAACGGAACGGGATCACTGAATACAATTATCTTGCCCTTTGTCATTTCCTTATTATCTTTGAAAGCAAATGCTTGTTGAAGATATCACGCCAGGAGCTGATTTTGCTGCAAACGTAAAAAATTTGAACCCAACCCTCTCAGATTTCTTACTTACATGGCATAGGTATTTAGCAACCCTTAACATAAAAAAATGCCAATTGATCAATATTCCAAGACGGAGCGGATCACGGGGTACAAATTGTTTTCCTTGGTCATTTCCTTATTGTTTCTCTAAACAAAATCTCGTTGAAGACATAGCCAGTAGATAGATGATTTTGTAGTAATGCGAAAGGGAAACATTTTGAACCCAACCCTCCGTTGAAATTTAAAAAAATTGTACTTCATTGAAATATAAAAAATATAATATCTGCATTACATGAAATAGGCCTTCTGAAGTTGACATTGCTATGCAATACCCACAGCTTAAAATGTATAACTTTCAATTTGAGTTGAGATATTCATTAACATAATAATATACAAAATACGCTCACACAAGAAGGGTAGCGTGAAAAAAACTTAGAAAACCTAATGAGAAAGAGGTAATATAAGGATGGATGTATACAAATACGAGAAATAACGAGAGAATGTCACCCAGTACCTGGAAAGAAGAGAAAATTAGACGACGCAGGAGTATGTAAGGGGTAATCTTTCCTACTGTTCCCACCATGTCAACTGTCTTGCTATTCTACCAGGAAAAGTTTTATGTTCCCTGTATTTGAGTGTGGTGCCCTTTTGAAAGAGGAGATTTAAGCAGCGTTAAGTCAATGTTGTTCCACTTGCAGCATGCAGTCACAATGAATGATTTATTGAATCTGATTGTCCGATCGTGAGGTATTACTGGTGAGGTGAGAGTTTTTCACTGAAGATCACATCTCAAAGTAATGTTTGGTTTGAAAATTAATACCACCTCATAAGGTGCTTTTAGCTAACGAAAAAGACTGCACTTTTCCACAGAATTATTGCTTGCCGCATGACACGTTTGGCCATTCTCAAGTATACTGCTTGTAATTGAGAATGAACCACAGGCCATTGCTCTTGAGAATTACCTAACGATCGAAACCGAGTTTTGCACGAGTTGTGCGACGCGCAACAAACTTGTGGAAAAGTGACTCTTCGAAATATCTTTTTCGCTAACTCAGGTTTATCTTCCACTATATTTCATCCTCCTAAGTTAATTTTCATAGAATACCTTCTAACAAGCAAGTCACTTCAATCAAAATATGAAACTTATCAAAAAGGTAGCAAAAATACTGCATCAACATAGCAATTAAGATTTGAGATATTTATGTACGGATAGACATCGCACAAAATGTAATGTAAAATTCTGCAAAGCTCAACACATAAAATGTTTCATAATTACCAACAACAACCATTTTATCACTAAATATGACGAATTTGAAAACTTTAGAAGAGGGTCGGGTTGAGAGGTGTGATGATAAACACATAACAGTAGCAGTGCTCAGACCTGTGGCAAATAATTGAAGCATTCAGGGCAGCAGCATAAGAACTTAGAATTAGATAAAGTTTAGACACCACAATAAGAGGAAAAAATTAATTCGTAAATTAGTTGGAGAATACACAACAGCTAAGGCGAAGGTATTGCCTTGAAAAAATATGTAAAAATATCAACTGCATCATCATAAAGTATAAAGGTAAAGGAAGATAGAGGAGCGTCGTACTTGGCGTGGTCTGGAAAAAACTCCTAATTGTCCTAAGAGTAAAATCACGATGACTATATTACTTAGGTATCTAATGTATCACATTTATAATGATAAAATACTAATTGTTTGAAAAATAGGTGCACGCGAATAGCATGTTTTTTAAAGATAAACTTAAATTTATTATCTTCTATCGGCCTTTGAGTGAACATATCTCGACTTAACTCTTAATACTGGCTCCGAGAGACTAAAAGATTCATTCTCCCGTCTTCATTACGACACTAGCATCACATTAACACTTGGTAAATATTTTTACGATTCGATTACTTTTAGAATGTAAACTATCATTTAACTCATGAAGAAAATGAAGAAGCAGGAGCAATTTCCACAATTTTGGAAATTGCTCCTGCTTCTTCATTTTCATTATGTCACGTTTCCACTCCATCTCGCCTGAAACCTCAGACTATAATCATTTAACTCCATTGAGAGATTGTAATTAATTTTGAATTTAGTTAAGAATCTTGCTAAAAACCAGAAATTGTTATAGCTTTTAACAAACAACAGCGCAATATTTTTTTTGAACAACTGAAGCACAATTGACTCTTACTAAGAGATTAAGGTAATAAAAGCATTTTTTTATTTAAAAATACATATATCCCCTCTACTGAGTTAAATATCAGTGAGTTTTGATAATTTTTAGCAATATCAAAGCTACCTATAAGCTGAGAACTTTTTTATTAACAGAGGCGCCGAACAAGATATTTAAGTATTACTTTCTGATTAGAGAAATGATTTATTTTACATAACATCCAGTCCAAGTAATCAATATCAGTGATTACGGGCGTAAATAAACGACGACTTTTATAAAATGAATAGAATACAAATCCAACACACATTTGAAGGTCTTTAAAACAAAATAATAGACTTATTCCTCCCTTGCAGTCATACACACACGGTACAAACAACAACTACCAGCATGCCAAGTGCAGCTCTATCCAGAATTACATTTTCAGGGCTCAAATTTCGCCAAAGGCGTGCATTTGAGTGAGACAAAGACTTCAATCATGCATTCCTCACATGCGGGACGAAGTTTTCCACAAAAGAAGCGAGAGAGCGTGAATAGGAACGCAGAAGTAATTGAAGTGTGCGAGAAAATCAGAGAAGGATTGGCTTAGCCCGTACGATGATGTGTTATCCACGGTGCTGAGAGGTCGGCAAGCCTTATGACATAGAAATTAAATGGGAAACTTAGAAGATATATGGTGCGAGAATTTACACAGGTACGGGCGAGCAAAAAACGCCATCACGCTAGATAGCTAGTGGAACCATCCGCTGAAAGACGCATGTAGCAAGATTGTCCCAGGAGATTTCAACAAGCCAAATAAATTAGTTTTCGTCACAGACAAAGCCGTAGAATCTCTAATATTACGATATTTTTCAGTGCTCCAAAGGTCATTCAGAGGTTTCATCGCTTAAATTATGATTCGTACATCAGAGAGAGCACTTGAAAAATAGTCTCCTGACAAAGGCCTGCCTCCTAGTTAATTAAATTTTCAAGAATGAATTCCTGATTACCACTTTAGGTATACCAATATCATTTGCGTGGTTAAAAATTCATGCTATTTACAATAAAAACATTTATTTCATTTTGATGCTGAATAATCCACACATCTGGCTGGTACGGTACGAAAAAATTTAAGAAAGCGTCTTGCTGCCACAAAATATTGTATATTTTCGATTTTTCACTGCGTCACCATCTCATTTATTCTGACGTTTTGAAATACAAGTCCAGCATCATAATAATGGCATCGTTGAATGGATATAGCTCTCATGATAATTTATGACAGGTACTATGAAACGCATTTGTAAATTCTGGGAATAATCCAGAGGCCAAACCATTTTGACTTAAACGACGGCAGCGAAATATATTCCCTTACTTTATGTACCAAAGCAATCGTAAAAGTATTCAAACAACGAGAAAGAAAACAAACAAAGAGAAAACAAACATATAAAGATAAAAATTCAATATCATTTGACAATGTTTAATCTTTCCTTATCCATTACTTATCACAATGGCTTTTTCGAGAACAACCCTTTGTTTATTCTCTCTGTAACCAAAGTGCCAACTCAACACAAAACTCTAACAGATCAAAAAGTGAATTCAACAAATAACAAATGAATTTCATTAAATGAAACCCAAAAAAGAACGGAAGAAACATGTAAAAGTGAGGTCAATCATGCTAATATCACGCGCCAACTATCCTCAACACTCAATAAGTGTATTTCCGCTAAATACATCACAGCGAAATGACAATGCACAGTAGTACATAACCTCAAATCTCATTCTCTCCTGGCATTCTAAGGACCGGAAAAGGCGATGGATATAAGTGTCATTCACTCAATGCTTCGGAGTACGTTTTTGCCGATTATCGAGGAAAGGTAGGGTCCCCTTTATTCCGGAGAGGACTTTACTTTTTTCTCTCCCACGGAAAGCTCCCTTTATTCTCTCAATAACTGATCTGGCATATTTGTTCCTTGTCAGGAAGGATTAGGCGCTGATGTGCGCGAACGCCAATTCACATCCAACCCATACTCCTGTGGCTTACGCGAGTATTTAGCTAGAGTGCTTTGGGACGTTGATGTATTGGGTGCTAATCCACCCCACACAAGGGAGGACCGTGTTGGCTACGGTGTGATTAATCTCTATAATCACTTCAACATTAACTAGGCTAGCCTCATCTCTCCACCTCTCTTCATCTACATCTCTCTTTCCCACTCCTTGCATTGCTTGACACCTTTACGTAGTTCAAACAGCGTCTCCAAATGCGCGACCTCCATCCGTTGAGGGATGCATCAAATCCGTTCGAGAGATTTTTGACAGTGACGGCATGAGAGTAAAAAAATCCACTTCCCTAAGCTCGAGAGCCTCCGCTCTGAAGTGGCTGTGACTTTGTTCTGAAAATTATTTCCGCTGAAATGAATTCAGTGCTTCAATCTTTCATGCCCGACAAGGCCAGTGAAAATGTTTTAAGCGAGTGCACAGCATCGATCACCCCGTTCAGATGGAGTGACTTAATCGGAGGAAATAATCGGATCAAGCGCGTTCCCACATGAAAAGAGACCTAGCGTGGAAAGCGCCGTGAAATCATACGTGTTTACATTTTCCTCGTTAAAAAGTTACATCTACATTCTCTACATTTTAGCCAAAGTGGGTGCCTAGAAAAACCAATTCCCCACTTGAGGATTTTCAACTTATGGAGTAACATTATTTATACCTTGGAATATAAATAAAACATGTAAGCAACGTGCATGGTACTAGAATTAAGAATAATTGCAACACGTAGAAACAAATAAAAAATTGCCTTTAAACCAATTCCGAATAGAGAAGTTGTTTGAAAAAATATCTAAGTACTTTACCACTACCTTTCCTGAATGAATTCCATCGATATGTCATAATTTCCATGTAATTACTATTCAGATTATGTGGTACTTACGCGTGAATTATTTATTTATTATATTAGCACAAGAATTTAACTTCTTACAACATGCGGAACGAGAATTGTGACACACAAATGTTATGCCCCCCTTCGGTTTTTATATCACACGCGAAGTCAGCAGTATTCAATGTATATAGCTAAGAGAGTAGACACGTAATTTCATGCATCCCTTCCTCCATGCTTATCAAACAGGCAATTAAAACGATGAAGTAAACGGTATGAAAAATTCACTAAATTTGTGAAATTCTTAACAGAAATTTTACAACTTATTCAATCAGCACATGCAATAAAATGTCGGTGAGGGGTGGTTGATGGTACAGTTACCCCTCGTGGGGTAAAGTACCAAAGGTATCCTTCTTCGCAAGTATTTACGCTTACCCTGGGGAGCCATTCCTATATCCAAGAGTTTATCAAGCCTACCCCTGGCATCCATCTGTTAATTAGTTATCCCGTGGTGCAAACTGAGTGGAAATAATTTGCTTCCACGAACAGGGCTCGCAGGGGAAATTTGATGTTACAACGACCAAGAAAGATTTTGAGGTTTCGAAAGAAGAGGTTATTGAACGCGAATCCCAGTTGATGAAGTGTAGGGGTCCATGGGAGGAAGTGTGAGCAACAGAACGAGAGAGAATAGGGGTGGAAATACACCCCAGGGCAAGGGGGAACTTCAAGTTTGAAACCTGAATTGATTTATTCATGTCAAAATCTGGAATGCAAACGAGGCAACCTTACATCTATTTTACAAAGAATTCGTACAAAATTTAAAATATTAGTGTAAACAATAAAACGAGAATGTCCATTTCCCGACCTTAGCTACTAGTTGATAAAGGAATAGTGACGTTCATAAGAGGTGAAGCTTTAGGCCTCAAACATGATGCAAAATGTAATGAAGCATTTGAAAAGTATTCAATGAGGAAAAAACCCACAATTAACCCTTAACCAGTGGCATACAGTTCTTGTTACTCTACCAGTGACGTGTGGTCTGGGACACCGCAATATAACACAAATTCGTAAAACGTTACAAAGTCATCTTTATTGTTTGATTTGATGTTTCTTTGACTTCTTAACTATTATAAAGCATATTTAATACTATGCATTCCAAATATGAACCAACTTTTTCAGTGAAAATTGCTATTTGAAACATGATCAAAATACCGATATTAAAAACACTTGAGTTATTATTTTATCCACGGCACTTTTTTTAATTGAGTACTTAATAATCCACGTTATGCAACTAAAAATGCTTCCTTAAAAATTATTAATTATTATTATTAGTCTTGGAAAATCACTATGAATTGTTTTTAACAACTTTTTGATTCATTTCCACCAGCATTACGTTCATAGGATTTCCAATTTAGTGACGTGAGGCCTCACAGACCAATACTCAAATTCAGTTGCAATTTTTCAGAAATAAATAATAAGAACGTTAAATTTTAAGAGAATCATATCCTTATTATACAAAATTTTGACGCTCACGAGGATTATAGACATTTTGAAATAGCAATTTTGAAAATATTCATAATTTTAGAAACGCAGCGGTCTCGCAGACCGCACGTCACCGGTTAAGGGTTAAGATCATTTACACATTTTCATTACATCTACAAGATACCGTGCACGCCAAAACTAAGGTGTGTAGTACAGGATTATTCCATACCAGGCATGGAGCATTCATCCCAGCCTTGCATCAGAAATGCGCTTGCTTACCGAACACAGGATTAGCACACAGTACAACGACACGCGACCAGACCAAAAATAGTAGTGCCTGGTAGGGAAGGACCGAGGAAAATCCGGCGACGGATTAACGCAGATCGAAGTCAAATGAAACAAATAGAGTAAAGGTTTACGTGTTACTGCGGGAGAGGAAATGTTATATGCAGTAACGGTTGCATAAATATGAGGTAGGTTTGCCGAAGATCCAGAAGTTAAATACGATTAATCAAGCGTATGGTAGGAAGGTTATCCGACAGAAAAATGAAACTCATCCTTTACTCTAATCAAGCATCGCCAAAGACACGTGGATTTTATTTCAGTAGACGGGTCAAAAGAATTTAACAAGGAATAATAAACATTAAATAATTCTTTTGAGTACGATATTACCTTTGAACTGAGAGATACAGAGAACGTATTGGCAAGTGAACTTTATGACTTGAAGGCTAAAGGTAGAATAAAAAATAATGCGAGTCATTGAGAACAGACGTCTTGTATTAATCATCTTCACATCAAACGTATAAAATATTTTTATTTTTCATAATATAGACTAAAACTAATTAGACTGAAAAGTAACTTTAAAATATTTATATTAATTTAAAATTTAATTTAAATGTTTTCAATGCGGACTTCATCCTTTGGTGAATTTAATTTAAATGATGCTTTTTTCAGAACAAAATGACGGAGCATTAACTTGAAAAATATTGTGTGAAATGAATATGTCATAATTCACCTATAAGTGATTCGCTTGCAAAAACAGTCACCCTTTCATACGGCGTAGTGAACGAGCATGTAGTAAGGATCACAGTGACCTTAATTGAAATTCCCTGTTGGAGGCATTTAATTCAGAAATTCGTTAGACAGGAGGAGGAAAGGGCTACCATACGAGCTATGACGAAATAGAATCGTTTTTTGGCTTATTTCATAGGTTTTTGGTGACTCTACAGAGCCTCAAGCTTAAAGAAGGGATGGCAAGTAAAACGAAACGAAAATGTCGACCCAGAGGGAAACGAAAATACGAGGCCTAGGTTCAGTTTCGTTCCCGTACGAAATTGATATCACCCAGGAGTTTATTTTCGATCCGGGATGAAACATTATTCCCGATTACGAAACTAAATTAATCGAAACTCCGCTGCTCATAGTTAAGTTTCGATCTCAGAAGTTGAGTGGAAGAGGATAAGAGCGATTAGTTTCGACCCATTTCATGACAGAATGTAGAGTGGCCAGTTTGCGTCCACCGTTTTCCTGTTTGTGGTAAAAATATAAGGGCCCAACGCATTTAAATGTGGTAGGGGGAACCTCTATTCCATTCAACCATACTTCGTACTCGGTGTGTTGGTCGAAACTAAACTACTTGAAGGTAAAGCAAGTGGTCCCTTCCGGACGAAGCATAGTCCGTGTTTTGTTTCGTCACAGAAGTTTAGCTTAGTTTAGACTCGAAATATTTTTGACTCCGATTTCGTTTTGACCCTGAGTATAGCTCCCCGGGTTTTATTCTTTTTCGTTCAGTATATTTCACTCCCGGGAACGAAACTATTGAAATTTTACTGTTTTTGTCTTCCATTTAGTTTATATTGTCATGTCTGCTTTAAGGGAACCCAAACTGGATGACTTTAGGCAACCATTAATGGAACTATGCCTCAAGTCAAACGGTTCGCAGATATTTTTGACCCCAGGAATATAAATCTCAAAAACTTTCACACGATTAATCTTTCCAAAGGACCCCATGGTTCGAGGATCAGTAACAGGCAATAATAGGGATCTTCAAAATAGCGTTCCTTGATGGTAGCAGTAACGGACACAAACTTGCTTTCTTTATTCCACATAATTTATATGACAGCCGGACAATAACGCATTGGGTGCCATTATTCACAGAAAACTAAGGAACGCAAAATCAGGCAAGAGGAAGATAGCGAACAATGGTAATATCGTACATCAGATAGCATATAAATTTTCTTAGTGGATTGGCTACATTCTCAATTATGTGACGCTTTGCTCCATTTCCTTATTCCACAATACATTAGCTCAATATTGTATTCTACCAACATATCCACGAGATCACTGCCCTTTAAATTTTGTAAAATAAATTTCATGAGATATTTTACGTACCTTCATTTTCACCAACACTGATACAAGGATGATATGGATAATATGCAAGGTATGTGGTGATTATTTATTTGGTGTGTGCTTGTTGTGTTTCTATAAATTCTTCGCTTAGTGTTGATTCCGATTCGGTTCCTGCAATGTCGGACTACCAAAAATTAGCAGACTTAAATCGTGTGCTTGTTTTCTGATTGTGGGATGTCACCAATAATATCTTGGAGTCACCAATGATATCTTGGACATCGGATTTTACCTTAAATTATTTGTAGGAGCCTAAGGAAATTTGTTTTCAAATATTGACGAGAAAAATGAATGTTTCAGGTTCATACAAATAGAATGATGTGAAAATATTACGGTGAACTTTAGTTTTTAAAACGGTATATCCATTCATGAGCACGCATTTCGGTATTTTTCAAAATGAATAGTCATCATCATTTATTATTATCGTGATTATTTTGTAACATTTTCAATGTGCTCTTAGAGATGATATAGTCTTCAATCTTGTTTGATACTATGACGAATTAATAATGAAGAATAGCTTACTAGGTTTACATTAAGTGGATATATTTTAAGGCACTTCGATGTTCCAGCTTAATTTATGGAAGATATTTTAACCTTCAATTTTATGGATCTCTCTGCATTAAAGTGAATGCATTTTCTACTGTTGAGAATGTTAATTTGAATGGTGAATTCCTTGCGTACCAAAATGAGTAAGCACTATCCCTAGGCAAACGTACTGGTTCAAAGTATATTTGTCTAGGAATTTCCCTAATGCTACGTTTTTCTGAGGTAGTAGTACTTTGAAGCTATTGCAACATGTAAATTATTTTGCTTAAATTTTTAACTCGTGGAATACGTTTTTGTGTAAGAGTTAAATTATGGAGTTGAATACGTAATATTTACTATTTGAAAATGAATTAAAAATGAAGAAAAATTGGTTTTTATTTGAAAGTTTTGTATACTACGGCTAAATTTGATTAATAATTGGAAGCTTGGCCATTGTATCTTAATTAAATGGTGGTTTTATCCCCTTTAAGGTCCTCAATCCTTTTATCAAATAACTGGGTGCAAAGACGATTCTTGGAAGCACACCCATTATTCGTCCAAGTTGACGTTTCACAAGACCTCAAATCAAAGGAAATCAAATCTCAGTTAGGCCAAAAAACATCGAAGCGTTGACTCAAATATTGTCCTTGTAATCTGAAAACAAACTAATTTATGTTTTCGTCAAGTTCCGTATATTAATGAATCCCACAGAATCGGTTTAAGACGGTGTGTTGTCATGAGAATCTTTGACTCTCCCACGATTAAAGGCTTACCAGCTGATAAAGATATTCTACCCGACTCCGAACACCCGCAAACTTTGCGGGATCTCCTCCATTCTACCCTCTTCCTCGTCACTATCGACCAACAGGGAGCAAAAACAACCTTTATTTGGTATTTCTTTGATCTTCCCCGGCGAAACCACCTCGCTGTTTCTTCGATATTTTAGCCAACCGCGAGCTTCCTCAAACCTGCGTGCGATCTCTTAAGCTCCCTTCAAATTTATTCCTTTAACCTGCTTTCTCGCTATTGTCCAATGAAAATCTCAATTTAACGAGTATTATATGCTTGTTTTACCTTATTTAAGCAAAAATTTGAACTATTAAAAGCAATTGCTCCTACAGGGAACGGTTTTTTACTTAAGCTTGTCAAAAATTAAATATTCGATTTGGTCATTTACCACACCACCATAATTATTGTATACACATGGGTGACTACAGCTTATAGTTACCGCCTGTATACAGTAAGTTACGTTTCGTTTGTGTGGCATCGTGTTGAGCTTGTGGCACGATTCACGAAATTTTTTGACAGAATATTATAATACCATTTTACTCTGCCCGAAGTATCTTTCATTTACACGTGGGTAACAACTTATGATTGAAAATTACAACTAAATTTTGAAAGAATAATTATGATGAAATTCCACGAGGTTAATCCCAAAAATAAAAATTAAGGATGAAAATATAAATAAAATATACGATTGCAGTTATACAAAATTCACTAGTGTGCACCAGATTTGGCCCCCAGTGACTTTTTTTTATTTTCCGATTTGAGAAAATGGATTAGTAGACGAACTTTTACGTATAGGAGATAATCGCCAAAAATAATACCTATTTTGAGGGAATTCTGAAGTTACAAAAATTTATAGAGCTGAAGGGAGACTTTGTTGAAAAATACCAGGTTATTAAAAACGAATAGCACAACCTTAAAAATTTGTATTTAACCAAAGAAATATAATAGAAACTTGTGTTATACGACATTATAAAAAGTATTTTCGAAACTTTTTTTCACCTGAAAACAAGTCCTCAAATGCACACCAATGAACACCTTTTTCAGCTATTACTGAGGATATGAAAAAAGAAATAACAGCAGCTATCCAAACTGTTACACCGGATATGCCATTGCGAGTGTGGAAAGAGGTTGAGTATCGGGTTGATATCGCTCGAGTATCTGGAGGGTGTCCTATTGAAAAATTTTGAACTCGTTTTCAAGTGAAAAATACTATTCTACGTACTCTTTATGATGATGTAAAACTCAAGTTTCTATAATTTTTATTTGGTTAACCCTTAGCTACACGCACCTGCAAGTATTGAGCCAGTTCACGCTTGAGGCTTTTCACCGCATTTTTGATTTTTCTAAATGTAAATTGAAATTTGCGAGTGTTTTAACGTATTTGGGTAACTTATAATTAGTAAAAGCAATTTTAAATATTTTCTCTTTCATTTATTACCAAAATATAGCATAGTTATACGCAAATTTCTTGATAAATAATTTGACTAATTTTTCTACGAGCATTGCAGACGATAGTCGAGCCACTATCAAGTCAAAACAACAAACACACAAAAAAAGAAATGAACATGCCAAATCATAAATGCAATAATTTAAAATATAAAAATAACAACTTCATAAATAAAATTAATTTTTCAATTCTTTCATCCTTATTGACCATTACTGTAACAACACTGGAGACATTTTTGACGCAGGTGGAGTGATTTTTGCATAAAAATCGAAAACATTCGTATATTTGCGGTCTTGTAACTATTATGTCTTCCACGCATAAAAAAATGACCCGCCCTACATTGAGTTTCATATGTAGAAGCAGACACTTCAGGAATTTTCTCAAGTCTCATTGCTAGAAAATCTTTTGTGTCTGCTGAAATGTCACCTTTTTTCACATTGGACTTCAGATGTTCATCTACAAGGCTAAATGCGAGAGCTTATGCGTATCTGAGCTTATGTAAATCCATACGCAGTAAACGCGCTATTTCGAATCTTTGAAAAATGCGGCAAATTCCCCGCTTAGCGTGCAACAAAGAGTTAAATACAAATTTTTGAAGTTTTGGTATCGCCTTGTATAAAAACATTTCCCAATCAACAGAACAATTGTGACCACAACGTGGCCGTACTGTGGCCATAATGGGTGGCCATAATGTGGTCATGATGGCCCCATAATGGTTTTGACCCCCGACCATATTGTGGACAAAATGCGGCCCGCCATAAAGTGGCTTACCTAGGTATGGATAGTACACTTTCTTTATATCAATAGAATAAACTAACTTCCATTTTAATAACTCACCAACAAACCTGTATCAATAGCATCCGTAATACACATATGTTTACAAAAGTTTGGTTTGCCAATCCATGGCCTTCCTGAGACGATTCAAAGAGTGGCTATAGTTGCGCATTTGTTAGGCGAGCTAAACTATGGCACCCACAGTGGGGCCATATTACGGCAAGCTATGGCTTGCATTGACTAGAACAGTGGCTAGACTGGATTTACATACATAATTTTTCTTTCTACCTTTCTCTAAAGAATTATTAAACGACCCTTGTAGCATGCCGAAGGATTTCTTTGGGGGCCCAGATATGATTGTATATAATCCCTCATATATCCTTCCTTGGTTCCCTTGATGTTCCTTTTTAAGGTGGTGATTATATATTTATAACGCAATGGAGAAACTGTGAATAGAAGCAAGGTCGGTATTACCACAGAAACGCACCATGGCAACGTGGTTTCCCCGGCTCGAATGTCAGTTTCGCTTTCTCCAGTGGCTTTGTTTATTGACACCCCTCTGCTTTCTATACAAAGTAGTCCTGCAAATTTTTTTTACCCCCACGCTCAGCATGGACGTGTTTCATGGTTATCCATTTCAAACAATGTGTTATGTCTGCGCTATCGCTTTCTCATCGCTCGAAATAGCTTTTAGTCCCTGATAACATGATAGTGATCCCAAATCCCGTAATTACTTGATCTTTGCTGTTATCATCAATAGAACTCATCGAAGTCAAATTCTCACGAGGTCATTGGCACAAACGACATATTTTGTTTTATTGAAGTCCAAGTTCCCTTCCAGAGATAAATTTTGATATTCAGTAAAATAGAATGCGATCTTATTTCACCCAATATAAAATAAATATTTACTAAGACAAATCAAATACGCACTAATACCTTCAGCTCAGTTACTGAGTACATTTAAATAATAATTAATAAGGTCCATCATATAAAGATACATATTATCTCGTGCAAGTCTCATTTGAAAGAGTGTAAGCTTTTAATTAAGTTAGGAATTTTGACCAATGCTGAGACTTTCGGTAAAAATTAAAAATGTAATAAAAAATAGCAACCTTTGAAATCGAAATTAATCGTTTAAAAATTAGTTCAGTCCATCAAAGTATTTTCTTTTAGGGATCGATTTGGTTTTGGTTTTTGTGGAAGTGCTTTATGTAAGTGTAGACTGAAAGGCTTTCCATCAGTAGCACCATTAAATTAATTATCAACATGGAAATCATATTTTACTCTTCATCCATCAGCGAAAACAGGGGTGCAAAGAGGTTTTCTGTGGAAATTACAAGGAATTAAGTGCGTCAAAAACAATTAAATGTTATATGGAATGACATTTAGTTAAAATTAATCACTTGGTACAAATAATAGTGCTGCAAAATGTATTAAAACTCGTTCCAAGGGCTGTAAAAATAAAATGAACGGTTAGTACCTCAACACATACCCAGGATCAGGAAAAAAATTGCCCCTTATTTTAGGAAATACATAGGTATTTGATGCGGAAGCTATTTGATGTATAATTCATAATGTGGACATCGGCAATATGAAAATGGAAGAAGAGGAGCAAAAGAATAATAAAAATCATCCATAAGGAAAGAATGAAAAAAAGAGTAACAGGATATGTCAAAGGAGTAATAAATCAAAGGTTTCACCGGAAAATTAAAGACAAAAAGGAGATAGAAGAGAAGACAAAAGCGTGAACATGAAGTTAAAGAATCAAAATTATTCAAAGAATCGTATAAAAAAGCTTCAAAGCAGGAAACGAGGTGGAAAGATCAATTTGATATTACGAAAAGGTGGAGAATTCGGATACACTTCTAAGAGGATATAAAGGAAAAGTGATGCCTAATTTAACGACGAGAAAGAAGCCAATCAAGCCAGTTGCGGATCCCGGAAAGACGGAAATAAAATGAAAGGGACTGAATTTCGAGAGAAAATTACCAAGTGAAGAAGGCATGAGAGACTGATTCGACGAATGGGCTTGAGCTTGAAAATTTCAGTCGGTAATGATTCAAAATTGTCTAACACCGGTCCCAAGCAGGAAATATATGGTATTACATAGATAACTGTAGTAACATTTGACTAAGAACGAAAGAATTTAATCAAGTGCATGCCTGCTCAAATAGAGAAACTTGGGTGCGGTACAGTTGGGGGAACGAAAAAAAAAGTTCAATGGAAACGAGAATAGAGGAAATTTAAAAAAAAGTTAGGTGCCTTTCATAAGCAATCATATCAATCAATCAATATCAAATCACCATCACTGGTCAACAATCCTAGGATTGGTTTGACGCAGCTCTCCACTCAGTTCTCCTGTCAACTAATCTTTTCACACCTACGTATTTCTTCTCTTTCGCATCCTTCTTTACTTGTTCCATATATTTTGTTCGAGGTTTTCCTTTTCCGTTCTTGCCTTCCACTTGTCCCTCGACGATTTTATTCATCAGGCCATCATCAATATCAAATATATAATTTAAGTATATATAGACATAAACGATAAAAAAATCCGCACCCTGAGATCACTTAAAATTCTGACGTGTTTAGTATTGGTGAAATAAAGTCCAATTAAAATCTTATTTCGTATTAAATAAAAAACTACCCCATTAAAACTTTGGCAGATGTCATCTTATTCAAAAGATATTCAAGAAAACATTATGTAGAAGACTTATTGGCTTATGAATTAAATGAGAGATATGTACAGTAAATAAAAACACAAGGTTTTGTGAAAGACGACGTAGTGTTTTAACATTAATTATTTACTATTAAATTTTCAGACACCCTTTTATTTTCTCTATGAATTTAACAGTAAACTAGCCTGGCAGCAGCGCAATCAAGTTAATAGACCATTTTCGTATATGTGAAAAATTTGACTATATATTAGATACCTTTAAGATGTTTTAATTGAACCTTCAGGGCGAATGCTGGTTTGAATAGGGTAGGGTAGATATCAACCCGGACAAAAGCGCATTAAAGACATACATTCTCGGTTGAGGGTATAATCTCAATTTTCTGGGATATGTTGCACTGTTACGGTGTTGTCTTGATAAAGTATAAATGACTCACCAGGGATATGAATTCGAGACTTTTGATTCAGAAGCTTAGCGTTCTAGCCAATAGGCTAACTAAATCCCCGTATGGGGTAACTGGTTTCAGTATATTCATCGTGTAGATAAAACCATGAACAAGGAAAAATAATACCATTACAATTGCAAGGGCACCATTACGTCTGGTGACTGGTTCTGATTTCGTGCAAGGACCAAAATAAAAGCACCCTTAAGCACTACCAGCTGCACGACACCTAGATTTCAGCAGAAAAACTCAAGTTGAAGAGAGACACAATTGATTGAGTGCTCCTTTCAGTGGAACAGCTATTAGGGTCCTTAAATATCCAAATAGTACCAATGCGGGTGGAGACGACTTACGATAGAAAACGACAGGCAGGAAACATTGGTCGTTCACGGGGTCTGAGAGCCACGTGCTCTCAAAACAACTGTGAATCAACCGGTGAGTTCCCAGACAACAACAAAGTGGAGTATAAATAACTGTCACCGATGAGGAACGCTTGTTTGTTTAGGAGAGGAGGTAAGATGTTGAAGCATACGGTAAGGTTTTTTTTATCGGTGGATGTTTGAAAGAGGACCAGTTGTGGGTAAAACCGACCAGAAATAGCGTGGATGAGAACCAATTTCGACAAAATAAATCGTTCCAAAAAAAAAGACTGATGCGCTGTGCTCTTCCATTTTATGAATCTAACAACCTATCAACCTATTTTATAACCTATCAACCTTCCAACGAATCACTTTAATGCAACCACGAGCATTTTTATTCATTTTATATAGAGTTTCTGGCAGAAAATTCTATCATCAAGAAAACTTACAGTAAAATCATGATTGAAATTGCATCGCTGAATACCCGGGAATACTGATTCGATGCATTTTTCGAACTGCATCAACATCCAGCTTTCACTTGGGTGAATTAAAATCAGGATAAATTTATCATTGATGATGTTGGTGAATCTTGACAAGAGTTAGCCCTATTTGCGCTGAAATTTTCAAAATAATTAGATAAGTATGACGGAAAAACGTACGCTATTAAAGAAACACAAAATGTCCATCTGTCCAGCGGAAAATGACTGATTATTCATGGAAATTTTGGAAAACTAAGATCAAATTTTACCTGATATTGCAAGAGGCTGATGTTTTAGATTTTTGGAATTGGTGAACAAATAAATAAGGAAATAAGAACTTTAAACTTAATTATAAAATTAAAATGTGTTCTTCCCATAAATCACTTATCAATGATACCGCGTGCTATAAATAATCTCTGCCGAAAAATGGTAGATATCTATGAAGAGTTAATTTTTCATTGAATTATATTATAAAATATAGGAGTTCCTCAATAAAAGTGGTGGAAAATGGAGAGACTCAATAATCCAATCCCTTTAAAAAAATTTAATACTGTTATTAACAGTTATAACCATCATCGTAGTTACATTTTGACTTATTTAATAAGTGATGCCTGCAAGGTCGCTGAATACCCAGGAATACTGATTTGATGCATCTTTCGAACAGCATCAACATCCAGCTTTCACTGGGTGAATCAAAAAACAATATTGTAGGGTGGTTAAAATGGTGGAATTCATCTAATATTTTACCTAATATCTTGACACACAAAGATCAAACCTGTTTATGCACTTATCAAAAACTTTAATAAAAGGTGAAAGACTACACTAGGTGTCTTTTAATATACTTTCGATAAACAAGATAATAATAGAAAAAGTCTTAAGAAGACTGGTGGGCAAGTTACGGTATGTTACGTTGGAGAAAAAGATGGAATTTGAAAAAAATGTGGAAAAAATTCCTCATCATGATCTAAAATGGGGTAATAATACTGAAAACACCCGCACATAGAATGCAGAGCGTAATAAAAGATGTAGAAATTCACAACATGGAAAGAAAATATATATGCCACGTCATTTATGCCTATTTTTATATAGCCATCATTCAAAGGCAAAAATTGAGAAAATACAAGTACTCATAACTTGTCTATCGGTAATTACTCGAGACAAAGATATGGGGATTCATATTCATTGAAAAACGGTATTTTTCATACCTGAACTTACAATAGTCATTTTATTTATCCATTATTATTAATACTACGACTAGGTTTCGGATTTTTAAACATATTTAAAGTGTTTTTTATAATGAAATAAAAGCTGAATGCACCAAAAATCGTATCGATAAAAAATACCTGTAAGAAAAACTCTTGAGAAGAATAGTGGGCACGTTACCGTATGTTGCATTGGAGAATAAGATGGAATTTGAAAAAAAAAATCAATGGAATGAAGCCACTTACACATTGTGCTTCAGGTTATGATGATAAAATACCTTGAGACTTTCCCGAGTCATTAATGAGCCGATGCATCATCTTCTTCAGATCTTTTACTTGAGTCAAAGAGAGGACACTAGATTTCAAACCAAGGAAACACTCAACAGCTGAAAGTTAAGTCGAGTCTTTAGATTGGATTTCTACAGCTTAGGTTCTTCCGGAATAATTAGGTCACGCTCAATTACAAAACCCTAAATTCAGTAATGAGGGTGAGCTGGGAAAGAAGAAATATCCATGGGGAAAAATACAATAAAAGTCGACAAAATCTTGCGACAGTGAGGTGGGGGAAAAGACTTCTTTCACTAAACGGAGTGCTAACGAGCAGGCTTGCAGAATAATGCTAGCAATCTCATGCGCTTGGAATATTAACACCTAATTTTGCCATCAAGCACGCAAAACTCCAGGCTGAAGTAAGAAACACTTCCTGATTATTTGAGTTGGAAAACTTTAATCCTTCCTCTGAGTATGTCTTCGCGTTTTAACGTGTTTTAGGTACTAAGTTGAATGAGGATTAAAACTTGACTGAAGACACTTGTAAAACTGCAATGAATAAGTGACACACAATGGTGTTTGAAATACTCAAACGGGATAAGAACAAAATTGTAAACTATCCTTTGACAAGTGGTTCATTAACGCTTAATAAGTACCTTTATCTATTTCCTGGAAAAAGCCAGGAAAATTTCCGCCACCAGGCACTTGCTTCTAATGATGCTAGAATTTGAGTTATCCATTCAACTTACGCCAAAGAATACCAACGTTAAATTTTATATCACCAGCTTACAATCTCCGCTGTGAAAGAGTTTATTTTTTGTTTGCATATTAATTTAGCTAATCATGTTAGTATTACTACAAATCTGTTTCACCCACTGAAATTTTTCAGAGGTTGAATTTGGTTCACTTGGCTGCATGGGTTTAACACATATTCACTATCTCCTCCACTCAAATGACCTTCAAAGTTGTATCGTTGTTTCCCTTAGATGAGAAAAAAATAGGTGGATTTTAACTTTCAAATCATAATGGTCAAAACATATTACATTCAACATTATCTTCATTCAATAGAACGCACTCAATTCAAAATAGCTCTGATTCTTAATCTTTATATGATTCAAATATGAACATAATAAAATTATTGCAATAAATGGCGTTCCCATAAATCTTTATTTGATTCAAAGTTTATGATACTAAAGAGCTCATCTATACCAAATAAATAACAACTAGATATAAAATTTAATTTGGAGATTGAGCGAAATAATGTATTTCATTGCAAAAAATATTTTAATTACTGTAGTTAAGATTTGTTGAGTTCTCTTAGGAAAAACAGTAGCATTAAAGGAAATTACGAGGGCATTTAAATCAGAATTTTATTATTAGATATCTTGATAAAACTTTAGAAAGAACATAACAATACGTTTAATTAAAAAGTAGCTCTCACGCATTGGAAATATATCAAAAACTTAAAAAGATGATGCTTCGCACAATCACTCCAGGTATTCATATACTGGAAAATCATTGGAGAATAAATCCAAAGTAGGATAAATATTTGCACCAATTTTGGTGCAGTTAATTTTAAACTGTGATATAGTTTACCTTGTCAAGGATAAATACCTAAATTCAATAAAGTCAACCAAACGCCCTCGGTTCTCAGATTATATTTCTCTCAAATTACGTTTTTTATATACAATGAAGTTCGTATATTTTTGGAATTATGGTACTGAAATATTTAAGATAAATAACTGAGAAAAAATTGCTCACAAAATCGACGCAAGTACGCAGGCACCAAACAATTTAAACTAGTATCTCCATATTCATAAAAGATGTTATAAAGGATGTTGAATCGCGAGTGTAAATAACTAGAGGACAATGTGTACTAGGAAATAGGCTTTTCAAATGTGTTGTCATTCGGACTCTGAATACCATATTTTATTGGCAGACGATATTTCATTATGAAATCATTAAAGCTATTCGCTACGAGATAAAAATATTGACACAAACGGTAAAATAAAATTCCAAGCTAGTAAATGATTTGCCACAAAAGCGTCTGAATAAATCGGGATCTCGGAAATACTAATAATTGGGAATAAGGAATTATTGAAAAACTATTATTATTAAATTTATCTTAATTTTCCAAGCAGAGTAAAAAATAAGTTGCCTTGAGACACATGCAATGACCTGTTCGGCAGCTTTGATACGGAGTCTATTTGCAATACATTTGCGGTCATTTATTCCTGTCCTATTGAATTACTCCAGGGGATACGTAGAAAGATGTAAACAGTTCTTTAATATCATATTTTTTGACTGTAAATTGCGTTTTTCAACGGGAGGAAAGGACCGTTAAGGTAAAAGGAGATATTTAACAACGTACTGTAAAGATTTTAGTCCTTATTTGGCACTCATTCCAATGATTAAAAAAATCTTAGTGATATTATAGTAATATTTACTCTTTACTTGCTGTGTTGTGAGGATAAGCCATTTTATGTAGATAGCTCACTGAGCGAAGCCGCAAAAGCCTGCATTTGAATTTTAGTGAGAAAATAAAACTTTTTGAACAAGAAAGATCTGAGTCTTTACCCAACCACCACTCATGTCACCGCCAAGATGAAAGAGCTGTCCCGTTCACATCTTTTTTCAAGTACTTCTTACGGGGGGTACTTTCTCTTTAAAAACCGCCTGAAAATGCTACTTCCTCACTCACTCCTTATAGTAATCCATCTCTGCCAAAAACAGGGGTTCTACCTAAAATCCTTTATCCCCACCCGTTGATGTACCCCTCGTCTCCTTTGACTTGGAGTCCTTTCTGTCCCTTCATCCAGAAAGATGGTCGTCGCGAGAGTCGTGAGAAGGAACTGCCAAGTCTCATATCCACAGACGCTTACCTTGCGGATCTCTGCGGGCCGCCAGGTTTTTGTCAAAGACCCAAAGCGAGCGTTCCTTAAATCCTTGAACACTGAACGTTCTGAATAAATAATAAAAGCCCCATTGCCTCCTACAAATAATTGAACGGCGCATATTCTTTTTCTTAGAGTCTCCCCTTGTAAATTGTTCCTTTCTACACGTGTCGAAAATTCCGCAGTATACAGTTTTTCAGATTGAAAACATAAATACTGAAAATAATAATTGCAACAAGTCTTCAAAAAACACGAAGCTAACGTGCAAATTATTTATGTACCGGCGATTTTATCTGTTTCCCGAGTATTTGGATGTAAAATGTTCGCTACGAGTTCTTTTTCATTAAAGGGTGCGCATTTTAATTTGCCAGTCCTTAAATTCACCGCCCAGGCGCTAGAAATGATAGCGTACCATGTAAAGGCAATCCAACTCTTTTGCTTTGAGCACAAGAGAACCGGTAACAAGAGAAGCAAATATCTATGGCTAAGGTCTAACAACACGTATCACAAAAATAGCAACTTTTTAGAAGAACAAAAAAACGATTAATTTCTTTTAATGGAACACCGAAATTAAAAACCAAAAGTTCATAAAACTGAAAAAGAAGCATTCAATTGCAAATTAAGAGTTGTTCTTTGCTTGTATTTTATATTTTAATGTTATTACACTATAATTAAGATACTTGTCTAAAACTGGCTGAATTTGAGATACGTGTTGTTAGAACTTAGCCATCGATATGCATAAAAAATATCAATAGGTATATTGTGCTACTTGTTCCAGGAAAATGCAACTTGAGCATTTTAAAATGTATGGAAGACTATAAGTACTTTACGAAACGTGCCTTCCGTACGGTACAATTTAAATATTTGCCATATTTAACGCAAAATACTATAATTGGGGTACCAGGTAAATTATTTGATGTAAAATGAAGGAGTGTTAATGGTCCTGGTATACAGAAAAAAACGGCTCGATGCTTTGAACTATTTTTTACTTCTATCAGAAAAGTTCGTATTCCAGGCTATGATTTACAAAGATTATGATAAAAAGCACTTATATCTTTCGTTTGAACTAATGTAGTTTTATTTTAGTGCACCAACGTGCGTAGAATACTTTAAAAAAGATTTTTTTCCCTAAAATTATGAATTTCAACGTATTTTTTAGCGTTCTCATGTCCATTGCCTTGATTTTCCATTGCTCAAAAACACGAATTAAGACTGATATTTGGCTTGACGATAGTCACTGCAAGAAAGCCATTCCCTTATTTTGAGATTAAATTAATAAGTGCCAGATGAGAACTATCATCTATTAATAAGTGATATTTAAAGAAAACAGCTGAATCTAAAGAAATCGTTTAGGCAAGTAATTTCCTTAGCTCTGATAAGGCATCTCTCGACATTGGATGAAGAATAGGACACTGAATCATATCATAATGATATAAACTATTTTATTAAATAAAAATGAACCAAGGGAATCGCCAGGGATATTTTTACGGGAAAATATCATTTATTTATATTGAAGGCGATATGAGTGAATCACTACACGTCACATGATGGTGCTGTTTTAATCACCACCTCTACGCAGAGCAAATGTGAATCTTTTAGCATGATAATCTTATATATATATAAAAGAAAGTCGAAAATCGTGTTAGTTAGAACACTTATAACTCGAGAACGGCTGCACCGATTTTAATGATATTAGGTTCTTTGGATTCGTCTCAGCTCCGGATAACATATGGGACATTATTATTAGGACAAAAATAGGAAAATTTCACAAAAAAATTCAACTTTATCTTAGAGATATGTTTTTAGGAGTTGACTGTTAAGACGGTCAAAAAAATAAGATTTTTTTTCGTTTTTACTTATGTATTGACTGATCTATTAAACAATATTTAAAAAATTTAAATGTTCAAACATGTCAAAAATATTAAAGCAATATTAAAATAGTATTAAAATAATTGAAGTAGAGGTAAGCTCAGCTCGAATTGAGTTGTCAACAAGCACATAACTACCGTGAGTGTAAACAAATCTCCAAACAATTGTTGATTACCAGTAATGTCCATGTTCTGCTCTGCATGAATTCAAATCTTTTACCTTTGTAATAAACGAAGATGAAATCACCAACTATCTATCTGAATATTTAAAGTCCTTGGATGTACCTGGCTTACCACGGCACGATTTGCAGCTAAAGTTAGGCTCTGTGATCTTTCGATACCAAAACCAACCAAAACTATCCAACGGAACGTGTTTGGTTGTTAAAAAAAACTGATAATGAAAGTGATTCACGCCACTATACTCAAAGGAAAATTCAAAGATGAGGAAGTTCTCAATCCGAAGATTCCATGATCCCAACTTATATGCCCTTTTGAGCTTAAATGAATTCAATTTCCAATTCGTGTTGCATTCGTTATAACGATTAACAAATCGCATGGTCAGTCTTTCAGTTTTTGTGATGTTTGTTCTCATGGGTCAGTGAAAACCCATGATTTTCTCATGGTAAATAATATGTGGTATATTTACGAGTCGGTAAACCATCCGCTATATTTCTTCCTTCGCTTCAAGGGCGCAGCTAGGAATCAAGGATAGGCGCAGCTAATACTGGCGGGTCTCTAGGGTATAGAAAAATTGCCAAGGTAAGCGAGAGGTGTGGGGGCCCTCCCCAGACATTTTTTAGGATAAAAGGTTCAAAATGGTATGTTTTGCGGCTGTGTAAACAGTTAAATATTCTGTGACTCATCCGTCCCCCTAATATTAATAACCAAATGTTTTATAAAAAGATTCTCTGAGCTTTTGGGGGGGGGGGGGGTTTAACCCCCAGAAACCCCCCTCGCTGCGTCCCTGCTTCGCTTCGCTATTTTTATTCAGCTTCATTTGCTTTATCTTGCGCCTGATAACAAAACAAAAACTGTTGTTTATCAGAAGGCGCTTGACGCAAGTCATTAAACCCGAATGTGTAGGGCACACCGTGGTGCGTTTACGCATGCAGCACGTTTGCGCAGTGCATTTTTTCCAAACAGAGATACTATAACTGGCGCGCCTAAAGTCATTTGATACGAATGCTGCTTCATAGGGGGTTTTCTTACACTATTTTGAGCATCAGTCAAACGTCAGTCTATCGTTGCGTTAACCTGCCCCTTGAACGAGCCAATTTTACGCTACGGACTTAGTCCTAAAAATTTTTTTTTACGGTTAAGAACACAAATGGCCAACAACTGAATGCGAATAATTTTTATTTCATCAATATTTTTTCATTTAATTTATAATAAATCAAATATGATTAAAACGATACAGCCGCTCTTTATTTATAAATGGTGCAACTAAACTATAAGTTCATTGAATGTTAGCGGTACGAAGTTCGCCGGGTCAGCTAGTTATCAATATTTCCGAAAGATTATCTCAGAGTGGGACGAAGTCGCATGTTTGTATTTTGTGAGTATAAAATCAATAATTACATTCTATAGCGTCGATCATGCATGACTGATCCCACGAGGATCCTTAAAAACAGGTAATTTTTGTCACAATGGAAGCATCATTAACGCATCTGGACGTCATCGTCATCAGTTAATAATCCTGAGATTGGTTTTATGCAGCTCTCCATTCCTCGTCCTTTTCATAGCAACGTATTTCTTCTCTTTTACATCCTTTATAATCTGTCCTAAGTAACTCCCTTCCACCTATCCTTCTACGATTATTTTCATTAGGCCATCACGTCTCATAATGCTTCCACTCTTGACTTCTTTGCTGCTGTCAACGTCCAAGCCTCGCTATCATGAGGAAACATGCTTCATATGCAGCATCATATGAATTGTTTCCTTGTTTCAATTTCCATTTTGGACGTGCTCTCAAAACCTTTTTTTATCGGAGAAAACGTATGTTGTAAGAATTCAGCCATATAGTTTAGAGGTAAATTGAGAGGTTTATGGAAGTAGGATATGAGAGAGAGGAGTGGTTGTTGTGGTGGCTAGTGTGTTGACTTTTCACCCAATGGATCTTCGTTGATAGCTCGGTGGTTTCGGAAAATTTTTATTCTGTTCAGTCCTTACCATATTACTCTTTGGGGGGAATTTCAAGCACAGCACGCCGTCCGTCAGATGCGACGTTTAGTCGTGATCCCATATGATCCTTACGTTAGTTACTTACTAAAGACGACGACTGGTTGTTCTCCATGCTTCCTTCCGCAACATTCCCTCATAGCGAATGAGACCTCAACGTCCCTTCGCCTCCTCGAAATGACATGTCAAGATATATCAGTTAAACATTTACGTAAGCATAAGTCACACTGGACAAATTAAGATCTAACGATTTGATCGTTGGATTATTCTTCCTAATAGAATATTCCTCCAAGATCGTTAGAACATTAATGGCTTGCCGGGTTTCGCTTACGGTAGGGCCCTCTTCGCTTCTATAGCGCTGAGATGTTTTTCCCCGTCCCGTTCCTTCCGCTCCTATCCTATCCCAGAGGCGTCGGCGGGCTCCTATCGCGGCGGCGCTTCTTTCCTTTCCCCTTCCTCTCCTCCCCCTCCCCGGGTGATCGGGCATATAAACCACGGGCTTGGTTCCCCGCTCCGGTGTGCTGTACCCTCGAAGGGCTCCCCTGAGCCCTCATCCGCTGGACAAATTCAGGTTTACATTTCATGATAAATAAAAACAAAACTTCGTAAACTTCACTAGGTATTTAAGTAACAACCAGTTTCGTCGCTGTGCGACGTCGTCCGATTCAAATACAGGATACAGGAAGAGTATGACCTCATATTCATCGAGTCAGTAGGGGTAGAAGGCTGGCCAAGGTAGGAAGGCTAGGAAGGAGGGTATGGTGGTGTCATACGAAGTGCCAAATGAGAGGCACACAAGTTACAAAATTACAAAATGGAAGGCATGCAATGATAAAAATGTGAAGAAAACAACGTAACAAAAAACATACAAGGTTACTAAAATCATATGTGAAATTTACCAAGTTATTTATTTAGCCATAAAGACTTTCACTGCGTCACGCCTAAAAGCATTAACTCAATTTTACATTTTCAATAATCAACCTAGGTAGTAACGCACAAAAAGTAAATAGCTACATTTTATTCCTACCTGAAACAGTACACACTGCAATACCTTCCTAAAAAAATAAAAAGGTTTACAAAACTACCATAAATGCCTCACTAGAGTTCTAAGAGCTAAAACTAAGCAATCGAATTTTATCGCAGCGAAAAAAACATGTTATTTTTCTCATATTTGTGTATAATATGTTGATAATTTATAGCTGATGAACAAATGATTACGATTAAAAATTAACTTCGCAAAGCAAGTATGAATGAAAAATTCAAAGGATCAAAATCATTCTAATATCTAAAGTTTCAGTGAGGTGTAATATATTACCATTTAAAAATTCTGTCTCCCTTTTCCGTCCACCACTGATTTAATTGTGCTTATTTTGTGTTTTTTAGGTCAACAGATAGTGGGTTTATTCAGTGGAACTGATTAGATTTCATTCCCGGTAATAATCGCTCTTTCGGCGTCTTTTAAAAAAAAGAGAGGTGGCATCGAATCCAAAATTCATTCCGATTTTTGGTCCAAAAGTCTGATTAAATTGCTAATTGGATTCCGATGATTACGTTATTAGATACGCTGAAGAGAATGGGGTTTGAGGCATAATTTCGAGAAAAAGTTATTCCCTATGTTCAAACGCAGCCAGGCGAAAATGAAATAATTGCATGCAGACGACGTTTATTTCTTCTAGCCGCGAAATTGGCGGCATTCTCCAAAGCAGCCTAGTTTTATTACACGCCGTGTTCAGCCTATTTTTCCCACACTCTTTTTCATCCGTATTTTGTATTAAAAGTTTAAAGGAAAATTAAAAAACCAATGATATGTGTAGTTACTTAATTAAAGGGTAATGTGCGCCCTATTATTGAATAATATGGAGGACTTTAAAATCGCCAGGATCAAAGATACATAATAGCATACAGTGAAAAAATAAAACCATTCAATAACACTGGGGAACAATTTTTGACACATTTTCTGTAGAATTCAATTTTTGAGCTAAACTGATTCACATAATTTTTTTTGCAACAGTATTTTCTCTACACTCTCTTATATTAGAAGCCAAGAATATGCATTTTCCAAAAGAGTCTTTCACACACTTTGACATGGTACACAACTTGGGTAACACATTGTATATGTTTGCTCCTATATACAAAATACACAGCTTTAAACAACATCAAATTTGGTTTTGGTAAGTATACTGTTTTACGTGGGGTTAAGGGAGAAGGCAGGAACTGAAATATTTCAGTTAATATTTCAATTATTTCTGAAGTTATTTCAGTTAGTTCAAAGGATAGACACTACGTTTCACATTATCTATGTACTATAAAGTAAATACATATAGATGCCTTAAAGGAAGCAAAGTTATGAACGTAAGCGTTATGGAGCCAGGCCTAAGCGTCTATAATGAGAAAACGTAAAGGTGGAACGATATTGGTTAACCTAGGAAGGGAAAGGAAAACGGAGATCATGGATAGAACGAGGTGTATTAGACCTTATAGCGAATTAAAGAAAGGAAGGCAATAGGTGGGTTTATTTAGCGAATTTTCCCATGCAAACCAACCCCCACATGAACTATAACTTTGATTTTTGGAATTCTCATCGGGTTTTCAAGCGGCTAAGGTTTTTCATCGCCAACGTTTCAATGCTCGCGCACCGTATCAGGGCTTATCTGCTCAAATGGTGATTGGTTAAGCAAAGAAACGTCGGCCATGAAAAACTTGAGACGGTTGCTAACCCAGGAGCAATTATTTCAATCAGTTTGCTTGATCAATTCAAAAAATCTGACCCGTAGGAGAAACCGTGAAGAAATCTTCCAATCAGTTCACTGGAAAACGCGTAAAATCCTATTTCAATACCTGTGATGATAACAGTAGGTTAAATATGATTAGATACTTTTCTGGTGAATAATGTGGGTAAAATCTTCGCGGGATTCCCACCGGGTTAATTTATCCATATAGGCAACGTTTCAAGCTCCGACTCAGGGCTCATCCTCAGCACATTTTAATTATTAAAAAAAAACAATCAACATCCTTGAGCATGAGCCCTGAGTCGGAGCTGAAAACGTTGGCCAATATGAATAAAGTAACTCAGTGGGAATCCCAAGAAGAGTTTACCCACATTACAACAAGCTCTAATCAACATAAATGTAACGCTAAATGACCCTGAAATATATTTCAATATGCAATAATAGTAGAAAGTAAGGCGTTCGAAGTTGAGCAATATCATCTCCCGAGAATCAAATCCGGTTTTGTCACGTACCAGAAACGCAAATGTACCGATCTGACATTGCCATAATATCAAACGCTACACACGCAGAACATTTATATCACGCCGTATGCGTTATATTCCTTTATCTTATTCCTTAATTTACATGCAAGCAATTTCCTGAACCAAGTATCGTTATAACTTACGTAGGAATGTTAACTTTCTAGTTCCTAAGCCTAATCTTTCTTTATTTAAAAGATAATTTCTTTATTTGGGGCCGAAGATTTTTAATAAATTACCTTGTTTGATCAAAGAGTGAAAGTGTATAAATAAATTTTGTAAAAAGGCCAAAGATTGCTTGCTATCCCATGATAACATATGTGTTCTTTTTTGATATGTTTGTGAATACATACATATTAATACATATTATTTTTATATTTTTGTGAAAGGAGAATAAAGAAATTTATTTTGTTCTGTGCATATATTATACTTTGTTCTTGTTTATTGTAAGTTATTGCCTCATATATGTTTCATAATGATAATGTTTCAAAAAATTATATATATTTTCTTTTTGTTTTCTGGCCTGGTTTGAATTTAATTTTTAAAATGGTAGCTTCCATGCTGCTTTTTATTTTAACCATTGAAGCTACCTAAAGCTTAATTAATTTTGTGTTGTTAAAAAAAAGTTTACATTCAAGGTTGGTGTGATAATGATAAAAAGAAGAACACAATGGTAATTTCCACACTTTTAATGTCACAACTCAGCAACCGACCATGGTTTCAACACGTAAGTGTCATTATCAAGGTAAATTTTCCTTGAAAATGACACTTACGTGTTGAAACCATGGTCGGTTGCTGAGTTGTGACATTAAAAGTGTGGAAATTACCATTGTGTTCTTCTTTTTATCATGGATATGAAGGACTTCCACAAAATCGAGCCGGATACGATTATGGACTGATAAATTCATTCATGGATTCATTCATTAAGAGAGTACGTCAGCGATATAACGTGAATATTTTCTCTGAGAGGCATCGCGATGAACCTCAAAATTTAGCTTCTGTGCTGGTACCTACTAGAGTCGAGTTAATACTTAATTGAAACCAAGGGCTAAGGGAACGTGTCAAGGCTGGAGGCAAAGCCGAGAAACCTATGACCTGCCGAGAGGGGAGCGGTTTGCTTTTCAATGCCTCGGAGCCCATTTCGACCGCTTTGCTTCGTTATCATGAACATACGACATCGTTGTCATCCCTTCGTCATTCCGGCAGTTAAAACCGTGCCTGCATTAATATTCCATCTTAACGTGGGCCACTTTGATGCGGGAGAATTCCTCGAAGCTGCCCAGCACCGTGGGAACATGCCACTTCGCCAACGTGGAGCTCGTGGAACCTGAAGCGACCGCTTAATTAAATCAGAGATGATCTGCTGAGGGCCGAAGGCAATGTGGAACGATTTACTCACGACGACGATGCGGCCCTTGAGATTTGCTAGCAGCCAAGAGCTTATCGCGTAAGATAATTCTACGTAAAATAAGTTAACTTTTGGTATTTAACTCATCGTAAAATATTTGGGAGTTACATCGTAATTAGAAGAAATCAAATGTATAGTTGCATCGCAAATATGATTGCATAACGCATTCTTAGAAGAAAATTACTTCATTTACTCAACTCCATCTTGACATCTTACGAATAGTGTCATGTATGCATTGCCAACAAGAATTTAATCCTCAAATATACTAGATAATATATATTTCCCGCAAATATTCTGCTTTCAACATATTTAATTGAGTCTATTAATATTAATATTTTAACATTTAATATTTTAACTTTTTAAATTAAAAAATTTATACAGCTTTGAACAAGTAATTTTTGATTTAAAATGGCACCTCGCAGTTGAGAAAATGTTCTGTTACATTAATTTATAGGGTCAACATACTGCACTCAAATAACTTGATCCCTAATTAAAATAATTTCTATACAGCATAATATGCATATTTTTCCCATCTTCATTATTTCTCTCTACGGTAATAATCAGATATATTTAAATCAAATTATGCCATAGCATTATATCACAAAAACAATTGATATTACATTCGATTCAAGGACTGAAATTTGGGATATAACTCTCGTGCAGAAGGTGCAAAATTTGCGACATAAAGCGCGAAAACATGGTCCAATATACAAGAAAAACTTAATTGGAAGTGACATATACTTTTGTCACCGCGGCTCTACCCCTTACGCGTTGAATATATGGAGGCGTTTTCCCCTCGGTGATGCGAGGGCAGATTGTTAATTAAGCCTGCCCTCTCGCCAGACGCCAAGCCTTTTTGCCCGCTGAACACGATTCGCTTAAGGAACAGGGCGGGGCTAATGAGTCCGTTTCCAATGTTTTGCCTACCATCTCTGGCACAGTAGGGATTCACATGAGATGCTAGAAAATTATATTTCGGGGCAAGCGACGCGTGCAGCAGGTTGAACGAGAGGAGGGTATGCTGATACGGAAACGTGATCCCAAAAAAAAACATATTCGGGACACAAAAAAAGGGATTCCGTGTGAAATTGCTCTGGAGCCAAATGGAGCTCAATTCAAGGTACGTTTCATATCTTAATTAAAAGAGTGGAACGTACAGTAAGGCAATATAATTAATATCTTGTTAACTGCTGAGATAAGATATGATCTGGTCTTGGTCCATTAATATGAAAAATTTGGCATAAAGAATACATTTAACACGAACCTTGAAGCCAGGCTTTAATGGAAGAAATATAAAATGTAAATAGAATTAAAATTTCTGGAAATTTCCAAGAGCAGTTTCACCTCACGACTGATTTTAATACACCCAATTGTCTTCATGTGCGATGCCTGAAAAACGTCGATTGTGAAGATAACACAAACTTAGTTGAAAATTGCCCTGAGATAAACCTTTTTTGCAGAAAAATGACAGTGATTAAATTTTACTATTATTTTAAACATGGCTCTAACTGTCAACGCATAAATGGGATGAACAGAAGATCGCGGTCTAGTTTCTATTTAGCATTTGTAATTTGATAAAACCTAAAATAAGGCACATAGTTTTGAATACAAAATTTATTCAACGGTCATAAAACTGATTTATATGAAATAAATATAAATATTAAAAAATTCGCAAAAGAAGTAGTAAAATTGGCGAATGCCGTAAATATTAGACAACGTTTAGCCAGGATTGGAAAATCTGCAAATAAATTTTGAATCATCGAATAATGTTCAACACTTAGCAATCATCATCATCTTTCAAATGATGAAGACTAGCATACCTATTTCCTATTATTCGTAGATTTTCCTATCCTGGCTAAACTTTTACTAATATATGTATACGACATTCGCTAATTTTACATCCTATTTTTGCGTATCTATATTAATTTCGTGTAAATTAGTTAATGGTCATGAAATAAATTTTTATCGAAAATTCTGTGCCTTATTAATGATATTTCTTTGAAACATAAATTCTTGATAGTTATGCGGTAATCTCATGTTGATCCCATATTTGCGTTGGCATTTAGAGCCATGTTTGAAATCAAAATAAAATATATAATAATTGGCAATATTCCACAAAAATCTCGCGACTATAATCTACTAATTTTGGGCTATCTTCACCCCCAACGTCTTTCAAGCATCGCACTTGAAGATGCTGAAATTATAATTTTCAAAGAAATTGTGATTGTATGCAATTTAGTATGTGAGGGGCGTTATTTACTTTATTTCTCATCAATTCTTCCATCGTTTTTCACCTATTTAAACATAACACCTTTTTCTTTTATATTGTAACTTTTATGCTTTACTTTACTTATTTATAATAGGTACATGTTATCAATGCTCTCATTTTAAAACTATAAATGATTTCAAATGCATCATTCAAAGCTAGCGTAAACGACTTAGAGGAAAATATTCCCAATCTTAAAAGGCAGTCCAGCATCCGCTTCAGCGGGTTGCGATTAAAGAGACTTATGTTTCAGTTTTCAAATTTGACGCAATCTCATCGCATAATCATTCAAATCTCAGCATTTACAAGCCTGACTCAATGAATTCATTACTTGTCCCATCAATTTACAAGCTTTGTTTTTCACTTTATCAGGCTCACTATAATATTAATATGGGCATTACCCGGTTTTCATAACGTAGTAACATCTTTAGGTGACTGTTCTTATGTGCATATTATATTTATACATAAATATTGAATACGACGGTGGCTCATGACATCGACAAGATGCATGTAAGGTCAGTCACCTGAAGATGTAACTACGTTACGAAACCCGGGTCGTGCCCATCTAATATTTAAAATTCCCGTGTCACGGTTTTTTGTAGGCAAACTCCTTCGAAACGGTTGGACCGATTCCTATGAAATTTGGTGTGTATGTTCAATAGGACTGAGAATATGTTTTAAACTATTCATAATTCTTCTCCATGGTCCATGAGGCCCTGGAATGGACCCTGAGTAATTTCCATAAAAAGTACATGTAAATTTCGTTTTTAATGACTGCAGACCTTTTTTCTTTTGCATATTTAAATTAGTGATAGTGATAACATTAAATTGAAACATATGCCATTGACAAGAAAATGATATGAAAACTCTTATTCCTGCAATCGAATTTCGTTTTACACGTGTACAACGGTGAATTTAGCACTAGGAATACCGGACTTGACACCCCCCCAAGAACTACCGAATGGAGTCATTTTGATTCCTACCTTATAATTTTTTATTTTTCCAGTTTATTTCTGTTTTTATTGATACATTGTATTAGTTCATCATTTTTGTTGATTATTGCGATATTTCAGACGTCGTTTTAACAAAAAAATATAATTTAAAAAAAATGCGAAATTCGACAGTGTTGCTTTGAAATTCTTTTTTCTTACATGTTATGTTGTTTTAATAGAATGTTAATAGAGGAATTGGATAAAACACCAAACGTAGACTTTTCAACACATTTTCTGATATTGTTTGAATGATCAAAAATATTACTAAGCCTACATGGAAGTTGGTAAGATAATTAACCCGGCAGTGGTCGCGTGGGGTGTCCCAGACACCCCAGCCTCATATAAGCGCTATTTTTTCTTGCAATTGTGACTGCAATGACCTGTAACCTCCTCTAGCTGATTTTTTAAGGTTTCTGAAGATACTTGTAAAAGATTATTATAAAATCAATGCAAGTTTTTAAGAAAAATTACTTTTGTCAAAGCTCTGCAGAGTGGGGTGCGCCAGACACCCCACGCGACCGTTCTCGTTACGGTTTTCCGCCAAGTACCTTCAATGTTTTTCATCCATTTTCATCACATTTGATAGCTACTTTTCTGAAACTGACCATGAAAGTTGTCTTTTTACGTTTACATCAATAAATATTTATTTATTGGTATATTTTTTGACTAAATTTATGTAGACAAATAGAAATTTATTAATTTCTTATAATGTTACAGTGATTTTTCTCGAAGTGAGCCACGAAAAATCGATCATGTAATACTTACAGCACGTTCATTCAGTACACTATGGATTCCTGCAGTCTTTCTAAAAGAAGTAAAAAGCTAATATACTTTGACTTTTGATTGAAAATTTGGATGAGGAATTATTTGTTTCTGACGCCAACTTTTGTAGGAAAAGCGATTTTTTAGAAGTGATTTTTGAAGACTTCGTTCAATCACGTTAGTGCAGTAGTTATTCAAAAAAGTCATCATTTTCATGTTTCTGTGAATTTACCAGTGAAGGTTGGCCTTATAATACTTACATTCATTGTTTTCAATTCATACTAGATGTCAGCTATCTTTAGAGTATAAGAAAGAGTCTTTGTCTTTTGAATGAATCACTGAGGGAAGAAGATTGATTCTGATGAAAAAGAAGATGGGTGTCATATAGCTGCGTATGACACTTACACTGAACAACAGTGCAGAGATGAGGAACTTTTGTATAAGGGAAGGGAGGTCATGTACGTTGGGAAGTATGGAGTTGCAACGTGTAATACGCAGGGATCAAGACCAAACATAAGGGGATAAACTTGTAGCAGTGTTACTGAGAGAAGTGGACTTATTAGCAAAATAAATTGGATTCAAAACACGAATGGTTTGTTTTCGTATTATGTTTATTGAAAGAATGGTAGAGAAAATTGAAAAATGTACTAATATTCAGGTAGAGAAAGTCACTGAAAATTATTCTCGTAAAATAAATAGCGAAACAGACAGGAAAGACTTCGAATTCCTGAATAGTATTTTTCTTCTAGCAAGGGCAAACAAAACTGAGTGGACACAATGGATTGGGAGTGGAAATATGATATTCCTCCATGAGCCATAACATATTTCTCTTTTCCCCTTTATCTATTCGTTTCGACAACGTGACTGCTAGAGTAGAGGAAATGAAAAGTGGCAAATTAGCACAAAGGAGAGATGTATTTGAAATGTTTGCTCGCAATACACGGCAACATAATAGAATTGGGCAATGAGAAAAAGCTGATGAGCAATTGATTCCTTTTCAAAGAAGATGTTCATATGGGCAATATTTACCTTCCATCCCCGCAAAATATAGAATCAAAATTTTTGCATTGGCAAATTCGATTGTATTTGAAGATGTACCTACTCAGGGTGGCAACCAGAGGGCCCATCTTTTGTAGATAACTGTCCAAAAGAGGAGTTAAAGCGAATGTTTTCTTTTGTAAACAGAAACGGGAGGAACATAATTTGAACTTCTGGTTCAATAATATTCCGCAAGCAGATGAAATTCTAAGCAGTAATTTGACCGTTATGGGAACAGTGCGCAAAAAATAAAAGAGATTTAGCACTGAATGTCGTATATGTAAAAGAAAGAAGAAAATAGCAGCTTATTTTGGTTTAGGAAGAAAAAAGCTCTGGTTTCCTGCGTCGTAAAATGGTTAAAGAATATAATTCTTTGGCCAACAATTCACATAGCTATTTCTGTCTATGAATCCAAGACGAATAGATAATAAAAGAAAACTGGAATTATTAACCTTTTATAACTGCACAGAAGGAGGTCTAGCCACATTAGACAAAATAGGCAGCACCTATCATACAAACAGAAACATCAGGAGATGGTCCATGGCCATTTTCTCTCATTTGCCAAACACTGCTGACATCAGTGCATTTGTTATACCTAGGTATTCCAATTCACTATCACATTGCAAAGAAGTTTTCTTCGTGAGATAACTCGATCGTTAACTTTTATATACAGTAAAATTAGATCGATATTGAACACGATCTCTAGAGACTTGAAAAATAGAGGAATATGCGTAAAATGAGCCTGCGAAAAGGATGAGGAGAAAAAAAGAAAAAAGTTGGAAGATGTGTTTTTTTCCAACAGATATAATAACGAATATATACTGTGAACTGTGTTAGAAACTAATACGTTTTACACATTTGCTGAAAATTTTGAGAAGTGATTAGAAGCAAATAAATAGTTTACATGATTTATTTTCTACATTCTTTAGATTCAATAAAGCTTTTCAGTAGCGCGAAATTGAACTTCTGTTGAGGACTACATATTTGTTAGTTTACCTTTCCAATGATGTATATAATTTGTAACAGGAGTATTTCAATAGCTATAAGAGGCCGTAATATCATCGTAAAAGTTTCCTCAAGAATACATTTTGGGAAATCGATAAGTAAATTATTTAGTACATTTATTAGTATTTACGTAAGGCAAATAGAGGTCGACGCTGAAAATATGATGATATTCAGTGATTGATGTTTGTAAAAGTATATGCCATGTATTTATATCTCAACATTTCAATTGTGTTCTTTGGCTGAAACAAAAAAAATTGGCAATTTTTCCGGAGGAACTTGGACTGCCTACTGGAAAATAGGGTATTCAAAAATATTTTCTTAAAAAAATATATGTTGAATTTATGGTTTGAAATATATAGTATAGCCATTCCTAAATAAACAAAGGATACGTCGGTATGTGAAATTTTTAAATAATATATACTATTTGAAAGAAATTGAAGAAAATCTCTTGGGGTGTCAGAGACACCCCACGCGACCGTTCATGTTCGGAAAATGGGCGCGACTACCGCCGGGTTAAATAAAGCAATACAACTGCTGTTGATACGCCACGCATTTGTCTAAGGTGCTTTAGAGTTCAAACATTGTCGTTCATTGTCATTGCCCACACAAAGACTTTTAGCAGGTCTTACAATTCCCAACTGATCGATTATTTTTGCACTTTGGTTTTGCCTGGAAATACTTATTTTGCAGAAACCCATCAGAAGAATCTGCGGCATTGGACACGCAACGCTTTTATCTACATCTAACATGAGGAGCCAACTCTGTAATGAGCTTTTTCTAAAACGTCTTGCGCGAAATGTTTTAGGTAGTCTCATTGTACACTATCCATGAATACCTGCTAAGTCCAAGGTATTTTCCAACTAGTAGAGGGCTATCACTGAGTAGACGTTCTTGTGGTATATTTGTGATTTCATCTCTATTGTTTCTTCTGTTCTCTTTTATTTACCTTTCCCACAACGCTAGTACCCTGGTTTTTTTGCTGTTCAGCGAGTTTGACTGAGGTAAAGTAATTACATACAGTAACATTTCGCCCTTTTTCAGAAAGGGTTGCAATAGCTTCAGTATTGCTAAACGGCAATCTGCATGAAGGGGATTGCCTTTTCCAACATAAGGGAAGGCGTTTGCAAGACATTTGCTATCCTTGTCAACAGGTAGCCAATATTCATGGGCGTATTTGTCCGGATTATAAGGAATGTACAGAGTGAAATATACCTAATTATACTGGGAAAAAGTTGTTCATCAACTATAATGTACGGACCAGGTTTGTAACAAGCAATGTAATTCTCTATGAAACTATCGTTCACTATTGACTTGACAGTTTTGAGCCGATGGAATCGATTAGATTTCTCATCAAATCTTGGACATTGCAAAATGTTAACAAACCTAGTCGTTCGTTGTAGAAAATGGTATTCCCCAGTCGTTTGACCGAATACTCTCAATAGAGTGATCATTTGTACCTAATATTCCACGGGCATAAAATATGGCTATACATGCAACTAGCTTCACATCGGAAAGAGTAAAATCTTCGTAATTTTGCCTGCGTGGTTCCACAATTGTACATCGCTTTATGTGAGTCAGTATAAACGAATCGATAAATAATCGTAGATAATACCTTTTTTGTAACTACCTATGAAAGAGGAAGTAAATGTAAATTACTGCTTATATTTCGCACGCATTTTGTCTGAATCTTCAGACTCACTAGAAACGTTTTGAGGAATAAAATCCTCGACTTCGTCACAGCCGAAATGATCTTTTGTTTCGCGCTCCGATTCACCTTCCGGTATAGAATGCAACATAGATAGGACTTCTTCACGCCTTCGACTACTTCTTCTAGCCAAACGGCAAGTCAGGAAGAATGAAAACCTTGCTTCATAGGAGTTTTACAGTCCACTCGAGAGTTCACTGGATTCACTAATGCAAAGGACAGCGCACGGTTTTCCTGTGCGGCACCCGGCAGCCAGCACTGTCAGAACGTGCTAGGACAATAACTGTATTTCATTCTACTGATTTATTTTCCTGGTTCATCAGTGTATCAATTTTTCTTGGGAATCAGTATATCAAAGGTACTTTTTCACATTTGAAAATCAACTTCCACGCAGTCAAGGCTGAAATAATAGCGCTGCAGCGCAATACACGGTATTAGCGGGCGGCGGCAAAGGTGGGCGGCGAGAAGGAAAGGGTAAGGGAGAAGGGGCACACACGACGGATTCTAAACATATGAATTTGAAAATGCTATGAATTACATATTCACCACTTTATCGCAAGGTAAAATAATATCAGGACATTCACATAGTTAGTAGATCCAAACACAGACCCGTAAAATAAGAAATGCTTACAAAGTCTCGCAAATATGGGCCAAAAGGAAAATAATCGTATATTCAAGCCATTGATTGATTTCAATTAATTATTATTAATATAAGAAGAGATAAACACTTGAATAAATATTACTATTTGGCGAAAAGACAAGCAAAATACATTAGGGAGTCAAAATGACTCCCTTTGGTAGTTAAAGGTAAATTTTGAAAAACGTGCACTATTTTATTTTCTAGAATTATTTTAATCGCAAAGCCTTATTTAGTGTCAAAAATGAATAAAAGTCACGGAATTTCAGGCCGGAATTCGAAAAATGTTAGACAGGGCAGAGAAATAAAAATGGCGAGGAGTCAAAATGACTCCATCGGTAGTTCTAGTGTTAGAAAAAAAAACATTTTAAAAATCTGAAATTTTAGTGTTTTTGGCTTACTGCCCCCTTTAAGACCGTCAGTAATGTTTATGTCGTTTAAAATCTCTTTCTGTCACCATAAATTATGAATGGCATGTTCCAAGGAGATGTATTACTACCATGATTTCCTATTATTCCGACGGATCTGACAATTAAATACCAACGGGTTCAATTTCCAATTAGATTGGCATTCGCAATGACAAGTCCCAAGGCCAAACGATGTCTTTTTGTGGCATTGAGGCACACAGTGTTTTTCAAACGGACAACTGTACTTGGCATGCTCACACGTGGGTAAACAATCCAGTTTGTTTGATGCTTTCCCGGCGAATATATTCGAAAAAGGATATTCGGGCTTCCAGCCTAATGGTCCCCCTCCATTCTGCCGACGTTTCGGAACACGGATTTTTCCGGTTGGCAGTGCCTAAGGTGTCCCTTATGTTCTTTGATCCTGGTATTAATGGCTCTCCCGTTTCCTCAGCGTACACCTGCCCATCACTCGCAAGGAATTTGGTAGACTCCTGGGGTTTCAAAACCACAAGGATCCTTGGCTTTAACAAGTAGGTCTCTTAATTTGGAGCATGATTGGAAAACGGTGTTAATACTGTGTTTTTGGAGGATCCTTGAAATTTTCCCGGACTCATAGTAGACATATTGGGAATTTTGGCTATATCGATGGGCTTCGGTCTTTCTTCCTCCTTTGAAGAGCCTTGGTTTTCAATGCACCTTTTTAGGGCCGAGTGTATCTCCTCGTTACTGTAGCCATTTTGCCTGAAGGTGGTCTTCAGATGTTTCTAATCTCTTTTGGCAGGCTTTCTTGGTCCGCCATGGCTTTGGCCCGATAAAAAAGGGTGGACAAAACTGCTCTCCGTTGGGCGGGGTGGTGATGACTTCGTCCATTCAAATAGAGGTCCGTTTTCGTCGGCTTGCGGTAGACGCTGTGACCGAGTGTGCCGTCATTCCTTCTATGGATAAGGATATCCAGATACGGGATTCGATTGTCTTTCTCTATTTCCAACGTGAATTGTATATTTGGATGTCGACTGTTCATATGGCTCAGGAAATGTTGTGCGCTCTCCCTCCCATGAGGCCAAATTATGAAAGTATCGTCGACATAGCGATAGAAGAGTGTAGGCTTGAGGGTTGCAGATGAAAGTGCTTCTTCTTCGAAAGCCTCCATGAAAAAGTTGACTATCACTCGTGTTCCGAAACGTCGGCAGAATAGAGGGAGACCACCCGGCTGGAAGTCAGTATAGCCTTTTTCGGATCCAGTTTGTTTGTTTGGGCTAAAGATAGATTTACTTAAAGCATAGTACACTCCATAGAACTAAGAGGCTGATAATATTTGTTTATAATAGTCATAATTTGTGATAGAGATGTAATTTGAAATTTATTGATTACTAACAGGCCACCCGGTGTTACTCGGGAAGTGTAGTACCCAGAGAAGTGGAAAACTTGGAACTGGGAATTCATGATCACATGTCAGGATTTTTAAGTAAAAGAACAAAGCAGGTCTGATGATGGTATATAACGGCAAACAATGGAAACAATGATTTCTGTATACCGCGCATGGGATGAAATTACGCATACCCCAGAAAAAAGTTTTGCAACAAGAATATTAATAGCCTAAAGTAGAATCCTTTTAGCTATGTTTTACCATAGAGTAAGAACATACTTACACTATGGTTTTACCAGACCGTGTCAAGGGTTTTGTCTACCCAGCAGGATAAACAACCACAGAAGTTGCATGATGTGACGTACCTAACTAATGGTAGTGAAATAAGGACGCTAAGGACGCCTCGGACAAAACCAAAAGTAGCACTACGTGATTTGGGAGCATGATTTTCAACTACGAACTAACTTTGTTTGACAAATAGACACCCTCTACAAAGTACAATTAATTTAAAAAAATGAACGTTTCCTGTTTTGTATTGGTCAACATCGTTGACAGCATCTTCCTCTTTCATTCATATACCACATACTCACACACTCACAGTAAGGTAGTTATTTTTTATTTGACCACCAAAATATGTACCAGAAATAATTTATATGGCAAAACAACGTTTTCCAGGTCAGCTAGTATTAATATAATAGTTAACCTGACAAGGCTTTACTCCTTTATTTCCAATATGGAGAGGTTTCATAATGTGAAGCCTAAAGTTCTCAGTTATATTTTTTTTCACTTTCTGACTTCAGAATTTTCCCACGACTGATCATTAATTTACAACCTAATTATCCACCATCTAGGTTTTGGTGATAGAAAAACCTATAGACCATCAATAAGAATATAAACCTGCAGCCATTATTCCCAAAAATTTAAATTGGACATAAGTAAAAGTTTTCCATAAATTATGATATTTTTAACATTTAATATCTTATCGGAATTGAATTTTTATTTGCAGGCATAAAATCAAGTAATGGTGAACTACATATTTTATCTGAAGATGCAATATGTCGTAATGAAATTCAAATTGATATTCATTAAAATGAGATCATGATAATTGCCGTAAGAACCTTTGAAATTACAGCATAAAGCAAAACGTTCATTTAATCTTACTAAATTATAGGAAAAAAAAACAAAATGTAGCAACAAAAAATTTAACGATAAATCACCCAAAGCCATATAGATTTCTACTACAAACAACAGGTAATTCACAACAGGAGTACAGTATTTAAATCTATTAGCACTGTTTCCATCTAAGAATATAACTTACAGAAAACAGAAACGTTGTGGCAATATTTTAACCACTCCCACAGTGATTAACAAATAATTTAATTATTTAAAGTATTGAATTCGTTTAGTAGCAATAATGTTTTCATCGCAAAAAGGAAAGTATCGCCAGCTCGGGATAGAATGGGAGATAAAAATGCTTTATTCTCAGAAATCTAATGACTTCCGTGAGCTGGGAAGTAATCTCCCCATCAATTTTTTCTCCAAAGTGAAGTTGAGTCTTGCTGCCTCCTCGTGTACCATGATGATTTATTGCCACCATGATTTATTTTCCGTCGGTTATAATACCTTTTGACCTTGAAAAATAAATATGGAAGACAACTTGCAGCTAAACACGGAGTACAAGGAAATTTCCTCAAAGTAATCAATGTAGTAAGTGAGATGAAACCGTAAAGCTGATGTTTTCCTCTTATTTACGCGTAGTGTTGAGTTAAAATTTTTAAAATATCCTTTTTTACACTAAAAATATGGCTATTACAAATTTTGGAAAAATATTTTGACAAAAAAAAGCTAAAATTCTTAAACTATTGGATAATTTTTAGCCTCTACATGAAGCATATTTCAGCTCAATACCACGATATATGTGTGCCATAATCACTATTAATAAATCCAGAATGAATTCCTGTTAAATATCATCCATTCTGCACTATCAACAGCATTCCTCCTCTCTGATGTTGAACAAAAGAGCAAAGAGCATGTTGTATGTTATAAAACTAAAACTAAAATTTACAGTACACTTATACTGGTAAAGATAAGCCCGTTCGAATTTTATGTTTATTATTTAAATCGAAATTTATTAGAGCAGGCTTTGAAAATCAATCAAAAAGTGCTATGATGTAGGCAAGGAACTGCTGCAAAGTGAAACCTTGAGATTGCCTTCCTTTGAATTCTTAAAATACGTTTGTATTTGTGGAAATTATCTGATTTCATGCATTTTTGTATAGCCAATGTGAAGAGGACAACTAAAAGCCTTTTCGTAAGAGCTTATAGGGGAATTATCGAATAAAATTTAAGATAACCTTATCCACAACTTAAATAGATATATACTCAAACAAAAAAAACGGAGAAATGTTTGGTAAAGTTATAAAAATACCATTTTTCGTTTGGTCAACTACATTCGCATGGAGCTTTCATAAAACCCAAAGTCACCCGAGTATAACTGGGAGAAGGAAATGGACAGATATTCACGAGAAGAATATAAGAAAGAAACAAATATTTATCTCTGTAAATGTTAACTGAGCCATTTCCTACCCTTTCCTTGCATTTCAAATATGCTTCTCTCCGATTTTGTTTTTATCATTCTATCATATATCATCACTGTCCCCATTCCATCCATCATTTCATCACTGCCCCCATTCATTAAACCAACTGAACCAAGAATGTCTATCTTACATCGAAAAAAATACTCAACTTTGTATCTATATTCATTTAAAAAATTATCAACAGAAAGCGAACAAAAAAATTTACTTTTGACTGTTTTAAACCAGTATCGACCCCTGCTATCGTTTACGGCGTGCAATGGCTGACGCAATAGGGAATTGCACTAGTGTTTCAAATGCACCAAACACATTTTTTAAATTAGAGTTCAGAATAACATAATGTCGTAAAACCACAGTTTAAATCCTAATAGTGAATACTTGATTCGAGATGACCGTCTGAAATATGGAAAAATTCAAAGGCCGCTAAAACGGGTGTCCATGTTGAATATTGGCCGTGACGTCACAAGGCAGTAGCAGAAGGCAGCTTCTACACTGTTTAGTTCTACCACTATTATTGCATAGAAAAATTACAGAATTTGAGGGTATCCGTTTTTTGCTGTCATAAAATATCTTCAGAATATATATGTGGCTGCTTCTCTTTTGAGTAAACGACTTCATCATTGCGTAATATATTAATATTCATTTAAGTGCCAACTTCAAGTTTGGAAAGAGTAGTACGAATAGCACATTGAATCTTTAATAAATGCATGATGGCATTTATTTTTCGCTGGGTACATTTTGGCACAATGCCGTTTACCATGCCAAAACTTCTTTGTAAGAACCGAGTCAAACTAATTAACCTATTTCAGACGTTTGCTGCAAGACTTATTCGTTGCGTATGTATTCACGCCGGCCGGAACGTTCGCCCTTCGCAACTAGAATCATGGGATGTTAGCCTTATTTCCGAGCTGGCTGGTTGTTGCAATGGTTCGCTGTCCAGGATGGGTTCAAGAAAAGATAATCTTGGTTGGGAGAAGGAAAATTCCAACGATTTATAAATGGTATACCAAACTTTGATGTATTTATGGTTACTGAATTTTTTAATAAGGACAGGTTCAACGCTCCACGGAAATGCGAGACGTTAAGGCTAACAAGGGGAGACCGCGTACCTTGCTGCATCTTTTTCAATTAGGGCGTTAGTTAGGCTGTAATTAATTAATTTTCATGCGTTACTTTTTACAAGTTCTATATATAAATTTAAAATATCCACAGATTCCTAATGGGTCGGTTGGGGTAGTGGTAGCGTGCACGATTCAAATGAAAGATCTCACCCGAAGGATCGTGGTTCAAGACTACGTCATGGCATTATTTTTTGTTGTCTTCATTGTGATCATACGGCATCAAGTTTATCATTTATTATAATTGCAGCAATCATTGACATGAGACAATTTTTTTATCATCATTATGGCGTAAAGGTATTTTAGCAGTGTCATTACAAACGCAGAGATACGATGACTACAAGGGTTGGTGTGCGCTAAAATGTTAATTTTTTCTTTGCTTATACTGACCAACTTCCACATTAAAAATGAAAACCACTCTTGCAAGAGCACATACCATTAAAGGCTCGCGGCAAGAAACAATATGCGTACAGGCATAATTAATAAGAACACAAAGCGAATATAAAATGCCATATATCTCGAACACTTGTAATTCACATTACTCCAAAGGGAGTTTACTTACTCAGTACATACCTCAGTACCTTGTACTCAGTACCTACCAGTTTACCTCAGTAGCAGTGCTAAAAGAACCATTCTGAAATATAATTTCAACTAACAAATAGGATGAAATAAAAGTTGATAACCCTGGACCGGGCGCGCTGGCGTATAAAATACGTTAATCTTTGAAAACCAAGGATTTCGACATTGTACGTACATTCTGGGCTATAATGGTCTCGTGTATTTTTACAATGTACTTTGACTGCCTATATTGCGAGTTTTCAAAGTTCGAGGTATTGTAGCTAATTTTTTGGATCAGCAAGATGAACCCGTCACCAGTGGAGTACAAATTACGCCGCGCGACCTGCCGTCTACCTTTATATCTGTATCACCTATAAATGTACTAATTTCAACAAATAAAGATTAACTTTAACAAAAATAGTTTGTTATCATATATGCACATATCATGGGCAAAGTACGCATTTTGCCCGGTCGTGTAAAAAAACAGTCGCGCCATAATTCTTATCCAAACTACTTTCAGTTTATAAATTACGTAGATCTACGCGGAAGATGCTATATTTTGACTCAACACACTTTCTGATGTGACTGAGGTACCTATTAAGTAAATAATTATAATATAAATATCAATTTGATCTTACAATACCTTCAAATGATCTTCAAAACAGAATATCATCAATAGGTAAGAGTCAGGAGCAGCCTTGAACCATTTATTCCGTATAGCTTGTGCATAAGGCACGGGAATGAATATCTTCTCCAGGCTTTTGTTTCGACGTCAAGATGAAATTTGGAACAAAAAATCATTTATAATTCTATTTTGAATTCATGTTTTCGGTACTAGACGACATTTTTAGGAAGCAAACTCCACCGATTCCCGGAAACTCTCGCCGCGCTAAAGAAGGCGACGGAATACAGCGATACTCCACTGGAGACTACTGCCTTGTGACGTCACATCTCAATCAAGATGGAGGCACTGTGTTTCAGCGCAACATGAAATTTTCCGTCTTTCAAAACGTTTTAAAGTGCATACCCCAGATGCAGAAAATAAAAGTGACTATACTAATGTTTCTTTTTTAGGCTAAACTTTCAAATTCAGCAATAAAAAAAAATTAGTGCACTTCCCTATACCGTGACATAGGTTCAAATGTGCAAGCTATTCCTCTATCCCCTTGCATAGTCCGCTATTCCCAATAGTTTTGCTATTTGGACGACTGTCACTACCGTACCCTCGCACAATCGCACCCAGTCTACTGTAAGGCTAACTCCCTTTCATTCAACTAAAAATTCATATTCTCTTCCTCCTTCTTCTTCGTTTACCTATAACATTCTACCCTCTAACACTATTTTCATTCAATAAATAACTACAAATTCATTTATTCTCCTTTCCATGCTTTTCCAAGTATGTTTTCCTACGATACGATTTTTATCGATGTCCCATCACTGTCCCCATTCAGGCTTTCTATCTTTATCTTCCCTATAGGGACCTTCAATCAGACCATAAATGATTATTTCTTCCTGTTTTCTTCTCCTCTCCGTCCATTTATTCTACTTAATTCTCATCCATCCCAACAAATCTTAAGCCTATATCCTTTTATCGTTGTTATTTGTCATATTGGATGATGAATATTAAAAAAAAATAATAAGTCATTGATCAGTACTAAAACATTTCAAATTGAACCAAACCGAATTTCTTCTGAAATCGAGTCATTGGTCGTAAAAGTGGTATCTAAAATGTGGACTTACGTTCCTCCTGATTATGGTAAAGTGAATATAAGTTTTTCAATGAACAATCTTGGCATCAAGTATCAATAAACAGCCCTGTGCAAAAATAAGCCTTGAGTAAGGTTTATAAATAAACCGAAACGTAGGCAAAACATTTTTGCATCATTTGGCCTAAGCTCCAAGAATTTTTAATCATTGATGTACCTATAGAGGAAAAGACAGGAAAAAAAATTAAATATTTATAAAAATTTTTATTCGTGAAAGATTATTCAGGCTTTCGGGGTCAGGTTCTCCATCACGACCGAGGTGAAGATCCCAAATATCCTCTCACAATACGATTCGCGGGGAAATCAGAGATATTAATTCTTTTTAAAGGTTCTAATATGGGTTTGACATGGAGGCTTTTGTGAATCGCCTCAATTTGCTTCCGAATGTCTATTTATAAAAATTAAGTTTGTAGTGCGCCACTCTATTCGCATTTTGTGCAGTCACTTTTTACTGTGTATCTCAGTCGCACCAAGTCCCACAAGGATGGAGTTTGGTGCGTTCGATGCAGAATCTCTGTACGCATATTTTAAACGAAGTAGCGTAGTAGCTCGAAAAAAACTTGCAAAAACGAACCCACAGAACGGGAGACAAACAGTTGTAATCCACAAGGTATCACTACCTTGTAATATGTAGATTGGCATTGTTGGTCTTATAAAAATAGAAATATCAATATTTTTTTCGACAAAGGTACGTAATTAAGAAGGCAATCTAGGCAGAATATATAAAAACTGTTGGCTATTGCCATTTTTTAAAGAAGATGACTAATTAGACGCAAAAATGACTAGAAGAAGTACATCTCGACTCGGTATAAATGGAAAACGAAGCTGAATAACACAATCTCCTCGCATCCCCTTCAGATATGAGCGTTTTCTTGAAAGTTTACACGAGTACGATGGAGTTCTCGAGATATTTACCCGTTAAAATACCAAAATGCTGATGTAACAAGGGTTTGCATTATATCTGAAGTTTGAACTTGTTTCAAGAAGATTAAGTGGACTGTTGGATCGATTCGAGCTTCACGGCTACCAACCATCATGATTGAAGTGCAGCACTCAAGAGAGCTCCAGACTTTGCTTCCGAATGGTGAAAGTTTCAATAGATACCCAAGAGAAAAAGGCTTATGGAAAGGAATATAACAAGGTTCCCTCTTCACCCTTAAATAAAATTAACAGGAACGAAGGCTAGCATAGAGCAAAGCGATATCTGTTGCGATATCTATACCATCAGTGAAAAACTTGGATCTGTTTTTTGCTATCACACCTAAATGTTTAGCTATTTTCATGCAGGATTAAATGGGTTGATGTTTGAATTGAAAATTTTGATAAAATCAATTAATAGAAATTCTCAAGAAATCATTCATGTAAAACTATAAATTCGGGTATAAATTCTGAGACAGAAAACGGATTTGTCATCTCATTTCCTCAAGAATGCACGATTATCAATTCATAAAGCTAAATTGTGCATTGAAGGACTGATTGCCGAAATGAATAATATGCAAAAGATTAGAATTTCTTGCCTAATTACAGTATAATTATTTTCGTGAAAAACTGCCAATGCCAACAAAATTAGACGGCTGGATTTTTATGCCCTTAAATCTGATAAAATGAAAAATTTTCAAATGGTTTGTCAATTCTTTTTGCTATTGAATAAGCTAAATTTTGCAGCGAAGCACTGAGTACTGAAATTTATAGGATACTACGCAAAGTATTAGTATCGTTTCCCTAATTATAGTCATTTATAAGCTAAACACTACCCATGGTAACACAATTAGACAACTGGTTTTTCATACCTATATCCAGGGGTGGATCCCGGATATTTTTCAGGGGGGGCACAAGGGTCTGACAGGTCTTCTCATATTTGAGAATAAAAACAAAATACTCACAACAATTACTGTAGAAAACATTCTCTTTATGAAAATAATTAATATAAAATTAAAGAATTGAGGCTCCATAATACACAGAATAAAATGAACGTAATGATAACCGCATTTAAAATTTTGTCCATTTTTTAAGCGTCTGGGGGAGGGGCACGAACCCCCGTTCTCCCCTCCTAAATCCGCCTATGCCTATAACTTTGATAAATAATTCCGTCAGCCACAAAGTTTTACTGGCATTTGTGTAATAAAAGGGAAGACCTTAACACATGCAACGTTGATGAGCTCTATCGAGGCTTAAGCACGTTGGTTTTTTTTAGCTATTTTCCCCGAAGACTAGAAAGATAGCTTTCAAAACCTTCCTCGGTCCTCCTCGTATAAGGCTCCAGAATTCGTATCGCAGAACGTTCTCCCCCGCGGTTTTAGTCTAAGACGGGCTCAAAGGAGTCGAGACCGTTCGCACCTTTAATGGTAGGAAGGTAATTAGGGCAATGGGGGATCACGGTCACACGAGGGAAGATTAAAAGAAGTTCGACGCCAGCCTTGGCCTACCAACCATTAAAACACCGAAGGGTGGTAGCAACATAACTCACCACCCTCGCGGGGCGCGTTCTGTGTCTCACTTGAGGTCGGTCCAAAAAAAATGGAAATAAATACCACGTAAAACCTGAGATGCACTATCCGATAAGTTTTCCGCACCGTTATCGATTCTCGGACAACTGGACGGAAAATGGACACCTGCAGAGCGGCAGGGCGTGCTAGACATCGCGTGAGAGGTATCGTTTTTGATTTCTCGATCGACACGTGCGAGGAAAAAAAATGAATAACTCAGTCAAAAAACAACAAAACATAGGGCAAGATATAAGGTTTTTTTCTATATTCTCGCTTACCGCATTCGATCCAGGAAGGAATACAATCGGTTTTTAACCGTTCAATGTGAGCTATAAAGATGCAAAATTTACTTAAGTCATTAAGCTTTCAAGAAGCCTTAAAGTTTTAATATCGTGACTAATACGGAGATGTATTAAAGAAAGCCCTCATTATGATAATAATATCGGATTGAAGTGAAAGAAATGTTATCACCTAAAAAACAGTGGAGTAGCCAGGAGAGGGGGGCAGGGGGTCCGCATCCCCCCGAAATATAAAAATACAATTATTTTTCCTTTATAAAATAAAATAAATTATTGAAACATTATAAATTTATATAATATTTCTTAAGCAAATGAAGTTTTTTCGATTATGAAAAGTGTTAAAATTAGCTTAAAACTTAGTACCCTGTTTTTCAAAAATTTCCCCCTTGTTTTTTGACCCCTCCGAACGAAATTCCTGGCTACGCCACTGCTAAAAAGCATTTCTTAAACAGAGAGATATGAGTAAAATTCCAAGTAAACAGAAGTTGATGAGTGAAGTATCAGGCAAAAAGTAACACTAAATCTGCTCTTTTTTCAGTCCAGGTCTTACTATCTCAATTTAATCTCACTATCTGCTTTATTTTTCGTTACACTTTAAGGTTTTACTTGAGAAAAACTTCATCGAGAGACTAATTGTTTCACAGGAAATTATGTAAGAGCCTGATTAATCACGTAATAATATTACTGGAATGAGTTTTTGCACATCATGAACTTGCAAAGTTCCGTGACTATTTTCAGAAAATTACTTCCTCACAAACTAAGTTTCCTTTCATCGTTTTCATTGCATTAAATATACTCAATAATTAACAAGACAAATATTACCTCTTTTCATCACATGCAATACCAAGTATTATTACCACTATAAAAAGGAAGTATAAGAAGCGCATAAGAACAGCGAAATACTAACCATTTGCCTAATTTGAGCAACGTCCAAAGTCACTAATAAAAAAAATCGCGAAGATTGGGTATCCGTCCAAAAGTATAAGGTAAAATTATCAGTGAGCGCTAAAACTATTTACAAAAAAATAATTGCAGGTAAAAATATATCATTTGACTAAATGGTGATATTGATTCTTGTATAAGTTCATTATTTTTAAAATTATTTTGGCAAAAATGATGAAAAGTAATATCAACCTATCAAGAAAACTGCAGCAGTTGAATAACTCCTTTTTAGTTGCACTTATTTTTTCATGAATGAATTTAACACAATCAATTCAAGCGCATTCATTAACAACGCTGTAACCATTAAATATTATGTTAAAATTTAGTAAATTTTATGATTTCCTGCTTGCTGTATTTTAGAGTAAAAAAGGAACAATAAGTTTAAAAAAATTATTGAATTTACGGAAAAAAAGTGTTTAAATTCATTATGAAAGAGGTTGTAAACGACTTATATAGATACTGCAGATATCTCAAGCAAAATTTTTCATTCATGTCTATTCCATTGCATTGCGATATTAAAAAAGCATTTTGACATCTTTTCATGCGAATATTTCTGTCTCCAACCCTTTACTTTTTATATAGGTTTCTTATGAGATTTCAACAGAGTATACCTGCCCTTCCTTGATCGCTCACACGCCCCCATCTTCTTTTCTGTGGCTGCTAAACCTTTGAATGGTTGTGACTGCGACGTAAACCGATCGGGGGTAGGGTTGAGGCCTCCGTGAAAACACGTCTGAAAATCTTTTCAGCGCGTGGACAGAGAGGTGAAAGAGATTCCCTCTTTTTTTTTCCAGGGACGTCTGAGGGAAACGTTAAACGATCAAGCAGGATCGTCTGGTTTCAGCCCCTGGCCTGCCTAACCCCACCCACCCTCGCTTCCCGTCATCCGGGTCTTCCCAACTCACATTACTAATGCATTCTCCCTTGTCTGGGTTTCAAGGCCTCTTTTCCTAAGCCCCCACCCTCTCACCTTCATCTTCTGCTCTCTCGAAATCCTGGACACCTGCTACCAATTTATATTTATTGCCTTAACGCAGGAAGTAATTTCGAGTTTGAGGTACTCATACTGATATTAACTCACTACTTTTTTCCAAATTTTTCGCAAAACATTCCATTTTTCTCCTTTCTTAATAATAAAATGAAAAAAAACTTCGATAAAGTTGAGCCTGAGGCTTTATATATTCGTCTTTCTTCTTAATTCATTTTCTTCTCCAGCAGTGCCTTAGCAAGCAAACCTCCGTCTCATGCGCAACGTGGACTTTTGAAGTCAATACCCCATTTGGTAAAACCTATCCTGAAGTTCGCTCTGAAAATATGACCCGATGGTGTAATTGGTTAGCACGCCTGACCTGAAAATCGGGATACATGGTTTAGACCTAGGTAAGCCAAATATTTTTTTAATGGCGAACTTCATCCTTGGGGAATAAATTTTTTTTTCACCACTTTCACCCATATTCACCATCAAGAACTTTTGATGCCAATTATGTCCTCATAAACAGCACCAATTCAACTCATCTCAAAACTACAAATATTACAGTTGGATATTTATACGACTACATCAGCTCTTGTCCCATGACTCATATTGCCTCAACGAATATTTACATATTCCCCCACTCCAAAACTCAAATAAAATCATGTGCCCTTAAATCCTGGCAGTCAAAACCACCTTCTACGGTTCAAACGATTTAATTGGCTTATTTCCACCTGTATAGAGCCACATTTTCAATAATAATTCTGAAAATAACAACACTGTTTGCAGTGGAAAAAAATAATTACATCGATTAACCACTTTGGGATATTTTAAAATATTTACTTTGGAACTAACTGTTAATCAATTATCAGATGAGTTCATCAAAAAAATAATGCTATCGAAAACTTTAAACCAAAAGTTTAGAAAAATTATACCAATGACAAACGCAGAATACCTCTTGAGCCAAGTGGCAAAAAGATAACCGTTTTTGTTCTCTCTAACCCGACACTTGTTGGACAAAATATTTTGACACGTCCAAAAAATTTTAATAAATATAAATTAACGAGTTACTTTAAAATAGAAGTTATTAAGAAGTTTTACAAAGATAAACAGGTGTTCGACCGTGTATTGTCTTGTTGAAGGAAGAATTTTTTCTGTATCAAATGAGGGCCTAGAACCCTTCACAAGCACCCATTCAACTCAAATTAAACTTAGCGATGGCTGAAGGGACCTAGCCTTGGTTGAAATATATCACTACTTGCACTTATATCAATGCACTATCGTTTTCTGTAATATTTAGACGCCCACAAGTCCCACTTAACTCATACGGCCGGGTGGGGAAAAACTTTTAAGGTTGGTACATGAAGCAACTTGCATTTGCCTTCACAGCACCTAAAGTCGACAAAGACGGACAGATCTACCGAAGCTGGAGTCAAAATCCAGCGGAGAAAGTCCAAGCGGAATTCCAATTTGCGGATGGAATGCACTGCGGAAACTCACGTCTACACACCATGGCAGTGGTACAATAGAAAGCCCGACCCGGTCATAAACTCGGGAAAAAGTTATCGACATTATACGCAGAGAAACTTTGAATGGGAATTAAATGGACAAAAATAAATATTAATTAATAATTAACTGATAAAATTTGGATTAACTTTGCGTAAATTATCTAAGAACGCAAAATCAAATGATTTGAGCCCTTTTCTGATACCTCTCTCGTACATGAGAGCTATCATCGACTGTACACACAGGGGGAATGAGGTACGTAACAAGGGTTTCTGCTCACTCAAACCCAACCATTTTCACACCTCTCGTTTCGATCTGTCTTTCCCCTTCCAAATTCCCTCCCAAGCAGCAAATACCACCGCCCCACCTGTTGATGAGATCCTGTTCGTGATATCCGATTCAGCTAAAAAGCACGTTCCCTCTCCCCCTCTCTTGCCTCCACCGCCCTCCCATGGCCACGTAATTTCTCCCAGTCCACGCATCGACAGACGGGACGAGAGGGAGAAAGCATTTTCACCATTTGATTCGCTTGAAGTGATTAATTGGAACGCGCTTAATCAATGGCTCACATTACTCGACCCGTGCACGATTGCAAGCTCGCATAAAGCAGTACCTTTCCCCCAACCGTGGAGAATCGGGAGAAATGGCGGTTTTTGATAACATGATTTAAAAAAACACGAAGTGCTCCGATCATAAATAACGAAATTGTCGAAAGTTAAAACAAAACATACAGTATGACGGCTAAAAAATAACTATAATGATAATAGGCAATAAAGGTCGGTCAACGCGTTTCTAGTATTCATAGTGATTCAAACATGACACCAATTGAAACAAAATGGGCTCCGCCATTTATTGAATTTAATCATTAATTTCAATTCATCACCCCAAAAACAACACTATTTGACCACTGCACCGAGAGAGGGGGGCTACTATAAATAACAACATACGACACGTTTAGTTTCGTTCCCGGGAGTAAAGTATCGTCCCGGATCTAAACTAAAATCCTTGATGATTTTAATTTCGTGCGAGAACGAAACTAAAACTGAACCTTTTTTCGTTTCCCTCCGGGTCGAAATTTAAATTTTCGTTTCGTTCCACTTACCATCCCTGCAATAGGGTGGTTTCCTATTATTTTATTATTGCCTGAATCGAAAGATTATTACTCCTGGAGTACGCATTTCACGCTCTTAGATTTTCCAATGACAATATATTTTTTTTGCGATTAAAAAAAAGTGAAAATTTTCAAGCTCGCGAAAACGCGACGGCTAAGTAGGAATGATGGGAAAAGTCCGTGTGACGTATTTCTGGTTCCAGCTGCCGCCCTGTAAAGTGACCTTGAGGCGAGGCTTGAGCGTAAATACGACGCAGGGTGCTATCAGGTAGCAGAGAACCCAGCTAGCAGGTAGCGCTTGGCTTAAATAAGGATTATTAATACCCTATCAAACGAAGGAAACTTTCGGAACTTAGGCAATTTTAATGGGCGATTATTATGACCAACCAACAGCTTCTACGAAGAAAATGTCTTACATATTAGTTTACATAAGAATAAAACGCGGTTTTTTGAATCACAAAAGAGGTGTTAATTTATTTTCGAGGGACCGTTGCGAATTCAGGAGTAAAATTGTTAGTTCAAATATAGAAATGAATGAAAAATGTTTATCTTTTATGATGTGAGGTACGATGTGGTGGAAATTATTAATATTAATTAAATGAGACACTAAAATATTTTGAATTTTACTGTTAAGAAAAATGTATGCTTAAAATTTGTTTCACCGGAAATATGGTTTAAACGACTGGTATTGATTTGACGATAGGACTTCAACGGCACCAGTATCTTCCAACGTGCTTTTGACCTTTTTGTGAACCAATAGGAGATCCGACAGGCAATTAGACCTGATGCCCTGCCCAAGCTCAGTAAACCCATGGGCCTAGGGACACGGCACGCCAAGGTTCCCTTTTCCCCAAGGTATCTGACGCTATTTCGAAAGGGGATTACAAGAAAAGATGGAGGACCTGAAAGATACGGAGATATTTGCAAAAGCAGGGACGAACACACATAAGGTTTCCTTGAGGTAAAAGCAAAATATTTGCACTCCGATGCAAAACCCTACGGATAGTTGTTAGGTACACAATGTTTCCAGAAATCAAGGGATGATGTATTTTGCGAAAAAAAATAAACTAAAACATTTTTTTTTATTAAATTGCGAGATCTATACCTGAAAATGGTTATTTAGGTCGTTCCCTTAGATCAAGGGTCTTTAACCCGTGGCCTGCCACATACTTTCTTGTGGCCCCTATAGTCTAAAGGAAAGTATTGTATCGCTCAACACAGTATATAATATATATCGATACACTAGTCAAAAATAAAAAATGTCAAAGATCGCATTGATTGATTTACCTTTTTAGCCAATAAATCTTATTGCACTTTGAAGCTTTATCTTTTTTTCTATTCTTGGTGTGGTGGTAAAGTGACGTGGAGCATTGTGACCCACCAAATGATTTGAAATCGACTTTTGACCCTTGCGTTAAAGAAGGTTGAAAACCCCTGCTTAAGATTATCATTCAAATTGGATGCCGTAAGCGCGTGCAGGATAGTCACTATTCGAAGTAAGACCAGATGAAAAATAAGCTTTTAAATATTTCACATCAAAGCAAATAGACGGAACATAAACTCCACAAAGAAATGTTAAGTTACATTATTTAAATAAAGTAATGAATTTAAAAAATATTTACAGAAGATTAGGCAAATAATCTATAGATAAGAAACATTAATTCAACGGCTACCACCAAACCATTCCATGAGAGACAATTTTGGAACATAAATAGTTGCTGAGGTAATGGATAGGAGAAAAAGTAATCAGGGCAAGTAACTCAGCTGGATTACATCTGCATCTACGGCAAAATCATGCAAAGAATTAAATGCTGTAATGAAATATTTAGGATTTTTATAAAAACCTACGTTGAATTCAAATACGAATGTAATTAAAATAAAAGAGAACTTAAAATAATGCAATAATCTTACAAATTTTAATTTAAAATGTAAAGTGTAAGGTCCAAAAATGAGTGTAAATAATTTCATTGGTCTTGCAATTCAATTGCTTTCCAGGGTTATTTGAAAAGGGAAAAAGTACGACTGTTACTCAAAACCATTCTAAAAATTCAGGAATTAAAATTATCCATTGAGTCATTAAAAAAATTGAGTAGGTTTAATAAATGGTGTTGCATATTTATTTTTTAAAGGAGTAGTACATATTCACATACTCATTTAATTCGTAGTACATATTCACACATGCATAAATTTGTATGGAATTATACTAGTTCCTGCAAACTTTTGAAATCACCACTAGCTGATTCCAGTAAATTACAAGGGGAGATTGATGGAGCTCACAAAAAAATATTGGACGCTCATCATTACGATCAACTATACTAAAAAACCGGCTGCAATGTCGTGAATACGGCTGCCAATGAAGACCAGCATATATGAGAGCACGGCATTTACCGCAGATATTTACAAAAACTGGAAACATTCTCCAAAATCCAGTACTCCTAACGGCTATTTAAAGCCCATATTTACAAAAAACGCCATTTTCTGGACATGCAGTAAGGAAGTGGTGCCAAAACTGCGGCCAATTAAACAAATTTAATCACCAGCTGCGGCAATTCACGATGCATGAGGACCGTAAGATCGTAACTGGGCCATCACTGCCGGAAAAAATGGAGTAAAGTTAGAAACTTTGGTTCACAGCAGATATCTTCAAAGCGTTAGGTACAAAAACTGCGTGTAAATAATTCTGTTGCTCTTTTAATCACAAAACTGTATAAAGTGTTATCAAAGACATTTTTTAGGAAATGCTGATGATCGGTTAGTACTGAGTAAAACACTTATTCCGTGAACTAAATAAATTACTAAGAAACCAGCGCTATTCGCCAAAAACTGCTAAGGGAGTAAAGAAAGCGTTCCACAGATATTAAGCCACTTAGGCTTTTACCTGCTAGAAACTCGGAGGCTACGCGCTAGGCTTAAATTGCTTGAGCATATGAGAGTTGATGTCATTAAGAGCGACATGGAGGGTATCATATTAAAACCCTACTATATTTCCAGGTCCGATAGAAACGATAAATATAGAAAGATACTTTGCCGAAGTGATAGGTTTGGGAATTCGTTTATCCCCTGAAAAATAAGGACTTTCATAAATGATAGGCGTAATTTCGTTAGAGCTATCCCTTTTAGAGTGTAAACGGCTGGTGTCCTAACACTCCCCGCTACACGCCTATTGAGGTGGCTGGCGGAGCAGTAATTGGATGTAGATGAAGTACGGTGTGGGTTATATATCCCATTCTCAGGCCTTGACGTGTTAAACAGTATTACTATATAAAGGATAAAACCACTTCTGCAAACTATTGAAATCACAGTAAGATGACTACCTGAAAAGCTGACTAGGTACTGTAAATCACTTGAAGAGATTAATGGAACTCACAATACATAATTGGGAGTCCACTGCAACGATCGGCCGTGATAATAACCAACTTCGAAGAGTAAATAATAATAAAAATAATTTCGGTTATATAAATGATATTACCGAAGGGTAATTTTCACACTTAAACCGCGAATAACAAGCTGTTGTTTTATATTTTATGACGACAAGAAAGATAAATGAAAGCATGAAAGATTCTAAGGCCGGTTAACAATTATTAATTCATTACTTTTCACGAGTCATACGACTTAGGATCCTTAAAAACCCATTTATAATCCACGTTCTACCATACTATCACCATTACAAACCTTAGATAGTTAAGCGTTCCCATTACCATAATGGAACCTTTGATACAACTCATCCATAGCGTTGAAAAGCAGAGAAAAGAATCAGGATTAACTTTCGTGCTCTTTAAGTATCAGATATCCCTAAATTTTTTGACTGTAAATTGAAGGCTATTTTAAAGTACTAACCCGTAGATTAATATGTCATTGACCATCCCTCACTTTGAATAATATTTCCAGAGATAGATACACAGACAACTCTAATATTTACTTTTCACACACGACAGTATATTGCAACTCTAACTTATAGCTATTAAGTTCGGCTAATAGCATCAATAATTAAATTCTTTTATGTCTAATAGCTAATGGACTGTCTAAATAAATGAAGAATGATTTTAGTCTCTAATTATGAGCTAAAAGAAATTTTTATTTCTTTTAGGAAATTAGAAATTTGAAACTTTTTACGTTATGATTCTAATGATAAGCTCCGTTTTCAACATTCTTTCCATAAAAAGAAAACCTCATCCAAAATCCGCTCTTATTGACTTCTTAACCTTTAAAGCCCGAATCCAACCCCACAAAACCATTTACAAGGGCTCATTACGAAGGCAGAATCCCCGATATGATTCATTCGTGACGTTGAGGGCAGAAAAAAGGGGGTAGGTTGACGACTCTCTTTCTTTCAGATATCCATTATCGTCTCAGAGATGGTAAGAGATGGAAAGATATGTTTATGAAGAAGAAAACAGGTTGATTAAAAGAGGCAATCCGTTTACGATATTTCAGAAATTATTTATCAGATGAAGGCGAATGGATAGAAATATAGATGCAGACAATTCCCAGAGTTACTTTTGAAAACGCCATAGTTAAAATGCGCACACAATTTTAACTATTAATTTAATTTCCAAGAACACATTTGTTAGCCACGACTTAATACAAATAGATTCCCATAATCATATACCCCAAAAAATCCGTAATCCACTGAAATATGTAACTTTGTCGTTTATATAGTGATAGGCAGTGGGAAATAAGTCAAGATATTTAGGGTGGAAAAACGATCCATAGGTAGCAAATCTGATATTCATGCTATTTAAAGATTCAACGTAAAATGACGAAAAACATAAGGAAAGGAGTTGTAGGAAACTCGAGTTACTCCTGTAGTATTAAATTTTAGAAACCTCCTAATTTTAAGTAATTGTAACTTTTATCAACAGCAGGCTTTGAAACGTATTTACTACTCATATATCCCAAAAAATAAGCACATACCTAAGCATAATTAAAACTGGCCTCAAAAAAATTTCTGCGCCTTATTAACAGTCATTTTTTATACTCATTTTCTGGATATGTATCAATTGTTTCGGCGCAGCAATATTTCCTTCATTTATATCACGGAAGAGTCATTTTAAAGCCTTCTCACAATTTTGATGCTGACAGACAAAATATATAGACGTCATAAACAATTTATTTTATTTTTTTTTTGAAAAGGCAACTTTACACTTACACTGCGGATATATATAAAGGACTATTTAATATGAAAGACTCTTCTTAAGCCAGCTCAGGACAAAACAGTCGACTCAAAAGGATAAATAACCTCCAAAAAACCCATCACAACTACTCCCGCCACCCAAAATCATTTACAAGTGCTCATTATGACGGCGCCATCTCCGATATAATTCATTCCTGACAGTGAGGAGAGAGGAGAAAAGAGAACGGTTGACGACTTCGGTGTTACTTAACGTCCCCGTATTCGTCTCCGCAATGGTTTTCAGAGAGAGGGGGTGAAAGGCAAGATGTGTCCGGGGGTGAAGTCGGAGGGGGTGATTTTGAGGGTGGAAACACATTTGCGGGGCTCGGCTCCTTATAAAGGAGGCTCCTCGTTAAAGGACGCCTTCTCTCCTCCTCTCCGTCTCCTCCTTCAACCTCTTCTCATTATATGGGTTTACTGGCATGGTGGAAAGGGTGGAGGGTTGGGTTGACGAGAGAGGAGAGAAAAGATGGCACCGTTCTCCGTAAACAAAGGAATGTAGGAAACGAGATCTTGGGGGTAGCTATGGGACACGTGACCTAGGATTTTTTACAGAAAGATGAGGATTAGTGGTAGTAAGAGAAAGAGATAGAATATAAAGACGATAAAGATAAGGAGGAATAGTAATAATAATAGAGCGTAGAAAACGATATTTTGGGGGTAATAATAAAAGATATAATAATAATAGTAATGGTAATAATAATAACAACAGATGACAAACGTAGAAGATGTTTCCAAGTGCCAGAAACAATCAAACACATTATAACTTGTTGTAAGATGCTAGCTAATACAGAATATTTATATAGACATAATCAAGTTGCAAAAATTATCCACCAAAAACTGGTCTACCAACACTAGTTAATAGATTCTAAGACTAAGATTATGAATAATACCCCGAAATAGTACTTGAAAAAAGTTCATTTAAACTTTACTACGATTTGCCGATCCAAACGGAGAAACTATAGTCAATAATAGATCAGACATAATGTTGATTGACAAGAAATATAGAAAATGTTACACTGCTAATATTGCTGCACCACTGTCGCATAACATCGAAAAGGCAATAGCCGGAAAGATAAATAAGTATCAAGAATTGGCAATGGAAATAAAAAGAATATGGGATATAGAACAGATTTTTATAGCTCCAACTGTCATCTCTGCTACCGGTATCATCCCAAAACATTTAGTTTCAAAATACTCAACCTTCGTCCAATTACATTCATGAAATTGCAAAAGGCTGTAATAATTTCAACCTGCCATATCACGAGAACATTTATCAATGCAATAGAACAGTAAAGAGTTACCTTGGTGAAAAACCGTGCTCTTTACAATAAAACTACTCAGTGAAAACTGAAAAAATATAAGGAAAATAATGACAACAATAATAATTTGATTTTACCGAGCGAGATGGGCAAAAGAAAGTCCCATTTTCTATCCAGCGTCAAACGTTAAATATTTGCAGAGGAATACATTTTCAAGTTGTTCCTGTAATTAAATGCAGTCATATAATAGCAAGAGAGACATAGACGTATGGTTCAAGAAATAACAAAAAAGCTATGTTTAAAAGATACATTTATTTAACAAGTGTAAAAATATATAAACAAAAATGGTGCAAATCTTAAGATATTGACTTTCGTAGTTCTGAAAAAAAACCACTGCAAAAAACGCCCATAAAACCGGAAAATACCTGCTAAGAAAGTTGAAATGAAAGGTAGTTGCACTTTTTCACAATAACTGTTGAGGAAATAGTAATTATTGTGAAAAGTACAACTGACTTTCATTTCAGTATATGGAACTTCCATATTATAACAACTTAATCCGTTCACCCTACTAAGAATGAGCTAATCCTAACGGGTTTACAAAAATACAAGAAAGTTTCACCCAGTACTTGGAAAGGAAAAAAAATAAGATGAAGCAACAAGAGATAAGTATTGAAAATTTCCCACAGTTCCTATTATTAAACATGTCTTGTTGTTTTTCTTGGAGAAGTTGCAATGCCTTTTTAAAGGAGGCTAGAATGAAATAAAGAGGGAAGTTTCAAAGGTTTTGGGACACGTGAGCTAGGACTTATATTAAGAGAAAAAAATTAAAGATTAGGGGTATAGTTTTTCCCATTATGGGAGGCGGGTAAGAGATTAAGGCACCACTCGAGAACCCAGCCCAAACCGCGTCCCCGCCGCCCGCCAAAAAATAGCCCGGGTCAGGTGGACCGAATGTGCAATAATCTATATTCAATAAAGCCCCCTTACGACCACTCACTCACTCATTCATTCATTCATTCACTCTCTCTCAAAAATTTTGGGGTGAACGAGACGAAATACGGTAAAAAGTTAATGAAGACCCCCTCTAAAATTGTTTGAAACCCCAGGAAAAATTATGATAACACTAAATTTCCAATTATGTAACTGTCTATTCAATTAAAATGACCTTTTTCGAGGGGGGGCTGTGGGGGGGCAGAGCCCCCCTGCGAGCAAAGCGAGTAATGAATCATATAATCGCACTCCACGCGAAAAATCATCAAATGAAAATAAACGTGTTTGCATTTTTTATCACAGTTTTGATTTATACTTATGATTTCATGAAAAGTACCTGAACATGATGGAGTTATGTCAATTAGTTCTGTATCATTTTTGGTTGAATAAATTGTAGTGCTGGGCTAAAGAGCAGTGCCGTAACGTCTTACCCGCCGTCCGCGGTTGGACAGACTAGAGTAAGAGAGAGAAAGAGATGGACAGAGAAAGGGGAGACGAGCTAAGGAGAAAGAGGAACGGCCTGAGGGGCCGGATATATAAGAAGAAAGTGGGAAGGAAGGAGGGCTATGGAGAAGCCTGCCCTGTTAAGTGGATGCGACGGAACAAGTGGGTTTTAAACGAGCTACGCGGAGCTTGGGACGTTGATTGCAGCCGTGAGTGAGACTTTCAGCGTTGGAGAAAATACACACGGAGATATGCCTGATGTAGTGTCCTTGAATTTCAAGTGCACGCAATTAATTGGTGCCGACAAGGGATCCGATTAAAAGGGATAGTCTGGAGTACAATCCCAGGGAACAGGCATTATTTAAACTAACCCCGATACAGTTGTGTCGTTGTACCGAATGGGAGACGTTCCGAAAATAGAAGATTTATATCAAACCATGAAATCATTTATTTTATGAAGGGTCATTTTACAAGTCATTTTCGCCTCTTTATCCATCAAAGTATTCAACCGAACAAGGCAGGTTTCCATGGAGTACTTAAGAAGCATTCTGGCAGCCTAACCTTCCTTCATGTTCCTCCCTCTTCATTTCCTAATAAGGTCTACCCCCTTTCATTTATCTCAAAATCCTATTGTCTTCCTTCCTCCAGTGGCGTAGCCAGGATTTTGAAATGGGGAGGGGTTTCGGAGATTCCGGGGCCCTTGTGGGGTGGATGGAAAACTTCCCAGGGCAAAGGGGGGTCCGGGGATTTTTGAAGTTGAAAACGTCATTTTTAGGACTCAAAAACAGGATTTTTTTTAAACAAAAATGTATTAAAATGAAGTATTTATTATATATTGAGGCCATTTTACTCGTTTATGGCGCCTATTCTAAAGGCTCAAATGAGGGTCCGCAGAACACCCTTCCCCCGCGGCCATGCCACTGACCTCCTCTCACTTGTTTACTAGACATTCTACATAAACTACTCTAACACGGTTTTCAACATCACCTCCCCGCTAAGTACTCACTCTATCCATACCTTCTATCTCTTCTTCATCCCATTCAGAAGCTACCTCTCCTCACCCACCATGTCCAGCACTTCGTAGTTCCTCTTCGCTTCTGTACACTTTACTTTCTACCTCTCTAATATACCTTTCAAATATTGAGATCAGGAATTAAAAAAATGAGTAAAAATCTTGATCTCAAAAAGTAATATAAAATTCCCCCAACGATTTATACAAAAGAAGCAAAATATAAAATATTGTCAATTTGACACATTTTTGATGCGTTTATAATCAAATTCCACATCTTACGCCTTGAATCTGTTGGTTCAAACGACATTCGAGAGTGGTAAAGGACGCCCAATGTCATTGGAGCACTAAAATGGCTAAGAAAGGCAGATGGAGATGAACCTAATGTGTCATCGGCGTTACCTTCCCATCTCTAAAGATAAGTCTTTGGTCACAGATTAACTAGCCATACGGCAGTAGCAGTGCTTCATTTGAAATTTATTTCGTACTGTTCTCAAATGCTTGCTGCCTGATGACGCTTCCGTTCAAATTCTATCTCATTTTTTCCCAAGCCTCATTTTGGCGATGCTCTTCTACTTTTTGGCACAGGCTATGATGCTTTATCGGATTTCATACAACTCTGAGACCCTGAGGTAATGCAATTTCTCTCACTAGAATGGGGAAGACCCACGTGAAAATTAAAAGGGCGTGGGGCGTATAAACTTAATGCTTGGATTGTGATAGAAATTCAGATTGGTAACTGACGTTATGATCATCATTTCAATACCTTTGGAGTACCTTAACTTTTGCAACCTTAGCCAACGTTAATGACTATTCTGTTGTAGCTACCCTTCTAGAAAAATATACTCTCGAAAAAAATTTGCAAAAGTTCTCAAAAGCAGCCAAATTTGTAATAAATTTAATAAAATACTTACTGGACTTACAGCATTTGGAGTTGAAGGAAAGCGGGGGGATAAGCGAATGACGTGAGCCAAAAATTGACGAAGGGGACAGAGAAAGGATTTTGGCAATTAGGACGGGACAGGAGTTGAGTGCGGCTCCTGAGTGGAGGGAAGCTTCTCCCGAGATAATCACCGTGGAGGCCATCCACCCTTGCTTTCCAGCATCTCTTTCATCAGTGCACTCTGCGCGCAAGATGGGACACGCTTCACGGGGGATAATGAGTGAAAGAAGAGGGTGGTTTTCCCTGAGATAGTATAGGAAAACCCTTCGGAGAGAAAGGTAGACGACGACGTGAAGGGGATGGAGTGTACTTTTGGCCACAATTGGAATCGGGGAGGGAGGAGGCAGTGTTGGATGGGCATTGTCTGTTGGGTGAAAATGGAGGAAAACATGCCAAAATCTTTCGCAGTCAAGACCTTCCAATTTTCTGGCTTTGGGCTCGCAAACCGCCGGCTTGTCGGTGAGCCACCCTATGCCTCGGCGGAGAAATGCGGGCAAACTGTTGTAATCCTCTCCGGAGTGGTCGGAATGAGACTAGGAAGCGGGTCAAAGGAAGACAGGGAAGTGGGTGTACGTGTGTACGAAGTAGTTGGTGCGAAATGGACGTGTGCGGTCTTTCTCGAAACGTTTCAATTGTTGCCCTGGGCGATGCATCACGCGGGCGGTTAATGAATTTCCTTCTCGTAGAGAAGAGGCTTCTCCTGCCGCCTATTCCTTCTCCCGGACGACTGTCTCCCGGTAACTCGCACGGCAAAACCTGCCCACGGACGGAGGCGAATGTTTTTGGAGCGCAATCCGAAGAAGGGAAGATTGAGGGGCCCTTGGTCCATCCTGAAATCGTGCGGCCAATGCTTTCCAGGAAGGAGGTAAAAGAATCCACTTTTCCCGCAGATAATGCCTCTGAAAAACCACTTGCGGGGCCTTATACCCTCTTGATAATTGGAAGGTGTTGCTGCTATAAACATATTAAAATGACAATTTTCAATTTCGGACCCATATTTGATGACATTTATGTCGCTTAGAGTTGATCAGAACTTTCTGAAAGGTGCTTCATTTTAAAAGCAAGAAAAAATTGCAGACACAGATAAGGAGAGTATACTGTGATGCATTGAATCGTAAATATCTAATTACGGATTTAAATCTAAGCTAAGATAAGTGACAATATTTTAACTGACATGATCAACGACAGGGTGTAGCTGGAGAAATCTAAAGCAAGTGGTGGGCAATCATAAGGCGGGAGGATGGAATTTCAGCGGATTTTTTTCCTTCTCTTGACCTCTATTTTTATTGTTGATTCAGTGTCTTGGAGTATAGGTCTTGAAGGCTTTTCAATGCAAATTTTTGCCAACGTTTCGATACATGCGTATACTTTCATCAGGGCTATGAGTAAATATGATTATACAGTTTTGATACATTCAATTATACTAGAATTAAGTCAAAATTCTAGGCTCTCCTCTTTAAATTTACAACTTAGATTTTTTAATTTTAAAATTGTAAAAACATTTTTATAACCTCGTATGCATTTTATGTTAAGTTGATACATCCATTTATTTTGGTAATAAGAGGTTATTACATTGTTTTAACCTCTTATGCCGAAATGTTTGTAATATAATTGCCTTTAAAATTCTTAACGACTCCAAAGCACTGAACCGACATTTTAGAGGAATAAAAATGCTCATCCATTGTCAAAGGATAGCAATACATTTTGGAGAGACATGGAGTGCGGGACGTAAAGACTATCTCCCAAACGAATCGAGACCCTTCAGCGAAGAGATTGACTAATCTATAGATGGCAGCGACTCCATCCGGGCGTACGGTTTCTCTTGGAGACGATGGAATTAAGCGATTCTCAGAGGGCGGAATGGAATGACAGATATCTCGAGCAGAAGAAAGGGCCCATGGAAGCGTAAGGAAGAGACGCGAGCGAGTTGAATGAAAAAGAGACACAAGATAGAATACAGCGGTAGGGATTTTGGTTGATGGGAAAAGGAAAAGCGAGATTGTATGGATGTTGCAAGGAGGGACTACATGAGGGCGTATTCAATGGACTTTGATTACATTGTGTCGTCACAGCAGCCATTAAACCTCCTTAACAATCTCGACCAGGAAATCGGTTCCCACAAATTTCGGGCGTAGAGAGTGATTGTACACACCCAAGAAATCTCAAACCCAAAATCCGACCGCTGTAAATGGACCGATTCCGCTTTTGAGCCCCTGATTTTGGTCGCTTCCGGGCAACGAACGATAATTGCTCTTATAACCCGACGTCAGACTGTTCAAATGTCTTTCCTTCCGAGCGGGGCGAGTTACCCAAATGAAATGGATGTTAGAAACCACGGAGAGCACCACATCAGTTCCAATAATACCCTTGCTTCGATAAATTTCGCAAGTTTTACAGTTTATTTGCAGAAAAGTTTCTCGGGTTTTCCACCGATTGATGCCGTCCATGTCTCCCGACGTTTCGATCCGCGACTTGCTGATCATCCTCAGGGGATCTTCCGAATGCCGTTCTTCAACATTTTAACGGCATTCGGAAGATCCCCTGAGGATGATCAGCAAGTCGCGGATCGAAACGTCGGGAGACATGGACGACATCAACCGGTGGAAAACCCGAGAAACTTTTCTGCAACTGATACGCCGGGAAAATCTAAGATTTTACAGTTTATTTCTTGAAGATATAATTATGATGGAGATTTTACTCATTTATTTAAGTAATTTTTACATACAGCCGCGACGCCAATTTACAGTGAAATTTTTAAAATTGACATGAATTAGACAAAATACAATAACAACATAAAAACAAACGAAGAATTAATCAGTAGGTAAAGTATAACATTCAATTGGCAGAGATATGGGACAGAGCTTGTGCGGTGAATTTTTTGCATGACAGTTAAAAAGGATCTATGGATGGAGGGAGCGAATTTAGAAGGAACGAGAGGCGATATAAAGGTGAGCGCTTCGTCAGGGAGATTCAGGGAATTGGAAGGTGGAGTAGAGAGAGCGAGCGGGTGAAACGAGTCGGTATTCTAAAATTAAACAGAGAGATAGTTCAGGGCAGTCAAAAGTCGAGTTCAAGATATTTTTAGGAAGTTGAAGTCCATTTTAAGTCTGAGATTCTGCAGATTAGACAAGGGAAGAGAAGACAATACAGCATCAGAGGACATGCGGCGTAAATGAGGGACTCTATGCCTAACTATTTTGGCAAAGAAGTGGGGGATGCAATCAAGGGATTTTAGGTTAGTCGGGCCTGACATGGTCCAAATTGGGGAGCAATACAAAACTATGGGAATGACAATCGTTGAGTAATAGGAGTGGAGTGCAATAGGATACTCAATGTCCGTGAAGCGGTAAAGAAGGCCTAACAGAGACATGGCTTTTTTACAGTCTGATATAAAATTATCGACCATCCAAAGAATCAACTAATTAAACTCTTTTATCTTTTAAAAAATTTTTAAGATATTATTATTATTATTCACTGAAAATCCGAGTCTAATATAAATACATCATTTTGTATTTTAAATCTAAATTTCATAATAGGGTAGTTTCCTTCATCAAAGAAAACGATAGGCATTGATTGCGATTCGTTGCCCACCATTAGTGTATTCATAATACATATACAAATTATTTGGTTCTAGAAATACCGGTTTAGACGAATGGCAAGGGTCAAATTTTATCCTCATTTGAAAAAGGCCAGATTGGCGCCCATGCGATTCCGCTCCGCGTGACGTCACAGGGACCTAGTTTCTACACGAGAGGATAGGAGTTATACATCGTCTGAGGTTACCAATGCATGCATGAGGCACAGAGCTCAGGGAAACATGTCTTAATAATCACCTATTAAAACTGGCTAAGGTCGGAAAGTTTTCTTCGCTTGATAAGGTATTAATAAACCTTTTTTAAGCCATGCGCTACCAGACAGGAAGGTACTCAGCTATCCGCTAGCATCCTGCGTCCTATCAGCGCTCAGAGCCTCGATCAAGGTCACTTCACAAGGAGAGAGGGGAAACCAGAAATGCGGCGCACGGACTTTCCTACTTACGCGTCGCGTTTTTGCGCGCTTGAAATTTTTCACTTTTCATTTAATCGCGAAAAATAGATATCGTCATTTAAAAATCTAAAAGCGCGAAATACGTACTCCAGGAGTAATAATCTTTCGATTTAGGCAATAAAAAAATAATAGGAAACCACCCTATTCTAATACATATGCATCGATCACAATAAGTTTTTCACGTACTTTAGTGTCTGAAAACGGAATTCCAAGGAAAAAGAGCGACTATAACTTCCGATATATTCCTTTCACATCACTGTACTTCTGAGTATAATATACATACATCATTTTGCATGTTATATCTAAAGTTCATAATTCTACGATGGATACATCTATCACAACAACAAAATGTTATTATTATTATGATATTAGTATTCTACAGATTAAGGTAAGTTTCCATAGAGTGCTTAAGAATAATTCCGGGAGCCTCCCCTTCCATCATGCACTTCCCTCTTCAATTCACAATAAGACCTACTATTTTTCATTCTATCTAAAAATCCGATTCTTTTCCTTCTTCTCCCTTGTTTACTTTCCCTCTATCATTCAACATCCCCTCACCGCTAAGTACTCACTCCGTCCATACCTTCTGTCTTCTCCGTATCTCATCTAAAAGCTGCCTCCCCTCACCCACCATGTCCAGCACTTCGTTGAAACGTGAAGTATTCAGAATGAAGAAATGTTAAACATAAATTACTTGTGTAAGCCATTCAGGGGCATACTTCGACGCAGTATGCGCGTACTATATTATCAAGTGATTTTTTTCATGCATCAAGTCATTTTTTCTTATGAACCCTGATTTTACACTGTTTAATGTTATACAATAAGTGATAGGCAAAGGCTAAGATTCAAACTTAAATCCTACCGCTAAGCCATACGTAGGCAGACCTCGATGATGAATGACCGTGTCTTACTATTTGTTTTTTTTATTTTTAATGTTCAAATTATTGTGAATTATAATTCTACTCTGGCGAAAAGAAATACAATGAGTGACTTTAAAATCTAAGATTCAAACATAAAATTCGACCGATTTCGCTTTTGAGCTCCTGATTTTGCTCGCTTCCAGGCACCGATTGATTATTGCTCTTGTAAGCCGACGTTTTTCTGTTTAAATGTCTCCCCTCCCAAGCAGGGTGAGCCATTCAAAAGAAATGGACGCAAGAAACCTAAGAAAAATCCACATCATTTCCAATCACAACCTTTTCCAAAATTTAGCAATCTATATTTATATAATTCAAACAAGCAAAGTTTCATTGGATTTTACCTTCCATTCGGTATGGTTTCCGTAGGGTTTTCTAAGATTAATGAATCTCTCGAACAAAAGAAATATTTGACTTGATTAGAACAGATATCTTTACGAACTGCATTTTTCCAACATGAGAAAAAATCTAAACGCCGTGAAGTTATAAGATTATTATTAACCATATTTCCACATTTTTAATGTACTGAAAATTAGTAGTAAATTCATAAAATTTTCTATAAAAATAAAGCATATTTGAAAGTCATTACCGGTATGGAATGGTATGTGGAGGAAGCGACCGACAGCTTAGGTCATTCGCGTCTTGAGGGATTGGTAGGTAAGGAAATGTGGAGAGAAACCCGGCGTCAGCATTACCATGCTCTTAACGAATGGCGCCAATGGGACCACGGCTCAATGTCCCATCCGACGGACGCAGTGTTGCGCTTGAAATGTCCTCCACACAACATTCAAGCAGGGATCAGGCAGTTTCTGAAAATTCTCTGTCACCACCGTGATTTGAGCCCGAGCTGACGTGGTGGAAAGCCAACACTCTCGCCACCACACCGCTTAAGTTGGATTAACGTTACATATTGGTGCACATAATAATGAGGGATGTTCAACGCGAGATTAAAATGAAAAAAATGCCGAAATTTTTTATTTATAGATATTATACACACCGAAAAAGTAAAAAAATATTCCTTGAGTATATAACTTGAATTCGGGCTGTACTTTCGGGAAGATAGTCTGCGAAGGGAGCAAATTTACGTTTCACAGCATAAAAATGAATGATTTCAACTATAAACAGTCACTTTTTCTGTTAACTATTCTAATGATAGTTTCAGGGTGAAGCGGAGAGAGATACGTGTTTTCTCGTGGAAAGAATAAAACAACCAGATGCAAACTTGGCTAGCACACATTAATAATCGAACGTCACTGACTCGGAATATGGACCTAATTTAAGTCCTTCGCTTACACGGAGTCCCTCCCCTCTCCCGGCTCTCAGCGACCTCCGAGACCTTAGTACCGACAAAATGAACATAACCTCCAAAATCCTTCCGCTTCAAGATTTGTGAGTCAGAGCTGGAGCCCAAAGTGCATGTTTAATCTTCCTGACTGGCATTTTAGTCCCCTTTATGAACGCTTTATGGAGCGTCGGATGTTTCGGCAGAGTGGTGTCGACAGCAGGAAAAAAAAGAATTACCCGACGCGTAATAAATCGGTCTAGGATGCAACGGTGCATTCTGACGTCAGCAACCAGAAGATGGAATACGTAGTGGATCTTGGCGAGGAATCCCTCATGGTGAAGTATGACTCCAAAAGTATGGAGGTAGTGGGTGAAATAAGACTAAAATACTGACGTGTAGGAGGGAGTCGCGCTAAGTTGGGTGGAACTCCTGGAATGTTTGCAATGAATGACTAGCCGAGAATGTGGAAGAATTCTTACTCTAGATTGGTGACGCACGGTCTCACATGCTGGAAATTGGGGCTTTCTGGTAATGCTCACATTGCACCAATGAATCACGAAATATCATGCTAATTAGCTGCTACCTACTTAATATTTCTTCTTCCGGTCATCTACATCTACATAATACACTGCGATCCACCTCTAGGGTGTTTGGCAGGGGGTGATAAATCACCAGCATGCAAGATGATTTCCCCGTTGAGAAGGAAGAGTTCAAACGTTCGGTGTTATTGGAACGAATAGGAAAACAAATACTAACGTAAATGCAGGAGCCTACGTAGCCAGCAAGTCGCGCTGATCTGTGTGGAATTCTTGGAATGTGAGTGGATAAGAATGTGGAAGAATTCTTACCCTAGATTGGTGATAATCAATCTCATGCATTGCTGATTATTCTTTCTCATAATGCACATATTGTATCTATGTGTCAGTGAACTTCACAATCATTAGCTGCTCCCTTCTCACATCTGGTATGATACGCGGCTTGATATGGTGGAATTTCTCGTGAAAATATTCATTCAACTAATATATTTTATCGTTGATTCAGTGGTATTGACCTGTACTCCAAAGCCTGACGCGTAATAAATGGGTCTTGAATGCAACATTGCATTTTTACAACTGCAGCCAGAAGATGGAATAAGGAGTGGATCTTTAAACTCGATTGTTTCTGGCTTTACTTTGTGAAAATCCATTCTTAATAATAAAACGTTATTGTACTTTTCCACACGATTTAATTAATACGACCGGTTTCGTCGCAGAGGCGACATCATCGACGGTTTCTGTACCTGATGATGTCGCCTATGTGACGAAACCGGTCGTATTAATTAAATCGTGTGGAATAGTAAAATAATGTTTTATTATTAAGAGTGGCTCTTTGGTGTAATGCTGGAGGAAGAGTTCAGAAGAACGACAAATGTGGAGAAATAGGGAAAAAATTATTGACGTGAAGAAGGGATTTTTGAATGAATACTTCAAACTTAGTTCTTCCACAGATTTTTATACTGAATTCCGACCATGGTTTCGGCGATTGAAGTCATCTTATGGTATTGATTCAATAAAGATTTTTATAGAAAAATAAATTTTAAGTTATAAATTCAAAATTTGCATTTAACTCCACAAAATATCACCGTAAACTACCAACTTAGTGAAGGAGGTATTCCATTAAGTCAGAAGTCGCGCAGAGTTGAGTGGATCACATGGAATGTTAGCGGAAAAGAATGAAGAATAAATTTTACTCTAGAAAAGCGATGGAAAGGCTGGGAATATATCAATAGGATAATAAACACATTTTATCTATGCATCGGTGAATTCAATGCTCATTGACCAATGACTTCTTTATTCTCTTGGGTTATGTACGGTTATATACATTATAGTGTGGATGTTCCTGTGAAAATATTGCGACGTTTCTTTTAACTAATACCTCTTCTTTAAGTTTCTTTGATTGATGGAAGCAGTCACTCGTTATTTATTTTTATCGTTGGTTCAGTATCTTGAAGTTTAGGTTTCGAGCTAAACTAAAAAAATTGCCTGACGCGTAAAAAACAGTATAAGATGCAACGGTGCATTTCTGACGGCAGCAACCAGATGATGGAATACGGAGTGTATGATGGGGTGGTATCACTCATGGTGAGGGTAGAGTCCAACAGCACGGTGATGGTGAAGCGAATACGACAAAAATAACTAACGTGAACGAGGAAGTCTACGTAGCCAGCAAGTCATTCTCCGTTGGGTAGAACTCCTGGAATGTTAGCAGAAAAGAATGAAGAAGGATTCTTTCCCTCGATTCGTGACCCCTTGACCAACACACTGACGATTGGAACTTTCTGATATTGCGCACATTTTATCAATTAGTCACCGTATATCACGTCTATTACCTGTTCTCTACTTTATTTTTCGTCTTTCATGCTTGTATAGAGTCAATATTTATTTATTTTTTATCCTTATTACTCCCGAAGGCAGCACAGAAAGATCTAGGATTTTTTATCAAAACACTACGAACGTTTAAAAATACGGCAACCACCAACCCGCAAAAAAAAACCTCCCACAACAGAGCATCCATCCAACAGAACAGAAAATCCAGGTGACCCAATTATATACTATAAAATCCGTAAAATATCCATGAGTTAGACCCGATAATGATCTATCACGGAATAAACATTCTAAAGAAATAACAGGTCAAGCTATTACTAAATTGGATTAACTTAATAAAAGAATAAAAGGACTGTGCCATGACAAATTGAAGGGAATTAGCTACTTCTCCCTCGTTGGACCCCATTTGGAACAAGCTGCCAGTGCTGTGATTCTTTTGAAATAGGCCTAAAAACGGAGTTAGAACGCCTAAAGAAAAGAGCTGCAGGTACAATCGTTATCGCCAAGCAATGATATGTAGACACCCACGAGTCTTACTCAACTGACGCGGCCAGATCGGTAAAAACTTGGAAGGTTGGCACATGAAATAACCCGCATTCTTGGCCTTCAAGGCACCAAGAGCCGAGGAGGACGAACGAGGCGAGTCAGGAGTCAAACTCCAGGGGCCAGGCTCGAGCGGAATTAAGATGAGTGGAAGGAATGCACTGAGGAAACTCGCGTCCACGCTCACGTTAGCCCGTCGATGTGTTTTCTTTCGGCCTCCGACCGCAGGAGCTAGACTCGTGGGTGTTCACATGTTATTGTAAACGATATTAAGCGAAAAGTCATAAAGATAGTCTTGTTAGTGTTACTGACCACTTAGATCAACTCGAATGGGAAACTCTATCAGCCTATAGACTGAAAGCTACACTAAATTTATCATGTAAATTCAAGAACAGTTTATTTTCCAACAAAGCTAACCATATCATACGAACGCCGACATACCATGGTAGATCAAATCATAAAAATAAAATAAGAGAGGTAGACTGTAGAATAGGTATATATACAATGTCATTTTTTCCACAATTGATAAGAGACCATAACGGCAGCTTTAGGACATAGTAATAGGTAGGTTGACTTGTAGTGTAGTCTTCTAGGTCACATATTCCATAATGCATATTTATGAATTTTTCTAGTATTCTTGACAGCATGTTTTACATTTTCTAACTTCTAAAGCAGATTTTCTTCATGAGTAGTTGGCAAGGTTCGCCTTTGCATGAATGTGGATGATTTGTTAGTATACGTAACATATTAATAACCGTGTGGTGTGCATGTGGGAATCCTATTGCATGCTGCACGCTGGCGATTGATCACCTCCTGAAAACACCCTATAGCTGCCTCGCAGGCTATTATGTAAATGTACCCAGGGGACTTCCAGTAAAGGGCTACCTTCTAAGGTGGGCCAAGACTCGAACCCGCAACCTTCAGTTTGGCAGGGTAGGACTTCACCCTACCTCCAGCGAGGGCATAACATTAGCTCCAACTCCTAAGATTTTCCATGATTAATCATGAGAAGCCTACTATAGAACCGGAGCGTAACGAACCTTATTAGTCGCCTGCGCATGCGTAACTCACAACAACCAATTCATAACTGCCTACTCAGTTGCTAATATAAACAGTCAAACGTCAGTGAACTCGGTTATTTCTTCACTTTAACATAATGATAACTCCATTTCTGACCAAGGTTTCGACATTCAATGTCATTGTTAAGGTGTCGTAGAGTGTCGAAATCATTGTCGGCAGCGGATTTATGCATGAAAGAGTGAAAATCACCACGTTTTGTTAATATTTTATAATAGATTCGCTGACACTAGTGGTGGCAGGTTATAGTGACGCGTAGGGCGCGACGCTTAGTCTCACGTGCCAAACCTTAGGTCGCAAGTTCGGATCCCGCCCATGCAAGTGTGTTTTTTATATATTGTCTAAATATATTGAAATGATCGTAATTGGGGGAACCTGTGATCATGGCAGACACTATTATTACTATGGATATCTCGCATTTCCACCAATTCAAGCCAGAAATGATTTCCTATTTTCTAAATAAGTTAATCACTAGCCCCAGCAATGAATTCAATGGACTGTATTCCAATAAAGAGTATAGAATAGACAGAATGCTTAGTTTTCGTTCCTACCTTTCGTCGAGTCACGCCGAGGTCTTCTCTTCCCCTTGTGATAAGGCCTTTAGATCCGCTCTCAGCTCACACACACTCATAGTGTCCGGCAACCGATTACCCCATCGCCGCGAGACAAGGTCAGTCCCTCGATGCTGACTCCTGTCTCGATAGAGGGAGTTGTTTTAGGTCGGGCGAAAACCTTGAACAGGGTGACTGTATAGAGGAGGCCCAAATCTATCCCATTGAGGGCTGATTTCTGTTGTCACTTCGGTCGCATTTTAATCGTTTTCAAAAATGTCCGCGGCGCGGCGATGAGGGAAATGCGATCCTATTTTTTTCCAATGTTTTGCAGCATAATGTTTGTGATTGTGAGGAATATCATTGAGCTTTTATGAATTTCATAGGTCACTTAATCATGTATATAATTTACGGTTAATACCTCTAATTATACCGTATGTACCCATGAAAATCGGATCGATGTATCCACGAGCGACACGAGTGGCGATTTGTGTAAACCAATTGAAATTTGCGATGCGTGACTACACATTTAAAGACAGACTTCTTATGTAGTATTCGTGAAATTGACACCAATCGGCATAAATCCTCAGGTCGGCTAAATGTGTTGTCACCCACGGTGCATTTCAATGTGTTTACAAAAGTTGCCACTCGCGTGACAGATGGAAAAAATTATCCGAGTTTCAAGGGAAATAAGGTATAAGTAAGGGTGTCATTCAGAAAATTTTCAAAAGTAATTATTTAATTAAAAATGTGTAAAATAAGAAAATAATTTTATAATTGCAAATTTACTTTGGGTCAAGTAATCGGAGTCTCTTTTTTTATTAAACCTTTCATATACGATAGACACGAACGTTGTGGGGGAACGTTTAAGATCGGTGCTCGCGGCGAATGCCGACCAGCCGACCTGGCCAGATCGACCCTGGGTAAAGCCACGCAAGGATCCGCCTAGAATAGGTCAAAGAGCGTTCATTTGAGTATACTGGGTGCAGTACCGAAGCCTCTAAAGCAATTTTTTGGCGCAGCGTTGATCACAAGAGGAAATAATTGAGGGAAGTAAAGAGAGGGCAGGAGTGAAATGAGGTCTTTGGATCCAATTCAATGATCACCACAGTCCCAAAGAAAGCAAAGCCGCCTCCCACTGCAAACAATCATTTTTTTAGAGGATAGCTTTCGCATTGATGACCCAAATAAGAACTCAGAGGGTGAATCTGGGATCCTTTACTGGATTCTTCTTCTTCTCCTTAATTAGCGGGTGAGGAATAACGAACTAGTAGAAGATCGAAAGGCAGACTGCACGCCGACGGAAAGGGTCGTCAGCAAGGTCAGCGGACCTTAATTAAATTTTTTTACCACCGGCGTCAGCACGTCAACGTTGGTAACGAGAAGAACTGCTATGAAGTTCACGAGTTTTATACGCACATATGCCGCTGCAATGAAGAAAGGATGACGTAAAGGAAAAACCGAGAGCTTAAAGTGGAAAACCGAGACAAAAGTGAAAACAAACGATGGCTATATAAACGATGGCCGCTTTTAATTTCTTTAGGCAGGTAAGTCCATAATTTTTTCATTCAAAACAGGTACTCACAAATTTGTGCGAATAGTAAGTCACACTAATACTGGTCTTAGTTCTTCAAAGCGACTCAAAACAATTGATATAAATGAGTTTACTTATTACTAAATAAAAATATATGATAATATAAAATTAATGTATATATTTTAATATTTTATTGATAACATCTTATTAATAAGGTTTTATTGTATTTATATATCTCACCAGTACCATTTATAAAACTTTGTAAAAATAATATAGCACAAAGTTTTATCACGCAAGAAAAGAAATCTGAAGATGAAAATAGGAAAGCTTTTTCCGAAAGCAACAGTATAAAAAAGTGATGGATCCGTGTTATGCCATCCCAACTATAACGATAGGTTTTATCTTTGGCTATAAATAATAATTCAACTAAGGTATGCATGAATGTTAAAAAAAATAGACAAATAGTCGTGCGTAGGTTATACAAAATACATTTTACATATTTTTGGCCACTAATTAGGTAATTTTTGGAAATAGTAAAAAAAAACTTGATGAAATACAAAATAAATTACCTAAAATCTCAGTTTTAACTAAGTTATTCGAGACAAAGCGTGAAGTTTTTAAGTGTCACCTCTTTTTCCCGCTATTCAAGGTGCTTTTAATTATATTACACGACAAGTCTTCACATCAATTTTGTCACTCATTGGAATAACATACAGATCAAAAACTTCTATATGATAAAGTCTAAACGTAAAGCTGTTTTTGGTTTAACTTGTCGCAGACGTTCCGCAGCTCTAATTAAATTAACGTATCGACTTTAAACTTCTTCCACTTTTGCATCTTGCTACCATAGCTGGTTATTAAGCCGACCACTTAGGATCCTAAACAATGGTAGTGAGTTTAACATTGAGACAAACGAGGATGAAGTAGCTCAGTTGTCTAACTACATCCTCGATCTTATCCAAGACCATCAAATGACTTCAACTTTGAGATAGCCTTGACCTCTGAAAGTGTCTCCCTAACAACAGGCCATGTTTTAGCTAGAGTTACGATATATAGTGTGCATCACTTTCAATATTCCGCTTTAGTAAAATAAATTGGATGGAAACATTTTCATCAATAAACGTATATACTATCACTAGCTGGTCCGGGAAACGTTTTTTGGCAATATAAATGATTTATAGTGAATATTTTGGTAGTCAAATAAAATATAACTGACTTTTGTAAGTGTGTGGGGATGTGGTATATGACTCAAAGAGGAATGGAGCGCTTAGAACGATAACGACCTCTAAAAATAACAAAACACCAAACATTAATTTTTCAATTCATTGTATTTTTACTGTCTTAATCAATAATCTTAAAATTACATCTCCTTTACAAATTACGACAAGTGAAAAAATAAACATTTTCAGTATCTTAGAGAAATGGAGTAGGTACACTGTATGTCTAGTAAATCCATCTTTAGCCAACACAAACAAACCTGATGTTTACCCACGCAAAAGTACTGCGCCACGTATAATTGTCCGTGGAAAAAACACGACGTATCCAGAATGTAAGCCGCAAACAGACATCGTTTGGCCTTGAAACTCATTGACTGCCATGTGTCTCAACTAAATATGACCATTATCACTAATTTAAATAGGCAAAAGAAAAAAGTCTGCAGGCATTAATAACGAAATTTACCTGTATTTCTCATTTGTATTATCCAGAGTCCAACCCAGGGACTAATGGGCCGTGCGGAGTAGTGAAAATAATTTTCATCCCATTCTCAGGCCTACTGAATACTATTGGTGTGGTTGCTAGTTTGTTGGCTTCCCACCCGGTGGGCCGGAGTTTAAATCCCGGCAGCGGCAGAGAGTTTTCAGAGACTGCCCGATGCCTGCTTGAGTTTTGTGTGGAGGAAATTTCAAGCGCATCACTCCGTCCGTTGGATGGGACGTTAAGCCGTGGTCCCCTTGGCGCCTTTCGTTACGAGCAGGCTTCTCTCCACCCTTCCTTATCTACCCTTCCCTCTTTGGGCAAATGACCTCAGCTGTTGGTCACCTCCTCCAAATACCATACCATACCCTACTGAATACACGCACAAAATGTAATTGGAATCGGTCAAGTCGTTTCGGAGGAGTATGGCTACAAAAACTGTGACACGAGACTTTGTAAGAGGAGATAAGATACCATAATCTTAATGCAATTTTATGCACGCACCAAAATATAGGATAGATAAGATCACTTCACACGAGTTTCCCAAACACTGTAAACTCTCCCAGGGATAGCTTTCCACAGGATTATTTTCACTGATTTTTATGCTCTTAATCCATACGAATGTATGTTACAAATTTTTTTTCACCCCCTCAGCATTGTTAAATTCAATTTTCGTATGAATTTTCGTGACAGCAAGATTTTTAAGCATTGCCATGTCACCTGTATTTGTCAAAGCCTGTGGCTAATTATTAGGAGACTTCAGCTGAACACTAATATAAAGTGGTATACTACACTGCTTGTAAAAACTTGCTGTGATGCAAAAAAACTTGACTAATCATGAAGTCCAATGGCGATGTTTCATTAAATCTAATGACTCTATAGCTCAAAACTAATGTCATACGATAAAGTTTTAGGATTAAAAGTACCTTTTTAGTGTAAGGCCAAGGATAATATATGTATTTTATGCGTGTAAATTCCTTTTATCAGTGGTCTGGCGAAAGCAATCAATAAAATATATTGCTGAAAAAAATCGGTTATTTTCCCACGGAAATCACTTAAAACTAATTATAAATAAATTCCATTAACTGGATACAAATCTCCTGGACGAACATTGTCTGCCTGGTATCTTATTTCAAGGATGAGAATAGCTTTGAATTATCACCGAAAAAATACAAGAAAATATCATTATTTACCGAATAATTTTTTTTGATAAAATGCTGGCAAAATAATAAAAAAGGAAAAATACCGAGCAATCCACTTCAATTTTATCTTTGACCCGCAATTCAATTTCAATTTAATGTAAGTAAAACTTATTATTCCACAAGGAAGCTCAAGGTATTCCTGAATAGAGGGAGACCGCTTTTTAAATAGAAACTAAATAAGGGACCAGAATTCGTTTCAAAACAAATTCCAAATGAATTATATTTAAAAAGGCTACATTCATCATTTAATTTATTTAAAAATTAATTAAAAATAATTATTACCGTTATCTAGGACCGTTTAATAAAAATCACCATTTACCATCTTTTGAACGATCTTTGACTTTCTAGATTATTCTTTCTATGCCAAAACTCGAGTAGTTTATCTGGAGCGGTTGATAATATTTCTCAACAGATAAGGAGGTGCAATTAAGAAAAGGCTAACTTAAAGAGATATAATTATTATTCTCAATTCATAAAAATACGAAAAAATTAAACGATTCCCTTTTTCATATTTTTTTGATTTTAGCATAAATAAATATTAATTACTACATATCAGAATTAAGATTACTAAATGCTCATCTTCGGACTAATATTTGACAACCTGTTCTTTTATTTAAATATATGTGGAACATTTTGCATTATTCCAATAGACAGTTGACCGTATTCCCTCCAGGATAAGGAACAAATGCTTGCTAAAGGGATGTTGACGGAAATGCCGAAAAATCGTTTTGTTAATCTCCTTCAAAACGAGGAGAGAACATAGCGCGATTCAGCACCTGCGGCCGAAGCCTAACACCTGATATCGTGAATACCTATGGCTAACCTTAAGAGAAAAAATTGTTTCTTTTTATTTCAAATGTATATATAATAATAATAATAATAGAAATTTCCTTATAAATACAAAAGTTATGTGCAAAAATTAGTAAACATCACAAAAAATACCAAAGGCTCATCTTCCGACCAATGCCTGGCTGTTTTTTTTTACTTTAAATACGGAAAATAGGATACCTTTTTCAGAATCATTTGCTCTTATTATACACACTTAATACAAATATATTTTTTCAAGTTCAATTCAAGCATCCGTCAGATTCAATATTCGTACGAATTTTTGTCACAGCGGAACAATTATTTCTCTGGGAAGTTGTTAGGATTCCCTCCTGGAATGTGAATAAAGCTTGCTAAAGAGATGTTGACTGAATGATCGAAAAATCGTTTGGTACAACTCCTCATAAACGATGAGAAAATATAGCGCGATTCACCAAACGCCTGACAATGAGAATACATACGGCTTAACTTAAGAGAAATAATTGATTTCTTTTTAATCACAAATAACGATGGAAATCCCCTTAAAATTGACTTAGTAAAAATATTAGTAAAAATATCACAGTAAATATAACTGATTACTCATCTCTTACTAATATTTGAATTACTGTTCTTTTACTTAAATATGAAACATCGTCAATAATTCCTCCGGACCAGAGGTCTTTAGCCTTTTTTAATGCAAGAGCCAAAAGTCGATTTCACGTCGTCCGGAGGGACACAATGCTCCAAGTCACTTTGCCACCACACCAATAAAATAAAAACAACAACATATAGTTCAAAAGTGCAAAAATCTTTATTGGTTAAAAAGTCCAATCAATCAATGCGATCAGTGGGATTTTATATTTTTGACAAGTGTGTCGATATTTGGTCCACGATACAAAATATTCTTTTGCCACCTGCGGCTTGGGGGCCGCGGTTTGAAGACCCTTGCTCTTTCAGACACTTGACATCATTCCCTCCTGGAGTAGGAAAAAATGCTTGCTAAAGAAATATTGACTTAAAGATCGAAAAATCGTCTGATAAAGCTCCGCAAAAAGGAGGAGAAAACATAGCGCGATTCACCACCTCCGTCCGACGCCAAACGCTTAACATCGCGAATTCCAACGTGCGTCGGTTGCGGTGTATGTGCTTTTGCAAGGGAACCTTTGCCGTGCTCCGGGGGAAATGTGCGGGAAGACCGGTTAAGAGGGGTCCTCGGAGGTCGGGTGAAAGTGTAGTGGCGGTGTGGGAGATGCGGCAAAACGGATAATCGACTTTATTGGAGTTAAATTGGGAGCAGAAGGCCCGTCTATTCCCTCAAATCGCTGGGGTTTCAGGGTACACGAAAGGACACGTACTCGAGGGGAAGCAAAACCACGTAGGACCACGAAAAGGGAATGGGGAGTGGAGAATAGGTGAAAAGGGAAAGGGATACAACAAGAATTAGGGCATAAATAATGATTTCAATCCCTCGGGGAAATCACATACGTAGAATCGCATTAAAATACCCGGTATAGAAGCAGGTTTGTGCTCACGAGAGAGCAGTGAGTGTATGGTCTTAATCATTTAACAGTTATGCCTCCTTGGCTAGCAGAGTGAGGTTCTCATTATATTGTTATGTCCTTCGGAGACCATAAAAAGTTCAAGTCTCCTTGCCTCAAAACATATACCTATTTCTGAATTTTATTATATGAGTCACGATCTTTACAGTTTCAAAACAATGGGTTCTGTAGCCAACTGTTGAAGAAACTATAATTTTACGCATTTGAATGAAAAAAAAATACATTTATCCAAAATAATATTTCATAATCATTTATACGATATTTTTATAATAAAATAAATAAAAAATGTAATGCCCTAAATTTATTAAGGAACTCGAAAAAGGAATGAGAAGAAGATTGGTGAAAATGGGAAAGGGAAACAACAAGAACACGGGCATAACTAATCATTTCAATCCTTTTGGAGTTTCCAATTGCATTAAAATATCCGGTAGGGAAGTATTGATCATAGTTTAGGGTAGACGACATCATATCCTACATTTTTATTCAGTTTAACATTAGCATTTTTTAACGCTGGAACAGAATTTGCCATAACATATCATAGAAATTTGCAGATTCATAATGCATATATCCAAAGCCTGAAACCGCAGGAGTAGAAGGATCAACAACTTTGCTATTTCCACATGGTAATTTATTAAGACCGACAATAAATACCATGTGGAAATAGCAAAGTTGTTGATCCTTTTATTCCTGCGATTATGGATTTCCGACAAGTTACGCCCGCTACTATTAATTATACAAATCCTGAAAGTCTTTGGAAAGAATTGAATGACCATATTTTGATTATTTCATCCAAAAATCCTGGTTTTGTCCTTGAAAATACCTGAAGTTTAGTATTAATCGAAACTCGATCTCCAATCATGCGTATATCAATAGCAAACAATGCCACTACCAATAGTATACCGGAGACCGAAGGACCAGTTTTTACCTACTGATAATGATGATTCTCGGGTTAATTTACTCCGTTAAGTTCTGTCATTTAGATTAGGAAAATTTGGCAAAAAGGTCACTATGTAAATAAACGTTAAATAATGTAACTTTTTATTAAAAAAAGAATACTATACTTCATCATACGAAGCGACTTTAGTTTGGTAACGTAAACAATAATTGACCATCTGGCGTGATAGGGCAAGAAAAGATAAGCAAATGTAAAGCATGCCGGTTGAATAAATTTCAATTGATTCCGTCATACAATGTCCTTAAGATACTATAACTGCTTTAAAATTTTAACAAAATATTTAAGATGTGAAATGAAAAGTTAAATTAGTAAAATTACTTTAAAACCGTTCCTCATGTCATTGAGAACGCTCAACGATTGTTAAATTATCTACACATCAAGCCGTTTAATATTTTTATGTCTAATCAATTTTTTTGTCCAAAATAAGCTCTAAAAGTCATATATTTCACGATGCATGATCTGTAAAAAATGAGGTTAAAAACGAAATATTCCTGGCTCAAAATTTCTCCAAAACTTTTCCTTAAAAAGTAGCAAAAATATGCACTTATGGTTCGTACAGACATTACAATAAAATAATATTTTGGTCCAAAAAGTAGTTTAATTTAAAGATTTTTTATATTTATTTTTCACCTCTTTTCAATTCAGTATAACATCACTTCTATTGGGTAAAAAATGCATATATTCATGTAGAAAAAGGCAAGAAGACATAAAGAAATTATATGAAAGACGATATAGATGCAACCGATGGATTTTGGATTTTTGTTTTAATTTCAAAAGTGTAATGAGAACTCCGATGGTAAATTTTATTTTATACCCAGAGTTTACACTTTTTAGGGTGCCTTACAATCTCGCTATTGCATTATGCTTTCAGACCACTGCTCTCTGATCGATGAATATTCAGCGTGAGCGAGGTAAGACCTCTTTCGTGCCCTCTTAATGCATGACACGATTCCTTAAAAGCAAGCGCGGAGAAGTAGAGGATCAAGAGATTTGAAGGAGACTCTTCCTAATTTTAAGGGCAGATGCAATGTTCTCTTAATGATGACACGGCGATCAAAAACGCGGCCTTGCCGAGGTTTCAGAGTCGCATTTAGAGTCGTTCGATCCCTATAAAATAATTCCTTCGTCTTTTTTTTACCCTCTCTGAAGATTAGCGCATTCTTTCCTTTGCGTCTTTAAGCCATGGATTATCCTCGCGATGGGGTCTTTTTACTATGGTCATTAGGTATCGAATGACCCTTTAGACTCACATTCATTTATATCTACGAGTACGGAACATATTGAGAAGTCTTAAAGAGTTAACGAGTTTCAACAGAATTTTCAGCACACTTCGACGACTTTGTGAAGCATGAAAATCATTAGAATAAAATTTAGGTGAAGTGTAGGTACTTAAGACGCGCAAATTAGACTTAACTCACGAATTGCGCCAATCTAATATATAAAGAGGAATACCTTTATTGATTTTCTTTATCTTTTCCTTCATGTACCTTTTTTTGCCCTATTTTCTTTTTCTTTCACGCAATATTGCTGTTTTCTTAATGTTATGGCTCTACTACAAATACAATTGTAATTGCTTGCTGTAAATAAATAATTCCCAGTCAAAACACATCTTGGTATGCAATCGCTATATGTTGCACATTTTATTTGAAATTATTAGAAAAATATTTCATTAGCCTTTACGGCGAAATCTAAACGTTTTCGCGAAGGTTTCTATTGCATTGTAGGCAATTGATCTTCTAAGATGATTAAATTTAATATGTGTTTTATTTGGTAATCAACAGTTTTGATAATGAAAACGTATTTAAGCAATTGCTTAAATAGCAAGTAAAGATGGATTCGTTGCTAAGGTAAAATACTAGTTGACTGTATATACATGTGTATTTTCATATTATCCTAAATGGCACTTTGACAGATAGCTGAAGCATAAATATCTATGCCTAATATTTATTACTCTTATTCACAGTATCACTCCCCATTCCATTTTTTGCACCTCTTATGAAGTCAAACATCTACACTCATTACCCTCGATGGTGTTAAGGCATTGAAAACGTTGCTCTGAAAACTCAAATATTAGCAAAACATCTTACAACGGGAATTTATGCTTAAAAGAAAATTAAAAATTCTCATTTTATGTACGTGATAAAAATAGCACAATCACATATCATCCTCTGCATGTACATCACTTCAATTTAAGTCTGAAAGCCAAGAAATAAGTTGTGACTAGTTTTCATAGATTTGACGAAATGGCGATTTTAAATACTGGGAGAAGCATGGATCAATATTGCAATGCATATAACTGCTTCGACGGCGAAATAGTTCACATAATCTTTCAATATTAGGTACGAAAAATTACAATTCATTTTGTATGCAAACACTTAATAATTAGTATATTAATAACTATTATGATGGAGGATTTCCATCTCACTGCAATGTGATGAACTAAACTTACTGGTACATCTTTATTCTTAGACTTTTCATATGCTTATTTTCATTCATAAAAGGAGTGTGATAAATCTTCCTTACATTAGAACGTTAAAGGGCGCGTTGGTTCTTCTCAATGTGAAAGGTTATACATTGGACTCACAAGCATTTTTTGCAATCCTTGAATAAAACTCTATCCACTCAACATATTTCTGCTAAAACGATTCCTGTGGGCTTCTTGGGAAAAAATTATCCCACCTACATCGAAAGCTAGGCTAACTCATCCAATCCTTCGTCTCTGTCATTTCAAGGTTTTTGAGAGCGGCTTTCTTTGCATGTGGGTGGTGATATTACGTTAAAAGGTATCCATATGGAAAGGATGCCTTTCCTCAAAAGAAAAAACGTTTGAATATGAAGGAATTATGCGACCATGATAATTGATGCCAACGACCTATTTCTTTGACTAAAAATATTTTTTTTCCTTTCACATCCAGGGGAAGGCGAGGGATGACTATAAATCATGGAAATTCTCAGAAAATTCTGATTATATTTATGGTTAAAAAAGTTTTCGCTAATACCGAATTAAGTAATGAAGTATCGGCCAATTCAAATAAATATTACGCCATGCACATGTAAACCCTATACAGATTCATATGTTAATTTTATCGAGTCTCAATGAAGATCTAATTGGCATAACATGCATACCTTTTCCTGAAGCCAGCGCGAATGAAGTAGAATTGTGGATTTTATAGATAATGGAAAGATTAAAAATCAAGATGATCCATTTTTTTTACAGAACATGGGTGATGGATGTCTACGATTAAACTTCAGAAATAAATTAGTAACTTTATGACTATTATGCCATGCGTCACATATTTGCACTTGTCCCCAAATTATCTGCATACGAGCACTTAAGACGATTTTCAATTTTTCCATGCAACACAAAGACTGAATCAAATATAGATCATGGGGAACAATGTTCCTTCCTCAGAATTGTTAAAATTTTCGTAACCCTAAATAATACTGCTCATACTACGGAAAAAATTAGCTTTGAAGGTTACAATTAGATTTACCACTTAGGAACAGCAATGCAACAGAAGCCTAGGCGTAAAGTACTGATGAAATAGAGGGTGTAATAATGTAAACACTGGTTTTCACCAATTTAGGTCGCCGATTCCTTTGAGTCATCCTCCCCTGAGATGGAATGCGGCAAAACGCAGGCTAACGAGGGAATGGGATTAATTCGTAATCAACGCCCCCAGAGAAATTTCAACAGATGCGTAATTCAATTCATTGACGCATGACAAATTTCTCCCTGGGGCAACTTCATTCATCATCTACAAGCAGCGGGTGGCATGAAGGCTTGAATGTTGGAGCAAGTGGCCATTCCGGTGCCCCTTACGTGCCTCGCATCTTAAACCAAATAGATTTGAACGTATTTTATTAAGAAAGTAATATCAGTAAGACAGTATGAAAATGAAACTAGTATGCTAGTGAACAAAATATACAAATCGTAGAGTAGAGATTCATGTCATATTAAATTTATTCCCTTATACGTTTTGGAACATTCCACTTAAATCGATAAAGACGCTTTGCTTTCATCGTATTTTACTCTTTTCATTTTCTATACTAAATTGGTTAATGCTACCTTCAAGCTATACAGGAAATCCATCTTACCTTCCTTCCATGACTCCACATAATGCCATTATGAAAACCTACATTTCGTATCATAGTTACCCTTTCATACAATATCTTCCTTTTTTAGCATTGATTATCTATTCATAATTCCTCTGCACCATTTATTATAAGTTTTCTTTCCAACCTCGAACGAAGGGTTCAGGTAGTTTAAAATGCCTCCTAAGGCTAAATAGAACTTCTCACTTTACCATAATTCTCTGGTTCTTTTTTTTTCCTTTTCTTTTTAACTTTTCCTTCACAAATGAAAATCTAGTTCTATTAAAATTTCAATCAACAAAACAGTTAATAGTAATGATTAGCGGTCTCGTAGAACGATAAATTTATTCCAAATATTGTAGTGTTCAATGACTATAAACTGAAATAAGTATTTTTTTATTCATACATTCCTAAGTCATGTGCAATGATTAACCCAACCCCAGCTTATGCTCAAGAGGAGGATGATGGATCGCCTGAGCGGGACTAATCCGAGAATCAACAGTTCCAACCTCAAGGATCACCCCAGCGGCTTGCAGAGACTGATGTCACGGAACCAAGGTTACAGGACACAATGATTAGCAATGAGGTCGTGCCTACTCACATGACTTGACATTCTGAACTACGATATTTCTCTAATTTATATTTTCTTCACGTAATTTCCCTCCTTGGAACTTCCAAAATTGCCTTCGCAACAATTATTTCCACTTAGAATAAATAAAAGCCCACAATTTGTTCAATAACGTAGTACATGTGATGACATAGGCAAGGGATACCACAAATAAAAACTTGTTTTCTCGTTTTTATTCCCAATAAGGAATCCCTTTGATACAAATATAAAAAAACTCTCTCTAACTATAATGATAAATTAGTGATTCATAATTTTGACTATTTACCGCCCAATAATGATGAGTTACCTCAAAAGTAAATTGTAGGCATCATTGCCTGCCAGGAAAACATCATGCTACTGGATTGGATAACGAAATTACTGGCATTAAATTGAAAAATTTTCTATCCTAGTGTTAGTAGTGTTAATGCATTTATTTTTGAAAACTTAAAATGCTATTGACTTTACTCAATCATATGTATTGAATGCAGTGATGAATTTTGTTGGAAATGACCTTTTTAGGATAAAATGTATCGTAAAAGTAACTAATTTTAGTATAATATTGCATCATTAATCACAAAATATCTAAAGCTCTATGTAAGCACGAAAGGTACCAAATGAAAAAGTATTAGTCCTTCACGACTTGCTTAGAAGTTTCAAAACAACTTAAGCTTTGATCTTATAATCTAATAATGTATTGTCAAACTTTTTTTTCTGAATTTTTTATTCATTACGTTCTTGTTTGCTAAATTATCAGTGCTGAGACAAAGTTAATTGTACTTCATCTGTGTTGCTCTTCCCTGTGGTTGAATCGGCACAGCAAAAACAAGATTTTTCGCAGAGGAGCACTGGAGTCCCACGCATGAATAGATATAAACTCTCATTTTCAAGCTGTAGAGAATATAAATTCCTTCCTTTTCCCAACAACATTCCCCAATAAAAATTTATATTCATTAACAGGCTTGTGGCGGGTAGCATATATTTTTTTAAACCCTACACGAAAGGCACGTATGGCGATCTTCTTTTCCTCATCGCGTCTTACTCCGGGACTTGAATAAGGAAAATAAGGGGAGAGGGGGGGAAGGAAATGTTGGTTTCAGTAGCCGAAATTCTTCCTTATTGCTATTCAAGCCCGTCGTCACATCTCCGAGATGCGGAACCATATAATCCCATTTTTAAAGCCGGATCGAAAACGAAACCAGATGGTTCCCTCGCCGACCTACATTTCTTCGGCCCTTTTATTGCAGAATTAAGCTGAGTTTGTGCTCCTTGAGAGGAGAGAGGAAATGGCGCACGTTTATGGTCCACAATCCTTTTCCTCACACCTGGGAATGTCCTAGGATAGTATTCTAGGCCTTGAATCGACTGCCGTTTCACCAAAGATCGTGAATACGGTGGACTGGTTTAAGTACTTCATCCATGACTGGGCAGCCCCCTCAGACATAAGATCTTATTTTTATGGGAACACTCTTCAAAGGGGCCGATTTTTCTCAGCGTTGAGCTCGATCGTTCAAATGAGCAAAATGAACCATGAAATTGTTACAACACAAGTTGAGGCAATTGTTTGCTTTGAGTGTAGTACTTCACTTTTGCATAGACTTTTGCGTTACATTCTTAAAAAACCCTTCCGAAATCATATTTGGTTGAATTTTAAATGCAAAAATAAGTTCACCGTAAAATATTTTAGCTGGAAGTCCAATTAAATATTTTTATACCATAAGAATATAATCTATAAATGATTTTGGCCAAAAAAACAATTAATTTTTATAGGAAAATGTTTTTGACAAGAAACTTTCGCTCTAGGTCTCCCCTCAATGAGTTAAATTTAATAGTATTGTTTAAAAATTAATGTATACCTGTGCTTCCATTAAGTTAACCAAAAAACGTACACCCTAGTGAATGAAGATCGAGGTAAATGCGATTAAATTGACACTTAAAAAATAAAAATTGACAAGTTAGTAGGAATGCAGGAACGTATTTTCATCAAGAATGAATAGATCCGTATTTCAAACTTAGTTAATTCATCCTAACATTTGGCCGACCTTATCTTGTCTTCCAGCTTACTGTTTTTGGCGACATACGATTGTGGTAGAGGTGATTGCGGTTCATGTATCGAATCACTTTTAAAAAGTTTTTCAATGGAGTGGGGAAGTAGTAGTGTCGCATTGAATGCAGTAAGCATAAATATTTGGACAGTGAGGCTTAACATGCGGCCAATGCCGTAAAACCTCCCCCAAAATCATCCGTACCCATCCCACCCACCCCAGAACCTTGATTTCATTGAATGATCCCGTCTTTCCATAACAAATACTGAGGTTTTTCCCTTTTCACCCTTCCAGGCCTCTATCTACTGTATCACCAACTTGACAGTCACTTATCTAGTAAAATTGGTTGATATAGTAACTCGCGATCATTGAGCAGTAACTGAAAACATTTTAAAGTGGGAGGAAATAATGCTAGAATCACAGAATTGGAATGATATTTGCATATCTTTCCAATAATATCCATATGCCAAATATTCACCTTATCGGCGGCAATTTCGCGTTCTTTTTGTCTCTCGTCGTTCTCATAACGTTTCGTTTTTTCCTCAATCATCCAGCTCCCTTTATTTCTAGCGCCAATTATGGTTGCTCGGAAAAAAGAGAAGGCCATATCGATACCTCCACTGCAAAAACGCTCAACAATCGCCCACCGGATCAAAACCGCTCATCTAGTAGCCCAACAATACGAATCCGCTCAGCTGGCAGTGTCCAGAGCATAAAAGCTCACTTCCATGCTCGGAGAATAGGAGATGAGCGTTTATAATTCGGACACTACCAGCTGAGCGAATTCGTGTTGTTGGACTGCAAGATGAGTGGATTTTATTCGGTTTGGACGTTTTTGCAGTGGATATATCGATATCATTGTATATTTGACGAATATGAATATCGTTAACTGCTACTATTGAAATTATGTATGTGAACATTTTTTCGCCAGATCTCAAAAAAATAAATGAGAATGCCATGTTCATTATTTTCTTTTAATATTGTACTATATATTTTCTTGTGCCCTTTCAATCATTCATTGATGAGAGTGATTAAAAGTGGAGATACTATTACAACATCATTCGATGCTTACAACTCGCTTTTTTATCATAGCAATAATGATGGAAATGATGATATAATAATAGCGATATTTAATACTTCATATTAATTACAAACAAAAGTATATACAAAATGAAAGGATATTTGGGTAATGTAGAAGACGTACCAGTATTTAGAATACAATCACTATGCAATAATCTTCCATGCATTGGTTTATAAATAGTGGAAAATAGGACTTGTACCAATATTAACAAAAATAATATCTTTGACCATACATAAAATTACAATTATCAAATTTGATTTAACATAGTATTTCTTCAATTTTATAACAAGCGGCCATTTTTTTATAAATTTAGAAATACACGAAGATTTACCGCTCTTTTTACTCAATTAACGGCTATTCACGATGTTGTTGACATTAGTCCCAATGTTTATGAAACTATTTCTGAACAATGACCATTTCGACCTCCGTAAGGGTATCAACACACCATGAAAATGCCACATGCCACTCACAAAAAGTTAGTCATTACAGAAACTGTAATTTACCAATCCAAACTATGCATACGCAATCCCTCTGCTGTGCTGATGGTCCCTCCTCTCCATCAACCCTCTCGCTCCTGATTTCTCTTTATCACCCCCCCCCCTACCCACCCTTTGCCGGATTTTATTTTTTATTTCAATCCCCCACTTAAACCCTCGCCATACTAATTAAGCCACCCATCAGTCACTCAGAGGGACCGTCTCAAAACCAAACCTTACTACTCCCCACCCTCCTTACCCCATGCCCAAAAATAATTCAGATGGAGATATTTTCGGATGGGAGAGTTCTCAGTGGCAGTTTTTTTTCATCCCCTTCTTCCACATCATCTCATCCTCTTCAACTCATCTTCCTCCCCTTCTGCGTTTTTTTCTGTCGTGACTGAAAGGAAAGATCAGCGGCTAATCACCGTGAGGTTTCGCAGAGATCATTGGGGGTAGCAAAAACGAATTGGGATGATAAATCAAGGCTGCTCGTTCATAAGGGAGGGGCATTTATTTGGAATATCTATTTAATATGCTTGACTGAAGCTTTTAAGTTTGTTTTGGAGCAACAATCCGGGAAGTTCCTTCAATGTATAAGCAATGTCTATAAACATCTCTATGTTAATGATTAGAAATCTATTCCAAGAGAGGAAGTCAATAGTTTATATTTCTGAGAAATAATTGAGTTTCTAAGAATACATCAACTTGGGTGCAAATTTCATGTTGTGGATTTATTGTTTATTTATATATCTTTTGCCCAAAATTGTTACTCTAAATCCAGTCAGAAGTGTTCGTGTACTAAATTTTGGCTATTTGGTCATTTTCTATGTTCTTGTGAAAATGAATAAGTTTTAAAATATTAAGGTAAAAAATTTGCATAAAGCTAAAATTTGGAGAAAAATAATCATTATCAATTTCTCCAATTCCTCGTGAATGATAGATAATAGAATAATTTGTTAACTTTTTGAGGGATGATGATTAGGTTTTTCAAGAAGGAACACTTACATAGTGACTAAGTGCTCATGCTAATTATCTATGTTCTCTTTAGAATACTTAACAGTGTATTAAAGCATTCAGTCCACATCCTACGAATATCAAAGGCAATAACATCTTTAAGTGGTCCTTTCTGTAATATTGTAAATACCTATGGTTACTTTAAGATCTTCTTAATGCACTGAATGGTTGAGGTGAGGTTACTTTGTAGGATTTCATTTTAAGCTATGGTAAAAAATTTCTTCCTACACATTAACTTTTACTTTCTGTTAATTTTGATTACACATTATCACTTAACCGGTAAAATCGAAAATAGTCGTAAGTTAATTTATAGGAAGCAAAGTTTTTTCCCAACTTAAAAGGCTGAGGATCGATTCATGATGTCTAGTTAGCGTAAATCAAAATATCATAATGCCGTACTTAAATGAAATAAAAGAACCCTGAACTGCAAGTCTCACGGTGCCATCAACTCAATTTAAGTGAGCGGTGATATTTATTTATTTTTACTTTAAACTGTAAATAGCTAAAAGAGCAAGTTTGTTAACGCGACCTCTCTTTCTCTTGCCTGTACCGAATTATAGGCATAGACATAGCATTTTTTATGCCACGCGTCAACCAACATATTAAAACAAATTACAGTCAAATGGTGCCAAGTTCCACTTTTGAATGTGTGAATGCAAATTTTACCTTCACATAATTGGCAGACACTATGATACTCTCTGCAAAACATTATTCAGTCAAACTCTTAGGTAAAAAAGGGTACGTACACACTTCTTTGATATCCCTGCATGATTAATACTTTGCGTGCTACGGGCGTAATTAAATGCCACCTGAATTACTTCCATTTTTTCCACGAGTGTAATACAACACAATCTGTCTTTCGATAAATTGTAGTTCGCCATTTCCAAACAAATAGGTACTAACCTGTAAACAAACAAATGACGAAAACCAAACCAAAATGTATGCTTATAAGTAATACCGAACACCTATACCTCGCATTAATGGTTGGTTGTTAAGAAATAATACAAAAGTATTAAAAATTGTTAGCACTGTGGTTCACATCTACAGTACAAAGGTAGGCACGGAAAGTGATTATCAAAGGAAATATTCGATCGATGAATTCGATTTACTCCTACTATAAATGTAGAAGTGAGGGTATACAGATAAATAGTATGGTAAAACTAACCCCGTGAAGGGTGAGAAAAGGGATGAACACGGTGGGAAAAAGATGGTTGGAAAATATGGTTGATGGAAAAGAGGGACCTTGGACACGGAATAGGCATTCGGGTGCGAAGATGGTTAGGATGAGTGGGTGGTAAAAAGTGATTGCGGTTCATATATCGAATTATTTGAATGATAGTACAATTTTAGCCAGTGTAAGTTTTATCAAAGCTGTGGGCACTGAAGAAGTGTGCGAGTTCTTGTATCTTCTTCGGCCAGGTTATAGCTTATGGATTCACCAGATTGCGGACATTATGAAACGGCTCTAATTTTGTTTTGGCTATTTATGATGGCTGAAAAGGTAAATGCGGTTCACATATCGAATTAATTAAATTGTTGTTCAATGGCGTGGAGGAAATACTAGGAACATATGTTCTAAAAGTATGACCACACACCTTTTTGCCAACCTTTCATGGTTAAGTAAATGATATATCCGCTTTGTGAACCCGATTTACTCTTGATTTAATAGTAGGAGCAATGGTAGAGTGACATATATGTACTTAAATACTCTCTTAATGGCGTTAGGAAATACTAGTGTGATGCAGTGTCTTAGAGTATAGGTAGATAGTATGGGATAGAAAAGCAGTAGTAGGTAATATATATAACCTGACCTCCAAGACTCTGGACATTTTGACCCCTCGCGCTTTTATTTCTCTGCCCTAACTAAAATTTTCCGAATTCTGACCTGAAATTCCGTGACTTTTATTCATTTTTGACACAAAATAAGGCATTTCGATTAAAATAGTTCTAGAAAATAAAATAGTACACGTTAAAAAAAAAACGCGAGGAGTCAAAATGACCCCATCGGCGGTTCTAGTGTTAAACATACAGGGGGATCGGGTTGGTGTGGTGGCTAGAGTGTTGGCTTCCCACCCAGCGGGCTCGGGTTCAAATCCCGGCAGCGGCAGAGAATTTTCAAAGACTGGCCGATCCCTGCTTGAATGTTGTGTGGAGGACATTTCAAGCGCAACACTCCGTCCGTCGGATGGGACGTAAAGCCGTGGTCCCCTTGGCGCCTTTCGTTAAGAGCAGGCTAATGCCGACGCCGGGTTTCTCTCCACCCTTCCTTCCATACCCTTCCCTCATGGCGCAAATGACCTAAGCTGTCGGTCGCCTCCTCAAAATACCACTACTACTACTACTAAACATACAGTTCAAGAGAAGGAAAAAATCTCTATTTATGGAAATACTAGCATTAACACACTTTTTTTGTGACCCTTGCTTGGTTAAAATGAAACGTACGCTCTGTGAACCAGATTTATTCCTTCTTTAATAGGAGGAGTAATGGTAGAGTGACAAATAGTAGGGAAAAACCATCCCCATGTGGGTGAGAAAAGGGATGATCTTGGAGCTGGGTGGTTGATGGAAAAGAGGGACCTTGGGCGCAATGAAGGGACTGGGGTGAGAGGGTGGGCGGGGCGCGGACGGGGGTGGGTTTGAGGCATTGGCCGAATTAAGACTCGCCTCCGCCCTCATCATCATCAACCCGAACCCCGGCGATCGCGGCTCACCGAGCCCCGGGTCGTGGATTTGGTAGATGCGGTGACTCTCCCTCTCTCCCTCGCCGGGGTTTTGCGGGATGGAGGCTTGAGTGAACGACCTTTCCATCCTTGAATGAAGAAAAAAGAGAGTTCCTGGTGGAATGGAGGGGAGTAAAAAATAAGAGCCACGCAAGAGGAGCCCCATTTCCAAAAACCCGCATTCTAGCTGGGTACATTCCTTTCTCCACAGAATCCCAAACTCTCCCTTTAACTTCTCTTCAATCTGCATCGCATCCATCCATCTTGCGTCTAGTATAAAATAGAATGCTATTACTATTTTTTTAATGCTGTAAAAATGCGTTCAAAAGCTATTGCGCCCCAAGATAATCGATTATAAAATTATGACAGAACAAGTAAAAGAAAAAAGACCTATGCTTGTACTGATATTGACTAGGTGAGTTGAAATACCTAGAAAATAATCGGTGGATGCATTTTTTCCGGCTCTTCTAAATGCAGTAAAAAATCCTGAAAATCCCTTGTAAATTCGAAATAATGGGTTATAAAATTATGGAAGAAATGTAAAAAGGAATTTGACCTCTCCTAGTAACTGGTAATGACTCAGTGAGCTGAAACGCGTAGCTAATACTAACATAATCGGTAGTAAAATGTATTAATTCATTTATGTTGAGTTCTACTATAACTCTGCTGCATCTGTAAGCCAGATATTTGGTTATACCTTATGACGTTAGCCGGAACAATACCTATTGAGAAGGGTACATATGAAAAGACAAATCCCTATTCACAGCATCATGCTGGTAAGTAATGCTATTCTTTTTTAATCTCTTCTAAATACAGTAAAAATTCCATTAAAACCAATTCAAAATTATGGGTTATACAATTATGACAGAAAATGTAAAATAAAAACAATCTTTACTTCTTGGCTGATAATGACTTTGTGAGCTGAAACATGTAGCTCACCGTTTCATCATCATAAAAAAGCGTAGCTCACATTGTAAAAATCGGTGGCTGAAGGCATTCATTTATTTACGTTAAATTCTACATTATCGCTCCTCCACCTATAAGCAAGGTTTTGGGTTAAAAATACAGATTTAAGGCGGAAGAATACCTAGTGAAAGGGTTACATTTGAACAGAGAAATCTCTATACGAATTTAATGGAACATCTAGATGAAAACTGGAGGGTATCAATTATTTCATGAGGTTAGTCTCACCTCTCCAGAAGGATTAAATTTTAGTTGTAAGGAAAATTCATTTTGTGTCACAGTCACTCACTAATACATTATCTACAAAAACAGTCCACATTCCTTTATCTCTCACAGCTGTATTCCATGAGTATTTCTCTTAATAATAAAAGTTGATGTAAAATTGACTCCAGTATTTACAAATTTGTGTCACTAAATTAGACAATATACCCTAAGATGTAAATGCTGTATTTATTTTAATTGCATTAATGGATTATATTTGTACAATTATACCACTACCTGCATTATAGAACTATATCAAGAAATACCCCATCAAATACGATTACCCTTTCTATAATCAGAATCGTTTTTACAGTCATTTGTAAATTGCACAATAAAAAACAGTTTATGAAGCCCTCCAAATTACAATGGCCGTTTACATTCATTCTAGAGTGTGGTCTTAGCTGTCTAAACAAACCAAAGTGTGCAAAAAAAAAGTTAGGGTTGCCTTGAAGTTGAAGTAAAGACTGAACAGTTGCTTACGGCTGAATGCAAATGAGATATCCTAATACCAACCGTAAATGCTAAGCATGCAATGTAACGTTAGCAGACTCATAAACATGCCTTTAAACGTAGTTTACAGCTTTGACTTTTAAGCTTGCAGGATTTGTAATTCAAATTTAAGTTTTCCAGCAATATCGCTTAAATTTTGTATTTTCGTTAAAAAAATTTATACTCGAGTCTATAGGAATAGAATTGAATTTTATGTATAAATCCTGATACATGTTATGTTCCCAGATTCAGCATAATTCGTTTGGTTATCTATCAGGAGGTTGCTAGGTAATCAAGAGCTCATTGAAACCCTAACCACTGTATTATTCATGCTCCCCATAATATTGCGCTCATTTTCTTGGGATTGCCTTGAATTTAGCCATTCCATGAATAAAATATTGCTATTTTAAGTCAAAGAGTCAACTAAACTCCTCTTGCAACTCTTTAGACCTCTCCACCAGTCTTAAATGCACAGCATGTAATTACCAGACTTTTAAATATGCTTTTAAACTTAATTTGTAGCTTGAACCTTTAAAAAATAATTCCAATAAAAGTTTTCAAGCAATATCGTTAAACTTTAGCGCTATCTTCTTTATACAAGCGAATATTTGATTCTATAGGAATACGTTCTAAGTGATGATGAGCATGCAAAAATATTTTTTGTGTAAAATAAATTCTGCTGTTTTTTGGTATTTTTCCTGGCCCTAAGTCAGTATCTGCGTTATCTAGTTGGTAACTAGGTAACCAACACTAAATTAAAAGTAGGTTATTCATCCACCTGATAGTACTATGTTCACCCTAAAAGCTATCCTTGGCAATACGCTGAATCAAGCCATTCCATGAATAAAATAGCGCTATTTTGAGTCAAAGAGTCAACACAACTCCTTTTGCAACTCTCAATTTATCCTTCCACATTCCCTAATCACTGCACACAGAATAAGCACCCTAAAACCTTTGCTTCCCCCTTTCCCTGTGCCACTCTGATGGCACTGAGCTAATGATTAATCACTCCGCAGCCGCCGCAAGATGTGAAATTTTCCGAGTTCCACCGCTAATCCCAGCTTCCACGCGAGAGAGAGGATCACGGATTTTGGAGCAAACAGTTGGCGAAAAGCAAGGAACGCACGAGTGGGCCCGATCTTAACGTGCTTATGAATTCCAATCACCAGGCTCGAGAAAGGGGGCCTTTATAGCACACGAGGCAATGGGGGTTCACGATTCACCAATTTATGCATAGAGAGAGTCTCATTTCATATAAGCCGGGGGTCATCAAAGGAAATGATACAGGGAACGCGATATGATTGCGAGGTGGAGGGAGAAATTCTACTTTTGGCCACTTCACTATAATAGCAGCAAATAACTCTTTCCCCGTTACGTTAACATTTTTCCTTCATGGCATTGCTAATATTTAACAATAATAAAAATAGTAATAATAATAATAAATATAATGATAATAATAGTGCCTCATTCAATCCATCAAGGTCTTCAAACTATTGGACTGCCGAAAAACTTGTTATTTACCATACAAAAAGCAGCAATTTTAAATAGTTTCCGGGTTGTCAGAAAATTTTTCAACACAGAGTAAAAAGACGAGAGTACTTGGTGATATCCGTACCTCGCCTAAAACCAGCAAAATTGCTGGGAAAATATATTTAAAATAATAATAATAATAATAAAGTTTATTGTCCGTGGGATAATACATTAGCATGTAGTCATCAGAAGTACATACAATACACAAACTTGGTCTAGTCAATTACATTACAAAATATACAACTTGGTCATATCAATTACATACACAAAAAAGAAGTGCATTAGGAAAAGTGCATCTATATTGAGAACAGCAAACAATGCATAACCTCAAAAGCGACACTTTATATATTCACCTACATCATAAAAAAAACGTTTCCTCAGGATATTTTTACAGATTATTTGAATTTCTTCTACTAACATATGCTTAACATATGCCCGGGGTCATCAAAAGAAAACAATCCACGAGACTTGATATGATTGGCGAAGGGGAAATCTAAAATTGGTCATTTATTTAAGATGTAAGAAACTCACTCTTTCCCCGCTATTTTAAAAATTATCCTTCATAAACTTGCTAAGATTTTATATAAGTTGGAGGTCATTAAATAAAATGATACTGGGGACGCGATATGATTATGAGATGGAGATAAAAATATACACACGGCCATTGCTTCTTTTCTTTTCCTACCTCGGTGGCGGTAAGTCCTCGTCTACCAAAAAAAGGACACGGATTCGAATACCGTCTTGGCAGGTAGCCCCCATCAAGGGTATGGTTGTTTGTGCATGTGTAATTCTTGGTTAAACCCCGATGTAAAATACCGTAACTTAATAAATTAATAACTTAACTTTTGTGCATATGCAATGAAACTTTTCTAGAAATCTTTCCAAATTCATTAGCCATTAATTTTACAACATAATAAAAATAATACATTGATGGCCATGTATAAATTGGCAACAATAATAAATCCTGATTGTTGCGTGAGATATTTTGTTAAATTCATCACTTCATGTCAGTCAGCAAGAAAGATGGAATGTAGTAAGTGCTGCTTTTGATGGTACAGAAATAATAATAAAATAAAAGACTCGTCTAACAGCGTGTGGAGCGGACGACGATAGTGGACCAACCCTCCAGAAAACCTTATCCTTCACCAAACGGCAAGACATCACGGGTTCTGTTTTCGCATTGCATCATTCATGAGCATTTTTATTTTCCTGACATTTGTCAAGCGTAAGACTAATGTCTTTTTGCCCCTTTACTTTCGTCAGTTTATCCTCCCGCTGGATTTTTTCCTCCTCTATTTATCATCTCTGCCCAGTTTCTCTCGTCCGCTGCCAGAAATGCCACCTAATTGAGGTTTTGTATCTTGTTTCCGGTGATTTTCTCAGCAGGGACATGGGAAGTATGTTGTTAGTAATCAGGGGTATCTGGAACTTAAGAAGCCACGAAAAAATAAGATATTTTGCACATGCCCAGCTCGCAGTACCATTTTCAATGTGACGATAAATAAACTTCAAAAAACTATGCGAGTTATAATTTTTTGACGAGAAAAAATAAAGTTCCTCTTATAATAATGCAGTCAGGTGTGGACATGAACTAAAAGATAGGCTGTATATGTTATCATTTAAATAAGGGCCGTTAGGATAGGTAATATTATCCTTACATTTTGGTAAAAATTGTGACATATAAATAGTGTAACATAAATAATACGCAAAAATTGAATATTTCTGCGAAACTGTTGATTTTGCTTAGCTAGCGGATGAGTCACACGATGCACCTTATTCAAGTTAGGAATGGTAGAAGTAAATACATCACTGTGGTCTTCTCTCCTTTATAGAGATGCTCTAGAGATTTATGCCATCAATACAGTAAAATTACGAATTAAAAGACTAAATTAATGACCAGACAAAAGTTTGGTCAACTTTTATCAAACAACCATAATGTCTTTAAACAAAATAAAAACTTAATGTCATTCAGAGCGAGAAAGTCTTACTGAATTTCAATGGAAATAAAGTTATTTTTTCTTCAAAATTATCGTATACAAGAAGACATCATGGTTTTGGAGAAATGCTACGCATGAATCGCATGTAGTAAGAAGTGGTTTAATCCACCCAAAACAAACATTCGGAAAAAGAAGGCTCACTCTTTATATCCTCTGTATAATATATATTTCAGGCTTTTACCGTGAAAACAGGCATGAATTACTCTATTGCGACTTATTACACGATAAATTGGATGGGAAAATAATACCAAACGTGGAGTAAAAGAAATGACGCTTATTTTTTTAGAGCTAAAGGTGAGTAGCACGTTCATACAATTACACATGGTGACATCGCTTTCTCTTTTTTGGGTTTCGTTTTTTTTGTCATTCCAACCAAAGCGATACAATTCATTCCGCACACCAGACTGACGATGATCTATTTTTCTCCGAGGATCACAAACGAACTGACATCCAGATTGCGAGCAGATCGTTGGCCATACAGTGGCCGTAATTGCCCGCAGGTAATGCTGATGGCTGAAATATTTCCTCCTCTCTTTCTCCTCTTAAAACATTTTTCCACACTCGCGGGTAATTTTCTTCATTTTGGAGAACAGAAAACACGGGTCCGCAAACGCTACAAGAGCGTGGACATTCATGAACGAGGAAAACAAATGAATCAGCCATCATTCCCATCATAAAAGCATAATTTCAGCGCGCACGCAGATCGTGCGTTCGTATCCTGTTTTTTGGCCGGCTTATCGAGTGAGACAAATGGTAGGAACGCAGGGAAAAAAATAAAAATATACGCTTAATCATCAGCGGCAATCGGAAACGATACCTCACACTTAACGAGGCTCCTCTTCGTCACACGAATGGAATTCTGTCGTGAGGTTGTCCGGAATGCCATCTGGTGAATGAAGGGAAAAACGAATACTCGGTGAATGGAAGGATCAAAACGTAAGGTTGGAATTGGAGAATAAATGCAAAACCTAGAGAAGAAAATAGAGAAATGACGCCTTTTTTGCTTCCGCAGGGAATGGTACGTTATAAGAGAAAATTCACTTTAAAACAAACAATATGCCCATAGTTAGCACAATATTTTTCCCAAAAATATCAGCTCCATGATTCAGTATGGGAAACTTAATTATTTGAATCTGTATCGCATACTTGGTTTGATCCTTGATTAAACTATTCAGTTTGAACAATTTGAAGCTGCAAATTTTTTTATACTTACTTGGATAGAAATTGTTGATACTTAGCTGAAAATGGACCTATCCTCCCCTTTATATCAATGCTACGCATTTTTCATTTTTCCCATCCGAATCTAAATCAATACCCGAAAGAAGATAAATCTATTCACATTAACATGAAACAGAATTTCTAAATTTAATTGTTTTTTTACTTTCCAGGCCATTTTCTTAGAAAAATCACATTGGCGATAAAAATTTAAAATAATAAGATTAAGTTTTTCCCTTGGTCAGTGACTTTTGCAGACGTAACAGTATTTCAACGTGAACGTTGGTTTGGTAAGGTATGGTTACAGTCCACCTCGAGGTCATCAAAAGATAAATAAATGCATCACAAGCATTAAACGGGAGCCAGTTCCTTTATGTGACCTAGTAAAAAGATTGTGTTCGTCTAGCTACGAACTTGGGACAATGAGTGTCCAAACGCTCAACACGACTTCAATCCTCTATTTTATATTTAAAATCTCATAAACATAATGGTAAACGTATTGTCTATAGCACATAATACATTTGACAACTTCTGTTTTTCCCTTGGACTCAAGTCTTTATTCATAAGTATTACTACAGCTTAAGGTTTGCCAACTTCGCGCTCATGAGTTGTAATTTTCCAAGATGAAATGATAGATATGGGTTAGAAGAAGGACAAAAAAAAACATTTTTTCTGGACGGGGAAGAGAATAATGGCTCGGTTGAGGGTTACTTGAAGAGAAAACTTTGAGGAGAGAGTCTTAAGATGGAACAAGAATGACTCCAGTGGTCCGTGCTTTTTGTATGCTTATTTCCAAGAACTGTGGTGAAAGAATTGACTTTTTATTTCCTTATCTCAGCACATTGAACGAAGTGAGTGCACACAGCTATCTTGATAAAGCACAACCGTTCACGAGAATAGTGTGTAACTAAAGGAAAAGTCAGTACAAAGGCTCGTACTCCCATCTTTTTTCCTGTGACTGCACACACACTCCACCAAATATCTCCTATCTCTGGCATCATCTCAGACCACTAAGGTTTCTGCCACCAAGTACCTTGAGTACGACCATGTAAGTCGCTATCTGCACATATATAACTCCGTTTCACGTACATTTACGGCAACGGCTACGCTTTCTCTTTACTCAACCGGTCTCCTTGACACTTTGACAACAATGTTGAATATTTGCAAGACCTTTTCCCTTATTCACTACCCAAACACAAAACGCGAATTCAAACGCTGAACTTGTACCTGATATCGTTAATTATCGTCAGTTTTCTGAGGGTTTCTATTCCACCATTTGGCTAGAGTAAATTTAATCGCTGTTTAATCTTGAAAAAAGCGAAGGGGAAATTACTTTGGAGGGCAAAAATGCCGCAGAAATTTGGGTATCGTTGAAAACAAAATAAAATTCAATACAAAGGTGTATCTATTACATTCATTATTTTTTATTTCATCTATCGTAAATTTTTGAAACTTGTCCACTATTATAACTAATCAACTGACACTTAACATTGATATTGATATAATTATAACATATATAATTAAACTCACTGATACTCTACAAAAGGTAAGTTCCTTCACTTCCGTACCGGTAATACTTCAATACAGTTCCTGTGTTGTGGTAAATCAATCACCTTTCTAATTTGAGACCCTAGTAGAGAAAAAATAAGCATATTTAAATCATTAAAATGGAAAGAAACGAAATCAATTAAAAAGTAGGAGAATCTCCCGGAAATAATTATTCCCCATTAGTACGAATTCATGGTAGGAACATTTCTTATATGACGTTTATAAGCTGAATTTGAAGATACTATGAGAGGTAAATTTAAATTGATTCATCCCGGTGTATAAATATTGAGTAGCTAGGTTGGATTAAACAGCCGAAAGCCGCGGTTATTTGCTCTGAGAGGTAAGGGTAGAGTCGAGAGAAACCCGGCAATGGATTTAGCCTCTTCTTAATGAAATATCCGAGAGGAAAATCTATTTCAATTTCGAAAAACGCAAATTCTCATATAGCATTTCCACTTTGTCGACCATACCGTTAGTTATCATATCGTTTTTCCTCAGTTTCCCGTTATTCATTTTCCTCCAATTAACAATCCTCATCTGGACTGTACCGCTTGTACGAAGGGATCGATTAAAAATTATTTCATTGCTAAATGTTGGACACGCTTGTGGTATCCATCTGGCACAATCGCCTCGGCGATTGAGGAATTGTTCGTGCCTGTGGACAATAGATAAAAAGGTGAGCTCTACGGCCTCAAGGTCAACTGGGGAAAGATACACTCCAATGGCCGTAACTAGGGACCTCGTCACAGGTATAAACAAAACACTGTGTGGTATGCTGGAACTGGGAAATTCGCAGCAGTGTCCAACAGTGCCTCTCAACCGGAAACCCTTCACTAAAATACCTTCAACAGTGTAGAAACCTTCGCAAGGGTGTTGGGGGACCTCGCTAAGGCTACTTACGTTGAATCCAATCACTCGCTTAACTACGAAGGAACCTTCGCGAGGGTTTTGGGGGGCCTCTCTAAGGTTGCTTAAGTTAAGGAAACACAAACAACACTCTCCGGGAGAATATGCTCAAAACTGAACGATGGAACTGCCACCTGGACGGAAGAAGCGCACCGGTTTCGGAATCCAAGATTCCCTTCTCAATGCAACTGAGGCTAAAGCTTCACTTCAACAAGGTTGAGCGAAGGTTTCTATACTGTTGAACGTGTGTTAGTGAAGGGTTCCCGGTTGAGAGGCTGGGGTTGGTCACTGCTGCGAATTTCCCCGTTCCAGCATACCACACAGTGTTTTGTTTATACCTGTGACGAGGTCCCTTGTTACGGCCATTGGAGTGCTTCTTTCCCCTGTGGACAAGCTTTACTATACCTACCTCATAGGATGTGGCCGCCAACGACTTCATACGAGTTTTTCCTATGCCCTGGAGCTCATCGCCCGGTTGAATATGTTTCCATTCTAGCCATTTCTTTATTGCAGCGTAATAATGGGAGTCACGCGGCACTTTGTTGACATTGCACGGCTGGTGATCGAAAATTTCCTATAGGAATTACTCAAGAAACAATTATGATGCATCGGCGCTGAGATGACATGCGTTTTCATGGATCGGAACTACTCCAGAAGTCAGCATGCCTCATCTTTCGTTTTGAATTGGAATGAACCTAATATTTCACACTATTTTTCACTCTTGCCACTGTGAATTAAAAACATCCTTATCGGCATTAGGGTCAAGACATGTCAATGCTGAAGCCATTCGGCGTGTTGTCTGCCTGTCTCTTCGCAGTGCACACTTGGCAGGAGAACGAATTGAGGTAGTGTAAGTAATGAGGTTGCTACTAACCTTAAAACAAACAAATTACGGTCAGAAATGCCTTGAGGGTGTGGTTATGAGGACGCGCAATTTTCCTACCTGCGCAGTGCCCACCTGTCGCTTGTATGGTATTTTTGATGAGCGATCGGAGTTTGAAAAAATCTACCCTCGAGCATTAAATAAATTAAATATTATTAAATAAATTAACGATATAGAATATCATCTCTGTTTAAATCTATTAAAAAAATCGTGAAGTTATTTCTATCGCAGGAAATCGCAAACAGCCCCAGGAAAATATTGAGATTTTCAAGGGAACTTCATAAAAGAGGCCCAATTCCATCCTATAAAAGGCTCCTCCGGTCGCAATTTAATTTTTTTTCACAAATATCCGCTGTGCGGCGATTTCTGCATTGCGATCCACTTCTTTTCCAATATATTGCATTTTACTTTCTGTCAAATGCGAGGAATAGCATTGAAGAGTTGTGGATTTGATAAATCACATCACTATGAATGTAAATTTAGGCGGAAAGACCTAACTGTACCTTAATTTCTCCGTGAAACTCGGATCAATTTGTCCGTCAGCGAGTGGCGACTTTTGCAAGCCTATTTAAAATATGCGGTGGTTGACAACACATCTGGAGACCGACTTTAGGATCCTCTTTTGTAATATTCGAGGTATTAATAATAGGCCAAAAATAATACCGAAATGAATTCACTTTATTGAGAGAAGGAACGATCAATAGGGTTAAAAATTTTATTGTCTCAGTTATTGGGGTCTCCTACGATTTCTCCTGGCGGCATTTGCACACCAATTGAAATGGGCGGTGGTTTATAAAACATTAAGAGGTCGACTTGAGGATCCTCTTTTGCCATATTCGCGTAGATTCCTGAGAAAAAAAACTTAACTATCGTCAAGATTTGAACGCAAACGCTTGGGACACAATGTCAATCCTCTAGCCTGCAAAACTAAACCCATTCACCATTCCTTTCCTTTCGGGAGATCCGCATCCCTCTCTATCTGCGAATGCCCACCCTTACCCTTTGCCTATCACAGCTTCCTTTATCTCCCGCGACCTCTATCACCCCTACTCCCATTCCCGAACCCTCTTATATTTTTTTGTCCTTATAAGGGCACATCACCCTTTCTCTCCGTCCCCACCGACCGCCACCATTCGAGGGAAACGTTCAACCCTCCCATCGGCACAACCCTGATCTTCTTTCCCTCCCACACGCAGCCTCCAAACCTCCCCGTTCTAGCTTTCCTCACAGACACTCCCATTTGCGGTCCCGCTTATCGATCAAGGGTGCCAACTCCAAGCAGACAAAACTCCCTATATATCTCTCTCCGTATCCCATCCTTTCCTATACTATCATCTCTATACCCCTATCCCTACTCGTCTCTCTCTATCTCTCCCTATTTTCTTCTCTTTCCGTTGCACATCCTACTCGCCTTCTTTCAAAGGAAGACCTCTTTTTTTCCTTCCTCGGGAAGCAAAATGAATGATTCCCAACTCTTTTCAATTGCGATTGAGCCGATCCTTCTTTCGGAGCCCTTCTTGTCTTTTTTTCACCCCTTTTATGCCTTACAAAGTGATTCTTTCGCGCAATTTGGAAGCATACCAATTCTTGAGGAACACTCATATTTATTAACTTAGGCAAAAATAAAACCGGAGAGAGGTTTTCAGGTGGTACAGAGAGTTAAAAACACCCATGAAATATCATGATGATGAATAGCATGATCGGTGGAATAGAAAAAATGAAGATAAACATTTTGATGCCCATGAATGTATTTTAAGCTTCCACTGTAGAGAAAACACTGCCAAGAAGGATGTTATGCCCGGGGTAATACGCCTTTCTCAGCCATAGATATGGAGCTTAATCACGATTGTCAAGATACATTAATTAAATAACACAATGCACTAATAAGGAATAGATGTAAAATTGAATTATATTCAGGCAAATTGTATGTGCGTCAGATTTGATGACCCCATTTCATCACCGTGAGCATATTAGGAGAGTTTTTATACACTTAAGATTATATGACTGATAATGAATGCTGTCAAACTCTTTTCCATTGCAATTGAGCCGATCCGTCTTTCGGAGATCCCTCTTGTCTTATTTTTGCATCCCTCCGCATCTCTTTTCCATTTCATGCCTTGATTTCGCGCGATTTGGAAGTACACAAATTCTCGAGGAACACTAATATTTATTAACTTAGGTCTAGAAATACAACTAGAAAAGAGTTTTCAGGTTTTACTAAGGGTGAAAAACACCCATGAATAAAATACAATGATCGAAAAAACAGAAAAAAATTGATACCCATGAATGTATTATCGTCATCCACGGCAGAGAGAAAACTACTAAGAATGATGTTTCGCGAATAATAAGTCTTTAACAGCCACAGATATGACGCGTATTCATGGCAAAATAACTAAATGATAAATTAACTAAATACTGCAATGTACTAATAAGGAATAGATAAATAAATCAAATTTATATAAATAGCCAAGTTATATTTACGTCAGATTTGATGACCCCATTTCATCACCGTGATTCTTAAAGTTATTGTTTCGCGAAATTTGGAAGCACATCAATTCCCGAGGAACACTCAAAATTAATATTTTAGAACTAAAAATACAACCTGAGAGGAGTTTTCAGGTAATACAAAGAGTTAAAAACAACTATGAAGTAAATGACATGATCGATAATATAGTATAAAAACAAACTTTTTGTTGCCCAAGAATGTATTTTAGGCATTCACAATAAAGAAAACAGTACTGAGAATGATGTTCTGCGAGTAATACGTCTTTCTCAGCCACAGATATGAAGCGTAATCACGATCATTAGAATTTATGAACTTAAATACTATAATACACTAATAAGAAATAGCTAGATAAATGATATATTTACAGATAAGTTGTACCAGCGATATTTTTCAACCACAGAATTAAATCGTATTCATGAAATTCACGATATAGTAGTACTATCATAAACTTATAAGGAATAATCAAAGAAATGAAATATCTACTGTCTATATATATATCTGCGTCAAATATGACGACATAGTTTCATTACCATGCGTAAATTGTGAGGGCTTTAATACACGTAAGATGATAATTACGCTAACATAACGTTGAATTCTACAATATTTCTTTGAAAATTATGAGACTTTGAAGAAATTCAAGTGCAACAGTAGGTTTACCAAGGGGGAGAAAAACTACAGCTTGTGACCTGATTCAAATCTTCGACTCAAAGCAATGTCAGCTTTAGGGTGGCCTGTGAGCTCAGAAAGAAAACCCTTACCCACCTTTAGTGGATAGGCTGGAGATGTAGGTCTTACAGGTGAAGCCGATAGCGAAAACATGCATACCATTCATGATAGTTAATGTTTACATGTTATACCATATATAACCACTGCAACGACCATTATTGCATAAAGGCGATACACCTTTTTTCTCAAGTTGAAATAGCCTGGCATACTGATGATCAAGCTTTGCGTATGAAAAATGAATTTAAATTAATGAAATCTGCAATGAACAATGGTTAGAATAATAATGATGTCAACCTCTGCCAAGTACATAAGAATAGAGATTAGAGAAAGTTTTTTTTTCACCGATTTTCGTTTCTCCCTAAGAATGGATGAAATAATAATTTCAACTGAAGGTAATAGGTTTTAAGTTAGAAAGGTATTCCAAGATAAAAATCTGTCACTGGAACACTCATGCATACCAAGGAATAATGGTAAAAATTTGGTTTCAATTGCTACTAACGCTATTAATGTTCTTACCCTCTCTAAATTTTAGCAAGCTCATATTATAGCATATTTAAATATATATAGTGTATTTGGTAGCGTGCTAAATTGGTTACCACTGCTATTAAATTTGGAGTATCTTGGTACGATTAAATGAAAACAGAAATGATTTTGCTGGACTGGCTGTACCCAAAGGAAAACTCGGAATAGGCAACAACCCACAATGATTAACAAAATCTGCTACCCCACCATTAATTCAACCAAAAAGAAAATACCATGCTTGAAGTATATGTTCAAGTTCGCCAGAGTAAAATTACGATAAAATGAGAAACAGGTTCTCTTACTAACTTTCGTACATTCTTTTGTCATACATATAAGTTTCAAGAACATATTTGACAATTTTGGACTAGATGAGTATTTCAATATTCGATTCCAAACTTTTTTCATTGAATGATTCAACGACGAAATTCGAGAAAATTATCAATAATCAAGTATTACGAAAAGGTTTTACTGAAAATTCCTTAATATGGTGCAGAAAAGCTGGAATGGTTTACCAGTTTCTAAACATCTTTATTGAATTATGTCAGCTACAGATTAATCATCACCAGTCCTAAAATAAGCACGAAAATTTTAGCAAAAGAGACTTGTTATTGCTATCTATTTTCCCCTTTTAATGATTCTCAGTTACCGTGACAACACGAAAGGTGAAAGAGTGGCACTTCATGTCACATCACAATATCGGTTGGTTTTGGCACCTAGAGACTCAATGTGAAGTGAATATGAGTTGATGTATATGATCAAAGCAAAAGCACAGAAGTACAGTCATCGAATTTCACCAATTAGGTTTAATGAAATCTTCATAGCCATTGTTAAGGTGCTAATGGCAAAAATTGACTAAGAATTGCATAGGTTTACAAATTATAATGAAGATATTCAAAAGCTCTCACAGATATTATGATCGACGCCACGTGGTGAATTTCCCGATACTTTTGTTTGCGCTTGATATGCAAGGGTGACATCAATCAAAAGTAAATTGGCAGTTTTATAACTTAGATTGCATTAAAAATTTTGAAACTTGACAAGCTCAATTTTTATCTATTAATTGCAATAAATGAAGTAATAGTTAAATAGACTTGTTATTGTTATCTATCTCCCCCTTCAAATGATTCTCAGTTACCGTGACAACAAGGAAGGTGAAAGAGTGGCACTTCATGTCACATCACAAAACTCATAGCACCGAGAGCGGGTGAATGAGTCCTCGGAACATATGGTCGAGTGACCGCGACAGATGCCACAAATTCGGACGCAGTCCTGACGAGAAAAAAAATACTTAGTTATCCAAGCGGAAATTAACGGAGGAAACGGACCATCAGGGGATAAAAGTGTAATAAAATGGGGGTAACCGGGTACAGTGGGCGGGGGCCGAAAAAGGAAGAAGGAAAAAAAAATATTAGACACGAGGGTCATTACCAGAAGGATGAAAAGAGGAAAGGAAAAAAAAAAGAAAATATAAGAAGATTGGGGTGAATGGCAACTTGAGATGTACCGAAGAGAACTGGAAATGAGATGGGGAAGTAAGGATGAAATGGATTGGGGAAAACAGAACGGGACGATAAATTAGGAGGTCTGTAGAGAGTAGTCAACGTAAGGGGAAAATGGGGGAGCAAGGGAGAGAAGCAGCGATTAACTATATTAAGGCCGTTTTACACGGTACACGGAATTGCGCAGTCTAACGTACGTGTGAAGGCGCAATCAAAATTGCGTCGTGTAAAGCGGTGAATTGCTAGAACACATGCGAGAATGCGTGGATGCGAGACGGCAAAATAGCCCCTGTTCTAATTTCGTTCATGCATTCGCGCAATTCCACGCCATTTTAGAAATTAATGCAGCACCAACCTGCGCAATTCCGTGTACCGTGTAAAACGGCCTTTAGAGAAAAACTTTTTCTCACTGATTTTGGATAATTTCAGCTTAGAAAACACGTGGAGCACCATACGTATCGAGGTTGTTTCAAATAAATATTGCGAAACGTTCTCGATTTCTTCCGTCCTACTTTTCAATACCTCATGCAATCCTTTCTTTCAGCGAAATTCCCCATTTAATGAGAACTGCAAACATTACCAAGGATCATGAGTTGTTATAAAATTAAGTGGACTGGATACTAAAGATAATAAATAAATAGACATAGCAACAAGTATTACAGTCTCATAAAAATATCAGCGTAGAATCATCGTAATATAAAAAAACCTCTTTCAGAACGGTACATTCAACATGAATTAACAAACATTATTATCAACAAATCGATAAAGAAAAACGATCATAATTAGTAAAAAACGTAAGTATCTACAATTTAAGTAAACTTTTTTACCCCATATTTTGCTTAACTAGATTCAAAATAAACTTTTTATCTCTGGTTTTGAATAACTTAAGCTTAAGTACTGCATGGAGTACCTTACGCACTAAGGTGATTTTGGAAAAAATACGGTTATATCTTCCGTCTCACAGTTCAACACCTCACGTGACATTTTATTTTAATAGAATTCCCATTATAACGAATACTGCATTCATAACCAAATACATTGTGAGACGCAGTATATAAATTAGTGTACTGGGTGCGATAGATAGCGTATTAACAAACACTGTGGCCTCATAAAGATATCAACGTATCACAGTATCAGCGTAGAGGAAGTAAATGAGGATGTCTGTACTGACTGATGAATGTAAAGGAAAAAGTGGTGCAGGGGTGAGAAGTGGAGACGATTCATGGAACCGACCCCTACCCACCCTACCCAACCTATAACCCATAACCAGTGACGTGCAATTTTTGCTACACAATCAGTGACATGCGGTCTGAGAGGCGGTAATAAACAAAATATTCATTTAAACACATTTTATTGCTTAGTTTAATGTTTATATATCCCCTTTACTGTTACTGTAGTCATATTTTATTCTATGCGTTACCTGTACGAATAAATTTTCTGGTAAAAATTTGAAACAGGTTCAAATAACTGATGTCAAAAACACTTGATTTATTATTAACGTTTTTTCAAGTATCAATATTTCGCCAGTTTTAAAAATTAGACCTCTAATGTTAAATTAGAAAGGCTAAATTACAAGAAGCAGTTGAAGTAATATTATTCATTCCTTTTATAGACGCATTCTCCAGGCGTGACGTGAGGTCTTTAAGAAATGAATAAAAAAAACGTTCAATTTTAAATATGTTATATCCTATTTATACAAAAATATGAAGCTACCGAATAATCATATATTCAAAATAGTCTTTGAAAATAATAATTATAATAAAGCATTGGTCTCACAGACCGCACGTCACGGGTTAAGGGCTAACGCCCCCTGTTGGACGTCACCATTTGTTCCGCGGCTCATCAAACCCCTCATACCCTCTTCTCTCGCGCCTTGCCACTCCTCGGCACCCTTTTGCATCAGGACCCTTGAAATCCCTCAATTTTCGGCCATAAATCCCTTGGTTAACAACTTTCAGTCCCTTCGCAACCCTTTTCCCCCCCTTAGGGACCTTTGGATCACGATAGTCGGAAGAAGGCATTAGAAATAAGTTCGTATAGCCGGTTGGGGAATCAAATCGTGAAGTGGCGATCAGGATTTTCTTGAACCGTCACGCGAGAATTTCTAAATGGAGACTGGGGTGATTTTTGACCCGAAAAATGGAGTACAAGTGGTTTCAGGCGATAACTTGTGGAAATATGCGATACTCACTTTTATTCCGATCATTTAAACATGATTAAAAAAATGAATGGTTGAAGATTCTGCAAAACATTTTCCGCAGACATAGTGAAAAAATTCGCCACTGTATACCACACTTCAAAACTTAACTACCGACCAAATTTTCGATTAATCAGGCAACATATTCAAGACCTTGAAAGTGATTGCTGTGAAATGAAAGAGTGCTTAGAAAGGAAATTACCTAAATACAGAAGTTATTTATTGAATTATTTCCCCATAACTAGACATGATTTGATGTAACTCACCATGTTTGCAAAAAGTTGCAGGGGAAACGGTTCGTCCAAACACCAATTAATTTAAAGTAATCACTCAGTAAGCGAAAAGTTTAGGCCATAAATGCATAAGGTCTTCATCGAATTATTTCCTATCACCGAAATATAATATGTTTCACTCTCCCTGTTTTCGGTATGTTGCTATGGAAAAATATTTCTCCAAACATAGATTTTTAAGTACCCAGTCAGTGAGCGAGTAGCAAAATTTCCATCCTTAAATAGCTTCGCACAAACGACATTATATTCTTTTAAGCACTGACTAGGAGCTTGTCCTTGCCACTAGCATCGCATGCATCATAATCCATCCTCTCTATTATCAACCCAAAACAGCTAGCGCAGAAACTCAGAGACTGGGACCCTCAAGTAGTAATGGAAACAGTGAATAGTTAACTGTCCGGGTTGGTTTTGGCACCCAGAGACTCAATTAGAAGTGAATATGAGTTGATGTACATGATCGAAGCAAAAGTACAGAAGTACAGTCATTGAATTTCACCCAGTCAGGTTTAATGAAATTTTCATAGCCATAATTAAGGTGGTAATAGAAAAAATAGGTTTACAAAATATAATGAAGATATTCAAAATCTCTCTCGGATGTTATAATTGACGCCGCGTGGTGAATTCCCCGATACTTTTATTTATGCTTAAAATGCAAGAGTGACATTAGTCACAAGTAAATTGGCAGTTTTATAACTTAGCATGCATTAAAAATTTTGAGACTTGGCAAGCTTAATTTTTATCTATTAATTTCAATGAATGAAGTAATAGTTCTATCTATTTAGGTCAGGTATGTGATTAATCGTAAAATAAACTATTCACTAAAGTTGATTTCACAGTGAACCTGAAGAGCACTCTCAGATACCCATCGGGATAAAGTATGGCCTAAAACATTCCGTGAAATCTTTAAAAATACATGTCCTCAATCGAAGTTTAAAATTTGGGACGATACACACTGCTACTTAAGGTATTTATCAGAATAAATAACAACATAGTATCACTTCACAGTACTATCATACTATCACATTTATTAAATGCATGTTTTCTTTTGCAAGTTAACAATTCAATAGAAATTACAATAAATTTACAAATGTTATTCAAATCGTTAAAGGCAAAATTATTACAAATCGTTAAAGGCAAAGTTAAAATAAGTGGGAAACCCATAAGTAGTTGAAATAATAGCTGCCTTAAATTCATCTAAAATGTTTCTCCTAATATTCTGATTAACTATATTAAAGAAAAACTTTTGCTTAACAAAAAAGCTCTCTCTCTACATTTGGATAATTGGAGCTTAGGAAACACATGGAGAGACATCCTCTTACGACGAAAAGTGCAATAAGCATTAATACACTGCGATACGCAAGTTATAAATTAGTTCACTTCATACGATGGATAGAGTGGCAACAAAAATTACAGCCTCGTAAAGAAATCAGCGTAACACGGTATCAGCGTAGAATCATCTTCTGAAAGACCTCTTTCAGAACGATATATTCGTCGCGTGATCCCAAGAGAAAACGCACCGACCCCATTAAGGAGATTCAGGGAGCCGCGCATCGAAATTTGAACAATGAACCTTTTGAGTCGGCTCGCAAAATTCCACCAAGCCTCTCACTCATTTTGGGTCTCGCGAGCAGCCTAGCTTTCTCAGCCTATTTATCAAACTTTCGCCTCATCTCGGATCTTCAGTCGAAGTTAATTAACGTCGGGTCCTCAAACATGGGCACTCCGCCCAGGGCTATGGCTTTATAAGTAAATTAGCTCAAAAGTTTTCGATTTGAAATTAATTAATATTCGAACAAAGTTTTCAGGCATAGATTAAATTTTTTAAACAAAAAAGTAAAAAAAATACACTTCTCAAACAAGCTCAATGACCACCAAAAAATGTAGAATCATCAATAGGATGATTCCTATATTCTATGGCATTACAAAAGCTTGAAATATTATGATCTCTGAGCTGAGTATACGAATTATAGCATCTTTGTCCTTTTTGATGCAGTTTATTTTCTAGTTTGAAATTACCCTAGAGTGTTAACTTGGAGCACAAAATTATACTTCTTTACTTTATCGTTCTTTACGTTCTTTACTTTATCAATCAGATAAATTCTAAAAAGTTGTTGCCTTCGCAATTTTATTCCAATTTTCAAGCGAATAGTATTCGTATTCGGTGTTGCGCGCAATCACATACAGGATATTGAGAGCAATACAAAAGTTTTCTACGAAAAATGCAATGACTCCTTCTTCCTATTATGAACCCCTTATTAAGAATCTAGAAATCTATAGTAAAATATCATGAAAAATGTAAATGTATGCGCCGAAGATTTTAAAATAACAATTTATCACAAGATTATTTTCATACTTCAAGCAAATAATGAGAATGGGAAATAAAAAATTGTTTCCAGCTGAAAATATTACAACACAAAAAAATTTTCACCTCACAAAAATAGAACTTCCAGGAACCTTTTTGGTCTGAAAAATCCACAATGACCCAATTTTAGGCGCAGTAATTTGGAAGCCATATTTGCAAGAATATGATATATTTATTCCATTAGAAATTATTAGAAGGAAGGCAAATTCTTGATTTTTATCCATAAAAGATACTATTAAAAAGTGCTTTATGTATGGCAAAGAATGAAACGTAATTAAATTCTTCGACATAGTTTTAATTAAATTCTTACGCTTTCGATGTAATATTTATCAAAAACTAATTTCTTCGATATTATATAGCCAACATTGTAGCCGTATAAATTTTTCTACCTAACTCCTTTCCTTCAAATGAGACTTTAATTAATCCGTGAATTTCATGCGAAACGGGACTTGTTTAGAATTTCATTTTAAGCTACTGAATGTGTTAGGGTGGCAGAAAATTCAGCTCTCTTCCGTTTTACCGGCATTAAAAAGGATGACATAGTACACGTCGTTCTTCTGGTCCGTCAAAATACCTTACTGGCAAATTCTGCCATAAAAATTCCTTATCAAGTGAAACACGTGCATAGCTTGTCCGTTCTTCAAAGCAAAGCAGCAGTAAAAATGATAAAGTGGTTTTCCTCAACTAGCGTTCATTCACGGAATTATTTCTCGTTGCCATTAATATATTATGCATAATTTTCAATTCTCAAATTACTTTTAACCCTTCCGTGCCTAGAGAACTTACGCGAACGACTGTGTATCACAGGTGCCCAATTTATAATTCATAAATTTTATGTTGTATTTTAGTCAGTCCTGCTATTCAACATCGTGGCTCTTTTTTTTATTATATTATATAAAAACTTGTTTTGTATAATTTATAAATAAATTGTTGGTTACATATAGATTTTTTGAAATTGATTTTGTGCGAAATAGCAGGAATATATTTTATATTTTGCGATTGTAGTTGTAAATTGACTATCTTGTTATGAAAAAACAAGTACAAAAGGTGCCATCATGTAGAATATTGGCGTTATTGAAGTTAAAATATAATAAAATTGATTTCATTCAAATTTTATCCCTGCAATTATATAACAAACAAGTTTTTTTCCCTTCCCACTAACAGCTGTACGGGGTAACTCAGTTACTGCACCAATAAAAATTGAGGTTTTCAAAATCAATTTCAATGAAAAAAATCATTCATTACCTAAATAACGGCACAGTGGTTGAGCTCAAATACAAAAGATAACAGAGGGATTAAATAAAAAAATTATACAACGTTAACATAATTTGGGCTAACTGAGTTACCCCGCACAGTCACAGAAGGGTTAAGAAAGCGTCAAAATAACATGTAATCAGTCTTTTATTAATACCAATATCTCCATCGTTATTACGCATAAATTTGGTGTCCATTCATGAAATTAAGTATTCAATGAATGATTTATTGTATTTCACTGGCAATGAAAAAATTCACTCAGCTGGCATCTACATATTTAACGCATGAATAACGCAATGTATACCAATTACTTATAATAAAAATGAAAAAAATAATGTTTCAAGAATATCCACCGAGAAATATTAATGATAACCCTTTATTTGTCCTGAATCGCTCAGTCACGGCAAAGCATCGAAAACAATGACTCCTCCGGGTAAAATAAAGCCGGCATCCTCCCACTTATCTCCAAGGTGATGTTAAGAAGAGGCTAGACAAATGCCCTCTGCGACGCCTACATTCTCTCACGCTGGAATGGCAGGGTCGCAGATCTGCCACGAAGGAGATGTAAATGATATAAGGGATCCGAGGCTGATGCGAACGGTGAAGGTTTAAGGCAGGCAGGTGGGAAATGAGGAGGGATTACTGGTGATGCGATGGGTGTCAGGGATAAGCTGTGTCGCTGAAGGATCGATGCGAGTTTGGGATTTTGAGCAGTGCTGAAGGGAAATGTGGCGGGAATGCGAAGGATTAGTGACGGAGAGTTGACGCTAAGGATGGCTGGAACGAGGTTGAGGAGGGAGGCACATAGTCAGGCACACACAGACGACCTTGACAATCTGCCTCTCTTTTCACACGTAGGGCTCCCACAGGAATGTATGCATACTAGGAATGGGGTCTTGAAAATGAGTGGAATGAATGAAGGGATTGTAAAGTGTAGTAGTTAAAAGTGGTACTTGAATGAAACATAAGCGGCGAATGAAATTGTTGTTACATAACATACTAAACGAAGTGATAAAAGTGCAATGACTAACTTGATTTACCTGCAGTAAAAATATTTACGATACAAAATAAAAATTTTTCTTGAAAATTATCTCTAGTCATTATATATCACTGTCTGTTTGTAGATCTTCCAAAGATGCAGGGCTTGGTAATTTTTCTATGTAACTTCGAAATCATTAATGCAGTTATGCAATCACTGAATTCAGAAGAAAATACAAAGTAAATTCTTTCACCATGTCGGCATTCCACAAAGTCACTGCATCTTCTTCGGGATTTCTGCAAGGATTTTTGCCAAAATGAACTTAATTTACATGCAGTTAGTATACATGATTACGAGTCCAACATTCAAAAATTATCCTTAAAAAATGTCAATGGTCACTACACACTACTATCCATTGGTTAATTTTCCAAAGTCATTACAACTTATCAAAATTTCACATGAATGTAATTACTTTTATTTTTTAAACATTTTCCTAAGCTTATTGATAATCAGTACTTTTGGAAATACCCCTTTCGCAGTTAAAACATTATCTATGTTGTTTAATTATAGGGCAAATATCCATTACGGAACAATATTGACCGCGAAGTTTCTGCTACTTTCGGCGCAACACAAAGGATTAGCGACGGAGATTTGACGCTAAGGTTAGCTGGAACGAGATTAAGGTGGGTGATGCATGAGGGACACAGCCAAGCACATTCGGACGGTCTTGATAATCTGCCTCTCTTTTCACACGTGGGTTTCCCACAGGAATTTATGCATACCGAGAAAGGGTTCTTGAAAATGGGTGAAATGAATGAAAAGGTTTTTAGATGCCACGGTGAAAGAACAGCGTTAGTAATTTTCCGTACAGCTTCGTCACTGTTATTGCAATTATGCTATCACCACACTGAATGGAAAAATATTAGGGTTAATAATTTCACCATTTCCGTGTTCTACAAATCAACTTATCTTATCTCAAAGCTGATAAAAAGTTATCGATTTCCAGAAAAAAATAGGTTTGAAATCTAGAGTAAAGAGGGTAGAATAATCTCGAGTAGAAATCTATACTCAATTGCCTATACATCTGTACGAGGAAAATATTGAACCTGAAGGTAATATTAGCAAATCCGACTTAAATAAAAGTTTTTATTGAAGCATTACAATGTTATTAGAAAATAATAGTCAAAGCCTAGAAACACACTTAAAATATCTTTATAATAAAATGTGAGGGCAAGTACTGAGTGTATGCTCTATGCTTGCGTTAATTGCAGTTAATGTTAATTGCGGGTTTTTCAGTTTCCACTCAGTGGAGAATATAAAATCAAAGGGTTGAAAATTTTATAGATGCTGACACCTCATCCTGATAAATTAATTACAAGATAAATTATAATTAAATTACGCGAATCACTCTATTCAAGGTGAAGGGAGCAGTTTCCCATTTCTATCTCACCTTCCAATGCGAGGATATTTTTTTGTTGAAAGCGTCTACGTAACTCGCTAGGATTTGTACTTCGATAAATCCTTCGGCTCAGTAGCCAATATCCCGAGGCACAGAACTACCTCAGTATGCACTAATAATACCAACATCAGGATAGGAGAGAAAACGTAAAGGGTTTTATCCTAGAAGAACAATATGAAGGAATAATAAAAGAGTTTGGATGTGAATAATTCAGTATTTAATTTAGCAGGATTACTATCACTGAGGAATATTGATGGAATGAAATAAATATATATAGCCTTAGCAACGACTTTAAATTGCGGATCATGACCGTAAATGTAAATTACATATTTAACTCAAGTATTAACACCAACTAGTCCGTAGCTTTTTTATCGAGAGAGCGTCATACTGAGGTTTAATGGAAAATGAATAATATATGAGCTTAATTACACAATTTTAGTTGAATGAATAATTTATACGATGCTAATGATCTATGCAGATATACAATTTGCTATTTAATATTCAAGCATAATGAAAAATATCAGTAAATATAACAATATATTATTTCACCGCTAACTCTAATGCGAGAATAGTGTGGACGAAATAGGTTAATTTTACGGAAAGCGTGAAACTAGTTAACAAAGCTGAAATTGTATATGAATTATTCACAATATAATATAAAAAAACCTTGCAGTAGATAAAACATGGATTAATGAAAAAATAGGTTATTTCATTGAAAACAAAAACAATAGATAGAAGAATTCCATCATAAAAGATAAAATATGAATTCTTAAGGAAAAACATTAAATTATCTCTAAGGTAACGCTACTTCTTTCATGTATGTGTATAGAAAATATTGCTTAACACTCCGGCTACCCCTATCTTCTATTGATAAATGTAAATCATGAATTGGATGGATGAGGCAGGTAATTTGTGGAGATCCATTATGAGATATGAAATGAAAAACTTTGCACTTTCCACATAAAAATTTATTAAACTACAGTTGACATGTATCGCTGTCTAGATAATGCTGCAGTGCAGCGAAACATGTCGACTGTAGTTTATTAAATTTTTATGTGGGAAGTGCAAAGTGTTTCGCTTCATATCTCAAATGTTAATCAGAAAAATATTGAATATATATTAGAATTTAAGTAACATTTGCGCCTGAGTCAGTGCCATGTAAATCAGAAAAACTACCAACACTCATTCGTGTGATTAGTCAATGCGTATAGGGTAGATTTACATTCTACTCTAATCCAGCGGTTTACAACTGGTAATGTGAAATTTATGTTTCATTGAAATATTGATACCAACTTGTCCGTTAGTGGAATTTATAAATTCCGGGTAGGTTGGCGTTGAGGCAAGTTCGTACAGTTCGAAAGATGTACAAGCACAGTTTTAGTTATCAATGATTCTCTAAACCTTATATCTTCTGGCAAATAGAATCTTATCTTACATATCTACTCAAAGAACTAAACCTGGGAGCCATTATTTGAACGCCCAGCGCACTAAGCAACGTTGATCCCAAAGTTAAAGACTGATAATAATTGTGAAATTATCGGATAGCAAAAACCTTAACAACCGAGAAAAAGTTTTTTTTTATTTTCCAGAAAATTTCATTTAACTTAACACGGTGATATATTCCATACAATAACACTAGATGGTTTACTACATCAATGATTGCGCGTATATGATCAGCAATTGTTTCAATGTAAGGCACATGATGTGTCACATATCCATAGCATTGGTATATTCGGAGAAGAAAGGCTTGATCTTGAAAGGAAAGCTGCCCATTCGTTAAAAATTGCTACGGGTAGCCAGAAAGCGTAACACATATGTTAAGCAATCGGGCATGGAGCGGGTAAATACTAGAAGGTTGTGCACCAGGCTAAGTTTGCTTGATGAATTCAGAATAGATGTCATAAAGAGCAGCACGCAGAACATGATATTAGAGCCCCACTATATTTCCAGGTCCGATCAAATAAGGGAGATATTTCGTGTGGGTGTGGAATTTCGTATTTCCCCGATCAAAGAACATTTAGAAATGCTAGACGTACTTTCTCATGAATATTCTCTTTTCATTTGTTATCGTCTGTTGTCATAACAACCCCCACCACGCGCCTGTTGAGGTAGCTTGCGGGGTAGAATGTAGATGTAGATTTCGAATTAGGCTGATTGATGCTGAATGTTTCACTTCTTTAAGCCTTTGGGAGAAATTAGTATTCATTTCCAAAAAATTGTCTTTACCTAAAAATCATCTTGAATTCATCATACACATTGTTGCGTGACAATTTATTTTCATAAAATAGCATCGAGAGCAGCGGAAGATACCGTAGAGGTCTGAAACAATAAGGTAGTTTCTTCATCAAAGGAAAGGAAAGGCATTGATTGCGATTCGTTGCCAACCATTAGTGTATTCGTAATATACAAATTATTTGGTTTTAAGTATCCCAGTGTAGATGAATGTTAATGGTCAATTTTAACCTCAATTGCAAAAGGTCAATTGGCGGCTATGCAATGTCACTCCACATGATGTTTCAGGGACCAAGATGCTATGCGATTAGTCAGGAGTTTTACATCGTCTGAGATTATCAATGCATGAGGCATAGAGCTCATGAAAACACCTGTTAATAAACACCTATTAAAATTGCCTATGGTCGGAAAGTTTCCTTCGTTTGATAGGGTATTAATAATAATTATTTATGCTAAGCACTACCTGATAGCAGCCTGCATCGTAGCGGCGGTCATAGCCTCGCACCAAGGTGGCCTCACACAGCGGCAGCCGGAACTAGAATGACATCACACGGGCTTTTCCCAGCATTCATGCTTAGCCATCGCGTTTTCACGTGCTTGAAATTTTTCACTTTTCATTTTTCCGCGAAAAATAGATGTCGTCATTTAAAAATCTAAAAGCGTAAAGTACGTACTCCTGGAGTAATAATCTTTCGATTTAGGCAATTAAAAATATAGGTAACCACCCAATTACGAAGCGAGAGGAATCAATTCGCGAATCAGATATGAAGTGACACTACTATGCACTTTTCCACATTAAACTTTATTTCACCTGAGTAAACATGTTTCACTGCACTGCAGCATTATCAAGACTAACAAAAAAGTTAACCATGCCGGAATGAATAGTCTCAAACCAATTTGCACACTCACAAAAAAATGAGAAGGTTAGGGTAGGAGATGGGGTGGAAGGAGAAAATTATTCTATTCCTTGTTTTTAAGGAAGGGGGGTTAAGAAGAGGAAGAGAGTTGACGGTAAGAGTGTGAGCAGGGTTGGGAATTTTGAGCTGACCATTGGATTCTGGTTGAATCTGGCCGTTCCATTCAAATCCCGAACATCCCATTTTTTTGTGATGAAAGATGATCCAACTTCGCCACGTGTTCATAACATGTCTCGGAGCCGCTTTTCCTCCAGTCACACGAGCTACCTGTCCCCAGCAACTCGGAAAACAATTGCCACTCAAAAATGTTCCAAAATTTTCCGCACTGGCTGAAAGGATGAATTTATGACCTGGTTGCGCATGGTACGGCATACACCCACTGTGGGATCAAACGAGTGACAGAGCGGGAAATTAAAAAAAAATGAGAAACGAATGCGAATATATGACCGCACCGACGACTTTTGGAAGCAGCGCATCACGTGGGCTCCTTCTTATTTATGCGTGGGAAGGTTATCAGTATCAGGGACGACTCCCTGTCACAGCAATGTGGTGCTGAGATCCGAGTCACGATGCGAAGTATGAGCTGGAACTCATAGCACGGATTATGCTTTATTATGAGGAACAAAAACTGATGAGAGGCACGAAAAAGTTGGGATATCTTTCGCGCGAGTCTGGTGATGTCAACGAAAGACATGGCTGTGTTATTACGTACACGCTAGCAAGAAAATTATCTCCATTTTAATGCCATCTGCAGCATTCAGCGTTCGAATCCGAAAGTAAAAAAGCGCGTGGATGCGAATGCATGGACCAGATTTTTGGCGTTGAAACTGATGCGCAAAGAAATGGTTTTAACCCAAGCTGTAAATTTAACAATGTCATCTGCATGTATCAACACTCAAGTGCAAAATCAGCATCATAAATAATAACCAGTAGAAATGATAAATCCTCATAGAAAGAGAAACAACGTAATGACGCAGAATAGCTACAAAAAATAGCTGGTATTTTAGACGAAATAGCATTCGTAACTAAAGTCTCTGTTTTTCTTACATAAATGGATATATTGTGACGAAAAGCCTCGTCACGGCGCATTCTGCGTCCATCTCTTCTCCCCGATTCATATTGGCGCGCGGCATCAGCGAGTGATGAGCGACCTTCTTTTCTTTTTCCTATGTTGTCTGCTAGAATTTAGCATGTCTCTTGTTTTGTAATGGGTATATAAGGCCCGGTATTGTGGGATGTGGGTTGGATTCCTGAGAAAGCGGCAGTTGATCCGCTAGAGAAGACGGAGGTCAGCTGTGACAGCGCCAAGGTGGGGCGACAAGACGGGGCTGCGACAGACGAGGGCTACGGCAATTTCGGAGGTCGGGCAACGCGACCAGGGGAAGGGCGTGCGGAGAGAGAAGCGTGGAGTACAGCGAGACACGAGAAAAGTGTCCTTGCTTTTTCGTCAGGACATCACGACATCGTCCAAGGATTTGCGGGAGGTGGTTCCCCGCGATCGACGCATCGTGACCCGGCGGCCAGGATTCGGACCCGCCGTCTTTGACACTTAAGTACTCTAAACCCTCTCCCGGGACGGGGAAATAATCCCGATCCCTCCCCCGCTCCAGCCAGCCCACGCGCCCTGTACGAAGAAAGTCCCCCAGTGTGCACGTGTGTCATCCTAATACTCATGTGGCTTCTGACACAAACTCACGTCTCTCTTTCTCGGTCTGAAGACCATTTTTTAATTGTATCACGATTCTCCCGTTCTCGTCATCCCTTCTGGTTGACGTCAGACTCATTTTTGATTGAACAGAACGTGGAGCATGTAACATTTGATAGTAGAACGACGAACATTACTCATAATGGCCTTTGAAGTGCAGCAAGATTTCGAGTGCCCGTGTCATAGCAATCTCTGAGAGTATACAGTGTTATTTTTGTCCATTTTTGTTCATTTACCCCAACAATCATCTCATCCCTCATTTATTAGATATAAGATTTCTCTTTCTTTTTGTGTATGGCATATTTGCTTCATTTTTATTTCTGCAAGTGTATCATTGATGTCTCGCCCAATTCAGCATCACTATTCCATCCCTCATTAGCGTTTAAGGACAGAAGTGTTCGTTTATTTTTCTCTAATAAATTTTTGTATGACAGTCATTCGCTGTGTACGAGGTCATTCATCCCTTTGCTGTGCCATTGTGTTTAATGCCGCGAGTTCCCATCTTGACCGCGAGCCCCAGAACCTACGAAAAATTAAGAACTCGGATAATAATCTCAGTTCGACGGTGCATGGCTCACGGGAGCGTACCGCCACATCTGGCGCCCAACAACGCGGGGCCCGACCACGAGGGGACTCGCCTTTAATTTTAATGTTCGTTTTTGATGCCACGAGGTTGGCACGTTTTGATCAAACGGCGTGTCGGGCGCGAACCGTCACATCTGGCGCCCGACAACGCGGGGCTCGATCAGGGGAGAACTTGCCATTTAATTTTAATGTTCGTTTTTGATGCCACAAGGTTGGCACGTTTTGATCAAACGGCGTGTTGGGCGCGTACCGTCACATCTGGCGCCCGACAACGCGGGGCTCGATCAGGGGAGAACTTGCCATTTAATTTTAATGTTCGTTTTTGATGCCACGAGGTTGGCACGTTTTGATCAAACGGCGTGTTGGGCGCGTACCGTCACATCTGGCGGCCAAGAACGCGCAGCTCGATCACGAGAAAACTTTCCATTTAATTTTAATGTTTGTTTTCGATGCCACTGTATTGGCACATTTTGATCATTCGGCGCTCGCGTCAGCTATTAGTGCATTTCACCCATATGAATGCGCGTGACCACGAGCCAACTCGTGATTATTATGTAATTGGGTTCAGGTTAGTCGACCATTTGTTAGTTATAGTGTCACGCCATTGGCAATCCATTCTCAAGTTTGAATCCGATTGTGTGTTTTTCTTGTACCATTGCGTTGTCGGTTTTCTTTTCTAGTTTTTTTGGTGTTTGTGGCCGATGAATGGTGGTCTACGGGTCGTTGGGGTATCCCTTTGTTTTATTCCTGCTGTTTAAGGGGATTCAATTATGGATACGTCCGACGATAAGGCACCCGCGTTTACCGTGTATCGGGAGGTCGCGAACGAAGTAGACGACTCCGATGACAAGAGCGTGAATTCAGAAACCGATGATTTAACTGACACATTCCGGGGAATGCTGTTAGATACGCCGGGTTCTGGCATGAGTGGGCAACGTAAAACACAGCGTGAAGGTGACGAGGGGGGCGAAGCCAGCCGAACCGAATCGAGTCACGATTCTAATGATGATTATGTGTCTAATAAAACAATCTTATTGATGATACAGAGCATGCGCTCTGAGATTAGCGCTCAGATTAACGCTAGTAACGAGAGCCTGAGCGCTCAGCTTAACGCTAATAATGAAGCCATACAGAGCATGCGCTCTGAGATGAGTACAAATATTGAAGCATTGCGTCAGGAAATTAATCATAATCTACGACAGGAAGTTAGGAGTTGTCATGATATTTTAATGCAGGATGTTATTAGTTGTCATGATATTCTACGGCAGGAAAAGTCCGTCATTAAAGATAAACTAAACAATGGTGAAACTCATTGCCTAGAAAAGGTGAATGAGATCGCGAAAAATGATCGCGATGAATGTCTAAGGGTGGTTGATTCACAAGTTGAAAACCTAGAGGTGCGCACAGACGCTCTAGAACGCTCTTATAATGACATTGCAAATCTTAAAAAGCACGAGGAAAATGCCGTCGAAATAGACGAACGCAGGGTAAAATCGCTCGAAGCGGAATTTGAGGCATTGAAGGATAGCGGCACGCCAGTAGCAACGGCGACGTTATCAAGTGAGTCATTGACGAAGCCCGTGTTCTCCGCTCGAGACGCCGATCACCCGATAGCGTTTTTAAAAGAAGTGGAAAATTGTCTCTCGATGATTACCGTTCCGGAAACGATGAAATCAAAAATGATTTTTACTGAAGATTCGGAAATCGGGAGGGAAAATTTAATTTTGTTTGCCACCCGCCAGTTAAAAAAGGCTGGGTTAAAAAGAAAGCGTAGTCAAGACAAGACCCATTCTAATTTTCATGTCAGGGATTTAGTCTTGTTAAGGACACCTAAGGTGTCTGATACCCAGCTTGGGTTGTTTCATAAGTTTTTTCATTTGCTCTCGGGTCTATTTAGAATCTCAAGTTTAGTTTTAGTTTGTTGCTCGCCCATCTGGCTTATTCTTTCCGCGATATGCATGGATTCATCTCTTTCGTTTGGACACATCATTTTCATTCACCCCTTAGGAAAGAGATGCACCCATGCAGGGGGGCGATGTGACGAAAAGCCTCGTCACGGCGCATTCTGCGTCCATCTCTTCTCCCCGATTCATATTGGCGCGCGGCATCAGCGAGTGATGAGCGACCTTCTTTTCTTTTTCCTATGTTGTCTGCTAGAATTTAGCATGTCTCTTGTTTTGTAATGGGTATATAAGGCCCGGTATTGTGGGATGTGGGTTGGATTCCTGAGAAAGCGGCAGTTGATCCGCTAGAGAAGACGGAGGTCAGCTGTGACAGTGCCAAGGTGGGGCGACAAGACGGGGCTGCGACAGACGAGGGCTACGGCAATTTCGGAGGTCGGGCAACGCGACCAGGGGAAGGGCGTGCGGAGAGAGAAGCGTGGAGTACAGCGAGACACGAGAAAAGTGTCCTTGCTTTTTCGTCAGGACATCACGACATCGTCCAAGGATTTGCGGGAGGTGGTTCCCCGCGATCGACGCATCGTGACCCGGCGGCCAGGATTCGGACCCGCCGTCTTTGACACTTAAGTACTCTAAACCCTCTCCCGGGACGGGGAAATAATCCCGATCCCTCCCCCGCTCCAGCCAGCCCACGCGCCCTGTACGAAGAAAGTCCCCCAGTGTGCACGTGTGTCATCCTAATACTCATGTGGCTTCTGACACAAACTCACGTCTCTCTTTCTCGGTCTGAAGACCATTTTTTAATTGTATCACGATTCTCCCGTTCTCGTCATCCCTTCTGGTTGACGTCAGACTCATTTTTGATTGAACAGAACGTGGAGCATGTAACATTTGATAGTAGAACGACGAACATTACTCATAATGGCCTTTGAAGTGCAGCAAGATTTCGAGTGCCCGTGTCATAGCAATCTCTGAGAGTATACAGTGTTATTTTTGTCCATTTTTGTTCATTTACCCCAACAATCATCTCATCCCTCATTTATTAGATATAAGATTTCTCTTTCTTTTTGTGTATGGCATATTTGCTTCATTTTTATTTCTGCAAGTGTATCATTGATGTCTCGCCCAATTCAGCATCACTATTCCATCCCTCATTAGCGTTTAAGGACAGAAGTGTTCGTTTATTTTTCTCTAATAAATTTTTGTATGACAGTCATTCGCTGTGTACGAGGTCATTCATCCCTTTGCTGTGCCATTGTGTTTAATGCCGCGAGTTCCCATCTTGACCGCGAGCCCCAGAACCTACGAAAAATTAAGAACTCGGATAATAATCTCAGTTCGACGGTGCATGGCTCACGGGAGCGTTCCGTCACAATATATACTAATGCCACCAAAATCAGGCAAAATGTGAGTGCAGAATTTTATGACAGGCATTGCCACTCAGAAGGTACAGATATATGCGCAGTTGATTTATTAATCCCTCGTGCCAAGACTAGGGGAAATTAAGTCAGTCACGGTTACAATAGATCTCTTCCTATGTTCAAATTTCGCGTAAATCGGTCTTCACCGCCTTCCAAAGAGGCAGACAGTGAAGTTTAATGTAATCATTTCATTTCACTGAAAATAAACGATATTTATATTTTCTAACAATATGTATCACTTCTTAGATACAAATTAATTGAGCAAATATGAGATGAACGATTGCTTATGAAAGGTTTTTATGTTAGACGAAATAGCACCATCAACTGAATTCTCTGTGTGTCTAACAAACATGCATATTTATTTCTCTGCCACATAAGTACGCCAGAATGTGAATTTTGAAATCTTTGGTACTGATTGATCACCTAGAAAGTTAAATTATTGCGTGACTGATTCATTAACCATTCATGCAGCTATGAGAAATCGCATGAGTCGCGGTAACAATAGGTTTCCCGCTATTTTCATATTTCGTTGAAATCGGTCTCCACCACCTTCTAAATGGAGGGAGACTGTGAAGTAGAATATAATCACTTCATTTCACTAAAAATAAAGCCTATGAAATATGAGATGTATTTATAGAGAGGTATTCTTAATATTAAAACATAAATTAATACCTACTTGGAGTAGTGGCACTTTGGACTTTGCAAACTCAATGTCCTGAAAGAGTCGTCCTTCCATGTATATAATGACGCTCTTGAAGAGTGGTGCTGAAGCATAGCCTGGGTCATGTGATCTTGTCAGGTTATCTCCTGCAGCAAAAGAAGTATATAAGTAGAATAAATAACTTAATGTTTAGGAGCTAAATGTAATAATCCCACTGGCCTCCATTAGATAAATTGTTATTGAATCCAGTGCTCCACCAGAAATATATAGAATTTTTCAAGCAATAGAATCAAGCAAGAAAAACTCACAGTAAAATATAAAAAAGTCCAACTAAAAAATAATACTCTTTTGATAATTAAATACATTGAGTGTCCATATCGGATAGTTGATTCCTTTATTAATGACAAAGCTTAAATTGAAATCATTTATGTTCATCACTACAACCTAGGTATCCAATATTTTCATTCAGATGCTTTGCCTTTTTCAACAATAATACATGCAGGTGGTCAGTGGTGGATCTATTGGGGGGGGGCTAAAGGAGCTTTAGCACCTTGGGTACCCAATTCACATCAAATACAATGGTAATTTTGTTCGGAACCCTACTAATGCTGGGAGGCTACCCTGTACTTACCCCCCTGTCCCTATCCTGGATCCGCCACTGCAGGTGGTGGTATATTCTCATTACCTTTTACAACTTAAATTAAACGAATAGCTGATTTAAAAGTTATCACTAATAAGTATTGTTGTTTAAATGAAAAAATGCATCTTTTACGCTAATTTTCAAAATGTATAAGATGCTTATACGATATTTCGTACAAAAGACTTTTGGGGATACCATTCAGCAAAACTTTGTATTCCCAACGTCCCAATAGAGGTCCCTATACCCCTAAACATCCTCAAAGTTCTCCTCAGAGAGTAGGGATTCCCCCGCGGCCATCATACCCTTGGCTAGGACGTGAAGTATCTTTCTTGACGCCCAACTTCGAAAAGCGCGAGCGAACAATCCGTCGATTCCCGCTTAACCTCGGTCAAATCGATGGCAGCTGACCTGCCGGCGGAATAGTGACCGACCCCGGGCAACAGACCAGAGGTAAGAGCATTCAGACCTCACGCTTATGCCCTGGAGGTAAGTCTGAATATACTGCATTTCACTCAAGCCTCTGTCTGGAAAACATGCATATTTTTGATATTTTTGGAATATTGATCTATATGTTTACAAATAATTCACAGATAATGAAAGGAATAATGGATAATGATAGAAAATAATAGAAAAAGGATGAGGGCATCGGTACAGTGGTAGATAGAAAAAGCCAAAAGCAGAGGGTAAAAATGCAGCCTAACTGGGACTCGAACCCAGAACCTCCCGGTTGCCGGCCGGGTGCTCTACCAGTTGCGCTACCAGGAGGCTTAATACCACGATTTCGGCCGGGGTTTATACACAGAAAACTCCCTTTGGTATGGCCCACAAGAGTAACCAATAGATGACAATGGGGCAGATCACCATTCACCAACAGAAGAAATTGACAAGGACACAAGAATGAAAGGAAAGACACACACTCATACGATAGCGAATATATGTATAAAACAGGATGTCTTTTGGTTTATCCGCTATGTTTTTCCATACGGATGCACTAATTGCACCCAAAGTTAGTACTTAGGTGCATCTCATGCTCCCAAACTCCGTAGTGCTACTATTGGACCTATCCTACGCGTCCTTTGCGTTGTTTTGTCATTAGTGTTGTATCGTCACGTCATACGACTTCTGCGGTTGGACATCCCGTCAGGTAGGCACACCTCTTGGAATTCTCAATGAGGAAACGTAAAAATTCTGCCCCTTAAGAACAAAAAATGCATATTTCCTTTTTTAGCAACATAAATAGAAAACTCAAACACTTGTATCTAACATTGGGAAAAATTAAATATAAAGTAATACATTTTCACAATAAAAATGCGAAGTGTTTTGGAAACCATTTAACCAAATTTAACTCCATACTTTGCTTAAAGGAGTTAGCTATACAAGAACTTAAATAAAACAGAGTAATAAACATGCACTCACTACTACTAAATGCATGCACATTACGCACTCATTACTACTAAATGCAATTACTATAATATGGAAAACAATAACAAAAATTAACATATTGCAATACTTCATCTTAAAATCAGCAACAGAAGAACAACTTTTTGCTGTTATCAGACAAATGGCTAATTAAATTACTAAGTAATGGAAAAATAGGAGTATCAATCAAAATTTATTCCACTCAAGCCTATGTTTGAAATTGGAACGCGTTAATGACCCACTTGGTTTCAAATAAAGAAATTTTTGATGGGTGCAGCTTAAGCAATACATGCAATCCAACTCAGTAAAAAACATAGAAGAATGAGGTAATCCCAATCTGGTCGAACCCCAGCCAACAAAAACGAAATAATCATCTATCTCCGTTAAGACGTGAATTCCAACTGAGAGACAAACTGAAAACTATTTTAGCTCTGTTCCTTTTTTTTGAATGTTCAATCCAGATGAGTGTTTGGTGCTTCGCCACTGCAGTGGAACAAAAAATGAACCGTCCACGGAAGCTCGATCTCCACAAATAGCATCGCAATTCGAACTCGGACGCGATGGGTCCACGAGCTCATAAATTTCCGCGGGCATTTATGGGATAGGCTGATGATTGGCGTTCATTGAATTTCGCGCAAAACGTTCCCGCATTACGACCAGGATATCGCTTGGACCTCACCCTCGACGAAGAAATATCCTTGAATGACGCAAGCCAAAGCTCTTGCGGCGCAGGAAAGGGTCAAAAAGCCAAGAGGTGACACCGATGTCTTTTTTTTTCCTGCAACGCGCATAGAGAAAAAAAGACTGTAAGGGTAAGGTTAGCGAGTCAAAAATGGGGAAGACTCTTTTCATAGAATCAGAGTGAAGCCCAAGTGTTGGCCGGGAAAACCGATATTAGTCACTTATGGAAGAAATGTTGAGTAATTGATATTCAATCAAGAGAGAACATTCGAAGTCCTTCATTAGAGTTATTGAAAACATACTGTAAAACTATTAATTGGCAGAAGCCATTTTTTCAGATCACGCTATGCGATCTGCGAGCATGTAAAGTATAATTTTAAAAACATCCATCGAGGCCCAGTCTTTGTATAAGAATATTATTCCATTCGAATTAGCTTATCGTCATTTTGTGCCTTCGCTGGAACTATTTAAATAGAATATTTAACTAACTAAGCTAGAAAACAGCAATGGAGTATAAAGAAATAAATATTTATCTACGGTAATAATTTTTGGGATGTAATAAAATATTTTTCTTTCATATATTCTATTCAAGCCATCAACTTTACTGGAGAAATGAGTTATAAAAATCATTTTCAATGAGAGCAAATATTCGTTTTTGGAAATAAGACTGTAATTTTGCTACTTTACCTTTGATTCATGCAGGAACATAGGGCTCACTATTATCAATAAATATATGCAACGATCTAACATTTATCATCCCCAAAGCCTTTCTTATTTTGTAGTGCAATCTGTTGCAGGAAATTAATAAAACTTCACGCTACATTAAGGTGGGGTAGATCGTTAGTAAATTGTACACTGTGTACCTACATTGTACAGTTATTTTTTAGCCATCATACTGTATGTTTTGTTTTAACTTTCGACCATTTCGTTATTTATGACCGGAGCACTTCGTGTTTTATATCATTCTTCTCAGCTTTTTTAGTGCTTTATAAATACGCTAGTTATATTGAGATACTATGAGAAAATAAAAAAGTTAATAATTCTATTAGAGGTGCTAGTTGCCTTCGTCGAGCGGAGTGGAGGGACGGGCGAACGGACCCGCCAGCTACCTGTGTCAGTCTCTCTAAAGAACTCGGAGGATGATAACGTATCAGTGGTGAGTGATAAATCCATTAGTACCATAGATAGCCCCCCTTCCTCCATCTCCGACACCTCTTCAGAAGTTCCTTCCGAGTTACGCGACGACCACGAATCCTGGTACGACGACGATTACGTCTCAAACTTCTTTGCCGCTTTCCCGGGTAAAACCAACCGCAACGTACCTGACGTTGTCCCTCTTGAGCCACCCACCCCTGACCGGGGCATCGAGAAGTCAACGCCGGAGCCGCCGCCGACTCCGGAGATCAACGTGGAATTCTTCCCGTGTGCCAAACCTTATCCCTATGACAGTGCATCGGTCACAGAATTATTCCGCGAGGGCGCTAATCTCCCTCTTCCCGAAGGTGCGCCCACAGTGTTTTTACCCACTAAGTGCACAAGTGAAATTCAAAAGTGGGTAAATGTTATGGTACAAAAAGGCGTGCTGGCGATGGCCAAGCCTGTAGCGGCATACCCGCTCATAGCCATCCCCAAAGCCAGCTGGGGGACTCGAATTATTCACGACCTCTCCCCTCTTACTAAATATTACCGCAAGCCACGCTTTTCCCTTAAGGACGCCGCCAAGGTCCTTGAGGTGATACCTCAAGGTAGTGTTTTGTGTAAAATCGACCTTGTTGATGCCTTCTGGCAAATACCAGTGTACAAACTCCACCAGAAGTTCTACGGAGTTTATCTCGATAAAGAGTATTATTGTTTCACCCGTTTGCCCATGGGGCATACCCTAGCGCCCACCATTATGCAACGGTGGGCGCGGGCGGTGCGTTGGGAAGTGTTTCAAAAATTTAAGGTTAATTTAATATGTTATTTAGACGATTGACTTGTTGTGCTATGTCCAGATGAGTGTGATAAAATTGTTGCAATTGTAAAATTCCTAGAGAACGATCTAGGCATTCAGATCAACAAGAGGAAGAGTGTGCTTAATCCTCAAACAAAAATTAAATATTTAGGGGTAACCATAGATACCTTAAAGATGCAACTAACCTTAACCCCGAATTCTCTACAACGAGTGCATTATATACTAAGTGTTGTGCCACGTCTACGCCAATTAGACATGCCCAAAGCAGTTGGGTTTATTTCTTGGTGCGTATATATTAAGAAACTTCCATATTTTATCATCAAAGATGTCGCCCAACGGCGACTAAAGTGGCCAAACGTTCTGTGGGACGAGAACATTTGGCAGTCGCCGAGAGAATTCAGTGCCTACCAGCAGACTTTCGACGTTTACTCTGATGCCACGCCATTCCAGGTGGCGTGGATTATTCCATGCATCGATACTACTGAAATTTGGTCCCTTCCGGACACGCTTACTATTTATGAAGCAGAAGCGTGGGCTGCCCTAATGGCAGCCGTTCACGCAATTAAAGTGTTACCCAAATTCTCTAATATAAATGTGTATTGTGATAACATGGCTGTAGTGCATTCTTTTGAAAAAGGCAGAGGCCCCTTGTTCTATGTATCCGAGATTGTAACATTATTTTTGCAAATAATAAAGGATGTGTCACGAGTAGTGACCTGGCGGTATGTTCCCTCCGCCGATAATCCGGCCGACCGTCCTTCCCGGACCGTCCTGCCTCCCTATGCCTGCTCGGCCGCCTATTCCTTGGCGGACGGGTGGGTATATAGGCAGGACGACGCCTGGTTGGGACAGTTGGTCGAATTTCATAAGTGAGGGAGGATCCCGCCAGATCTACTTTCACTACTTTCCTCCCTTACTTTGCTCGCGGCTAAAGTACTTCGCGGGCCCGTGCGTGAACTTACGGTATACACACTATAATCAACCATGTCGTCTTCTGATCATGACCCATCGAAGGTTAAAAAAACGGCCCTCGTATTTTAATCGAGTTCTTCCTTCTCTCGTCTTTCCATCTACTTCCCTTCGACGATTGTCTTCATCATGCCGTCATGTGTCAAGATATGGCCTATAAGAAAAGTGGCAAGTGACACGAAATATTTCGTTTCAACCTGGAACGAAACGAAAATACAAGTCCTAGGCTTAGATTTGTTCCTGCACAAAATTAAAATCACCAAGGAGTTTAGTTCCGACACGGGACGAACCTTTACTCCCAGGAACGAATCTAAATTAATCAAAACTCCGCTGCTCATTGTTAAGTTTCGATCCCAGAAGTTGAGTGAAGGGGGATAAGAGTGAATAGTTTCCACCCATACCGTTTGACCTACGTGTGGAGAGGTTAAAACATTGAGCTTAAAAATCGAATGGCCAGTTTGCGTTCGCCGTTCTTCTGTTAGTGGTAAAAATATTAATGCCCTATGCATCTAATGGCGGTAGGCGGAACCTCTACTACTTCATTCAACCATACTTCCTACTGGGTGTGTGGGTCGAAACTAAACTGTTCAGGGAATTGGGTTGGTATGGTGGCTAGAGTGTTGGCTTCCCACCCGGAAGGCTCGGGTTCAAATCCCGGCAGTGGCAGAGAATTTTGAGAGACTGCCCGATCCCTGCTAGAATGTTGTGTGGAAGACATTTCAAGCGCGACACTCCGTCCGTCAGATGGGACGTTAAGCCGTGGTCCCCTTGGCGCCTTTCGTTAAGAGCAGGCTAACGCCGACGCCGGGTTTCTCTCCACCCTTCCTTCCACACCCTTCCCTCATGGCGCAAATGACCTCAGCTGTCGGTCGCCTCCTCCAAATACCATAACATACCATACCATACCTAAGCTGTTCAAAGATGAAGATCGTGGTCCCTCCGGTGCGAAACATTATTTTTATTTCGTTTCGTCCCAGATTTTTAGTTTAGTTCCGATCCGAAGTAGTTTTGACTCCGAGTTTGTTTCGACCCTGAGTTTAGCTACCCGGGTTGAAATCCATTTCCTTTCCTTTCTAATTTTTGTCCTGGGAACGAAGCTATTGAAATTCGATTGGTTTTGACTTTCGTTGAGTTTCCATTGCTTTTCCTGCCAATAAGTTTATTCCATCTCCTTATAAAGATTTTTGTTAGTTTTCTCTTTTCTCCTACCCTTCTAAGAATTTCTTCATTACATTCAAATTAAAGTAAAAAAAAGCCTAATTTATAGCTGTAAGCATTGCATATTGCAGTTACATGGAGATAATTCCTCTTCTCAATTTAACCTAAGGCACAAATCATTTCGTACGTTACGGGAGGGGGTTGAGAGTTTGGCTAAAGGTTGCACTAAAGTGAGAAGAATAAGGGGCCAAGGAAGGATTCTGTGAGAGAAAAAGCAGGGGAGAGAAAAAATAATGGAATCTTGTGGCTTTAATGGAGGACTCAGGCCACGATTAATGTGAGAATGCCCCGGCGAGTCCTATTCCTTTTTCCGCCAGAAAACCTCAGACCATCACACAAGATTCCCGCTACTTCCTGAAACAGAGTCTCGTACAAAAGCGATGCTGAGTCGGTGTTTGAAGGATAATATTCGATAAATCAGTCCTAGAATTTATATTATAATATTACACAAAATAATTTAATGGATCAAATGACGATATTTTTGTTTTATCAACTAGGTGGGGTAGATTTATATGAATTCCCTTAATATTGATGTTGTTTAGCACCTGGGTGTGTTTTCTTTGAGAATTAAGTACAACTTTTTGGTCAATATTTTGGTATACATTTATGATTTCATCGGGGCTTTTTTGCAATAAATATGATTATTTTTTTAAACTAAAATTATGTAAAAGGTTACCAAGACAATGATGTTGTAATTCTGTAACATAGGTCGCAATAAATCATGGAAAATTGCAAGTTTATATTGAGTATTTTAACATGATCTCGGAAATACGATGAAATGACTCGTTAAATGCCATAGGCGACACTTCAATTTACAATTTGCATTAATTATGTCTGAATTCTCTGATAACAATGTTCAGTACATATTTTCAATGAATCCACTTACGTGAAGATATGATTTTCTTTTCCTGACGACATTGCATATAAAAATTTCATTCCAGATCATAGCCAAACGGTGCCTTAACGTAGAAAAATATTTGTTGACCTTACACAGCAATCAAATTCAAAGCGCCGTTTCATTAAGTTAAAACATGCAATCGCCAAAAATAATACATTTTCAGGAGAAATAATTTAAAATATATCTTGATGACTATCACTTCGATTAAATGCTAAAAAATTCGTCAGAATCTTCACAATTCAGTTGATGAAGCATAAAAAATTGTCATTTAATCCACAGTGCAAGACTGACTAAGAAAATTAGTGTTTATAATGGGGCATTTCCATGAAAATGTCAACTTTTTCTCTTAAATTAAAATTTAGGCAGGAAATATTTTATCTTAATAAATCAAAAGGTAAATATTTGGTTTTTATGAAATTGGGGTTTGAAATATTATTCGGAGCCTTGTTAAAAGTTTTCAAATTATACTTCGATTCACAGAGTTTTGAAGATGTGTGATATCATCACAGTTAGGAGGTTGACCTGGCAGTAATTCCGTCACATGTTTATTTAGGGCTTATTTAGAAAGTACTCGCGATAATTGATTTTGTTTCTGTATACGAAAATCACCAAATACACATAACAAATAACCTGAGTTGTCACTTAAATTTTTACTTTTATTACTCATATGCATAGTAAAAGACTTTGTCGTCCAATTTTTAAGGACTCACCTCAGTTACACGAAAGTTCCCACACATACCTGACTACCAGCGAAAAAAATAAACAGCAATCAAGATAAAGTTGAGCTACTTTGGTAGCCCATGGACGTATAAACTTACCCCACGAAAGTGCAATTTCATCTACATGAAGATAACCGTGCGAAATCTATGCAAAAGCTTATCGTTGCAGAAACATTAAGTCCAAACTCACCTGCATAGCATGCTTTTGGCATTAGCTTAAGGGCATAGAAAGGATTTTCAGACGCACTTTCGTGGAAATCTAGGACGTGCTATACCTTGAAGTGTCTGGATCTTGAATACATTAATGTTGGTAGAAATGTCACCTACCTGCTTACCTAAGCTGATTGCAATGCAGAAGACTGCAAGTGACAAACTTGGTGTTAACTTAAGAGGACTCTGCCTTTCCACGGAATAAGGTTGCAAGCTACACGAATGTGCTTACTGAACTCGTTACAAAAGTTCTCCTTGACCGGAAAAGCAGATGCAAAGTTTTGCAATGACATGAGAAGCAATGAAAACCTGAAAATATGTCCTGTTTTTACATGAAGGTGAGCCTTTAAGTTAGTTGAAATGAGATTCAAAACCGTATATGCTGAAACTGTGTTTTGGCGAGTGAGAAAGTAATAACTATAACTCAGCGTTAAAAATGAGAGAGAGAGTAAATAATCGTCTAGTAATGAAATTAAGAAACTTCATTTACTATGTAATCCCTTAAATATAAAATTAAGAATGGATTCAATATTAATTGCTAAATGTCAACTTTTTCGAAATAATTTTTACAACAGATTCCGAAAATTAGAATTTATGCAATTTTATTCGTAACTATCGATTCTTTCTTCCAAAATTTTATTTAGCGCCGCTTTTCAAAGTTATCACCGCCTTCAAAGCACAAATATTGGTACACATTAAACCATATCGCTACATCTACCAGCCCATTCTGACCCCAATGCAAATACTTGCCGGCCTAAAATTAATTGCAATTATTCCTTTAACTCTTAAGATGAAGAAACATATGTATGATTGTATTTTCTTATTTCACTCTACTCAAAATTAACTGTAGAATTATTATTAAAATTCCACAGAACTTCGTCCCTCGAAGTTGAAATAAAAATTTATAAAAGGCACATAAATGCCTAAAAGCACCGTTTAAAGCTAATTTCATCAAACACATTGCCCTGCATTAGGAGAACAAAACCGGGAAATATGTTCTAATGAAAATACATCCATTGAAATTTAAAAGAAGTTCTAATATGTTTTGCCCAAGAATAAAATTTCACCGTAGCTTAAGAATCGAATAACCTTAATTATCAGTGTTTAAATACTTAGCTTTCTCCGCTACCAACAACATTGCGAAACATACTACAAGAAAGATGGATTTGAAACAGCAGCTTGCATTGTTAACAGAATTAACCCTGCGGGGGAATTATAACACTTCAATTGCTTTCGTAAGAAAAGAAAACCGCGATAATATTTCGATGATGCGCTTTAAGGTATATCCACCCAAGTTTTCTCACGAAAAAGTCCCATTTCTTAAATAACCCCATTTAAGGTAGCGCGGAACGTATTGTCGGACGAGTGCCTACGGTTTTTTACTCGCCTAGCTACGCAATAAATACTTCAAACCTCACGAAAGGCCATCCATTACTCCTTGTAAAAAGTGAAGGAGATAGTACTTTATCGTCCAAGCGGGAAACTCTTCAGGTAATAAATATCTGGGAACCAGTTGATTATGTAAAATTCTACGCTGCCATATTATTAGAAAAAAATATATCTATGAATGACCTGGGTAAAAAAATTGGCGTTATGCATTCTGCTTCATTCTCACAATAAAAAGAACAAATAGAATTGTTTCTGGACGAATACTGTGACCAAGGAGAGAAAACTCAAGTAACATCGCCAGACTAACTTAAAACGTGAGACAACTTAAATAGCCAGTGTTTTACTTCAAGCAACAAACACGACTAAAATTTCTTTCGCACTTATTCAATTTCGGTCCTTTGGTTTTCATAAAAAGAGAAAAAAAGAGAGGTGGATAAGGAGGAAATAGGTACCTTGTCATCATCATCATCATCACCGGTCAACAATCCTAGGATTGGTTTGACGCAGCTCTCCACTCAGTTCTCCTATCAGCTAATCTTTTCACACCTACGTATTTCTTCTCTTTCACATCTCTCTTTACTTGTTCCATATATTTTGTTCGGGGTCTTCCTTGTCCATTCTTGCCTTCCACTTGTCCTTCGACGATTGTCTTCATCAGGCCATCATGTCTCAAGATGTGGGCTATAAGGTTGTTCCGTCTTCTTATTAAGGTTTTCATGATGCTTCTCTTCTCTCCTACCCTTCTTAGGACTTCCTCGTTACTAACTCGGTCGATCCATTTGATTTTCATCATTCTTCTGTATCACCACATTTCAAAGGCCTCTATCCTTGCTTTCTCCGCTGCGGTCATTGTCCATGCCTCACTTCCGTATAGGAGCATACTCCAGATGTAGGTTCTTATAAATTGTTTCTTTACTTCCATATTTAAGTTTCCCGCTGTAAGCAGGTCTCTCTTTTGGTGGAATTCTCTCTTTTGGTGGAATGCTCTCTTCGCCTGTGCTATTCTGCTGATAATTTCTTTCTTGCTTCTCCCGTCACTAGTTATCCTTCTTCCCAAATAACAGAGTCCATCCACCTCTATCAGTTTTTGCCTCCCTATTTAAATGTTGGTCTTGACTTCTTCTCTTCTGCTGCATACTAAGAAGTAAATGAAATATATATATGAAACTCAAGTTATATCGGAACTAAAAAATGTAAAAAAAACTGACGGATGAGTTTTCAATTATCTTCCAGTACATTTGAAATCACACCAAACTAATAAATAACGTTGATTTTCAAGTTGATATATTGTTCCCGAATTTTAACGGGAATTCTAAACGTATTAATATAAGTAGCTTAGAATTAGAACATAAGTTTCCTAAGTATTCACCTAAAACAAGTAAATATTTTTATCACTAAGATTTCCTTGAAAGTCAAGTTGTTAGTAGGTTCATAGGTTGACTAAATTAATTAATATCCAATTTCAGTGTTATTTTTACACTATAGGAACATTAATGAATTTATGTAAAATAACAGCAAGAAAAATAAGCAAGGATAACTAAGTAAGTGGTCTAATTGATTGTTACCCCCAATAATTCGCTGTAAAAAACGTTTATTCCCACTTGATATATAACATTATGCCGTCACCAGCTTCACAGCTGCTCATTTCACGCTTATACACCACAATGCAGGCTAGAATTCAAGTAAAAAATGTTTAAACATTTGAATTATTCATTTGAACGGTGAACTTTTAACAAATCCACGCTCTTTAGAGCATTCACAAAATGATAATTGATCAAATGCTCACGGAAGTAGGAACTTAGATTTATGACATTAGATACAAAGCATCGGAATATTAATGGCAAATCTTTGACCTGAGGTGATCGGTCTGTGGTAGTTCACTAAAAAAAGCCGTAATATGAACCATGAAGGAGAGAGGGAATGTTGTCAGCAAGAGAACTAGGTGATGCGAACTTCAGTCTTGACTATTACCACTCGGCCGGCAACGATTCTCTACGGCCGCAGCCCTTTTGACGGAGAAAACGGTGAAGAGCCGGTATTCCAACGTAGTCAATGGAAACCGAGGTCAAGAATCACTAGACATGATGCCGCTCCAGTAATCATATTCACGCTCATTTGGCAGTTTAGGACTTCTTTTTTTAAGATTCACGGAGAAGAAAGTCGCTGGTACATAGTTTTTCATCGGAACTCCCACTGTCACTTTCTTGAAAAAGGTGGACAAATAAAGCGCTATACTAGTTTTCAGGTGATAAATGTAATACCTCATCCTTAGTATTCATTATGACAGTCCACTCCAACTAAATGTGACCAAATAGCACCATTTTTTATTGCTAAGGAGACCAAACAAGCAACAAATTTATTTTCAATGCATTTTAAGCGCTATTATAAATGTGATATCCTAATCTATATATATAAAAGAAAGTCGAAAATCGTGTTAGTTAGAACACTTATAACTCGAGAACGGCTGCACCGATTTCAATGAGATTTGGTTCTTTGGATTCGTCTCAGGCGGGGTTAACATATAGGCCATTAAAAAAAGGATAATTTCACAAAAAAAATTCATCTCTTTCCTATGGACATGCTTTTAGGAGTTATAGTAACACAACAATTGATAAGTCGGTCAAAACTACAAATTAAATTATTTGTTTTGTTTTTACCAATTTATTAACTAAAATTCGTAGCAATATAACATTTTAATTACTAAAAATACTAAATATATTCAAAATATTGAAATTGTATTTAAAAAATTAAATTCGAGCTAATTGTAATCCCAGCTCGAGTTGACTCTTCACTACCGTGTTTGTAAACAAATCTCCAAGCAATTGTTGCCAAACGGTAATGTCCGTGTTCCTGTCGAGGACCTTTGCAAATCAGTTTAATCGCAAGGTAAGCTCATCAACAAAGTGTTCCAGAATATGATTGATCACCACAAAAATCAAAAATGGTTGATTGAACGAACAATTTTGACGGCCTAGAACGAAGATGTGGATGACTCAAACGAGGTATATCAGGATAAGATAGTTGGTACTCTGCATGAATTTGAATATTTTAACTGTGCAACAAACGAAGACGAAATCACCAAATATCTATCTGAATATTTTAAGTCCTTGGACGTACCTGGCTTTCCAAGGCACGATTTACAGATAAATGTAGGCTCTGCGTTCATGATCTTACGAAATCTAAACCAACCTTAACTATCCAACGGAACGCGTTTGGTGATTAAAAAAATTGATAATGAATGTGATTCACGCGACTTTACTCAAAGGAAAATTCAAAGACGAGGAAGTTCTCATTCCGAAGATTCCATGATCTCAACTTATATGCCCTTTTGAGCTTAAAAGTATTCAATTTCCAATTCGTGTTGCATTCGTGATAACGATTAACAAATCGCATGGTCAGTCTTTCAGTTTTTGTGATTTTTGTGCTCATGTGCCAATGAAAACCCATGATTTTCTCATGGTCAATTAAACGTGGTATGTTTACGAGTCGGTAAACCATCCGCTGTATTTCTTCCTTCGCTTCAAGAGCGCAGCTAGGAATTAAGGATAGCGAGGTTTAAGGCGCAGCAATTACTACGGGTCTGTAGGGTATAGAAAACACAATGAGGTAAGCGAGAGGTGTGGGGGCCCTCCCCCAGACATTTTTAAGATGAATGGTTCAAAATAGTGGGTTTTGCGGCTGTGTGAATAGTTAAATATGTTTTGTTTGTTACTCATACGTCCCCCTAATATTAGTAACAAAAGTTTTTATAAAAAAATTCTCTAAGCTCTTTGGGGCGTTTTATCCCCCATAAACCCCCCTCGCTGCATCACTGCTTCGCTTCACTATATTTATTTAGCTTCATCGGCTTTATCTTGCACCTAATAACAAAACAAAAATTGTTGTTTATCAGAAGGTGCTTGACGCAAGACATTAAACCCGAATGTGTAGGGCACACCTTGATGCGTTTACGCATGCAGCACGTTTACGCAGTGTATTTTTTCCAAACAGAGATACTATGACTGGCGCGCCTAAAGTAATTTGATACGAATGCTTCTTATTAGGGGCTATTCTTACACGATTTTGAGCATCAGTCAAGCGTCGGTCTGGCGTTGTTTTAACTTGCCCCGTGAACGGGCCAAGTTTACGCAATAGACTTGGACCTAAAAACATTTTTTACGGTTAATAACACATATAGCCAACCACTGAATGCGTATAATTTAATTTCATTAACTGCTTTATAATACCACAATGCCCAAAATTTCTTAAGCTAAAACGTAAGAAAATTCATTGAAAAAAATCCGCGTAAACGTGCTCCGATTCACCCTATGTAGATTCAATGAAGAAAATTTCTTCCTGACAAGCAAATTTGATCCTCATTCACGTAGTTTTATTGAATTCATATCCTTATTTTATTATAATAAATTAAATATGATTAAAAGTTATGCAGCCGCTCTTGATTTATAAATGGTCTAACTAAACAGTAAGTTCATTGAATTTTAGGCGGTACGAAGTTCGCCGGGTCAGCTAGTTACTAGTATAGTAAAGAAATATGGAGATGAGTATGATATAAACTTTGCCATACGAAGTACTCTCATTAACTTCACAGAAGTAAACGCTTCAGACAGCGCACAGTTAATCTCAGTATTTATTTTAAGGATATTTTAGGAACAGTTTCCCTCCTGAAGAAGTCGAAACTTTTGAACATCCTCCCAAAAAAGGAATTATCAGATTGCCGCAGGCTTCCTTCCAGTATATCAGCATAAGTATATATTTAAAGTTTTCTTTTCCAGAACATACAACTGTCACTCCCTTTCTGAAATTGCTATCTATCCTAAATGGTTCCACTGACCACGGAACGGATCACATCTCCTTATGATAAACTAGGCCATACGTAAATTATTCAAAATTTAAAGGGAAATATATTCCTTATATACTATACACTCAGAACATTGTTATTGACTTCAATTTCACTAAATTCATTTTTAAATAAAATAATGTATATATTTGGCATGGAGGGATTGTAATATGGCAGATTTACAGAAAGCATGTCGTATTTTTTCCGACGGATTTATTGTTAGAAAATAAGGCTTTCCTAATAAAATGTTGATGATGAATCAAATAAACCAAATTCACTGTTTGACTCAACCAAAAAAAAGAAAAATTTCGTTGACAATATATGAGGTAAATTTATTAAATTCCAGACTTAAGTATTTGTTGAATTTCGAAACTCATAAGCTAAAATAATCAGGGTCATTTCATAGATATTAAGTTAATAGCTAAAAGAAAATAAGTACCGATTATTTAAGAAAATAAATCGACGCAGAGCGAGTGAAAGGTCCTCATAATGTTAAGCAGCATGCATGATAGGAATACTCTGTTTAATGCTACTCTTGCTTTATGACCGCACCGTTACCACACGGCTGAACATTGTGTATTCGGATTCAAATCATACATGCAAAACCCAGCCGCTAAGACTCCGTTCGCCTTGGCGATTTTGAAGCAGCTCCCGATTGTGTTTACAAGTGCGTCCGGTGGTAGACCGGAGGCCACGGTCGAGCGGGCGAGCAAATATGGACTCGGTTGACTTGCCACGCAAGTACCCCAATTCAATTGAGCCGAAAACCGAGGGAAAGTGGTCAAGTAGGATCGCTGTTATGGACCTATCCTCCCAATGGGAAAAGTGGTAGACCCCTTATAATAGCAGTTTTATCGAAATTTTATGATTTCCCAGTAATGAATACCGTAAAAGAGATTTTCTTAATATGTTATTGCTCTTCTCCCACTCCTTTGTCGGTCTTCAAAATTAAAATTTTCAACGAAATTTAGTTAAAAAATAAATTTTGTCATATTCCGAAATTCTGCTTTGAGAATCATCAGTAATAAAAATATAAATAACCCCTTTAAATATTTTTAAATACTCCCACATGCGTTGTGTATTATTAGTAATAAAATCATAAATATTTCGCGCAAATATTAGTCAACATCCCCAGATGAACAAAAACAAAATTCAATAGCTAGAGAGACTAGCATCTTATTATGAAGGGAAACTACGCTTAAAATACTTATTTTCTCCATGTTAAGTCGTAGGAGGCAATTGAAAAGAATTATCGACGTAACTTACAAGTTTTAAAAAGTATAAGAAAATTTGAGGAACCAAGATTCTGAATCTATAGGTATATTTTAACTTGATTCACATTGCTTATATCTTCCATTTCAACACCTGCCTTAATGTCCATGGAGCCTGGCATTAATGCATACGTTTATGGGCGAATGAAAGGAAATATTAGGGGAACTATCTGTATCCTACGGGTAATTAGATAGTATAATTCATTTTGGGCACAGTTTTATTTTATATTTTACGGCTATTACCCAATTATCAATATTGAGACTGTGATAACATGAATACATGCATCCTATTCAAGGGTAGCCTTTCAAGTGTAAGGAATAGAACGTTTCTTATCATCTTGCAAATATAAATGGTGTTTATAAACAACTTTATGAGTTGGTTAATGCCCATGCGAAGTTTCATTAAGATCGGCCTGATAGTTTTAAAACAGTGGCATGTCAAAGTTCCCAAGTCGCTATACGAGATGGAATTAAGTCATGAATAGTACCGCACGATAATTTTCCACAACTTTCGACAAAGCCTCACCCAGCAAGAATGCGACGCAGAACTTTTTGTTGTTTTTGGCGCAGAAGGACCATCAAAGTCATCAGTTTATCGGTCATATGCAGATTTTGAAATGACGAACCGCGTTTTGGGACACAAAAAACCGCCGTCACTGAAGAAAACGTGGATGCTGTACGTAACATGGTTATAGAAAGTCGTCATGTTACACACCGCGATATGAGGGCATCTTTTAACATCTCAGGGACCTACTAATAATAATAATTTCTGGAAACCGTTTAGCACTTTAGGTGTCGTTCATCTCCGCCCATAATACTTGTTATCATCTCAAATATAAGTACGGCATGCATTTGTGCATAATGAAAGAGTACGCATAAGATGGGATTTGTAATGATATTTTCCTAAAGTCTTCCCAAATTTTCTAACCCCAATAGATTTTTGATGTTTACAATATATAATGCTACATCGCTTTCACTTTGTCCAGCGTCTATACACTTGTAAAATGTAATTGTTGATTGCTAAGGAAACAACCATTAATAGACGCTGTTCATTCGCAGGGAAATCTATCGTGATAGAATCTAGTATCAGCACTTTCTCCTGTCAAAAGCATTTCATGGAGACAAGAAAGGATACTCTTAATGAAAAACACCGTTGAGCGTACCAACAATGAAAGCTAATATGAGGCAAAATTAACTTAACGAATGAAAGGAAATATAAGGGGAACTAAAAAATGTCAACACACATCAGCATTTAAGGTGGATCTACCAAATCAAATTAGTTATAAAGGCTTCGTGTATACCAAATATTATCAAAAATACCTATGATCACCCCATTGCGGGAGACATTTCAAAGAAGGTAAAAACCTATTTAACCACAACTAACATGTGAGATTTACATTCAATAATTTGGAAGAGTTAAAAATCTACAAGCACTTCGCTGTAGTATAAACGAAGTGGAAAGAAGTTACACAGGAACCAGCTTGATGTTTGGAGGTACAATATATCAACAAAAAAAACAATCTACGTTTCCATGCAGCTACACGGGATTCGACCACAGTTAGTACATAGGTGAATATCATGCTTCCGGACTTCATGGTACAACTTTCGGTAGCGTCCAACACGTCCTTTGCGAATTTGTTACGTCACATCATGAAACGTTTGCGATTGGAAATCCTTCCAGATAAGCATACCTATCGACATGTTCAAAGAGGAATCCAATATAATCATGTTAATTTAACCCTCATATTTTGCTAATGTTTCATAGATGTGTGTCACCTCTGTCGCATTCCACATAAAGTTGTTCAAAAGCGATTAATAAACGTTGTCAAATGTTTAGTAAAACTTATAGAGGGGAAAATTTAGTGCTTGATGTCCTCATTGCAATCTCACACCACCTCGAGTGAATCCGTGCCGCAGCATTGATGCCAGCATTATCCCTCAGAGCGCGTTCCATTCATTTGGAAACCATGCTAAGAGCCGCAGGGCCAAATGAAAGGTAACCACGCTCCCGGGCCATTTTAAATGTTTAAAAGCCTCGGAGGGTACACATTTAAATGGGTGCATTAAACCTAGCTGAGGGCAAACTGATGAATTTTCAAAATCCAACGCTACTCACGGTCGAGGTTTTTAGGTCGAGATCAAAACGAGCACAGGAATGAAGAAGGATTTAAAAAAGAAAAAATAATACAAAAGGAAGAAGAGGAGCCATAGCATGGGGGACTGCCTCCCCAAATGCAATCCTAAATGAGTAAGGGAGATGGGCAGACGCTTCCGTCACCGCATGAATTATGCAGATTCCGTGTGCCGTGGTATCTCCCGTCTCCAGGGCTAATTTGCGTCGCGGAGTAGTTATTTGATCGCTAGGAAATAAAAAAAACGTGAACGGGAGACCTTTTGCAAGCGGATCGAATAGCCGGCCGACTGAGCCGACCATCGCATCATTTGCAGGCCATTCATCGGAGGATGAATTGCTAATAATGAGCCAGAACGAGAAGGCTGCGAGATTAAAAAAAAATAGATCGGAAAAACAACAATGGATCCTTTCTCGATTGATAACGCCGGGACGCGAAACTAGGCAACTCGCTCGCTGAGCGCCAACTGAGAGGAAGGCATATAATTTCATAAAATCCTTCCACTGCAGACTTGTGAAGAACTGCACGCCAAACAACTGGGAGGAAGAATAAAGATTTTTATCTCTCAACACTTGATTCGTGATTACGCAAATTAATAAGCACTCATGAGTCGCGAATTTTCCTCGCACTCAAAATCGTGTTTGAAAATGGAAGGGTACGAGCAATTTCTAAAGGCACATGAATACTAACGACTACCACTCTTCCACATTCAATTTTTTTTCTACTAATATTTCGAGGTGAAATGACGAGCTCTGGAGGAAAGAAAAACGTGGAATCAAGTTTGCGGAAGAAAATTAAAAAAATCAAGCAAAGCCCTTTCGTTTGAGGAAAGAATAGAGGAAAGAAACGGAACGTAGGTAATCGCTTTATAAATTATTTTCGGGCGACAGAGCCGTTCGTTCGAGAAGTGGCAACAGAGGGAATAGTAGGGAGGCCTTTCTTCATAAGGAAGCGAGGGAGTTATATGGGGAAAGTAGGTTACGAAGATTTGGAGTCTATATCAATATCATAATTGCCAGTAAGGTAAGTAGGCTATGCGCGCACTCCACACATATCTCATACAAAACTAAACATCTAAACTGTTGCCTGTGATGGCCAAAATAATATTTTTTACATCTTTATACAAAGAAATTTTATCGAAAAATCGGGACTGATTCTCCATAGATTGCAGGTCAATTTTGTTCTTTTTTTATACTTTCCTGTTTTTCTACTCATTGCCAACCCCTATATCCGAAATATTTCCACCCAATAAAGGACGTTTTAGGATCAAATGTTACTGGGGAATAAATATTTAGTTGTGTTTGATCGACAGACTTATTGTTGACTATGACCAGCAGCTGATAAATAGTTTAACTACACATCACATCTGCATCTCATGTAATGTCGCATGTATAACATTTCAGTATACTCAAATCCACCATCTTGTAAAAAGAAATCGTTTGACTGTTCTCAAAGATTTCGTTCTTCACGAGAATATAGATGCCTGAACTCATGATAAATTTTGTGCGGAATCGAAAATAATGGCTTAAATTAAAAGTAAAGATACAACAAATGCAAAAATATTTTGAATATCTTCCCATCAATACAATTATTTTTTCGTAAGCTATAAAGAGAATCGATTACGGAGGATTCGTAAATAAATGGAAGTCAGTCTCTGACATAAAATGCCAATGCCTTGATCGCTTGAAATTAATTTCTCCTACGCGATGAATGTCAATCTAACCTCTCCAGCCCTTCAATATATTTCAAGCCCAAATATACCATAAATTTATCGTGTTTTCTCGAGCTACTGCTGAGCCTCAGGCAAATTTGACGGGTAAAAAAAAACCATTATTAATGTTATGGACACTTCATCTCTACTATATCCAAATATTTTAGAAATTGAGAGTATAAATCATTTTGTTAATTTTTGTCCCGTATAAAAATAGAAATAACCATTTAAGGCAACATTAAGTGATACAAATTCCTGCAGATAATGTGTAACAAAAAGTAAAAGTTAAAAACTCGTGTTCTCTCAGAAATAATATGGCATATACGAGTTGGACGTGCAGACATTTGTAATTAGGGGTCATGTTGTTTTCATGTTAAGAAGCAAGTTTTCAGGAATTTCAATGGTGTATAGCTTTTTATGATATAGCGGAGCTAAGTAATAATTGAGTAAAATTATTGCACGATATTACGAATTATTGCTTCCCCAAGTAAAACCGCCTTAAGTTCAATCACATTTGCCGATTCCCAATATGCATTAATCATCGTAAAGCAGCTATTTAGTGTCATAGGTTTATTGAAAAGGAGTTTAGTGAGCGTACTCATCATAACTACTTTTATAATTTTACGTTAAATATAGCATTAAATACGCCCCTATTTCAGTGCTCATGAAATTACAATAAAAGGTTCCATTCCATTTATCTCCGTGCTCAACGGATTGATAAATCTCAGCCAATCGCTAGATTTTAAGACCCACCCCCCACTCACTCATTTCCTCCATCCGTTTCCAATCCCAAACCGGGGTCCTTTTAATAACTTAAGACTCTATCATTCGATCAGAATCCCTTTTTCATTCCTCCGCTGGGAAAATCTTTCCACGACCTTAAGAGCCAAGTGGCTGCTTTCCTTATCACATCTATTTCTCCTCCATTTTTTTTAGCTTGTGCTCAAATTCTCCATTTCTCTACAAAATGCGCAGATCTTCTCCACTTTTCCCACCCTCCAATCGGTCAGAATCGAAAAGCAAGCGGAGCTCGCGGGCATTGGGACCCGACAGGGGCGGGCTTACAATTTCTAAAATCTAAAATTTATGACTTTCCATAAAGCAGGTTTTACGTGAGGTACGTAATTGCATAACTAAGTGCACCTACCAGTGTACAGTAAAAAAAAAATTATAATAATGAAAAGTAAAGAAAAATTTGCAATTCCACATCAATATTTAATGTGCGACCTAAGTTTCAACGTGGCACGTGGTAAAGAAATAGAAAACAGAATTTCCAGTCACACACAAAATTTATTGGTATTATTGGTATTTTCTATATATACGAGTCGATGGTCGCTTGATTTCATCAAGCGGGTTTTGGAGGGGGGTGGGAACATTTGTGTCACGTGTCTTCGAGTACTGGGTCCATAAGTTGCTTAAAGAGCGAAAAAAAACACTCACAACGTCGTTTAAATGGACGGAATAGACGGGCAACACGCATATTCGCCCTCAACAACACTTAATGTCGTCTTAGTAACCACGATGACATAAACGATAGGAGAACGTTTTGAACTGAAGATTTACGTAATGGAGAGAAATTTAAATTTAATGACGGATGAACTTGTGAAATATAGCCGATTTCCGTATTTTAGCCCTTACCCTAGGATTGTAGCTCCTCCCTTTCTCAATATGAGGGTTTGAACCCTACAAACTTAAACAAAATCTCAATATACATCAGGTTGGTTTACATATATATACATCAAGGAGGATTTTAAGCATGTTTAGACAAATATGGAAAAGACAATGGCCAGATAAAAATCAACAAAAATTTTACTAAGATATTTGTATGTAGTAAATGAAAGGAGGAGAAGACAAGCATTAACGTGGAGAAGCATAAGCTTGAAGAGGCGAAAAAGTTTTCTTACTTGGGAAGCCAAATTACAAACGATGGACGAAGCAAGAAAGAAATAGTCAGTAGAATAGCGCAGGTAAAGAGGACTTCCTACAAAAAGAAGAATCTTCTTACAGCTGAGAATACAAGCATAGAAGTAAGGAAACAATTCATCAGATACTACATATGGAGCATGTTTCTCTGTGGAAGCGAGGCTTGTAGGTTGACAGCAGCAGAGAAGTAAAGAGTGGAAGCATTCGACATGTGGTGCTACTGAAGAATGATGAAGATAAAATGGATCGACCGATAAAGTAACGAGGAAGTTCAAAGATGAGTGGGAGAGTAGAAGTCTTCTTAGAACCTTAAGCTGAAGACGGGACAACTTAGTTGGCCACATCATGAGACGTGATGGCGTCATGAAAACAACCGTAGAGGGACAGTTGGAAGGGATGAAGGGCAAGGGACGGCCCCAAATGAGTTACGTAAGACATGTTATAGAGGATCTAAAAGAGGAGAAATACGTCGCTATGAAAAGAAAAGCGGATATGGGAGTGGGATGGAGGGCTGCGTCAAACAAATTTATTTATTTATTTATTTATTTCAAAAGCCCACATACAGCAATTATTGCCAATTTACAGTGGCGCAATAATCTTAGGATTATAGACTAATGATGATAAGTATGACACAAAATTGTTTTTAAAAATCTTAAAAACTCAACAAACTGAGGAGAGGTTGAAGGGGTGGAATTCCCAGGGGTGGAGTTTGACGAAAGAGGTTCTCACTCTTTTCGCTCCACCCCTTGACTCTATCCTATGACCGTTGTGTTTTTGAGATTAAAAAAAATAATTTTTTGTGTTACTACTTATTTTCTGTCTTCTGTGCATCTGTACCAGAGGATGACGTTCATCGACGAAATCTACATCATACATTAAACATTTACGTGGAGTCACAAAGTTTTCTTTACTTGCCATTTTGTTAAGTAGATTGCATAAATTCACATCTAAACCACTAATTATAGCAATGTTTAAATCTATGAACTGCGTGAAAGTATATGGAAATTCTTGAACCCATGTTGGTGACATTGCCTCCGCTATAATTCTAAACCAATAGCACACGCTTTGGGCAAAAATATATAGCTGGAAGATGGGCGATTCCGTTCCCCTTGTATATCAGGTGAAATACTACGATGGCTTTATCGACTTCATTACCCAATGACTTGATACATATCACCAGTCCTACAGGTTGAAATTTGATACCTAGTTTATTTAGGTGGCCGTGAATTTTTAATTCATATTCATAAAATAGCGTATATTTCTTTATTGACAAAGTCTTTATTAGCCAATCTGTAATAGGGTATCACCTGACAAATGACCCACGGAGGAAACGATAACGGAAGCGTCGCCTTTTCACCTCTATTCCGGGGATATTAGAGTACAAATTATAACATTTAGGCCAAAACTTCCAGGTGTTTTGGCGATAAAAGTGAAAAGACAATAATTAATCAAGAAAAGGGCTTAATCCCTTTTCTTGATTACCACTCAAATAAATATAGATTCCCAAAGGATCCAATGTTATTAGCAATTTCAAAGGGCAAGTAATTGGTAGCAATGAAAAGCACCATTCAAAAAGTGCTTTGACATTTTTCACTCTAGCCAGTCTTTTATAGTTACATTTATTCAATAGCTAACCAAACCTCTCCAACCCTGTCATACGACTACTTCTCCAAACGACCATTTTTCAGTGGAACCTTTGACGGTCGCTAAGTACAGGTTTCATTGCCATTTTTAACATTATATCTATTTTTCTATCGACCTTTTAACAGCGTCATTCATCGCTATCTATCATAAATAAAAATTAAATTAGCGATTTTTGAAAAAATAATTCATGGTTCATAGTGCTAAAAGCACCCCTTTGGGATTTTATCCCTTATTTAAAGTATAATGTATGTCTGAAATAATCAATGGCAGCATTTCATTGGATTATTCAAAAGAAAGGCTGATTAATTTAATTTTCTATTGATTTCATTCATAGTGCTAAAATAACTTAATTAAGCTAAACTTTAAATTATGCTCCTGACACCTGCCACCACCAACAAGTTCTATGGCTGATGGCTTTTGTTGCCTTAATATAGATTAAATTACTTACTTAATCTGGCGGAGAATTAATTGAATTTATTAAAAAATATTAATTCCTTTGATTATTACTACGAAACATTATGGTGAAATTCAGTAAGACGATACATGATGTGTAATAAATTTAATACATTTCACAATTATTGAATTTTTTTCGTTTATCAACCAGCGTGTATTCGAATACCAATCCTCTCTAAATTTTCGCAACAATTTAAACTTACTACGGTGAGCTCAAATTCAACAAGAGTAGACGAACAGTATTAAGTTAATTAAAAAAATCCTCTGCACAGCATTTGCAATAATACCTTCTGTGTTCAATTACACGTTAAAAAAAATCAAAATTCAGATCATTAAGGAAATCTGCTTCCATTTAACCCATAAAAAGGAAACCAAATCCAAGTTGAAATATCACAATATTGTGATCCTCTTGATTTTAATTTTTTTAAATAATTTCCAATCAAGCTTTCGGATTGGTTATAGTACTCAAATGGCTTTGATTAAAATAACAGATGATGTATGAATTTCAATGAAGAGGTATCACTGTACGGTTACTCTTTGATGTTAGTGCAGCGACGGTGTCAAATACATTAAACTTTTAAGGTGGGTGTCTAATTTGAAAAAATGTAGTTCTGTCTTAAATGGGTTCCCTCGCCTATAAGTCACCGCATATAGGCAGTGAATGGCGGCAATAATAGTTCACGCTATAAATTACTTGCTACCAAACGTGGCGTACCCCAAGGATCATTACTTTGGGGTTTTCTCTACACTATTTACATTCAAAGTCCTACAGATAGCATACACCACAGCAAATACTATTTTTATACGCACAATCTGCTGACTTATATCCATTGCGATCACACAGTGACATGAACCTCAATTAAAAGAATTAATGAAGAAATTTTGTATGTGAAAAGGAGAAAAGTATTTAAATCTTAACATAAAGGAAAAAAGTTGTATAAAAGGTAGTTTTGAGAATCCCTAAGTTTCTAGAATCCCAAACATCGATAAACTTTCAAGGATTCAAGTTCAAAATGTGAAAATATAATAGACACACAAAATAAATGATAAAGGCCTGATTAAGTTGATAAAATAAATGATTGAGGAAGAAATAACTAACCAGGGAAGAACAAACATTAGGCATTTTAAAAAATTTTTAAATTATTACATCTGTTTAGAAGTTTTCGTATTCCATTTGCGCCACCACTCAGACTTAACTAGCAAATGCCTCGTTGACTCTACTTTTAGAATATTAACCTCAGTTAATGTCAAACATCTAAATATTAATTATTTATGTTTAAAAAACTACGAAACCGCAGTCTGCGCGGCGCATGGGACATTTGCAGTACGACAATGTTATCATATTTCATAAATTCCATATTACCAAATGTTAAAAATTCTAAACAAAAATTAACGAAAAAAATGGTAAATGGAAGTATTCATGCACTCATTATTGAAATCTGGAACTTCCTCTTTCCTTCCGCTTTCAGCCATATTTGGAATATGCGGATAATAAAGCGAGAAATTGAAGAAATAAAAATGAACTCAATATGCGATGCTATAAAACTACTATGTTCAACAATTATTTCTAAATGAAATCTATTAATTTATGGAATTCTATTCTACAGAGTTTTGAAAACAATTATAATGGCAATTAAGAGCTTTCAAAATCACCTATACATATCGTAAATATTGTGTTTAAATGAAAATTAATATATTCATGGTATATCGTATTGAATGTTCTTGTTTTAAAGAATGCCATGTAATTTTTCTGCATGCAAATGAACTGTTGAAATTATATCACAATGCAATATTTGTTTTGAAAGTGAATCTAATTTGGAATTCCATTTTTTTCTAAATGATGAATTGATGAATCGATTACCCATTGTTTGCGAATGATGATTAGCGGATGAATCCACATCACTTTGAAGATTTTTAAAAAGTGAATGTATTTTGAAATTTCATGCAGTAAGCGATAATAAGTTTCCATTAGTTATAATTTCCATCGCTTTTTACATATATTGTTAACTCCATGTAAACTTTTTACTTGTGTAATCCTCCAAAGAATATTTTATCCTCTTTCACCTAATAAATATTCCAATTCTATTTCTATTCTATGTAGCCGCTACGGAAAAACCAATGAGAATACACCACATGAGTATTGCTTTTTAGGTTTCAATCAGGACAATGCATAATTTTGTGCACTGTGAGTATGAAATTTTTCCCTTCTATAAGCATAAAAAACTCGTGAATATAGGTTTTTTCATGGCGAATTACACTATTTGTGTACATTGCACCAGTACTCGTGACTGCGTACAAAGTCATTTATTCTATGCAGTGCTTTGAAAAACGTCCGTCGCGGAACAGCAACTAAGAAGGGTATTTAACCTCCGACAGTGGTTTAGTAATACAATGAAACTTAAATAAATAAATATGCATACATGAGTCAATAAGAGGAAAAGTATGAACAACCTCTTAAATCCCATTAACAATACATATTTATATTGCTATCTAAAAATTGGTTAGCCGTCCGCATCATCCTTATGAGCGGTTCATTTTTACAAACATCTACCCGACCGAAATGGTATTTGAAAAGCGATGTTTGCTAAGCCCTACTTGGAGGTGCATTGAAGTTGATTAAGGCAAGTATATGGCTAGAATCCACATCACCTGTCAGTAAGCATGACCTTCGTCATTTATGCCACAGTTAGGACTCAATATATTGTTCGGTCAACCCAGTCTGAGATTCAACTTGGACGAAGATGACACGGTGGTGTAACTGCATACCTAACCCGCAATAGTGACATTCGTGTTGGAATCCGGGCGAAGCTAGAAGATTTTTTCCATGCAAAACTTTATTCTTAATGTGAACTAAATAGTCCTCAAAATACTTTAATGCCCTTAAGAATATTTGCAGGTTAATCGAAGCTACTAGTTCAAGTAATTACCTCGTATACCCATTTCCTCATATCACTTCTCATGTGGCGTTACTCAGGGTAACAAGACAACGTTTGTCGACTACAAACACATCAATGTGGATTACAAAGGTATTGTGTACTACCTGCTGTTCATATTTGATCTCTTTGCTATGCTTAAATTGATATTAAAAGTCTATAATTTGAAATGATTGTATAAATTATATGTGGAGTAATTGTGAGGCGACCAGGTTAATGCTGTTTGTGCAATAAATGTCCCTAAACTTAAATCAGTTCTCTTGAGACGGACACAATTAGTTAAATTTTATTATACCGATTAAGGTAGGTTTCTATGGAGTACTTAAGAACCATTCTGGGAAAATCCCCTTTCTTCAAGCACTTGCCTCCTCAATTCAGAATAAGGCCTTCCCCTTTTCATCCTGTCTAAAAATCCTATTCTTTTCCTTTCTCTCCCTCGTTTATCCATCCAACTACAATTCTACCCTCTAACACTGTTTCCAACATGCCATCACTGCTAAGTACTCGCTCCAGCTATACCTTCTATCTCCTCCGTATCTCATCTAAAAGCCGCCTCTCCTCACCCACCATGACCAGCACTTCATCGTCCTCTCCCACCACTTCACCTTCTCCCTTCCTGTCCACATCCACATCTTGAATGCCTCCGGTCTTCTCTCGTCATCCTTCCCTTGCGTCCATGTTTCCGCACGGTAAAAAGCTACAGTCCCTACCGAACTCTTCTCTATTCTTTTCTGTAAAATCTTACATAACGATCCTCTCATGAGCTCCTTCTTATTCGTGAACGCCTCTTTTGCCGATGCAATTCTCTTCCTGACGTCTTTACATCTTTTGCCTTCTTTTGTCTGATTCTTCTGTAACTGTTTTCCTCTAATGCGCTGCCTAAATAATACAATGTGTGCCTCCCGGAGACAAATACGACGGGAAAATCAAAGGTTTCCAGGAATGCCAAAAAAATATCGAAAAAGTATATTATGACGGGTTTTCCATGAGTAAGCAGGTTTCCAGGGGGAAGTAGAACCACTTAACGGGACGGTCACGAGTTCACTCACGTAAGAGGAGGTGAAAGAGGCCGAGAAAAAACTTCTTGGCTTCTAGGAAAAATTGGAACAAAGGACGTAAAAAGGATGAATTTAACGTCGTGGGTCAATTTATGTGCGCTTAGCCCTTCCGTGACTGTGCCTAGAAAACTTACGGGAACGACTTTGTGGGGTATCTGAGGTACCCCATTTATATTTAAAAAATTATATGCTCTATTTTAGTCTTTCCTGTAATTCAACACCATGGCTCTTTTTTGAATGATATAATATCTTATTTTGTATCATTTATAAATGCAATGTAGGCTGAATCTAGTTCTTTATAATAATTTTGTGCGAAAAGGCAGGAATCTTTCATATTTTGCTTTTATATGTGTTGGATTCACTAAAATGCTAGGAAGAAAAGAAGTACAAAAGATGGAGAATACCGTCATGTAGAATATTGGCGTTATTGACGTTATTGAATATAAAATTTATTGCATTCAACTTTTATCCCAACCCATGTAACAAACGAGTTTTTTTTCTTCCCGCCAACATTTGTGCGGAGCAATTCAGTTACCCCACCAATGAAAATTGAAGTTTTATAAAACAACTTAAATGCAAGAAATAATTTGTAGCCAAAATAACGAAAAATTGGCTGAGTTCAAATACAAAAAATATCAAAGCGTAAAAATAAAAATAATGGTACAACATTTGGGGTAACTGAGTTACCGCGCACAGTCACGGAAGGGTTAAGTCTCTCCACATCACCACCGTATTTCGAAATTCATATTAACCGATATTGAGACCAAATTTACGTAGCACATACTTTACCATATCCATGGAAATGGTAGGGAAATTATCGCTAAACATAGCGTCAAGAGAGTTGCTATCAAAGGAACGGCATATTCCCCAAACATCACTACCCCTTCCACTTCAATTTTTTTTTAATATCGTGCTCGTATCCTCTATTTATTTTTTCCCTGATTTCTTTTAGACTAAATGGTAGCTAATGAAATGATTTTTTTATAGAATGCAATTAATGTAGAACAGTGAAATAAAGAGTGATTGTTATTTCATATTATTCACGAACGAACCCTTTTCCCGTATGAACATCGAGGACACAGCTATAGCTACTCCTACAAAATAATTATATTCCTTCGAATGCATCGTATTTCATAGAATATGGAAATTCTATATACATTGTGTATGTTTTAAGATTGTTTTCCTTTCAAAATATTTATATCTTTCCCCTAAATAAGGCTTAAGTTATGAAAATATGATGGTGAGCTGCATCCGTCATGAAATCTATAGATTTGGCGTCAACTTTGTGAAAATTCATGATGAATGAATAGAAAAGCATTTTGTAAATTTTCACTGAATTTATTTGCTGGTATGACGCGTTTCGACTCTAAGGCGTCATAAATACTCGAGAATGACACCTTAGCATCGAAATGCCTCGTACCAGAAAATAAATTCAGTGAAAATTTACAGAATGTGTTTATATTCGTGCATTCGTCATTTCGAGATTTGGCATCGGGAGTATATGACGAGCTGGACTTGTAATTTCAGCTCAAGGGATTGAGGCATGAATTATAATCACAGATACACTAATATTGTATATTCTACAACTTTTTTTAAATATCGGACCAGATTACGACACTAAACACTGTGCTATTCTCAAAGGTATATGCACACAGTATTTAGTACGGAAACCTGTGTTCATAGGCGGATCCAGGGGGGGGGGGGGGCACGGGGGCACGTGCCCCCGCCAGACACTCAAAAATATGCATGATATTTAATACGGTCCCATTATCATTGCATTCGTTTTGTATTACGAGGTATCCTTGTGCCCCACCCAGAACAAAATCCTGGATACGGCCTTGCTTGTGCCCCTCCAAGAAAAAAATCCTGGATCCGCCCCTGCCTGTGTTAGATCATTAAAACATTGGTGAAACATGTAACATTAGTGTATATGTAATTATGTTTCCTGTCACACAGTTTCACCAAATATTGCCATCCGCCCATAAGTTGTTGACTATTAAGGTGTTGTGTACTTCAACACTTGTGATAGGGCAGTATTGCTAACATCTAACTCAATAGTCTCGGAAATTGTTTTATTATTTTAATGTTCATGTCAATAACCGTGATATTAATAACGGTAATTGTGTAGTGCTGAAGATTTCGGGTACACTGGGTTCACCTGCAGATACATACAGTCAGTGTGAAAGCCTGAAATCTTACTTAGTTTACCAACCATTTACTTCTAAAATCCACATCAATAGCCCACTAGTTAATTCAAATGCAACAGTGTAAAAGAGAGTACTGCAGGTTTATTGACCAAAATATTTTTTAGAATTTCATTCCTAAGCAATTCTGAAGCTATCGAAAAAACTCGAACATTACATGTTTGGTTTTACGTCATCATCTGTGATGTTTGGAAACGTTAAATCAATTCACTTTGGTTGTACTCTTGATGGAATCATGGCCATTCATTTTGTAATCCATGTTTTCACCAGAATTTTACGTATCATTACATTTTTTTTTACAATTATATTTCCAGAAAATTGGAAATAGATTACCAAATATTTGGTGTGTAATTGAATTATCTTAGGCCTTTCTCGTCAATTACATAGCATGCTAGATATAAATTTAATTGTAAAACTAAGAGGGTATAACAGCTAAGGAGGATATGCTTGCCAAAATACGTACGCAACTTCTAATTTATGGCAATGAATGTATGAGGGAAAATATTTTGCAAAGATTTTACGTTTCAAGTTAGGATTTGGAATACACATTTTATTTTAATCTGTTAAATACCTTATTAACACGAACTTGCTGCAACAAAAATTAATAGTAGACATGTTCACAAGAGCAACCGCTTCCATTCCCCAGAGAAGAAACAAATTAGAGCCTCCATACCTTAGCTCAGCAAGACGTCTCTTTCATTTATCACCTCGGTTACGACCACGGAGATGCATCACTGCGCGGGTGCCTTAGTTTTACGGAACATTCACAGCCAAAACAGGTCGCAGAAATTGGCCGACCTTATAGCAGGGGAAATCCACGAATTTCGTAGCGCGGAAGGTATCCCATCATTCCTTTTCCTTTGCCATCAGCGGAGAGAGGAGAGCAAAGCGATGGTCTCTGGGAACTGAGAGTCAGGTGGAGACCAGGGCAATATGTTATTTTAGGACCTCATAAAGGTTTCGGGATGGTGGAACTCGGGGGCAGCGACATAAAAGGGTGGAAACTCCAAGCGACGTAGACCTCCGACCTATTCTACAAAACCGTGCACGGAATTTCAAACTGGCCACTGCTAACTGAGTCAACGAGGCGTGAAGGAAGGGCGTCCACTTGGGGCATAGATGATGGGGGGGGAGAGGAGGGTTTTGTAAGCGACACACAGAGACCGCAGCAGCGAGGCAGATAAGAATGCTCTTCGAGGAGCAAAAGTGTTGACCTCTTAACAACCTCCCACCTACCTTCTTTTTTTCTAAACATTGATTAGAGGCCGAAAAATATATTGGAAATAAATAAGCATATAATCGATGCCCTATCTGAGTTTCTTCGTACCCTTTGCCCTTCGTACATAGGGTACGAATGAACGAGGAATTTAAAAAATTCCTAAAATATCCAGGTTTTTCTGATGTAATTTCTACTTTTTCCGAGGGAGCATGATTATTTAATTATGTAATTGCTAGAAAATATTTTCAATTTATTTTAAATGATTTATGCATGATAATTCTAATATTAACTTGCAGATTTTTTTTGGTCTATTTGAAGTGAAATAAAAACATAAAATCCAAGTACCGGCCTCTAGAATCCAACATTCTACCCCCTTTTTTGTGAATATTGACTTCAGGCCGATAGGAATACTGGCTATAAATAATTATTTATAAATATTCGATGCATGAACGGAGTTTATCCTTCCCTTTCTTTCGCACAGGATACAGAGGAAGTGGACACTTAAAATTTTCCTTAGATAGGTGTTAAAATATTAAACAAACAAGGAAAATTTTACTTAGCAACTCTCTTTGCGCCACTGATTTTATGTGTATAACCAATAAGAACACAATTCACTGGCGAATTAAAAATTACAACCGCTTTCAATCATTGCAGGAATAAAAAAATGCAAAATCACGGCGACAAATTGCTTTAACAACCCTCGGAAAATGTATTTTGATTCCTTTACCGTTTTATACCAGGATTTTGTATGAGAAACGCAGATACCACAGCGACGCAGATAAGCACGCTCTTTGAGGAGCAAAAGTTCCGGCCACATAGCAACCAATCACTTCCCCATTTTTTGAAAATTGATTTCAGGCCGAAAGGAATATTGAAAAGAAATAACTGTTGAAAAATATTCGATGCAAGGTTGGAGTTTTTCTATCCCATTGTTTTACACAGGGTGCAGAGGAAGTGAAAAACCGAATTTCTTTTTAAGATATACAGGTTTTCCGGGTATAATTTCAATTTTTTCCAAGGGTGCATTTATTTTTTTATTCCCTAATTTCTAGAGAATGTTTTGTAAGTATCAAATATAATCAATGGATAGTTAATGTAACATGAAAATACAAGTTATTTTGTGCATTTCAAATTAAATGAATAAAAAACGGAGAATAGCAAAACTCCTAAATAGTTTCGAAGGAAATGAAATGAAATCTCTATCATATATTTCATTCAAAATAAGCTGTTGCTTAAGTTAAATGTAAATTTACAGCCATACTTTGCTACTAAAAGCCTTTATACAAAATCAAATATACATAAAAACTGAAGGAAAATATTTTCGGGTAAGTAATGGCCGTAGACAGATAAAGAAAAAAGAAATAATATTCCATATTTCAGAAATTTCCCAAACATTTGGTTTTAAACAAGGGTGCTAAAATATTTGACTACATAGGGAAGATTTGGCTGAGTGATTTTCTGATAGACGTAGACCATTTCCGACATTGATTTACATTGTATGACCTATAAGAATACGATTCACTAGCATATAAAATTGTTTTCAGTCATTAAAGAAAAAGTGTGAATTACAACTACCAATTACTTTAACAACCCACGAGAAATGTGCAATGGTTTCATTGCCGTTATGTACCTATGTAGATATCGCAGAAAATTCTATTTCATTCCACGATTTCATATTTCTCTGGAAATTCGTGGATTTTCATAGCGCTAGGCACCCTCTTAGATTTTTCATATAACATGCTTCGGTTGGGTTACACACTACAAGTAATCGTGGAGGGTGAATTAAAAGAATATTAACAGAATTCCAGATTCCAGAAATTTCATAAAAGTTCAGTATTAAACAAAGGGCGCTAAAGTATTCGACAACGCAGGGAAAATTTGGCTTAGTAACTCATTGACAGACCAAGGCCTGCACCAATGATTTATATTGCATGGCCAATAATAACACCATGCAATAGCATATAAATCTTTAAAACTATTTTCAGTCATAGGATAAAAAAATGCGAAAACACGATGACCAGTTACTTAAACAATCCACGAGAAATGTGCAATTCTTTCGTTGTCATTTTATACTAATTAAGGCATCACAGAAAATTCCACTCCAATTCCATTCGATATTTCTCTGATAATTCCGGGTTTTTCATAGCGCTAGACACCCTCTTACATTTGTCCCATAAAATCTCTCAGTTGGATCACACACTGCAGCGAGCGTTGTAAAGCGGTCAGAAAATAAATATTAACTTTTTCTCACCCTATGCTAAACGTCAACGAACGGAAAGCTCGTTACGTCCGACTGTAAATTCTTCCGTGTTCGAAATTAAAAAGAGAGAAGTGGAACTTCAACGAGGCTGTGCATTATAGGCCCGCTTCCATAAGTGAAGGGGGATGGTTTAATGGTTTATAGGTCGATCAATTGAATGTTTTTTACTCGGCGGCAGCGAGGAAACGATTGCCGATTCACTGCGACCGTTGTTTATTAACCTACCGGACTTGTTCTCTATCCCGGGGTTGATAAAATGCGGAGCATGCCTTAATAAATGACCAACGGAAGGAAATTTACGCGTTTGGCAACAAGACATTTCACGAAGCCGGGCGATAACACCACGGGAAATATGAAAACGATGGCAAACAGTGCCTAGATTTTTTTTCCGTCTGACTGAGAATTTTTTCGAAGCAAACCTGCCTTCATAATTCTTTCCTGCACTTCAAACAGTGCTCACCGAGATCCATTCTATAAAAGTATATTGAAATATTTCATTAATTGTTGATTGATGGCAAATTTCCCGTAGTCATAGAAAGGACTCTTCTCTAAGGTATTTTAAAAAGCCTGCTACATTTACTAAGCCATAAAATGAAGCCAATTGTAGTGTCTCTTAGGCTAAATTATTCTGATTAAATACGTGAAAGAAATACAATCATTAGGTTCCTATGATCTAGGTGAAAATATTTAACATTTTATTCATAATCTATTTATTATTCTGGTGGCAAAGCGGAAAAGTGTACCAATGAAGCAATATTATTTTCTTACGCAAACTAATAAGTAAGGCTATATCCTACGGCATTCCATAAACATATGAAATAATAAACTTCCTTTTAAATTCATGATCCTTTTCCATTTATTTTGAAAATAATATAATCTTAGGGGGTGCAAGGAATGGAATGTAATGGAATAAAATAATAACTAAATATTAATCATCTGCCTGCTGATTTCTCGCCAAAATTTCGGTAGGTTCCGATAAAAACAGTAATTTCACTTGGACACACAAATATAATTATACCTATAGTAAAATTGGTAGAATTGCATCTAAATTTACATACTAACTTGCAAGCCACCTAAAAATGCGTGAGGCAGGGAGTATTGAAACGCCAACCATCTACATATAAATATTAAATGCTCAAACAAATTACGACTAGTATTTATTTAAGTCCGTTATTGTGTGGCAGAGAAACGACTATTCATATCTACTTGCAATATGTTTCTCTTCATTTATTTCCTTAATTTCTTAATTGTTTCTAAATTTCTCTTTATTTATATATCTTATAATTTATCCCTTCTGTCGGACATAAAAATATAGTGGAGCTCTAAGATTATATTCTCCGTGTCGCTCTTAAAGATGAAGTAATGTTATTAAAATAGTTTATTACATTCCTAATATTTCCATATGCCTCTAAAGCCAAGGGGATTTTTATTTTCGTCACAATCCACATAACATGTTATATACGCTTCAGTCGTCTTCAATTCAGACCTCTTAAAACGTTTCACTCCAGTCACCCAATGGACGTCGGAGTGAGGTCGAGAAATGGGACATGCGGCTCGAGTTCACGTCCCAAATTCGTCCGTGAACCCTGAGGAACAAGAGCAAAACGACCAACGGCGGATCCAACGACACGGATCGACTACAGACCTTCATTACGGAGCACCCTCCACTTGCGGCACGGTGTACCGTGCGTGTATAATTGCTGCAACGCGTCGGATTAAGATGAGATTACGGTGACGAAAAAAAATCATTTTAGGCCGAGACTTCATCCTTCTGATGACACTGAAGAGGTTTCTTTTCTAGTTTTTGGGCCTAAAAGGTGGTGACGTAGTGATCCAATAAGAACAAGACATTACAGGTCGAATGGAAGCAGCAACGTTATTTACGTTTATAATGTAATGATAACGACTTGATCGATTCGAAATCTCTCATATATATTTTTAATTTAATTAATAATTCTTGTGGAAAAGTGCTACGATCTTTTACTTATTTAAATATGTCTAACTTCCACCAATTGAAGCCTGAATCTGTTGAACATCTCTCATAGATATTCACGTTTTGGAGCTAAATCTTTCCAACTCTCACAGGAAGCTTTTCGTCCGTTCCCTAACGGCAGTGGAGCAAATGTAAGCTTAAAAAAAGAGGAAGGAGGGTAAAATAGTCTTCAGAAAATTGCGTAGGGGTTTTAGGTAATCGGTAATTATATTCATTTCACTATAAATTATCTCTGGAAGCTGAGGGGTATCGCACAATGAATAAACTTTTCTTTCATGGGGTTGTCAGCAATTATAAAGCGCCAACGGCTGGAACATGGGACTACTGAACAGATAAGTTTGCATTATAATTTACATGCATCTGTAAGTGATTCCCGTTAACAAAGACTGGACTTTTTTATCAGGAGTTACATTACATTCCGTCGCAACACCATTCAAGAAACTCATCAGGAAACTTGGGAGATTGGTAATGGTAAGGCCGTTTTACACGGGGCACGGAATTGCGAAGGTTAAAACAGCAATAATTTCTAAAATGGCGTAAAATTGCGAGAATACATGAACGAAATTAGAACAAGGGCTATTTTGCCATCTCACGTCCACGCATTTTTGCATTTGTTCTAGCAATTCACCGCTTTACACGACGCAATTTTGACTGCGCCTTAGTACATACGTGCAAGTACGTGCCCCGTGTAAAACAGGCATTATCCTTCGCACAGCTATCCGCGAACCTCTATTAATTTGTTTACTGTTCAGTAAATTGTGAGGAACATTCCTACCAGGTGGAGACTACATCAGGTGGAAATGCGCGATACAAAACATATGGCCAGAAAACGGATGTGACATGCTGTGTATGAGTGGGATAAACGGTTTTGATCAGAGCGGTTGGAATAAGTGGAGGCGCTGTTTCCGAGTTTTTAGCGTGGTCACAGTTCCGCCATCTTAGCTTGACAATTTTTGGACTCAGTATTTTGAGGCGCCTAAGTTTTTTTCGGCAAATGTGCTAAATTAAGTGAAAAATGCTACCGGATAGTGGATTGGAATGATTTACCGGAGGAAATTGTTTTTGAGTCCTTCCCAACTCACGTCACTATATTTATCAATAGGATGAATGAAATTGAATTTTGAGGCCTTTTTAAACATATATTTTTTGTATTTTTGTGTTTCTTGTCTTTTTTTTTGGCCTTCGTATATTATTGTGTAGAAATGGATTTTGAGGGCATTGTAAATGTAGACATGTATTGTTTTATGCTTATTTGGTGCTAAGTACATGGGGACATGTATTGGGTAAAAAATTGTATTTTGAGGGATTTTTAAAATTTTCGGCATTTTATATTTTTGTGTTAATGTACTTCCTAACTTTATGTTACTACCCGACTTCATGGGCGGCTTGTAACAAATTATGTATTAATAAAATAATATATACTAGTAGGTGCTATACAGCCGATGACTGTCATCGGAGTTTTTCCACCATTCGTGATACTTCTATTGATGCATACATTCTCTGTCCTGTGGGTTGTCAGCCACTTTACTGGCGAGGATATCCATCAAAGTATACTTTTGTGCTGCAATTGTTAGATTTCTATTGGCTATTGTAAAATTAAATGCTGGAATTAGTGTAGGGAAATTACTATTTTACACTCGTAAAATGTTGTTTTCAGCTAAGTCGGTTGTAGAGAACAGCAAAGGTGATTGATAATGATTTTTCCCGGGGGAGAGGTGTTTGAGATATAACTTCGCGAAGCCTTACAGTGAAGTGATAAAATGAGGTTTGCGTTCCATGGTCTATATTTATGTGTTGACGAGTTATGGCCAAAATTTTCACCGAATAGTAAGAACTGGCCCTTATGGGATTGCCAATGTTTTGGTAAAAGTTGGCGTAGCTTATCCTACCCAAGCACCTCCAATCTAGCCACAATGCACGCTCGGAACCAGTGGTATCCCCTCTAGTATTTTCCAGCCTCCTATGTTTTCAGTAGGAAAAGATCTGAGACCCTAGATCATGGGTTCCCAAACTTTATTGTTCCACGCCCCCCCTCCCCCTCCCCCCCCCCCGCTACACATATCAGCTTTCCATTTTGCAATACCCTATTTCCACGGTGCCGTACATTCCAACTCCTACTTGTACTCGTACAAGTATGTGCCTACTTGATACGGTGAGTAGGTAGATTTTTTTGTTCACTGTTGAATGCGGTAACGCAGAATGGAAAGATTCAATAATTGTACGTATGATCTCAGGAAATTATTTTTGTATTTTTTGTATTTATTTCATTTGGGTGTCACGCCCCCCCTGGACTTTCTCCACGCCCCCCAGTTTGGGAACCCCTGCCCTAGATGATGACCTTTTAATGACTTAGGAAGTGCGCATGACCGGTTTCCCACGAAAAGGGTCAAAGGAGACGAACAAGTAGTAAGGAGACGAGCAGTGTGGGTGAGGAAAACCAAGGTGGGCACTCTTTAGTCCCGCTTCATGAAAAGAGGGGCAAAGGGGTGGCTAGGGTAAGGGGAAGAAGGATTGGGGTTCCCTAACCTCCCCCCCCCCCCCCGAGAAAGGTGAGGACAGCTGAAGTGCGCGGTGAGGAGATGAAAGTGAAAGTCCTGCTTGGATGTGTACACACAAGGGAGTGGGAGAAGGTTGAATGAAGTTGGGGAACGGTCAGGTTGCAGGGGATTTCTTGGGAGTGAGGACGGGAGAGTAGCGTATGATTCTCACGCTCAACGGAATCTAAGTAATTTCCAATGTTTTAAGCGCGAATATTACGAAATAGGATCATCAAGTCAGCCTCTAAATTTGGTGTCACCCACCGCGTATTTAAATGTGTTTACAAAAGTCGCCACTCGCGTCGCTGACGGACATATAGATCCGAGTTTTACCGAGAAATAAGGTGTGATTTGGGGTGCTGACCGAAATTTATGTGTATGATCATGTTATATGATAAATTCTAAACTTTTTAATGATGTTCCTCACATTTACAAGCATTATAATGCACAATATTGGAAAAACTGGATCGCATTGCACTAAATCTCCACGCCGCGGCCGTGAGGACGATGGGCTCACTCATAGCCTTGAGGACGATGGTCGATTCGTACATCGAAACGTCGGCAGTTGTACAGTTCCTGATCCGATGGTGACACCGAGAACATGTTATGAAGTCTATTCGCCGGGAGAGCATTAAATCTTTCTTCATTTTTGAAAACCGATTAAAATGCAACTGAAGTGGCAATAGAAATTAGCCTTTTATTAGATGGAATTGGGCCTCCTCTATGCAGTTCCCTTGGCCTTGAGAGAGGTTAAACGAGACACGTTACTTTCTATAAACTAGTGGTACTTTTTTATTTTCGCACGAATACTCGCTCCATATCTACGCAATGACATTGAAAATTTATGGGTATATGCAACGAAAATGGTAATCTGGCTAAGTGTGATTGATGAAAGTACTCTACCGATTGCGGTTTGTTTCCAAATAGTACTTGAGAAGCATACTGGCAGCCTCCCCTTCCTTCATGTATTTTCCTCTTCAATTTATAATAAGACCTACTCCCTTTCATTCTATCTAAAAATGCTAATCCCTTATTTCCCCTCCCTCGTTTACCTAACATTCTACCCTCTAACTCTGTTCAATATCCCCTCCCCGCTGAGTACTCGCTCCATCAATACCTCCAGTCTCCTCTGAATCTCATCTAGATTCTGCCTCTCCTAAACCACAATGTACAGCATTTCGTTGTTTCTTCTACTCTCCATGCGCTTCACCTTCTCCATTTGATGTGGTATATGAAATGCAAAAATTCCACCGAGTACAAATAGTTTAGCCAGGAGTCAATCCCGTGTCACACGAATTCGGGAGGTTAGGGTTCAAATCCCAGCCAGGGTAAACGATTTTTCCTCTGTGAAATTTTCGCAGTTCATGCGTTCTTATGGGTACTATGTAAGCGCACGTCGTCGGCTACTCCACGTATATTCTTTGGATATGTGGTATTACTCAACTATATCGCGGGAATGGCAATTAAATATACATTATTGCCATGAAGAAAAATATCACTGGATGTGGTGTCGTACCGCGAGCCTTTGGCTTACAAGAACATGGGGGAGAGAGTAGTACTTTTCGAGGAATGGGCACATGGGTAGTTAGGCTGCCGTACAGATAAACGGGCCTCTTGACGAAGGGTTCCTCCAAGGACGGGGGGGGGGGGGGGGGGGGTGAGGGGTTGAATTCAATGAGGCTCTATGCATGATTCATAGAGTAGTGTTGGTAAAAGTACAGAGAAAACGTACCTATGCTCAATTACAGTATCTTCGTAGTAAAGGTAAACAATTATGAGTACAAATTTTGATTTAAAAATTATTGTCTAAAATTACAGTTACGATAACTTATACCTCTTCTAAGATTGTCCTCTCGCGAGAACATCTTTGCAAACTTTCGGATATTGCAGTAAAAATAGTGGAAAAATGATTGAGTCATAGAAATTGCTAATTGAAATGTCACTTGAGTTGCACACAATTAGATATGAGAAGGTGAGAAGCCAGGGGTACAAGTGATTTTCCTTCTAAACTTTGTTAAGGCCGCTATACACGGTGAATGATCATGCGAATGTTCATGCCGAATGAGCACGTGATCACTCACTGGATTATGCGAGAAAAATAGAACATGCTCTGATTTTCACTGAATGATCATGCGCATGACAGTTCATTCGCGAATTTTTCCATTTCACATGGAGAATGATATCATTCGCACGATCATTCAGCATGATCATTCACCTTGCATTATTTTCTTTTATTAATATACGTGCCTTTAGGCACCCAACCCTGGCTTTAGGCATGTAAATTAATAAAAGAAATACACAAAAACTTGGTGACCAAGGGGTACGAGTGAGTCTCTGTTCTTTGCTGACATCTAGTGGAAAATGAAATTCACTACAAAATATCTTGCTCATCTCGGTTTTTTTACCTAATTTCTGTACTGCACTCTGTGTATAAATAAACACTTGTACCCCTTGACTTTCCACCCCATCATATAACTATTGTTATAACACAAGCGGTATTTTGGTAAAGTTATTTTGTACCCATCATAAAAACTCTACAAAATTAGAGTGGCTGTACCCAGAAAACAAATTAAAGCACTCAGGGATTCGAAACTGAATGAAAATTCTCTGTCGCGGCTGTATTGATATATCTTACGAGAAGTGTGTCTTACGCCCATTGTAGAACGCTCTTCAGTCAAGAGTGATAGGCGGGAGACCCAATCGCACCGACCCAAGAGCATGCGGTGCTTAATCGATCGAGCATACCCGCTGAGGGCGCTCTCTTTGCTGTGGCCTTGGGAGTAAAGAGCGCGGCAGGAAACCGCTTGCATACGTCATGCTCTATTTCTTCTCTCAATGCAGCCAGCAGCTCCTTACACCCAACCCTGGCTGACTCCGAGCGCAGCGCACTTCTGAGGCTCCTGCAAGCGACTAAATCATGTTGCGAGGAGAAAATCAACTCGAGGCCCTCACTCGAACTCGATAAGATTACCATGCTCGTTAAAATCATCCACTTCATCAGCCCTGTCACCACGACTACCTACCCACTCCCTTTATCCTCGCAATTGCCGCCAAAAGTGTATCGCTATAATTCATATCGGCGTGGCAAAGGCAAACAGTCGCACGTGGTTCTGGAGCGAGGGGTAAATATGACGTGGATGCATTGAAATGAACACAATTTTTCACAATTGTAAAACTTATTTCAATCCACGTGTCGATTTTACTACATCATATTCAAGGCAATAAATAATGGTGCGTCATGCATTTAATTCGTGCAATTTTACTTAAATTTTATGAACTACATACCACTTGTGCCTTGAAGATGATGTAGTAATATCGTAACCTAGGTCGGAATAATGTGAAAGCCGGAAGTGTACATTTTAATATGTAAAAATTACACTCAATCCGGGTCTTCAGATTTTATGACGTGGAAGTATTCTATCCTAAAGGAAACCAACCAATATCTCCTCAGCCAAAAATTATTCCAGGGGAAGTCATACTGATGGTTGATTGATCAAACCATGAAATTGCATAATACTCTTGGAGAGATAAAATCATAAACGTCAACTTGCATCTATCTTGCAGCACAATCTGTAGTCGGTAGAGTATCATGCATTGAAAAAGATAATTCCACGGATAAAGTCTCGGTGACGGAACATTTGATATTGCACACTCACTGTGGACAGTTTTCTTATCTTAAAACTTCGCAAAACCTTTAATGAAGTCCAAATTGAATGGCTATCAAATTCCTATGCGCTAATTTATTTGTTGAAATTAAACTCCGACATTGCATTACCCTTAGGGCAGTTGACTGTGGAGTGAATTTTTACCACCTTTTCCGCGTCGTCCAGCCCCACTTTAAGGCCCTTAGCATGAGCTGCATTTGAGATGTGTCACGTTCTTACCTATACCTGACAGGAATTAACAGATAATCCAATAATAACAGATAAACGAACCACTGTCTTTATTAAAAATGGGTATCTTATTAATTTCATAATAAAATGTCCACCCTTCTAACAAGAAGTTTCTAAAAAAACATTTTGAAAGGTATCAGTCCAGAATTTCCTGATGGCAAACACCGTCCTCAAACATAAATACGACTAATAAATTTTATAGTAATGAAATTGAAAATATGACAACCGAAAGACTCTGCACTAGTATGATGAAGTTGCCATATTTACTGAAGATCGTGCATATATCATCTTTAAGTAGGTGAAGAAAAAATTATTATTAATTTCAAATTTCTAATAGGGTATCAATGGAACAAATGTTTTAAACTCACTGCTTAATATTTTTCGTACGTAGCAGAGGAGGATTAGAAAAACTTCACCATTTATTAAAATAAATCTACGGTTTCAATGGACTAAACTTGACAATAATATATACCTGTGTAAGCCATTTATATCAATAAGTTATTTTTATATACATCAACCCTAATTTCCAGCGTGGGCCATATTCTAAGCCTTAACACGCCTATGAAAACGAAGCAGTTAATTTGCTTCTTCGAAATTGAGATGAACGACGTGACCTGTGAATAAAGAGCGGGATCCTTGAACTCATAAATCAAAAAATATTCTTATCGCTTGCACACGGCATTACCCTTATAACGTGGCTACAGAAATAGCCATTCACCAGTGAAATATGGAGTTCTCTAAAATATAAGCGAGAGGAATATGTATTTTCCAGCGCATATTTTATTTTTGTTTTAAGAGGAACGATATATATCCAGGCGAAGTGAAGCGATGAAAAGATAACAAGGTAATATTCTCTGCTCATCCTTCCAATTCGTGGTTCACCGTAAAACTTTTCGAATAAATATCACAAATATTAAAAACAAACAAGCATCACTAATACAAGGGGATCCCATTATGCAAATACGAATTTTTTGTCGTCTCCACTCATTTCCTAATTAAACCGTCATCTTAAATGATATCGAAGCAAATGTTAACGCCTTTTACAAAGTAAACAAGTTCTATTACAAACAATAACAAAGCAAAATATTTGAGAGTGACTTGTTGCAATTCCCGTTTATATTAGGTGGCATGTACTTCGTGCGCGATATGTCTGAATATCATTGTCAAGCAGTATAAAATGCAGATATATAAAAACTCGTTTTCCCACTTTGCGTTCACTTCAATTGGCGAAAGTCACTTTATCATTCTTTGCAAAAATATTCCTTTGGTATTCAATACCTATTTCTCTCTTCCATTTCCGTGAACACGCGTCGCGACACGTATTGAGTATGACTTTATTACGCTCACGTTCTCAACGCGGCCATCCAATTTTCAGATCAATAAAGACACAAATATATACCTTTTTAAAGAGAATTAATTTGCTACAATAACATCAGTTGAATAAATTACTTTACTATTCATCCTATTCATCATTAGGTAAAGTTGAATATCAAATATGTTTCTAGATGAATTTTAATAAACAAATCGAATTTTGCGTGAAATATATTTATGCAGGTATTCTTGTTGAAAAAAAAACTGTTTTTAAGGATAGACGTTAAAATATTCGTAGGATAATTATTTTCTTCTTAAGGTAGGCTAAGCTTCTCTAGAGATAGAAGATTTATCTTTTTAGCTTTAGAGATAGAAGAAGATAGCTTCTAAGCTTCCTATGCTAAAGTCATAAGTAGTATTTAGTTAAATATATCGAAATATTTCGTTGATGGGAGCTTTGCTTACATGATTACGGTTGATTTCATTCTGAAAGAAATGCGTTAAACCAATCAATTAAAGTAAAACAAGATGAAGTAGGATAATTTAAAAATTTGCAAGGGGTTTGCTTTTAAATACTGCTGCATTTTTAGTGATTTTTGTACATCCAGTGTTTTATAAGGTTAACGAAAACCAAACGCTCCAAGAAGCGAGGACGAAGCAAATAAAATCCATGAAGAAGCAGATGATGATTCAAAATATCGATGAAATCATCGGAGAAAGGTATTTAAACAAATAAAAAATTAAGTAGAATATTTAAATTGATTGTTTTACTTGGCCTTACATTAAATTAGCGACCGGCTGCAAGGAGTTACTAAGGGAAGCACGAGGGAGGATCTTACTGAGGGAAGGTAAGTTTGATCAAATAATATGGCACCTTGTATTCTTAAGAATGACATCATCCATTCAATTGCGAAAAAAAGATCTGTAACAATTGGCAGTGTTAAATTTCTTTGCCTGAGATGTGCTCTCCCCTCTCCTATCGAAACCAACCCTCAAGATAAATCTCTGAGTAAATGAATGTGGTATCCCACAAAAAATGGAGGCTCCTGCCTTTAAAAGGATTGGCTCTGCGAAGAAAATTTTTATAATGGTCAGGTTTTGAAAATCATTTGTAACTGACAGGAAGCCCATTACTATTAAGTAGGCAACTTTTCTGGACATGGTGTTCTTAAAAATCATCATTATTAAGGTTAAGGAACTACAAATCCAAATACGCCTAAATACAGCAATATTTGTGAAGGTAAGAATAAATAAATAATGCGGTATTGGCTAGAAAAATGCCCTTTGCTTGTCGCGTAAATCATGAATTCCGAAGTTTGACTTGTCGACTTACGAACGTTTTCACAAAGATGACGATGGGAGAAAACATATGATCAGAAGGTCATATACCCGATTAGAATTGAGCAACTAAGTTGTGCATCAAGTTGTTTGTGGGAAAATTAACAATAAAATGTATTCTTAAGTTTAACAACTGGTCAATCTACGTGGTCATGATGCTTTACTAGGCATAACGGCAGGCTGCTCTCTGAGAGGTAACAAGTTTTAAACCCCAGTGGAGACTCTTATAATGTGCACATTAAATGCAAGTTTTGTATTGTATGCTTTTTGTAAATGTGCTATGGCTGTAATGGTTTGCATGTAATGCTTTGATAGTATTCGAAAATAAGGTTTTATGTAAGACATATGGACCCACTCATGAAAAAAACCCACTTATGAGGTCAAAAAGGAATACAGAGAACTCCACAGGAGTAGAGATATTGGTGAAATTAGGGGCAGAAGAATAAAAAGGTTTTGCTATGAGCTGAGAAAATAAGACTGTAGTAGGATGAAAGAGGTTCTAAAAGAAAACTCAGATAGACGAAGATAGTGGAAGAGCAAGAAGGAAATGGTGGGACCAAATAAAATCTAATTTGGGGAAGGTTGGAGCTTCAGAACAGGAAGCAAAGATAGAAAAAGATGGGGGAAATTGTTTGTGCGGCAATATATCTACGAGGACATAAGTGGCCCCGGGAGTAAGTGATTTTGGGATCCCTCAAATAATAAAGTTCCTTGAAATCTCAATTTGGCATTGCCCCTCTTCTTCACACATTTTTTCTCTTAAGCTTTCTTTCCAAAAATCCCCTTCTTTTTATCAACAACACATACTTAGCAACGTTCTTTTAAACAAAAAATAAACAATTTAAACCATCAATGTAGCAAAAAATACATAAAAATGTAAATAAATACTATCAATACCCAATTAAAGTACAATTTTAAATGCATAAAGTTAATTTAAATGAATAGAAATGGTGTTGGACAAGGTTCGACGTTACATTGAGTATTGTATGGTCCCACAAATAACGCCAATTTGGTCATGAAGTACTGCAAAATAATTAATGTTTTTCAGCCACTGGCTCATGAAAGTCGATATAAAATATTATAATATGTGGGTATACACTAAACTTTGATTATTTTAAGTACAGGGAAGAATAAAAGTTCCCGATGTTCATCAATAAGGGTTCATATTGGTGATCGTTTACCCCATGCCAAACACCTCTGTAGATGGCTTGTATGTTTGTATGCAGATGAAATATTTAATCACGACAGTTTTAATCCTGGTGTATCTTCCTGATAGTTTCAAAATTATTTACTGTTCACTCCACCATTGCCCAATTATTATAGAATTGATTAACTATAGGTATACATTTCTGGTTATTCTAAACCCCTCACTCATAGATAAAATACGAAAATACGAACACAAAGGATTATCGTCTTTACCGCAGGAGATCAGGAATTAGATGGAAAAATCCGACATAAGGTGAGTGAGTGAGTATTGTACGGTTCCAAAATACGCCTGGTTAGCCATTAAGTAGGTAAAGAATAAATTTCCTTAAGGCACTTGTTCCTGACCATGAAAATGCCAGAGCACTTGGGTATAAAATCTATTTTGATTACTGTAAGTGAATCATAAAACTTCCAAATTTTCATCAATTAGGGCAATCGATATCAATCAATTGTATAATATAAAGGTGCAACCGCAAACGTAAGAGAAGGCTAGGACATAAGGAGCCCTGGGATTGAGTGACAGAATATCTTACGGTTAAAAAGGCTTATTTGGCAATGAAGTATTCTAATAGAATAAATTTATATAGGAACATGCCTCCAAACAACGTAAAATGCTAAAAACTTCCAAATTTTCGTCAATAATAGCCTTCATAATACGCTTGCAAACCCCAAAAATAAAGATTAGGTAAGGAAGTTTGAAAAAAACGTCTATTTGTTAATGAAGTATTCTAAAAGAATAAATTTCCTTACGTCAAGGGTTCATGACAATGTAAAATTCTAGACCACGTGGGTAAAAACTACATTTCGATCATTTTAAGAGTAGGGAATCATAAAACTTTCTAATTTTCATCAATGAAGAATGCATAACGCCCATGAAACCATGAGTTTTGGTCATGAAATCCTGTGAATGAAAAAATTACTTTAAGGTACGGGCTTAAAATACTAGACTCTTGGGTATACGATCCATTTCCATTATTTTAGGAGTACAAAAGCATAAAGTTTACCAATTTTCATCAATGAGGTCATGCATAATATGCATGCAACCGCAAGCATAAGTGTAAGGCAAGGATTCAAGAAGGTCGCACCACTCAAAGGGGTGACTTATCTTAAGGCTGCAGGAGAGGCCGCCTCGAAGAGCGCTTCCCGCCATTTTAATGCTATGCAAATCGACGTTCTTTTGTCACGCGCCGAGAGTTTTCCCTCATCAAGAGGGAGGGAGGGATGAGTAAAACTGTTGGTCGGAGGAAGTGGGCGCTGCGAGGCGAAATATGCCGCGGAGGAGAGCAGGGAAATTTGGATGGAATTTGGAATGCAAGTGCACACACTACCACGCCACGCCCAACATCCCGGGTTTAAGGTGTAGTCGGGATACTTTGGAAGCGTCCTCGTCCCAGGGAGATACCCTCGTGAGAGAAAAAAGAAATCAGGCCCGTGAGGCAAGGTGGAGTTGCGGAGGAAATTTCCCGCTCTAAGGTTGACAGCCGTGTCGACCTCAATGAGGGCTAACAAACCTGCGAGTCTCCGAGGACGGGGCCTTCATAAATGGGACTCTGCCGCGGTGTTTTGGGGCCTCTCTTAAGTTTTGACGCGACCTTATAGAAAGTCAAGGCCGTTGTATCGTAGCACAGCATGTAACAAGTAACTTTCTCCACCGTTACGTGCTCAATTGAAAATAAGAAACAACGATAAAATTCGCCATGACCGACTCATTTGGTCGGATTATAAAAAGATCATGTCAGACATAGGCGGATCCAGGGGGGGTTCGGGGGCACGTGCCCCCCCGTACCCTCAATAATATGAGAGATATTTAATATGGTCCCATTATCATTGTGTTCGTTTTGTATTACGAGATATCCTTGTGCCAGATATAGCCCAATGAAGAAGAATTATTTTAATTGCTATTTTAATCCTTGCTGTATATTTTCAATCTTGCTCTTCATTATGTACGAGGTTACTTGTTTCATGGGGTGGTGGAAGGACAATATTACAACCTTGAATTTCTACCATAAAACGTCAATATTTTAAAAACGCCGTTATATTTCCCCCCCCCCCCCCAGAACAAAATCCTAGACATGGCCTTGCTTGTGCCAACCCCCCCCCCCCCAGAAAGATATCCTGGATCCGCCCCTGATGTCAGACATAAAATTGAAATAAGAGAAGAGACTGCATAACAGATATATTTAAAAGGTTTTTTTTTCTGCGATCGATAAGAGACTATAACTATAAATTAGGACTTTTTTATGCTTTTAAATAAAATTAGACTATTTTATTATCTTACTAACTTACGTAGGTATTCATGTACATCAGATCATGAAAAAGAAATAAGGGAAGAAACTGCAGAATCGATATATTTAGAACGTATTTTCTGCCAACGATAAGAAAACATAACGGCCTTATTATAAAATTGACGCTTTATGGTAGAAATTCAAGGTTGTAATATTGTCCTTACACCACCCCATGAAACAAGTAACCTCGTACATAATGAAGAGCAAGATTGAAAATATACAGCAAGGATTAAAATAGCAATTAAAATAATTCTTCTTCATTGGGCGATATCGGGACTAAAAATTTTCCATCTAACCCCTCGTCATACATTAAATATTTGCAGTACCCATCACCATGAACGACTCGTTTGGACATACGACGAAAGCAAAAATACTACGGTAGATCAGGCCATAACAATAAAATCAGTGAGATAGACTGTTAAAGAGATTTATAATGCCGTTTTTTTCCGCAATCGATAAGATACTACAACGTTGGTGGCAGGACTTTTAAGTAAGTTTACTTGTAGTGTAGCTTAATAACTTATGCATTCCTTTATATAACTCCTTATTGCAATGCATTACTAACTTATGGATTCCTATATTTTTTTATTTTCCATAGTATTTCTCACAGCATGTTTCGTATGTTTTAGCTTCATAGCCAGAATTACGTCATAAAAAGGATCTATTATGATTCTATAGCTTAGGTGTTATATTTAGCGTACATGTTGCGTGGAGCATGTTAAAATAAGCAAATTTTAATTCCCACGCATAGAGTTGTGTATGGCTGGTGTTTATGATGGATGCATGTTGGTGATGGTTAACCCCCTGCTAAAAACCTCTGAAGGTGGCTTAC